>NC_088386.1:107750000-108375000 GCF_037993035.2 Macaca fascicularis
ATTCAATGTAATCGAGTTTAAGTTACCATTTCATATAATTTATAAAAAATTAAAAATATCTAGAGTGCCCGTATCTCAAACAGTAAAAATAAGCCAAGTTTATGCTATTGGATGAAATTATTATTATTTTATTTATTTATTTATGTTTTAGAGACAGAGTCTCGCTCTGTCACCCAGGCTGGAGTGTAGTGGTGCGATATCAGCTCACTGCAACCTCTGTCTCCTGGGTTCAAGTGATTCTCCTGCCTCAGCCTCCTGAGTAGCTGGGATTACAGGCACCTGCCAGCACACCCAGCTAATTTTTGTATTTTTAGTGGAGACGGGTTTCACCATGTTGGCTAGGCTGGTCTCAAACTCCTGACCTCAGGTGATCTGCCCACCTTGGCCTCTCAAAGCGCTGGGATTACATGCATCAGCCACTGTACCATATCTAAGTAGTGAGATTCATGTTAATACTTCATATTTACCTATAAATTTTGTATCAGCAGAAGAAAATAAATGCAAGAAGTGTTAGAATATGTGATAGAAAATTAATAATCATGGACTGGAAAAATACAAGTAAAAATATTTGCATCCAACAACATGGTTAAAAATATTAGAGTCTGATCTAAATTAAATATTATCAACAGTCTGTGGAATTCTTCTCTCACTTATTGCTTGTATGTATGTGAATTTGTGTAGCCATTTTGCAGAGTAATTTGAAAACATCTATTAAAACTTAAGATTCTTATGTACCATACATGTGCCTAGGAGACACGTTTAAGAATGTTTAATAGGAAAGACATAGGAAATACATATGTTGTTCTTAAGAATATTGATAATGTACTCATACCATGGTATATAAATACCACAAAATGTAGACTAAGAGGAACCTGGTAGATCTACATGTGTTAATATTTAAGGATTGCCACGACCTGTTTATGAAGATGAAATGAAAAATTTACAGGAGAGCTACAGATTTGATGCCAGTGGTTACACCTAGGGAGGCACCCAAGATTAGGCAAGGTGGTCAAGGCTGATGTGAGAATTTTAAAGCCAAGATCCTCTGCAAATATTCTATGGGGGAAAGGTCAGGCTGTAAGTGCCATAAGACAGAGTTAAAATGTTCTCAGATGGTTTGCTGCTCATGAAGGCTTTATAAAATCTACACGTGTTCTATTTTCATCCTCCTTTGGAAATTAGATTTATTGTTAAAACATTATTTCCATATAATTACTTCTCTCTGAAAGCATAAATTGATTATTTCCCATGCTATATGCTACAGAGATATGGAAAAACATGACATATTTTCCTGGCTCTTAGGGAGCTACACAGTGGAGATGGGTACAGGGTGGGGAGAAATACTATCTCATATAGCTGATATTTAGAGAGTGTGCAAGCACTGTTAGAGATTCCCTGTATTAACTTATGCAGTCATTACAACAACAGATGAAGAAACAAACTATGGAAACACTAAGCAGTTTGCTCAATGCCCAACAGTAAATGACAAAACTGTGATTTGAAACCAAAGAAGTCTGGTGCCAGAATCTGTCTTTTTAACTACAATCCTATACAGCCTCTTAACTATAACTATATTAACTATCTATACAGTATAGTGCAAAAAAATGCTAAAAGTGGGTATAGGACTGGAATAAAGAAATTTCACTGCATGGGATGGTTTGAAGACCAGGAGCCATAATAAAGAAAGAGAAAGGAATCAAAGCTACTTGAGTCAAACTCTGGATGACATTTGATTGCACTGATGGGTTTTGCCTGAACTGAGCATTCACTGAAGGGTTTTGAGGAGAGCTGTGTTTTGATCTCACCTGAGTTTTACAGAAGTTACTATGCTGGTGGCATTAACCACTTACTGTAGAGGTAAGAAATGATAGCCTCCCCACTTAGGGTCCACTTGGGGAACCATGTAAGAGAGAAAATGAGACTCCAAGCTCTATGAGAATGGAGAGAAAACATGAAATATAATTTTTAAGGGACCAACCTGATGGAATTTGAAAGTCAAGATGAAACTAGTAGATGGACTGAAGATGATTCTAACTTAACGGAGGGTATCACTCTTGAAATAGATGGGAATACAAATGGAGCTGATTTAGCACATGAGAATGGTCTCAAGGATCAGGTAAGAAGTTAATTTTTCTTTTTGTATGGAGCAGTTCCTGTAAAAGTTCTCTTTTGAAAAGAAATTAATACCTGGTTTACAGAATTGAAAGTCTTACTTATTTCAAATTTTAGTGGCGAAATGGGTAAGGAACTATAAAATGTCGAATATTTACAACTTTTCTTTTTATGTCCATACACTTATTCCATCCCCCTGTACACTACAAGTCAGAAACTTCTTAGGCATTCAGTTTCCATTAGAAATTGGTCTGTAACCTTCTACAGGATGTTTGTCTTAGACTGAAAAGACCTTTACCTACACTGTGGTGCACCAAAGTTTAAAGTTGGAGAGTTCAGTTTTACGAAATTTGATTGTACCCTGTAGATTTTGAGAAATACGTTTTAATATCAGTTGGTAGGATGTAATACCAGGTTTGTGGCAGTAGTCGTTCTAGTACTATTCTCCATATACTTCCTATGTAAACCTAGCAGGATTGTATTTCCCCACATCTCTGAAGTTAGATTTGGCCAATGCTATTTCTAGTGAAATGTGAAATAGATATGTCTGTTGCTTCCAGGGAAAGCCATTAAGAGCTGGTATACAATTTACAAAATTTATTTTCCCCTATTCTGGACCCAGAGACATTCACAATGGTGGAGAATCTTTTTGCCTGTATCCTTGAGAAAGGACAAATGTGGAACAAAGCTTCCATCTAATTCTTATTACTATTAAAATATAAAAGAAATACAGTTTTAAGCCACTGTGATTTTGGTGTTTTTTGTCACCACCACATAATCTAGCCTATTCTAACTGACATACTAACTACTGTGGTTTATCTCCTTAAAATTGCCCTTGACAGGTTTTTCTGGACACCGTTATTATCCTTTCTCCCTCCCCCAGCCCATGGAGGTCTATCTTATTTCCCAATTCCTTCCAAATATCTTATTTTCCTAATCATGAATAAACAAGTAAAGAGTTTTAACTGGTTCTGTGGATTACTGCATCTAAGATTCAGATTTTTATGTGGCAATTTCTAAAGTAATTAATATATTTAGCAGTTTGTAAACAATAGAAATTAGTAAATCTTCCCTCAAGGTTTTCAAGCTCCATCCAACTGGGGAAAAAGGTTAAATTTGGGAGAAAGTGGATAAAGTGTTCCTCCATGCCAATATCTTGACATGTGATTTTACAAGGCTTCATATACTTTATATAAAATTAAATATAAATAGTCTTCCCCAAATATAGAGTTTATAGGATATCTTACAGGGAGAAATCCAAAATCAAACTAGGAAAACAAATACAAAAATAGTAGTCACTTAAATAAAAATTAAATGCAATGAAAGAATGAATGGAAGAAAGAGCAAATAACCCTAGTAAATGTGCATGAACATGCAGAGTTCTTATTTAATACCATCAGGTCTTATTGTATTTATCCTTTGGGGCTCATGTAATGGAACAATTTAAAATGGTCACTGACCACAGGCAGGATTAGCACATTTTTATATTTGTAACCCAAAACATTTAGTTTTTGGATTTTATCAGGCATAATATAAAAGTGATTAGTGTTATAGCGCCTCAGAAGTGAGAAGTTGTTTATGGTTCCAATTCCATGCATGGTCTGTGATAAACAGACCCCAGAAAGTGGCTGGAATAGGGCTGAGACAGGCAATTCAATATGTAGACATAGTTTCATATGCTGCAAAGAAAAATTCTATGACCTCTTCCAAATCCATTGATCACAATCCCAGAAAATAATAACTGTTCTGCAAAATATTCCTATAAAATACATAATATTTAAACAACCACTAATCTTTTTGAATTGTACAGAAAACTATTCCATCTCACTTATGACCCCTCTCCTTGTCTATATGTGTATATTTGCAACAAATTTTAACTTCATTTTAAGCTTGCTTCTAAATTAATGTACTGTGGTAAAAAAAAAACAAAAATCTGGTAAACACTCCCATTGTTTTAAAAAATGCAACTGACACAAGCACTGACAAGAAAAATGTCATTTGATTTAGGGTCAGCTTCTTACAAGTAATCAATACATGATGTAGTCAAACATGTCCATCTCGGAAACAGCCCTTTTGGCTTATTGTGCCTCTGAGAGCATCGTGGATTTGCTACTAAATTCTTACCTTGGACTATAGGATTTTTGCCTTTAATAAGCATGCGAGTCTAGCTTATCTTTGCTAAATAGTTTTATTTTCATTACAAAAATTGAACCTATGTGTCATCTTTCTTCCTATGTTACATGAGAGATCTCATAGGTGTTAACAAGAGCTTCTACTCATGCAGTGAAATGCCGAAAGGTGGTACTTTCAGTCTGAGCTGTTTATTACTCCCAACACACAGCCAATTACTTTTTTAATCAAAGAATTTTAAAACCTCCAACATTAACATAAAAGCATTAGTAGGTCACATTTCAACCTTGACAAGAAGACTGCAAGATGCGTTTGCCAATATACTACACAAAACTCCTCATCTGTATGTGGTAAGCCCTTTTATTCACTCGAAAAACAAAAAGCTAGTAGCTGATATTAACAAACTGTTGATATTTCTTTGAGAGCTGTGACTTTTTATTTTTTTACAGTGTTCTGGCTGCAATTTTGAAGTGACTTAAGTCTACGAGCTTTTATATGCCTGCAGAATTATGTTTACTTTTCTATTTGCCGGGTGATATGCAATTAGAGAGTCTTGTTTATTATTATCACTTTAAACAACAGAGTATAATAAAGTCCAGAGTATAGAGCTACTGAAAATACATATTTTGAATTATGTTTATTAATACTGGAATGTTTTATATTTGACACACTACAATCTACACAAATGTATATTTTAAGCACATATATATAAAATATTCAAATATAAATATGCTTTTAAGGTAACCAATAATTTTACCTGTATAACACTTGATAAACAAATAACACTTGATGCCCAACTTTAAAAAAATAATCTTGCTGTATCTTTATGCATATCCAATTTCCTGATAAACGCTATCACTTCTTACTACTACAAATTACTAAGATTGGTTCCTTTCTTTCTGTCGTAACAGGCAAATCTGTAGATTGAGCTTCAGTTGTAACAGAACTGCTTTTATTCAAGCTTTCCTTTTTCCCTGTCTTTCTTGTCATTAACCTTTCTTGCTGGCTAACATGATCTCCTCATTCCATGAAAGTAACAGCTTGGAGTGTTGGATCTGAGGTGTACCAGCTATCTCAAGAGTATAAGCTGAGTGTGGGGATAGGAAAAGACTTGTTTTTTGAGCTTAAAAAAATAGGAAGGATCAAAACCAAAAACAGCCAAAGGTTACTCAACTGACGTTTAAGTCTAAAACTCGAGTTAGAAAAACCAACCATCTCTCCATCCAGCCATCCATTCAACAAATTTGTGTCATATCAGCGAATGAGAGTGAAAAGGTTTCTGTTCTCCTAGACAAAGATTCTAGAGAGAAGAACTGAAAGTCATGTTTTAACAATGACATCAAACAGGATAATTTAACATAGAGTGGTTCAAAGCAGCAGAGGGAGTGCTGGGTTATTTTACATAGGATTGTCAGGGAAAGCCCTCTGGAGTCACGGCATAGTTTTTGAACTGAGAAGTAAATGATGAGAAGGAAGTAGTCATGGAAAAGAGTTGGAAGAAGAAAGAAAAGTCATGGATAATCCGTTACCTTATTTCACCTGTTCTAAGTTGCACACCTTTTCTTATTTTAATATCCATGAAATTAAGGTGCAAGTTATTTTAATAATTGCTATTAGCTGGATGGTAGTTGTGACTTTGTAGTAACTCTCAGCACGTGCCTGTTATTTCCAGTGGCATTAGGGAACAATATCAATGCCTTGCCATTTAAGCTAACAAACCATTTTAAGGATTATTTGAGGAATAAATAGGAGTTGATAGGAGCTTGCTTTATAAAAACCTTACACTAACATCATCTATAAGATCAAGAATTCACCAGCATTAACCGTGTAGAATGTTTGTCAGCAGTGTGGAAGAATAGCCCAAGAACTAAGTTGCTATACCCTTTTGATAATTGCCCAATCATCAATGCTCCTGACAGCACAGAAAAGGCAAATGGAGAGCTGAAAAGTGACTACAAGTTACATTATAAATGTAAGGAAGTGGCCGGGCGCGGTGGCTCAAGCCTGTAATCCCAGCACTTTGGGAGGCCGAGACGGGCGGATCACGAGGTCAGGAGATCGAGACCATCCTGGCTAACACAGTGAAACCCCGTCTCTACTAAAAAATACAAAAAACTTAGCTGGGCGAGGTGGCGGGCGCCTGTAGTCCCAGCTACTCGGGAGGCTGAGGCAGGAGAATGGCGTAAACCCGGGAGGCGGAGCTTGCAGTGAGCTGAGATCCGGCCACTGCACTCCAGCCTGGGTGACAGAGCAAGACTCCGTCTCAAAAAAAAAAAAAAAAAAAAAAAATGTAAGGAAGTTTTAGGAATAGCTTAAACAGTCTATTTTGCTCATTATTTTGTATTTTCATGTATGAACAAGAGTGACATGTGAAAAACTCCTGTCTAAATGATTCTAATATTAAAAGGCTCTTTGAATACATAGGAAAAAAGTCCTAAGTAACAAAAAGAATTATATTACAGTTTATCAACTTTTTTTTCTATTTTAATAGTACATAAAACACTATCTTACAATGGATAGTGTCTTAGACAATAAGAAATCACTGCACTTTCCAAGGCACTGTTAAGTAGTAGTAAACAAGGGAGACATGGTCCCAACCTTTACTGAGTTTTCTTTCGAGTGGGAAATAAAAACAATACAACTGAGTAAATTAAATGCATTGTTAATTATACACTGTGATAATTTCTAAGAAAACGATAATAAAAACAATTATGCACAATGCATATAACTGCTTACAAGGCGGTAGAATGTGATGGAGAATCTCATTTAATATTATGGGGTGGTGAGGATTATCCAAGAAATCTTGTCAGAGGATATAACCTTTAAACTGAGACTTTGAAGCAAGGGGAGTCACTCATATGAAAGATAGTAGGAAAGTATTTCACAGGGAAAAAAGACATATACAAGGTATATTCTATCTAGTATATTCTGGGAATGAAAGTGTGTTTAGTATATTCTTGGAATGAAAAGATTTGTGAGATTGTGAATAAATGTATAGCAATAGATGAAGTGGTTTGGAGGCAAGAAATGAGGTTCAGGAATTTAGCTTTGGAGATGTCAAAATAGAATATATGTCAGTTATTCTATGTAAATCCTAGGTGTACATTTGGATTTTTGAGTCTGAGATTCATAGGAGAATTCTGATACAATACTGGGAAATTTTTGCACATGAATGAAGTTGCCACAATATTTGTAGGTCTGCTAGAAAAAGATGAGACTGCAAAGCAGATTTTTAAAACATCTGGGAAAAAGAGAAGGTAATTTAAAGAATGTAGAATTATGAGAAGGCAGGAAAGAAAATCTTGCAACAAAGGATAAATAACTTGTTTACAGATGATGGGATATAACATTATCCATTGGATGTGACTACATGGAAGTCACTGATATCCTTTTAAAAAGAGTTCGGTTAAACAATGTAAGATGAAATTGAATTAATATTGGAAAATGATGACCAAATGTGCAGATGACTTTTTCAAGAAGTTTAGTTGTAAAAGAGGGAACAGGTACTGGAAAAGTAAGAGCAATGAGACATAAATTGCAGATACCAGGCAAGACTTAGAGCAATTCATCTTCGTGAGATAGGGGTGGAGATTATGCCTTGTGCTGCCTTGCTGAGTGCAGAAAATGAAAAGGTTCAAGCAGAGGGGAAAAGGTTCAACTGGAGGATAAGAAGTAGTGTACAGAGATGCATCCTTTCCTCAATTTCCACAAGTAGATCTGGCTTTTTAGAGGTTGCTCATAATCTAAGCTTTATTTTATTTTATTTTATTTTACTTTATTTTATTTTTTTGAGATGGAGTTTCGCTCTTGTTGCCCAGACTAGAGTGCAATGGCACAATCTTGGCTCACTGTAACCTCCACCACCTGGGTTCAAGTGATTCTCCGTCCTCAGCCTCCCACGTAGCTGGGATTACAGGCATGCACCACCATGCCAGGCCAATTTGGATTTTTAGTAGAGACAGGGTTTCACCATGTTGATCAGGCTGGTCTTGAACTCCTGACCTCAGTTGATCGACTCACCTCGGTCTCCCAAAGTGCTGGGATTACAGGTGTTAGCCACCACACCCAGCCATAACCAAGTTTTAAATGAATATTGTTCCAATTAGGAGATGTTGTTTCAAGTTTGCCATTCTCATGGAAACGCCGCACTAGGTTTCTATGCCTTGACTCATAATAGGAAGGACTTGTCCCTATTAGTCCTCTAAAGCCCTGTGGCAACTATGGGCATCTAAAGGCTGTTGCTAGGAGTCCCATAGCACACACTAAAATTTAAAGGATGACACTTTTGCAACCTAGTAGTTTTCCAGGTATTGGCATGATAACATGGAATTTCAAGAATTTTTACTTAGAAAGGGTTATAGTACACTCATTTGGTATCCATTAAAATTTAGATATTACTACTACCTACTGGGTACAATGAACACTATTTGGGTGATGGGTGCGCTGAAAGCCCAGACTTTACCACTATGCAACATATTGATGTATCACTACTGTACTCATACCCTCCAAATCTATAAAAATAAAAAAAAAGGAAAAGCATATAAAAGATAAAAGTTATTTGAATAATCTGTATAAGTTTTTTTTTCATCAAGGGTGTTAGATACACATCAAATAGATCACATAAATACAGTAATTGGCTATAGATTATGCTTAGAGGGTGAAACAAAGACATCAGATCTCATTTTACACAGAAAAAGACAGGAAAGCGAAAACAAAACACATTGTGGGCAGCAGCCAGGGATGTGAGCAGAAATAAGTTGGTAGTATTTCTTTGTTCATGGTCACATCCGTAAGAGTCACATGTTTATACCAATAAAATTTGATGTACTTAATATCTACCTTTTGTAATGTAAAGGAAGTGAATAAAAAATGATCTTAACTGAGGAAGAAAAAGGACCAAGGATTAAAGACATACCTGTATCCCCATCCGTCCATTTTCCTCTTCAGACTACTTGTACCATTATTTTCAAATCTTTGTATGGGTATTTTAGGAAATACTTTTTTTCCCCCCTGGAAATAGTAAAGTGTCTGAGCTCCAGAGGGTGGTTAAAGAAAATTGATAAATAATGACTGCTGAATAATAGAACAAGGAATGTTGTGAAATATTTCCTTTTCATCACATAATCAATGAGCTTCCAAGTCAAAAGCTTTGCATTTCAGAAATACTATAGTTGGAGACAATTTGTTCTAGACACAGAAAGAAAACACTAGCTAGTAACAGCTATCCACTTAGGAGAAAAAATACTTTTTCTTTATAAGAGCTGCCTTGCTCAAACAATATTAGTATTAGTGAGACTTTACCAACAGATAAAACCTAGAAAGAAGAACTTAGCATTTTTGTCGAAGATATAAACACTACCAACTTACTCCTGCTTCTGTCGTTTTTGAAGGATGGAATAAAATATTGGAAACAAAAACAAGACTGCCTTTTTTTTTTTTTTTTTTTTTTTTTTTTTTTTTTTTTTAGAGGGAGTCTTGCTCTGTCCCCAGGCTGGAGTGCACTGGTGCGATCTCGGTTCACCGCAACCTCCGCCTCCCGGGTTCAATCAATTCTCCTGCCTCAGCCTCCCAAGTAGCTGGGATTAGAGGCACCCAGGCACCCACCACCACACCCAGCTACTTCTTTCTGTATTTTTAGCAGAGATGGGGTTTTGCCGTATTGTCCAGTCTGGTCTCGAACTCCTGACCTTGTGATCCACCCACCTTGGCCTCCCAAAGTGCTGGATTACAGGAGTGAGTCACCATGTCCAGCTGTAAAACTGTTTTTTAAAACTACAGAAATAAATATATGTTGATATTTGGTATTATCTAAGATGATAAAACATCTTGTTTTAACAATATGTACAATATTTCACAATAAAGAAGGGTTGTGTAGGAAGGCATTTCCATTTCATACTTTTTCTCTTTTTTTCTTTTTTACTGTTTTGTGTCCAGAGTGTAATTTATTTTAATTGGAGGAACAGATCACGTAATATTCTGTATTTAACCTTAACTCTATTCCCTTGCCCCAGTTAAGTAGAACCAGAAAAAACTGAAACGCAGCAGTAAGAAATTTCAAGCTTCACAGACTGCTGAAAAAGGCAAAGGCCAAAGAAAATTGTGATCTTTTGTGGAGGGAAAGACAAAAAACAGCTGAAGGGAGGTGGTTGCATCAGTTGACTATGACTAGGAATGTCTCAGAGCCACATAAGTGCCAGTCCTGACACGGCTGAGAGTGTAACTGTAATCAGCAGGAGACACAAACACACACATTTTTTTTTCTTTCTCTCCTCCTTTTATTAGTTACCTTTTGAATATGTTCTGACTGCATCCTCAGGAAGAAGAGAAAACAGATACTGATGAGCACTAATTGTCTCCACCATGCCTACTTTAAACATCTGATTTGGCAAGAATTTACCCCAGTCTCTGATATTTCTTTATGTCTCAATATAGTGTCTCCCACACTTTATTGTAGTACTTTTACATATACTTCTGTTCCACTTGCCCTAATTAAAATATATTATAATTGAAAGGAGTGGGATGTTGAATGGTACCCAGGGCCAAGGATGGAATTCCACAGACAGCAACACATTTTATCTCAGTAACTAGCTTAATTCAATGTTCTTTCATAAAACGTCTTTTCCTAATAACCCATAGAAACTTCCTAAAGACTTGCTAAGCAGGGAAGTGTGATTACACAACTGCGGTTACAAGTATCTCAATGCCACTCAACTCACCAAACCCCTAAAAATGAAGAACTTAGAAAAACTTTGCTTTGTGTTTAGATCATCTCTATACTTTTCTATTTTGAAGCATTTTCTCCTAACCCAATCCAGCTTCATGCCCAGATAATGTATGCCCTTATTTTGCTCTATGGGCTTTCTTATATCATCATCCAGCCTGGTTCTCCCCTCTTTGACCAGCATACCAGATATTTCCAAACTCACTTCCTCAGTGACTGCTTAACTATTTTATCCATTATCTCCTCAAAAGCTGTCCGATCCTCGGTTATACTTAGTCAATGTGATATTAATCTTTGTCACTGCGTACTAATACACAAGACCTGTCAAATATTGGAAGTATTACTTTAGTGAGAAAAATTTCATAAGTCAAACGTAAGAAAGTCAGATGAATTTCCTTATGAGAACAAGAGCTTTACGGTAAATGGGGTACAAAATTTTAATAGAGAAGATCTTTGTTTCCATGATAAGATTGTAAATGACTATACAAATTACCTAACCAAATTACATCTCCTAATATAAGCACTGAAATTACTGACAGGTTTAGGTTTTAGAAGACATAATGGTGGACAGCAAGGTGAAGATAGTGACTTATTGGTTAAAACATAATTGTTAAAGTTAGTTCCTGGCCATTATATTTTGTTATTAATAAATTAAAAGAAATGACTGGTTAATGTGAAAACTTCAATAGCATATGGATATATTCTGTCGAGTTACAAAAATATATTTTGCCTAACTTAGTTAATTAAAAGAATTTGACATTACAGTTTTTTTTTTTTTTTGGACACAAAAGTATGACACTACCACCAAAACAAGGAAAAGTATGTTTGTTTTCATTCTAGCCTCAGAAGCAATGAGAAGGTTTCATCTACTGCCCTATTTATGTAAATAATGAGATTCTAAAATAAACAGAAAATCATCAGGCTCCACATTAACAGAATGCCTTCAAGCAAGAAAGCATGACAGCCGTATATGCTTTAAACTTTGGGAAACACAAATGCAGAATGAGGAAACTAAAACCAGTCAAACAATCAGGTTCTACACTTAACTCCCAAAAGTGTTTTTTGAAAAGTCATTGTTTCCCATCTGGAGCTCAGTTTACTGGCTGGTTGGTTGGTTTTCGCTGTCTGGAAGTTAAGGAAGTTTGTCCTTTCCATCTCTAAAATATCATACTTACGAGGAGGGTAAATATTACTTAATTAGCATAACGGATGGCAAAAATATAACAGTAAATAAAGTATACTTTTCTATAATTTCCTCTCAAAAAACAGCTTAATCTTCCTTTATAATACATACAGGGATACATCACTGACACTCATTTTTCACATAATTCTAAGGCAACCAGACAGAGATGAAAGAGAAATTTAAGTACCGTATTTTCCATCCTCCTGAAATTCAGGAAAGGTCTGCTTTCAGAAACAACACCATTTAACGTATGTCACACACCTGGAATAGTCACACAATCCCAATAGCAGCAAGAATGATTCACTAAGGACAGAGGCAGGGCACTGACGATTTGTTAACTTTCACTGAGACCTTTGTGTGAGTGAAGAAATCTTGTTAAATTTCATGCCCTGAACTTCGTCTGTATGTAGGATGATATTTTTGAATTTCCCCCGAGAATAATAATTGTAACCTTTTATCAAGAGTGGGTTTGTTCTCAGCAGAGGCAACAGCCCACCCCAGCAACCCACTCACCGCAGGGAATAAAACTACCATTGTCCTGTGGAGAAGCCGGCAATGTGAACACCAGAGGACTGCACCTGTTTGTTCACTGTTATCAAATGCCAGCCTGGGGGCTACCCCTACTGAGAGGGCTCTGACTTCTTAAACCACAGAGTAACATAAACTCTTCTGTAGAAATCTTTTGTGTGCAAACAGAAGTTTAACAGCAGGCTTTCTTCCTGGGAGGAAGAAAGAGCACGCCTTTTACCATCAGACCTTCAAGATATATTCATTCTTTGCAAGCTCCGTATTATGAATAAAATTACACTAAGCTTCCCATGAGTGTCCAGCTTTAGTTTAAGAGGAAGCAATGAAAGACTCATGAAACGAAAACGATATGAATATAGCATCAAAACTATGTCTGTCTTGTGAAGAAGTAATTACTTGAGTCACTTATAGAAAGTTGAAGTGTTCTTGTCAGGTTTAAAATTTCAAGTTAGCTTTCCATGGCATATTGAAAAGACAGTTTTGCCAAAAACTTTGTCCTAATCTTCAGCTCCAAAAACAATGAGCTAGGTGTAAGTTTGGGGTGACACAAAGCCTAGTTTCAACCTTTAATGAGATGTGAAGAGTTCAAGGGATTGGGCTATTTTAATTATTTCCATTTGGTAGGAAAATATATATGTCTCCTAATAATTTTAAATAATTAAATACACATACCCATACCAATAAGCAAGTGAAAATAAACCTTCATGGGTACATGTAATAGCTCTTCACTTCAGTGCCATCTTTTCTTTATCCTGCCCTCAGTACCATTTGTGATCTCAAATTCTGGGTATGCAATTTCACAAATCCTAACTGTTGACTGTGGCAGGTGTCTCTACAGATACAAACATAGAACTTGAATGTCTATCTTTGGGGTGTGTATGTATGTGTGTGTGTGTGTGTGTGAGAGAGAGAGAGAGAGAGAATATGATTGCATAGTTCCTTTGTAATTACTCTTTTACTCTTTCTCTTGGCAGGATGTTTCAAAGGAGATCTGTATGTTTTAAAACATAAAAAATAAAAAAGTAATAAAAAGAAAAGAAAACCAAAAGGGTTTCTTGCAAGACAGACCCTAGAGCAGTTTGAAAACATCAAATAAAACCCCTCCAGCATGTTCTCCCCATGTGATGCCTTTGTATATTCACTTTAGCCTGTGGGCACATTTCCCATGACACACACAATGTTTCAGTGCCATATTGATAGATATAAACACATATGGATTACTCATTTGCCATTCTGTCTATTGAGTTCCATACTGTTTTCTGTAAAATTAATTTTATATAAAAATAAATTATTGGGAGCCAAATATCGTTTGTGACCATGCATAGAAAAACAGAATTATATCAAGTTGAGTACATTTCTCTTTGGATGTGTCAGTGACACACAGTGTGCATGGCTATGCATAATAGTTAGATATTATACTCATATAGACATATAAATGCATATGTGTATGTGTCTATATGTATGCATCTATACACATGTACATATAAATATATGTATATATATAAAAATAACATGTACAGACACATATCCTCTTTTTCTGTTATATATTTATCAGCTATTTTGCTATATCTCTCTTTGGTCTTTTTATTTGCCTTTTGCTCAGTTCTAGGTACATGTCAATATTTATTTTTCTTTAGGAAACATTGAAATAGGTATGACCTGTTGACATGTATGGATTTATTATTACAATTATTCCATAGAAAACAGATTTTATGTTGTTTTTTAAACATAGTTATGCTTTAAAAACTAAAATAAAATGATGGAGTAATGTTTTATAAACAACTTTTCTCTAAGTCACCAAATTTAAGAACTTGAAACAAGGATATAGACGTAATTGTTAAATATACTTTCATGCCCAGCAAAAAAGGGAGACATATGGTCATTATTTGCTTTCTGTTAGAAAATCCATGGTATTGTATACAAGCATATGAAAACCATTTAAAAACTGTTACAGTGGTTCTAAGCAATGAGAGAGTTTAAGCTGTCAATTGCCTTATGTATGGAGTAAAAGAATACAAACAAACATGAAATAAGTCTAAACACTTGTGAAATGCTACTAAGATATCATTCCTAAGTTTTCATGTTTGGAGTAAAGATTCTAATTTTAGAATGCAACCCCCAAGCATCCTGTGGTTACTGAGTCTGCAAACCAAGTCTACTCTGCAGGTGTCTCACATCTCCACTGTTTTGAAGACACTTGCTTCACTTCTTTTTTACACACTGACAGAGAGACCCAGCCGTGTTATAGCAATTGAGCTACTGAAAACACTATCAGCGATAGCCTGCCCGTTTCTTTAGAAGTTCAAGTTTTCAAGCAAACAGTAAGTGGGTATTTTAATTATTTTTAAAAGTCCCAGAAAATACCTAATAAATTAGATCTTAGCCAATTAAAATAAGTCGTCAAAATATTCTTAATGCAAGTTCATCAAGTAAGAGGGGTAAAAAATATATTTGGTACTGTTTCTGCTTATTTAGAACTAATAATGGAATATCTAGGCATTCAGATCCTATTTTATTGTGAAATGCGGGCTTAAAAGGGAGCAATGATTAATGAGTTTCAAATACAGTATAAAAGTAATCTCTGGGGAAACAAATTCTTAGCTGAATTGGTAGCTCTACTCAGCAGGGACATTTGAATAATTGCAGAGGAACTAAGAAATTAAGAAATGAACAATGAATAGGATTTTCTTGGCACCACTAGGAAGTCTTGTGTTAAAGGCTTGGCACCAGTGTTACGCCTTGGCTTAAACTCAGTATTTAAAATCAAGTAAATTGGTTGTGTTGCCCAGTTCATGTTCCTTTTTTCCCTCCCCAAAAGTCATCAAAAGTTTTTGTTGTCTTTGTTTTGCTATTCTTGAGCCTTACCAGGAAAGCAAAATAATGTATTTTAAAAAATGAATCTATCTTTAATGACACATAGCTAAGTATAAATACGTTTCGTTACTATTATTACAGCAGGTTGTTATCTCTATGCCAGAAAATAAATACACAAAGAACAATTAAACCCTAATAGAGGTCCCTAGATATGCATACAGAGTTGCATTTTTTAATTAAATGCGTGAACTTCAGTTCCCAAGTGCTCAGAAAGCAAAACTACAGCACCGTTCTCTGCTGAATTAGAAGGGGTAATGTCATGTCCTCACTTGTTCTAAGGAGAAAACTTAAGCACTAAGAAAATGTGACTCACATTTTGCCTTAGAACTTTCCAAGAGGATAGGTAGCAGGTAGGTATTATCAAATAATAAAAGGAAAGAAAAAAATACTCAGAAAATTATTCTTTCATAATTGAAAACTCAAGTGCAAGAGGTATTAGGTGATTTATCTAAGGTATAAGTGGAATGAGAATATGAAATCTTCTGGTTGCTAGTGAGCCTAGACTACTAAAATCAACCATATCTGTCAACAAAGAACCAATAAAGAACACGTTTTATATAGATGTGGCAAGGATTAACCAATAAATTAATATTCATAAATATTGTTACTCTATTGAGAACTGCGTAAGAAAGGTAGATACAAGAAGGGAACTAACATATACTGTGTTCTAAACACTATGCCAGGAAGTTTGCATACATTGTTTGCATTTAATTCTCATTTTCAGATGAAAACTGAGGCACAGCACATAAGTGATTGTGACTGTCCTTTCTTGCAGTGCTAGTATTGAGTTTCAAATTATCAGGTTTCAAAACCAGACTTTTTTTTTACAACTTCACGTTGCTAGGGCTAGAAGAGAATATCTTGAAAATATTGTTTTTATAATCTAGAAATATGCCTTCTCATCTAGAACACATAGGCTGGGTTTGAATTCAAATAATAAATCAGAATTCTCAGGCAAAATTTGTATTTCTGCATTCAGAATCTTTCAAGCATTTTATCTCTGAGCTCTCCTTTTATCATTTTGCCTTTCCAAAACCATTTCTGACTTTATGCATAAGTCTTAGAGTGTTTTTTGGATACAAGAGCTACTTAATTCTCTGATTGTTTTACATTTGTTCATGGCAAAGATCTAATCAGACAACCATAAATGACAATAATCAGAGTACAAAATTTGTATACACTTACGGATTGTCAACTGTTTGCCCTTTGTATCTCAATTATTTTATTATTTTTTTCCATAGGACATTCCCTATTTCACAAGCTAGTTGATTTAAATGTCATTTGAAATTATAATTAGAAATATTTTAGAAAGAAAACCATTTGAGGGGGGAGTGTCCATCATTCTATGTTTATCTATTTAAAAACGCACTCATGGCTTAGAAGACCCCATTTCTGTTAATTTGATAATTATATATTACTGCTGATTTCCTCTACAAAAATATAAAATTTTGTAATTCCAAAGGAATTACAATTTCTTTGGCATTGAATATTTCTTACTAAGTCACAGTTTAATGGATTAATGTAAACGAACTTTAAAGTTACACTAAATCTCTCCCTGATTTAGGTTTAAATTAGACATTAAAATTAACATGAAAATGGCTCCATAAACACTATTGTTGTAAATATTTTTTCATTATTTTATATTTAATAATGAACCAAAAGTAACAGAAGTCACTGTGCATAGTAATAGCATTAAATACACAAAACAATTGAATAGTTACTTAAATTATGCACTGGTGATCTTCAATAAAATCACAAAGGAGTTGATAACCTACACCGTGAGCTCTGATGTATTTATTTTGCACAAGTGATAGTTAGGTTCTCGTAATTTTTAAGAGGTGCTTGAGCCAAGACACTAATTCTTGATTCACCTCTTTTCCCTGAGCACCAAAGGACTGCATTTGAAGCATGATACAATTTTAATTACAAAGATTTATCATTATGACATGTAATTTCTACGTACATGAAATGACAGTGTAATGCATAGATGTGAAGTTCAGCTACACATTCACTATGTGAACAATGATATCAGTGACACAGGCTGCTTCCTTTCATTCCATATTTCTACCTGTGGTTTATAAAAGACATATCTATAGGTATGTTAAGTGCTGCTTCATTATCTTCTACATCCTTTCCTTGCAAAACATACTGCCCAGTACTCTTTGAACAAGACTATGAAATTTGTATCAAATTTGATAATCTATTGTAGATATTTGATGACTTTAGATTACAATTCGGTCACACATGAATTATGGCATCTATATTGTTTATTTTCTTCTCACTGATAAATGAAAATGTGTGCCTAAACATATATAGATTGGCATATATTTTCTTTAAATCTTTGTTACATTCCTCTTTCTAGTATCTTGAATCAAATTATATTTTTAGAATAATATAGCTGAAAAAGGACTCGACTAAGAGTAGGGCAAGAAAAACCCTCATCTTTAGTAAATTATTTATTCTCTCTGGGACTCAGTTTCAAAATGAGAGAGGGGTTAGACAATCTCTAAATTCTCTCTTAATATTACAGTCTATGATCCTCTTCAACTTTGCTTTTATAGAATAGATTAAGAGATTTTTATCGCTCTTTATTTCCAAATGTGTGCTAAATTTAAGTGTAGTGTGTAAGTCTCAAATATACATGTTTTAATAAATAAAATGTGAGCTCAAAATAAAATAACATAAAATGTGTTTATCTTAAGGCCATCTACAAATTCTGGAAATAATTAGTTAGAGAGTTTCTAAACCTAAAAGGATTTACATGCATTTCAATAATTTTAAAGTTTCCTCCATCTTTTTATCAAAAGTAACCCCGAATATGTCACGATTCTTCACAAAGGGAATTGAGCCTAATAATTAGTAAAACTAAAATACATATTTTATAAAACTCTGCTGTAAATATTTGCAAAACCAAGTGTAGTTTAGGGAGGCAAAAATCACTTATTGTAGCTATAGAAGAAAGGAAGTCATAAATATTTTATTTAAAATATTTAGATCAACTTAGCCTATCCATTTATACGTGGACATATCAAAATGGTATATATTTTTACCAATTGCCAAATAGGGAATAACTTTAGTTAGTATTCTGGTCCTTAAATAAAAAAATTCAAAAAGTGGAGTGGCTATAATGTATGAATAAAATTAACTAAAAAATCACTGTTCTAGTATCTCCCCTTAATAAGATAAAATATGATTTTCATGAAATCAGTAGAGTCATCTCATAGACTTAAGATCTTTTTCAAGCCTGCCATTTTTCTCATATTGATTTTCCTTCCTTCCACCCCATCCACAAAAAAATTCTCTAAAAAATAAAACTAGAGTAATATGATTTATAGAAGATATTACCCCATGAGCAACAAAACAAAACACACTTCAAATATAACTAATTGTCTTTTTTTGTCTTCTAGTGTTAATAAAGAAAAGGCCATGAAGTCAGCGGGCCCAATTAGGGCATTTCAGTCCATTCTGTTATTACATTTTATTATTTTAGTTCCCTGTGTCTGTAGAAATAAGCTTAAGTAGTTTGATAACATACTTTTCAATATAAGAAATAATTTAATCAAATTCCACAATCTGTATCTCTTTTAAAATCGTTTCATTTCTTAAGTAAAAAAATCTACACTAAGCAAAGTCTCATTCAGCTAAAAACAAACAAACAAACAAACAAACAAAACCTGCCTTGAAGAGGTGACACCTGGACCAATGAATAATTTTATGCATCCCCTACTCATTCACACATAGCAGAGGATAATAAAAGTTCAGTGTCATGTGATTCCCTTTCTTCTCAGAATCTTTATAGCATTGTGATAAAAAGAAAATCAGCAATTATGCTGCCTGGCTTCAAATGTGAACTCTATAAATTACTGTATGCCCTCCTTGGGGAATATTACTTAATATTTTTTAAGTCCAGTTTATTTATCTTCAAAATAGAAATAGTAATAGTAACCTATTGTGATGGTTAACTTTAGATGTCACCTTGACTAGATTAGGAAATACCCAGAAACCTGGTAAAGCTTTATTTTAGAGGGTGCCTATGAAGATGTTTCAGAAGAGATGAGCATGTGAGTATGAGTAGATTAAGTAGGGAAGATATGCTCTCAACGCAGATGGGCAACAGCCAATCTTCTGGGGACCCAGAGGAACAAAAACAGAGGGAAGGTGAATACATTGATCTGAAGCCAGTACACACTCTTTCTCTCTTGTGGGACCCCAATTTCAGGCTCCCTGGGCTTTGGACTGCAGGACTTGGAACAGTGGCTCCCTGCACCCTAAGCCCTTTGGTCTCAGACTGAGAGGTACACCATAGCTTGTCTGGTTCTGAGGCCTTCAAACTTGGAATGAGCCAGGTCACCAGCATCCCAGGGTCTCCAGCTTATAGGCAGCCTGTTGTGGAACTTCTCAGCCTCCATAATTGCAGCAGCCAATTTTCCTAATGAATGCTCTCTCAAATATCTATTATCATTGCCTATATCTATATCCCTTTTGTCTTTCTGGAGACCCCTAACTAACACACCTACTAATCGTGGTTATTGCAAGAATGAAGAGAGAGAATATTTGCAAATCACTTCTACATAGTAAATACTTATTAATTATGGATGTTATTATTGTTATTATTGACAATAGTATTTCTGCCCTGGGCTGTATTATGCCATAAAGATACTTTGCTTTCTACATTTATTATCCTAAAAAAAAGGCAAGTCATTAAAACCAAAGGCACAAAGCCTAAACGAATTCTAGTTATATGAATAATTTTTAAAAACTAGTAGAATTTGTTATTGTGTTCTTATTTGTACACCACCAGATATATAATCCTACCCAGTATCATCCCATTGAACATTAAAGCAGAAAGTTCAGAGAATTTAGGGCCCTATCAAAATCAAAATGACATACTTATTTACCAGAATATTTGCCAGAATATTCTGAGACTGCCACTTAAAAAAAAAAAGACCAAATTAAAATTTGAAGTCCTTATATTTCATAGTAAATTGAAAATCAAAAATACCCTTTTGATATCAGCTTTTTTCAACATTACTAATAATACAAAAATCAAACCTTTAATTTTCACCACAGAGAAAATGAAATTGAGTAAATTAAATGGTCTTAGACGGAAAAAACAAGTTATGGATCCCCATTTTTCACTTTTTTCATACAAATATCTTTCAAAATTGTTACAGTCATTGTGATTCAATAACCTAAATAATTTTACATGGCTTACAATAAAATTATAGCTAGAAGAAATAAAATATGTTATACAGATGGATAATAAAATATTAAGGAAGAGGGAAAATAGTATGACAGCTAGAATAACTTGTACTTCAGGTAGACTGTTAAAGAAGACAGAACCTCTTTCCATGCTGATGTATAATAACAATCTTCAGATCTATTTGACATATTAATATGAGAACAAAGTTTAAGAAAAACTCCCCAAATAAGTATTTTTCTACCTTTACACTATATTTCCATCTCTTTTTCCAGTAGAAGTGATAAATCAGCTAGATCTCAAAGGAAAACAAAAACAATAATTAAAGTTTCCTGGTTAGTAACATTTATTATGCCAAAAAGTGTTGGGCCATGCAAATTCTCATTTATCTACTTCCTGACAGATACAGATAAATGGAGAATTCTATTCATCATTTACGAAACATTGACCATTTTTCTTGTAATCTATTTTATATACTTCCACAGTACGCGGTTTCACCATTACAATAGCTATGCTATAATTCTAGGAAAATAATACGAGGTATATTTAACTTCTAGCCTATTTGAATGTTACTATATTGTATTAATTCTAAAACACATACATTTTTGGATCTAATATCTTTAATATCCTGATTCCTTGTACAATCTTTTACATTTATGTTGGTGCTTTTACTTTTTCTCTTTTTAGAAAGTGTGGACTACAAACAACAACAACAATTTTTTTCCTACAATTGATGACTTAAATTTGTTGAAGTATGGCAGATAGCTATTTGAGAAAACATTTTATAAAAGGACTTTTTGTGTTACCTTGTTATTAAATAAATGCTATATTAAAAAAAAAACTTTTAACATGAACTAGAGAGTCCTAAAGATAATGGGCAGTGTCTATTCCAGAAATAATTCTTAACAGATTTTTCAGAATACTAATAATAATCTTCTATTAACATTTACATCTTTCAGTGAAACCATTACAGAGACAGACTTTGTCTATTAGTCCATTCTCACGTTGCTGCAAACATACCACCCATGATGGGGTAATTTATAAAGATAAGAGATTTAATTAACTCACAGCTCAGCATGGCTGGGGAGGCCCCAGGAAACTCACAATCATGGGAGAAGGGGAAGCAAACACATCCTTCCTCTCAGGCCAGTAGGAAGGAGAATGAATGAGTGCCCGGAGAAGGGGGAAGCCCCTTATAAAACCATCAGATCTTGTGAGAACTAACTCAGTATCATGAGAACAGGAAGGGGAAAACCAATCCCATGATTCAATTATCTCCACCTGGTCCCTCGTATGACATGTGGGGATTATGGGAACTACAATTCAAGATGGGATTTGGGTGGGAACACAGCCAAACCATATCTCTTTGAGATCTATTTCTAATTTAAATGGATACTTATACTGTGGAAACTAAAGGTAAAAGTAAAAAAAATCATTTTTAAAGTGTCATTTTTCTGACCAACGGAAAACTCAAGTCACAGCAGCTTAAAACATATTTAGAAGCAATGCATGCCATCCAGAACTCTGCTGACTCAAATACAAAATATAGTTAGGTCCCAAATCATAAATGACACGTTCTGCATTCTACAATTTGATGATATAAGCCTAACATGCTTTCAATAATTATAAAAATACACTGTGTCTCTTTTTTTTTTACCAAAATCAAGCTTCTCCCAAAAAATAATAAATCATATTTATTTCCAGAACTGCATGTAATGTTCAATATGTACTTCATAATTTAACTTTTATAATCATCTTACAACTGAGCGTTCTCGTTATGTTCATTTGAAGATGAGGAAACTGAAGTTTAGAAAGTTGAATCACTTGCCTCAGAATAGAACTTGACTCAGGGAGCCCAGATTCTGAGCCTGTCTTGTGATTCTCCATGTTATTCTGCTTGTAAGTCCTTGCCTGCTGGATTGGATTTAGTAAAAGTGTAGTCCCTTTAGTGCTGCACTGTCCAATATGATTGTCATTAGCCAAATATGGCTGTTTAAATTAAAATTAATTAAAATTAGATAAAAATAAAATTCACATCTTCATTCATAGCAGTCTCGTTCAGAGGACTCAACAGCCACATTTGGCTACTGGCTCCTCTGTTGTGTAGCACATATTAAATATTTCTATCATCCCAAGAAAGTTCTATTGGACAGTGCAGCTTTTGAGAAGAAAACAGATTAAAATGGGACCTCCTGACTCCACACACATGCTTAACTATAAAAATAATAATAATAATTGGCTTCACATGGCAGATGGAAGGTAAACAATTGTCAGAAATATAATATTTACTGAGAGAAGACAGGCATGTAGAGATAATTTAGAATAGCTCATATCTCAGCACAACGACTTGAATGTACAAGTAGAACAAAACAAAGCTAGTAAGTATTTGAATTGACATTACTTTCCAAAAGAATCCTAAAGTTTTACCAGTAAAATTAAGTCTATTAATAAATGTTGGTGCATTACAGCTAAGAGTTTAGCAAGCTTGATTTTTAAAAAGCCATAGTTGAATCACAGTGGCTATAGAATGAGTAATAGATTAAAAAAATCAAATTCAGTATTTACAGTATTGTTGTATTGTATGTTTGCTTGTATTTTATTGTCAACTTACCATTTATGATATATTCAAGCATTACACAATGATCAAAACAAATTCTTTCTAAAATACAACCTTAAGACCTATTGCTTAAGCTTGGATTGTTTACATTTTTCAGCCAATTTAATGGTTCACTGACTATAGTTTTGCCTGAAGCAATTGTCTTAAACAATTTTTGGGAGTGACATAATATGAAGAACGGGTAAACAGATCTAGATTTCAGCACAAGCTTCACCTGATTAGCCACAAGACCTTTGGCCTGGTTTTCTTAGATGTAACATTATAATAAAGATATCTGCCAGGTCAGCATTACAGGGCTGTGTATGAAACAGATTTTTTGAAAGGAAACTGAAAGCATTTTGCAAAGTGTAAACTTCTATAACATATGGGATATTACAATTATCATGCCTTTGGTAAACGTTGGAAGAGAACAACATGTAGCCTCATTTCTGAACTCTGACTGAGGGTTTTAGGTTCTGCCAAGCTTGAGGCTGCCTCCTCTGACTAAACTTGATGACATATTTACATACTTTAAAAAACTGCCATAGACGTCTGTCAGAATTAGCATGCACTCTTCATTCCCTCTAAAATATAGATTTGGTGACTGGGCGCGGTGGCTCATGCCTGTAATCCCAGCACTTTGGAAGGCCAAGGCAGGCGGATCACAAGGTCAGGAGATAGAGACCATCCTGGCTAACATGGTGAAACCCCGTCTCTACTGAAAATACAAAAAGTTAACAGGGCATGGTGGCGGGTGCCTGTAGTCCCAGCTACTCGAGAGGTTGAGGCAGGAGAATGGCATGAACCCGGGAGGTGGAACTTGCAGAGAGCCCAGATAGCACCACTGCACTCCAGCCTGGGCAACAGAGCGAGACTCTATCTCAAAACAAAACAAAACAAAAAAATAGATAGATAGATAGATAGATAGATAGATAGATAGATAGACAGAGAGAGAGAGAGAGAGAGAGAGAGAGAGAGAGAGAGAGAGAGAGAGAGAGAGAGAGATTTGGTTTATTCCCAAATAGTATTCTTACTGTTACAAGTCCTCTGCCATGAAATCAGAAAGTGCAACAATCCAGTGATTCTGGTCCCAGCATTGCTGTGCCTCCCTTGGTAACTGGGGATAGATGCAGAGAATTCTGCAATTCTTTGCAGTTCAGGGTCTGAAAGCCAGATGAAGCTAACGTCCTGGGGTAAGGGTGGAGAGGTGAGTACTCTGACATATTTCCTGTTTTCCTCAGAGCAAAACAATGGACTCATGGTTCTATTATAACCATTCACTTTCTAGTACTACATTTGGGACTCTGAGGAGCAAAGATTTTCCTCCTTTTCTACACACCAAAGCGAACAAGCATGTTTCCTCAATCAATGAGCTTTAAGCAATGGGGTTTGTTGCCCTTAAACGTTTTTTTTTTTTCCTTAGGATATATAAGCTTCCTCTCTTATGGAAGGAAAAAATACAGATTTTAGTGCATCTTAAGAAAAAGTAAGAATGATCACAAAGGTTTAAGATTCCAAGTAGGGAAGTTTCCTGAGAGATTCCATAATGCTAGGCTTCCCCTAATATTTTCTAAAGGATGCTCTAGGGATTAAATAGAATGTTCTTCAAAGAGTGAGGCATCTTTAAGATTCCTGAAGGGGTCATAAATTAAGGGAGTTGAATTATATGCCCTGAGCAGATCATCTTGCCAGTCATGACTGACAACATGTGAGCAGAGGAGAAAGGATGATTCTATTCCCTGAACACCCAACCCCACCACTTATTTTGGCTTATTTCTCCTCAGATTTCTCTCCTTATTATCTCTGATTCTTGGTACAGCAGGAGGAGAAATTCTCATTTCCCCTTCATTCAGTTCTATAAATCCACTCATCAGTTCTCTAAAGAATCAGTTGTCTGAGCATAAGTCCCAGCAAAATTTGCTGAAATGGCCATTATAAATCTCTGATCTCTTAATTATAACATTTCCTCTTTTCAAATATATGTTTCTATGTACTGACATAAATACATTATTGGAGTTCTCATTCTTCTAGTCAATACACAGTCTGACATGACAAGCAAACAATGCTCTTTAAAACACTGATGAGAGTATCATTTCCAGAAACCGTGGACCTGATCTAAAAATTGACTCTTTCCAAAGAACGTGCCACTCTTTTCACTGATTCTCTCTGACTCATGCAAGCTTCACTATAGATTAGTTTTGATCTAATCATTTTCCAAACAATTTATCCTGAAGCTAAGAGTATTCTTAGATTTTTTTTTTTTTTTTTGGCTGCAAATATCACAATATGCTGAATAGATCTTCTAATGTAAACATTTGTAGTACTTTTGTTAAACATTCTGTTTAACAACAATCCCTGAACTAGCCTGGTTGAATCCACTCAAACATTACCAAGACCTTTCACAGGGTAGTTGAAGAATGCTTAGCAACTCTCATGTAAGAAAAAGAACTCAGAATGAATATGTCTCTTGTGTAGGTCAAGACAAATGTCAGGGCCAATGAAGGATGAAACATGATGACGGAGATTTGAAATGAAGGGCTGGGGCAACAGGTGCTTGGCATGAAACACTGGAAGACAGGAGAGAAGTGCTGTGAGGTAGCGAAGCTAGCACTCTTCCTGAGAGTAGACAAAGGCCAGTCTCGGGCTTCTCATCACCAGAGAAACAGATCTTATGCACAAAGTAGTTAGAAGACACATTGAAATTTGGAACACTTCTTTTTGTCTAAACAGGTCACACCCAAAGCCCCAAGGAAACAATAGGAATCTATCCAAATACGCAGAAACAAATACAATAGTTTTCTCAATGTGGTGAAACAAGGGAAAACTATAAACAAAAAGATACAAGGGAAAAACACTAAGATTTCTAAACACCCCCAATGTGAAAGATGCTTTAATTGACAAGTTCCCTGCTTTCTTTCTTTAACGCTCATTACAACACTATGAGGTGGAATTTTCTTTACAATTTTCAAGATAAAAAATCTGAGTCTCAGAGAGACACCCAGACTGTAGGTGGTAGGCCAGGCATTTGCACAGAGAGCATTTCTGATTTCACAATTGCACATCACTCTATGACATATACTGAGTCAATGACAAGTGACTTGTCCTTTTTGACATTAGGTTATCTATTTGAACATTACTGAATAATGCCAAAGAAGCTTGAGAGACTTAAATGTGAAAAGGTACTACGTTACTTTGATGTACTATTTTAATTAATAACTTATGCACATTTGAAGGCAGACATTCAAGTGTGATGTTCAGATACCACCTCTTTCACATTTTACATCATTTAGATGTTGTAGTTTCTGAATGGAGTATTTTATTTATTTATTTATTTTGGGACAGGGTCCCTCTGTGCCACCCAAGCTGGAGTGCAGTGGCGTGATCATAGCTCACTACAGCCTCAAATTTTCAGGCTCAAGGGATCCTCCTGCTTCAGCTTCGTGAGCAACTGGGACCACAGGCATGCGCCATCAAGCCTTCTATTCTATTTTTCATCTACCAGAATCCAGCAAACTTCATATATTATTTTCATTACTATTGAGGACTTCTAGGAATAACTTTGGTATTTTACTTTTTGTTTTAAATTTTTGTTTGTCCATACCTCAAATAATAATCTAATCAAGATTATCCAGTACACAGTTAACAAAATGATTACAATGTCCATAAAATACCAAATAAAGACGAAAACATGTGAATGTGTTGGTCTGAAAATATGTAGAGGGTTCAGTTAATTTTTAAAAAACACCAATTGTACTTTCTGTACTTTCATATCATCCCAAATATCACCTCCTCTAAAGATATTCTCATCATTTAAAAAGTAAAAATTCAATTACTTAAGCTGAAATTTAGTGTGATAAATATATGTATAGTGTATTAAATTTGTACCTAGGTTATCATTCCATATCAAGATCAAACTACATTTATCTATTTTATATGGATACAAATAAAATAGATATGAACTTAAGCATTTATCTTTCTTTTTAAGATATAAACAAAATAGATATGAACTTAAGTGTTTATCTTCCTGTTTGGGATATAAATAGAATAGAATTAAACTTAAGTATTTATGAAAGATTCCTTTATATCTACAATATAATATGTAGATTAAATTGTATCATATTACCAACGATTAGTAACAGATGAGGTGATATTATAAATTGCAGAAGGGAGAAAGTAATGGTGGGTTTTATGGCCCATATAAGTCCTTTTAGGGTTTGGCCAGACTAGTGACTAAACAAGTAGAAGCTTACAGAATTAATTAAGATTGTATATATACTATTAAATGTCAATTTGAATAGGAATGTTTGGTTAAGAAAGAGGTGATTTAAAAAAGTCAGCAGGACATCCTCATCAAGAGTGATTAATAAGAACCACAGCCATGGGCAAGCGACCTTAATGGAAGACATGGTGTCCCCTGTCCAGATATGGACTTCTCTGATGCAGTAGGGACCTTCCCAATGGCCTCAAGATATAGAAGATCATATGCCTGAAGGGACGCACTGATGGAAGTGTAACCTCTCCACTGGCAAGAAAAAAGTAAGGCAGTGTTAACAGGACACCTAGACCTAGAGTATGCTAATATAAGTTCCTCAGTCCTTCATAGATTGTGTGGCCTATTTTTAGTCTAGGCAACTGCCTCTTTTCCCCTCTACTTATCGTCTACCCTATACATAGTGGGAAATGTGAGAAGCAGCAGTAAAACAAATGTTTCTGCTTGGCCAGAAAAATAGGTTTAAATCTGTTTATTGTCTCGGGCACAACCAACATGAAAGTATGTAAGTAAGATCTGCAGTAATTTTTTAGGCCATGCAGCAACTTTTGGTGAACATCAAGCTAATTAATAGGAATTTTTAATGTGGGAATTAATCTGTATATGTCTCAGTGACATCCAACCATTAACTAGTGTATAATGACAGTCTTCATGTTAACTAAATATCTCTGTTACACAAAGTTTGTAGAAAGCTAATGTGCTGTTCTGAACACATACTATTCTAATATCAAACAGTGAAAAAGCTTTCAGTAGAAATGCAAACCATATACAAATATACACAAAAGAACTCTTAAAGTCTTCATCTCAAAACTCTTGGTTACAATACTCTGTGCACTTCCCATCCCCATAATTGTTACTGGTTATTTACTTTGTTGAAAGTACTTAAAAATAAAATTTTGCTTAAGAAGAAAATTCATCATGAATTACTATTGCCTTTTTAATGATTTATCAATATACAAAGTTGGTATTTGGCAAAACGATTATAGAAAAATTTATTCCCAGCATCTTCCTTATCTTTAAGTCATTTTACACCCAAGTGGCTCTCCAGGATCCTCATGAGTTATTTTCATTTTCACCCGAACATACAGTGTATTTCTTGTCATGAAAGCAAAACCTTATCTGTTCCTGTCCCATCCCTTCCTTTCTCTTTGCGAGATGATAGATGAATACAAATAATTGTGAAGAATTTAACTGGATATAGTGCTACCATCTCTTGGTAACATACCATTAATTAGATTAGTGCTTCTCAAATTGTAATCGTCAGCATCACTACAGGGATACTTAACACACAAGTTGCTGGGCCCCACCCCCAGAGTTTCTCATTCAGTAGGTTTCAGGTGAAGCCCAAGGATTTGCATTTCTAAGTTCCTGGATGATGCTCATGGTGCTGGTCCTTTAAGAATGGAGTTAAAAATTTAATACAGTATGGTAGATTAGGCAGTGAGGTATCCGACTAATCAGCAGATTTGCTATTTCCCCTCATTTTATACCAGGTATAAAAAATTAAGGCCAGTCCAGTAGCTCTGCCCTTAATAGAATATAAAAATGTTGTTTTAAAATTTTTGCTTTGCATAACACAAAAACAAGCAACATAAAACAAATATTTTTCCAAAGCACAAAAACAACCTTACCTGAACTTAATTATGACACTTGTTTGTTGCTTTAATAGGGTTACCTAGAACATTTAGCCTTTTAAGATTTTGCCATAGAGTAAATTTTATCCCATATTCTTCTTCATGTGAACAGTTAGGTGTCTTCTGTCATTTCTTGCATATTCTTGCACACAAACACAATCATGCGTCCGTGTAACTTCTGATTCTCACAATTGGAGTAACACTATCGATCAGAATACCTAAAGTTCAATGACCCTAGACTGTCTCCCTTACAGAATAATTTTGGCATATAGCAGTCAACCACCTAATAAATAAAATATCTGAAAAATGTCCATATTAGCCTAAATTTCTACCATTTTGTTGCACTTTCTTCAATTCACACTCAAAGAAATTAATATCTTTTGAATGAGTATCTATTTTTCTAAACAATCAGCTCATTTTCTTAATCACTTATTAATTATCCATTTGTACTACGGCAAAAGAAAATATAACAGCTTCCATGCGAAGTGAATAATAATACTCTTGAAATAATAGTGTTATATTTTGGTACGCGCAAGTTGAACAACTGTCACAATCTTAAGTAATACAAGTTATGCACATACTCACTATGAGGTATGTTTAAATGTGGCATAATTTTGATGGATTAAATAACTCTGTTTTAATAATTTAGTAGTACTGGTATTAAATGTGAAAATAAATAAGGGAACTATTTAAAGACTAATTCTCTATGTGGAAAGATTCCTCAAACAGCACATCTTATGGAATAATAACAAGATTCAAGTATTATAAAAAGTTTGAGAAGCAACTTATTCAATTTTTTTCTTTAATATATTCAGAAGGAAATCATGATGAAAACACAATGCTTCCTATGCAGGTTTTAACTGGATCGTATTACAGTATTTTTAGATCCCTAATTTCAATCACTCAATTGTTCTCTACACATTTCATTTCCAAAATTCTTTCTCCTATCATTATTTCTATATAAGTAGTAATTTAGTAAAAAACTCCATTCTTCAGTAAGAAAACTATCTTTGAAAGAAATAAAAGTGAAAATGTTGATGAAGGAATCTATAAATTCTGAACAATTTGCATTCACCATTATTTCATCAACTCTATAGCAATCATGTCCAAAATAAATAACACAATCAGTATTCCTTTCTTCACCCAAAATATCCCAATTTTATCTCACATGTCTGGCTAACTATGAAGCTATGTCTAACTTAAAACTATAAATTTAATATCTACTTCAAATATAAGAAACAAATGATTTCAATATTCTGACAATATTCATCTTACTTTTTGTTATATTTTAAGGCCATATCTCTAAACTGTTTAATATTTCAATGTCAAGAATTATTTGGACTACTTATTGGACTCAAAGTACATATAAAACCACTACATGTTTGGATGCAAAATATATTGATTATATTAATTTATAGTAAATTAAAATGAAAACTCCTTTATCCCACAGTGAGGTACTAATTATTCACTAATTAGCTTTTATTTTTTAAATTAATTAATTAATTTATTTATTGAGATGGCGGTTCACTCTTGTTGCCCAGGGTGGAGAGCAATGGTGCCATCTCAGTAATCAGTTCATTTTGATTACAGGTATGCATGAATAAAATTCATGATTAGAACCATTATACCAAAAAGCCTCCTACAAGGACTTTTACATACTCTGAGCTATGCGAACTGAAAAGTAACAGTGGGATGGCAAGAACCGGCTTACAAAATAAATTCCTATTGAGTGTTTTTCATAGAAGGATGATAATTTTAGGTTGCTTACATCATATATTTCCAATCTTAATGAGAAAAAACTACTCTGATGATCTGATGTTATTGAAGTATTCTGAGAAAGAATTGCTGATGGCATTTAGTGAGCTACTGAATAAGAGAAATCAAAACTGTATAAATTAGATATATTTTCCAAAAAATAAGGTGATTGTGCAGAAAACTAAAGATTCATGGAAATAGATATAATAGCTTGGGTATTACTAAGCTCTATTCGTTATTGCATTACTGCAAAGATTTGATGATATGGTCCACTGTTCACCTGAAACCACCAAACACAGCATGTTTCATATCTCAGTTTTCAGTTACAGAGCATTTCCAGAGTTTACTCCTGTTCAGCTGAGATACAGTATTATGGTATCCTTCACACTGCACTTACAAAATCTATAAACAAAAACAAGGGCATCACAGGGCATCATTGCTCATAAAATGAACAAATCACTGATATTTAAATGCCTTAGAGTGTTCCTTAATGTAACAAATATGACAGTAACCCTACATATACATTTTTGTGTACATTGCCTTATATTGATAATGAAAGCATATCTGCCATTATGTATATATTCCTTACCTGTCAAGTTCTTTAATCCAAGTTCTTGAAGTCCAAAGTTTCCATCTTTTCTGTAGTTTAAAAATATTGCCAAGGCATATCGATCCTCATAAAGTTTCGTTCCACGAATAATGCGTAAATTCTCCAGAGGCAGGTAACGAAACTGATTAAGAGCCACTAACACATAGCCTGTGACTTCTCGAACAGACTGAAAAGACACAAACACAAACAATTGTCTGTGTTATAAAACTAATTTGTCACTATGTATATGTAGCAATTTAGATTAAAATGAGTTATTAAACTCTAATTTTCAGTTTTTAGCTAATACATTATTTTCCGTATCATATTCTAAATAATTGGCTTCATAAAAAAGATCACAAAGGGTTAAAATCTCATTTGAACTACATGTTGTAGTTCTTTTAAACAGTTATGAATGTGCTTATAGTAAAATAATGGATTTTGTTTATGAGACCTTCTTCATACCTGAGATTTGAATATAGTTAAATGAATAAAGGTCTTGCTTATCAACAGACTACAATAAGTTAAGGACACACAACCATCACTCAGAGACTTTACATAAAAAAGCAAATTGGTGAACACAAGTAAAACAAAGCCATGTTAGTTTGTAAATTGTAGGATAGATTTAAAAAGGCTTTATTGGTGGTTAGTGCTATATTTATCAAATAACAATTGCCCTGTACATCTCCAGGGAACACAAACATAAACGACATGTATTAAAAACAAACTGTTGTGGCCGGGCACGGTGGCTCACACCTGTAATCCCAGCACTTTGGGAGGCCGAAGCGAGTGGATCATGAGGTGAAGAGATCGAGACCATTCTGGCCAACATGGTGAAACCCCATCTCTACTAAAAATACAAAAAATTAGCCGGTGTGGTGGCAGGCACCTGTCGTCCCAGCTACTTGGGAGGTTGAGGCAGAAGAATCACTTGAACCCAGGAGGCGGAGGTTGCAGTGAGCCAAGATTGCACCACTGAACTCTAGCCTGGTGACAGAGCAAGACTCTATCTCAAAAAAAAAAAAAAAAAAAAAAACCAAAAAAAAAAACAACTAAAAAACTACTTGTTGGCTATAAATTCATTCCAACCACATTTTTAATTTTAACTGCCCACTGTTTAAATTTACTCAGGTATAATGAGTTAATTATTTGAGGGTTTGTGAGACATTTTAAAGCAAAACTGTCATGAAGAAAGCCTGAGTTGCATCTAAATATTAAGTTTTTTGATAAAATGATGATAAATAATTGTCAGAATTAAAAAAAAAAAAACTAAAAATGATACAAAAACACTCAAGTATTTGGTGTTATTTTAACACCAATTTCATGTTATTCTAACTAACCCTTTTCATTTCAGATGCTCCAAGGCTCAGTTTTTGGTACTTTTTTCCCACCTCTGTCTATTCTCACTCCCTTGGTGATCTTATTCAGTTTCAAAGTTGGTGATCTCCAAACATTTATCTCTATACTTTCCCCAAACTCCAGATTTATACCCAACTGTTTACTCACCATCCTTACTTGGATGTCTAGTGTGCTTTTCAGATACACCTATCAATGGCTGAACTCCTTTCTTCCCTCACCCCTCTGGCAGCCTTCCTCATCTCAGTTAAGGTTTTTCCATCTTTTCTGGCTTTCAGGCCAAAATTTCAGTCATCTTTGACTCTCCTCTGACACCCCGAGTGTGATCCATACTATTTGTTCTATGTTCAGAATGATCGGAAATTCAACTACTTTTTATGTCATCCATGGCTCCCACCTGAGCCATCATCATTCCTCATCTAGATTATTGCAATAGGTCTCCCTGTGTCTATTCCTGATCCTTATGGTGTATTCTAAATTCAGGCTAGCCAAGGTATTTTAAAGACATAAATCAAATTACAACACTTCAATGTTTAAAACTCTGAAACATCTCCTAAGTCACTCAGAGTAACAGACAAAATCCTTTCACTGATGCATCCAAATATTCATGCCGTTCAGTGCAATAACCACTAGCCATATGTGGCTAGTGAGCAACTGAAGTGTAGTTGGTCTAAATTTAGATGTGCTGTAAGTACAAAACACACTCTGGATTTTGAAGATTATATGATGAAATGATAACATTTGAGATAAATTGAGTTAAATAAAATGTATTATTAAAGTTAATATCAGTTGTTTCTTTTTACTTTCTTATGGTGGCAAAACAAACATTTTAAATTCTATGGCCTTACAATTCTATTAGACAGAACTACAGTATATGATCTAGTCATCAGTTCTCTTTCACATGGAAATTATAGTTCTACCTTAAATTGTGCATTATGCCCTTAAAAATCTGAGTTTCCTTTCATCTTGTTATCTTCTTGGCAAACTCCCTCACTACCTTCAAGTTTTTGTTCAGTTGAGGCCAACCCTGATAAACCTGTTAAACGCTGTAGCCCCTACACTTCTACCTGCTTCAATTCTCATATTTTTCCCACTACTTCTTACCTTCTACCATATTATATCATTCATACATTTATTAGATTTAGTATTGGTAACCTGTCTCTCTTTTTCCCAGAATATAGACCTATAAGGTCAAGCACTGTGGTCTGTTAACTTATGTGTCTCATGTGACTAGGAGAGTGGCAGTAAACCAACAAGTATCACTCTTGTCCTTCTCTGACCACATCCTTCCCCACTGTACAAAGTCTGTGGAGTGAAGAAAAAGTCTCATTTAGATTCTGCACTCTCCCCTTCCAGACCCTGTGATCCCAGAATTTCCTTTGCAAATAACTCCAAGTCTTTATCTAGAAACTGTAGTGTCATCTTCCCCAGTTCAATCCCCAGACAGCAGATTGTGCCACTAGTGTGCATATATTTAGGAAGGAATGGGTGGTCCAGGTATCAATGTGTGATGGGAAACTATACAGATCCTGGATATGTAGGCTAGAGTGTCCAAAAACTTGCATGTAAGACCTCTCACAATATATGCTAGAAGTGGATGGAGGAGAGACTGTAGACTGGAGCCATTTCTCTCCATGCCAACGTATTCCTGAGGACTCCAAAAGTTCTAACATTGTACCTGGCCATCCAGGTTGTTATAAAGATATGTCTGTCAAAATGGGAAAATATAACATTTTATTTAGTAATCTCTAGTTGGTTTACAATAAACAATAAAATATGTGGGCCTCTATTCAGACTCTTTCACCCCACTCTCATAATTCTTAGGAATAAGCATACTACAAATAATCAATAGAAGAGTAGAATCCTAATGGAGCAAAAGTGGAGAGGAATAGGCAAGGGATACATGGAATTACTCATATCTGGCATCAAATTGGGAACTCTAAGCCACTATGAGTACTCCTAAGACAGTGAGTTTCTTGGAGTGAAGAGATAAATGCCTAGGACAATAGAAAAGAGTGGTGAAACTCACCAGTGATATGCATTGTTTGTACACAGCAATTTGTTTAAAATTGCACCACCTGGAAAAGTCGGGCTCTAGGGCTCTATGATTCCTCCTTCAAACACCGTTCTAATGGTTGAACTGTTACCTCTTTGAGTGCCCTTATCTACCCCTATTTATTTATACTATTTAATAGTATATCTACCCCTATACTATTTATAGTCCCTTCAAGAGAGACTATAAATACATTCTGACATTGTGTGGTCTAAAAAGTAAAATTCTTTCATTCATTATCACAAAGTTTTCTTTAAATGTGTATACAATAATTATTTAGTGATCTAGGTCACAATGATAAATGTGGTGATGGAGGATGTATTATGACTCTTTTGCCTACAACATGTCGTAAGATCCATCATTCCAAAACAGACTTATCATTAGCTTCCATCCCACTCAGGAAGTTACTCTTCTTATCAAAAACTGTAAAAAGCCATTGGTTTATCTCGAGATGGAGAAACACATTTATAATATCAACAGAGAAAACACAGATGAAGCATACTTGGGTAAAAGAAGAGGTTTATTTGTAAAAGAGTAACATCATTAGTAATTTTTCAGTGTCACTTGGGATGGCATTTGGATCACATATTACCACAAGCTGCAAATAACTTGCAAATAATAAGGGCTCTAGAATGTGTGATAGGTATGAACCAAGAAAAATGCTGAACACATAAAGAAGGACTAACTAATGCAGAAGAGGATGCTTCAAGTGCTCTTATCTACCAGAAAAAGTAAAATATAACTAAGAACATCTTTGTATTTGCATATTACTAAATATATTTATATTTGAATTAATTGTGTTGTAATATTTATAAACTTCTCATTCCAGGGTGTGTCTTATATTATTCTTAGAGACATGTGTCTTATCTTCATGGAAGGTCAGATTACAACCAATAGGTACTCCCTTGTAAAGATTCTAGAACTGGAGGGATTTGCTGTTATAACTGAGATTCTAGTATCCAAAATAAGTCTCTGTCATTATTCATTCTGTTTATTACCCTTGCAAAATAGTATGCATAACTAAGCATTAGCCTAACAAATATCTTTTTATTATCTGAACTCTGGACATCATTCCATGTTAATGCTGAGAATGTATGTCCAAGTCATTTTGAAAAAGGCCACCCATAAGTTGGTCCATAGTAAATTATTTTATGATAATGATAGTGAGGATCCTATTTATTTATTTCTTACACCCCTTTCTCCGACCCGGAAAAATAATGTAAATAATAGAAAAAAAAATCATAGCAAATCTCTCAACCCAAGATGTGTTGCTCTAATCTTTTGTATGTAGAGGGACACATGGAACTGAAGCATTTTAAAAAAGAGTTACAGGAGATAAATACAAAATTCTTATACCTAAAAGAACACATCCTGCCTTATTTTGGTCTCTGTTTTTTGGTATTCATAGTCACATTTTCTCTATTCTTATAGTCTTTCTGTGAACTAATATCTTGAAACCTCTCAAAAGGAAACTCCAGGGCAGATCATGAGCCATGTGTACTGATTACAAATAAAAACAATTAAAGGAAACGAGTTAATAATGATAGGAGTGCTTAATGATGAAAAAGAGTAAATAAAGTGGTTTGAGCCAATATTGGCAGATCTGGATAAAAAGTGAAGAGATATCTAGAAGTGTAAATTATATGTTATAATGTCTGATAAGGCCACACAATCATGTTAGTCATCCATTGTTCCTCACCTTTCAGCTATCAGAAAAAATCTGAGTAGTACAACATTTTCCACTGTTTTAGAAAATTTTAAGAAAATAAAAACAACTTTTAAACATATGGACTTATTTATGGGAAAGTATAATGGTAGGAAATGTGAGCTTGTCTGCCAGGCAAAGCTGGACTCCAAACCTAGCCTTTGTGCTTGCTAAGTTTGTGGCTTCGATCGGGTTGCTTAATCTTATTGAGCCTTAGTTTCTTCATCTTTAAAAAAGATACCAATATTTCTATTATAGAACCATAATATGGGTTAGAAGATATAAGAAAACTGGCTGACCAATAGTAAGTGTTTAACAGATGCTAAACAAATATTATCTCTGATAATAGCCAGGAAGATGAACTGCCTGTGGACAATCTGAGCAGAAAAAAAATTATAATATCATTATGTAAGAACTGCTGCTTTTAATCTCTCTGTTATGTAACCTTTGGTACATTTATATCTTGCTTATGCAATTTGCAATTTATTCCTAAATTTCAGAAACAGTTCCTTATACTTTTTGTGTGTATATTACAGCCCTAAATTTAATAATAGCTATGAAATGGAATGGAATCGAAAAGTGGAAAGCAATGCTTAAGGTCTTTTTAGACATCATTTCCCATGGAAAATAATTTTATGAACTTGCTACTAAAACAAAACATTGTTTGAACAACACAATCATGATTTATGTACAAGGACCACAGTAGTAAACAGAAATTATAAGAATGCCCTAGGGGAGGGAGAGCATTAGGAGAAATACCTAATGTAGGTGACAGGTTGATGGGTGCAGCAAACCACCATGGCACGTGTACACCTATGTAACAAAACTGCACGTTCTGCACATGTACCCCAGAACTTAAAATATAATAAAAAAGTAAACAAAATAAAATAAAATCTAATTTCTGAGTTACTGGCGATGTCTTTGATATCAAATAAAGGTTTTTCTTAAAAAAAGAAAAGAAAGAAAAATAAAAAAGAATGCCCTAGCAAAGACAAAATGCTGACTCTGGTTCTGGCTCAGTAACAGTTTAGTTCTAGAAATTCTGCCTATTTTGTCAACCAAAGAGTGAATACCCTCCTAAAGATATATCTTCCTCCTCATGGTGTAAGCTTCTGCTCAGTAAAACTGATTGATTTTCATTGTCAATGTTGGCTTCTATAGTTGCTTTGTTCAAGTAGTAAATACAATCGGATATTATTAAAGCCTTGAATGATTCAAAACTCTTCTAACTCAAGGGACAATTTGTTTTGCCTTAAGACATTTGATGAGTGAAATCAAAAGATATGGAACACAAAAAAATTAACTTCCTATACCATATTAGCAGTAAGTCCAGGAAAAAAAATCATGATTTTTAAAAATGACAAGAAATTTTATAACCATTTCTCCTGCATAATATTTTAGAGACAATGTGAAATCTGCAGTTATAAATCTGGAATTTTCAATGGATGTCCCTCAATCAAAGATTAGATGAGACTGTGCTGGCTCACCGGGTTATCCTTTTACCTCTAGATCATTTCAGAAAAGTCAGTCTTCACTATTTCTAAATTTATGCTTCATTCCACAACTCTTTTAACAGTTTTTAATTTTTTTCTGTATTTGACATAAATCCCTAATTCTTTTCTTCTTAGTTACCTTTTTTAAAAAATTGATCCTTAATAGAAATGAAGACTAGTTCCTTAAATGTTCCTTCATTTACCTTAAGATTAAAGTGATTACAGTACCACACAATTCCTAAATATTTAGTAAGTGTTTAGGAATGATTTTATGCACATTAAAAGTAATTATGTGTTCCTACCTACGTATGTAAAACTTTTTACATACTTTTTACATAGTTAGAAAAATTCCCAGATTTTTTCCTACTAAAATTATGCATCAAATCCATGTTTATTACATTTCTTTAAAATTAGCATCTCTTTTAAAATATACCTATCCGTTTTTGTTAAAACCTTCTGTAATCAGTCAAAAATATCCAAATTCTTAACTTCTACTCCAGTGTCTTAAGAACTCATACACAATTAGATATTATCCACAAAAATAGTAATATATTTCATCAGGTAAGAATCAACAAATATAATGTTGATTACCTAAGGTCTTGAAGTCAAATAAACCTGTAGTATCACAGAGAAGAGTAGGGAACAGAGAACTACGGTGGTAGGAGGGGGGTATTAGAAAGTCCCTTCTGCTGGTAATGACTGCAGAATTTATGTATTTTCTGACGGTGACAAATGTAGTAGCAAATTGTAGCCTCTCTATCAGTAAAGCCTTCCATTAAATTTTCCTAGGCAATTAATTTCTATCCCTGCCCTTCACAGCACGTCTGAGAATATCTAAAGCAGAAAACATTCTTAACTATGACATAGTATTAAAAAGTTTACCAGAATAAAAACACATTAATAAACACAGAGCAAACACTACATATCCCTGCTGCTTGTAGAACTAGTATGTTTGCTTTGGAATTCTGCTTTCATTTTTCCCATTGTTCTTAACACTCCAAGTATTACTTAATACTCCAGGCAAGGAGGGACTCAAAGTCTCATCTAATTAGATTTGAAAAAACAAAAATAATGTGAAATGTCATATACTGACTGGAGTAGAGTAGAATTCATACTAATTACACACAGCATGAAATAATACTCAAGAGGTAGGAAACCTGATCAGGTCATCCCAACAAACTGCTAACTTTCAGCCATTTCCAGCTAGTCTCTTTGGTGCTAGTGTTGCTATGAGTTCTACTTTCTAAGAATCTGCAGGCCATTTCAATCATCACTGGCCACTTGGCCAGCTCTCAATCCATGACTTCTTAGCAGTGAACACCTTGAGTTCCATTGAGAAAAGGACTACTTAGCTCACCTCCCTAGAATTAACCATATATATTTTTTTGTCCTTTATATTTTCCTGAGCTGGGTGGAGAGTTAATCGTCCCCATTCAAATCTCTACATTCCCAGTTGATTCTTCATCTCCTGACTTTATCAAGACTATATTCCTGTATCATAGACTTATTACACAGGCGTTAGGTTTGTAAAATTAAATTAAATTGGCCCAAAGTTGCCTCTGTACCTTGAATTTCTATGCAGCAAACTGTGACCTAATTAGTAAACACACTGCAAACTAAGTTAAGAGTATATTCTTATAACAAGTAGCTGAATATCAGCTAATCATAGCAGAGAGTCCTCAGTCAATCACAGGCTACCAATTGATCACATTATGTCTAAGTAAGGCAAATGCTAAGCTGTAACAATTTAAACTGTTTCTGCATAATACTTACTTGTCCATCTATGAATTCTGCCTGCTCACATTGCTGGGTGGGGATCTCTGAACCACTCCTGATCTGAGTGCTGCCTAATTCATGAACATTCTTTTCTTAAATAAACTCGGTCAAATTTAATTTGTCTAAAGTGTTTCTTTTTAACAGATTACACAGACTAAGTTGGAAGCTTTGGCAGATTCATCTACATAATCACATAAAATTTCAATTGTAAGTGTACGCATTTCAAAAACTTCGTAAGTCGAAGATTCTATCATCTCTAAAGTGCGTGCGTGTATGTGTGTGTGTGTGTATGTGTGTGTGTTTATTCGTTTTCTACATATTTATACAGGGAGGCTTATATTTTGAAGCCTGGATTTCAAATAGACATTTTAATAATCTTTAATAACTATTTAAAATATAATACTGAGTTCATTTTTTTTCCTATCAGATAAACACATTAAGCTCCAATGATTTGGGGAATTGACTTTTAACTGAAATTAGAAACAATGCATAGATGCTAAAATAGCAAGAATGTTTGGAAACCTTTGAATTAAACTTTGTGTAGATATAGATAGAGCTGAAGTAAAAAGAAATTATTAGTTGTCGGCACTTTCGTACTGAATCAAAGCATCGTAATGTTTATTAATGTTGTCCATGTGATGATGAGTATTCTCCTCCACAGAGAGCCAAATTGGTTAGGACAATGCAGCCTAGTGATTACATTTGGGTTCTGTAGTCTCACAATCTTAGTTTGACTGCTGTCTCCATCACTTATTTACCTTGCACAAATTATTTAATATTACGTTCCTGTTCTGCAAAATAGGAAAAATCTCTGCTAAATGCTTAAAAGTTGAATCAACAAAAGATAATCAATTTCATCATATTATCATTAGTGCAATTATGGGAAATATTTGTAATATAAGGTTAGGAATGGTAAATAATATATAAGCACAAACATTTAATATTAAAATTGATTAAACAATTGGTACTACATAGTACATAAAGATATAACTTCAGTCAGACTGTCTACTGTTGGCTAAATATGACCACTCCCTAAATTTATTCATGTATATATTTGTTTGTTTATGAGACGGATTCTTGCTCCACTGCCCAGGCTGGAGTGCAGTGGTGCGATCACAGCTCGCTGCAGTCTTGAACTCCTGGGTTCAAAGGATCCTCCCACCTCAGACTCTTGTGTCTAGGATTACAGCTACACACCACCACACCAACCTAATTTTTTTTTTCCAGTAGAGATTGGGGTCTCATTATGTTGCTGTGGCTGGTTTTGGACTCCTGGCCTCAAGTGATACTCCTGCCTTTGCCTCCCAAAGTGCTAGGATGACAGATGTGAGCCATTGTGCCCAGCCAAACCCCCATAATGTATATGCTGAAGTCCTAAGCCATACTGCCTCAGAATGGGACTGTATTTGGAGATAGGGTTTTTAAAGAGGTAATTAGGCTAAACTGAGATTATTAAGTTGGGCCCTAATCCAATATGACCAGTGTTTTTTAAAAGAAGAAAAGATGAGGGTACAGACATGACAACAGAAAAGACCATGAGAAGACACAGAGAGAACTTGGTCATCTACAAGCCAAGGAAAGGGATCTCAGAAGAAGCCAAAGCTGGAGACCCCTTGATCTCATAATTCCAGCTCCAGAATTGTGAGAAAATAAATATCTGTTGTTTAAGCCACCCAGTCTGGGGTACTTTGTAATGGCATTCCTAGCAAACTAAAACACTGCCTAAGTTCACATCCTAGCTTTTAGCAGTATTATGTTGGGTAAATTATTTAAACTTTCTATGTCTCAGTATCTTTATCTGTAAAATGGGGATGTTAATATCTCCAAATCCTAGGATTATTTTGAGAAGTATATCTCTACAACTTGCTTAACAAAAGGTCTGGCTCATAGCTATCCCTCAGTATTAGGTTTTATTGTTTTTCTGAATCCAGAACTCTTCTTCAGTATGTTCCCTGTGTTGCACAGCATATTTAAAACCCCATTTTTCTATTTCTAAAGGAATAACTACACATTACCAAAGTTTAGATGAGAAAACTGCTTGCTAGCATTTTAATGTACAGTTGAGAGTGACAGTTTCATGTCTGAGGTCTTTTATAAATGTGATGTTTCCCCATTCAAAATTTAATGAAAGAAAATGGGCCTCTATGAAATTATGGCTGAAAACAGCTGCCTCTGTTGAAAAGCATATGGGAAATGCCCTTTGAGGATGTAGAAGTTAGAGGTGACTGCTTCTGTGACTAGTCTGTTGTTATTTTTAAATGAAAAGGATGAGCAATCTCAGAAATAAGAGAGCCAAAGTATCAGGCTTGGATTTGACAAGCCTGCCAAGATACACTTCAATATCTGTCTAAATATTTGGCCATAAAAAAATACAAAACACAGCCTTAATTAATTTATAAAAAACCAAATATTTGCTTTAGTCATCTCCTCTAGTGACAACAAGGTCTGATGTGACTTATGATGCTCTTAATATTAAATTCAAACATACACAATAGGCATTCTATTGATATCTGTGGATACAATCAGGACACAAATATAACAAAAATTGAGGCCATGGACTTGTAGACAAGCAATTTAAATGTTTTTCTTATTTAAGTATCCTTATGCAAGTCACAAGTTTCTAAGCAGCTATTTACTACTCCAAATAGTACAAATTTTCAAATAATTACATTAACTTATTAATTAGTGTTTTCAGTGTGTGAGGCATTCTTATGTCTTCTGTCACCTACTGGTCAAACCACTCTGAGTATTACCTCTGTTTATAGATGAAGTAACTACAGTGAAATAACTTGCCCAAAGTCACATAGACAAAAGTGAAGGAAGAAATATTAAAACAACAACAACAAGATCTCTCTTATTCCCAAGATCAAAATGCCAATCTGTTTAAAATATTTTTTTCAAAAAGTGGTACCAATTTCTTCCTTGTTTAAAGTACTATCCATGGCAACATGGTCTAACATTTTGATTTGAGAATAACATTCTCTTTCTAAGGTTTCTTTATGACAAAAGTATTAGCTAAGAAAGAGTATTTCTCAAAAGTAACTGCAGCATAATTCAGATATTTATAATTGCAAAATCTGCTTAAAAAAAGTACTTTAAGTACCCTAAAAGCCTTAAAATCAGCATTCTCTTAGGTGCCTTCTCTTAGGTGCTAGCGAACCTTTTCAAGCAGATATATAGAATCAAATGAGATTCTGTGTATAAATTAATAATACAGATACAACCAAACAATCCTAATGCAAATGTATTTTTAAATTTGCACTTGACTTTTCTTCCTCAAAAAATTCCTTAAGTCTCTATGCTTCACCCTCATTCACCCATCCATCCATCCATCCACCCACCCACCCATCCATCTATTCATCCATCCATCCAATTATCAATTCTGCAACTGTTTATTGTCCACCTACAATTTGAGAAACATTGTTCAAGGTGCTGGAGACACAGTGGCAAGCAAAATAGACATGGTTCTTAATCTTATGGTAGTTACTTCCTTTATCATTTCCAATCTTAGTCTAATGACAAGATTGCCACTAAGAAAAAGATGGCTTGCCAAGGAAGATTTACAATAACTTGCAAGTGAATGCCTGTATCTTTGTTTCTTTAAGAGTAAACCATTTGTTTTAAAATTTTATGCATTAAACATCTAATCTTATTATAAATCTACCTCATTTTCTGGTCATACATTGGCACCTTCCATTTTGGAAAAATATGAATTTTTCTTCTGACATTAATTGTTACTTAGAGATGCACTTTGTGCCTACATTTGTGTGTATGTCTTCAGCACTTTCAAGTAAACAACTTAATTATGAAACATTTTTCTCTATGTTTCTCCTTTATATGAATGTTGCAGAGAAGTAATCATTATAGTATCTTCTAAGACTGCATATAAATTATTTACAAGACATAAAATATATTTGACTTTTAAGTATCCTCTTAAAATATCATCATTTTCCTATTTTGGTGTCATTCATTCAGCAATCTGTACTTGTAGTATATTCAAAGCTATTCCTTGCTCTGGGGACATGGAGATGTATAAAATACGACCTGGCTCCTTAGTAGCTCACAACTACTGTGAAAGACAAACATGGAAAGGAGCAAAGGAATAACATGTTTAAGATGCAACAATGGAACCATCATTAAGATTCTGAATATTAGAAAGCAATGAAGACCATAATGGGGGTATCAACAGCACTCTGTGTGTACACAGGGGTGAAGCAGATAAATTTGCCTAAGGAATATTGGAGAAGGAAGTTGTAGGAACAGATAATCGTCTAAGTTCTGAAAGGTTGTTAAGTGTCCCACAGGGATTTTGCACCTAGATTGTGGTCTTAAGTTATAGTTTTACAGAAAGAGAAACCAGGAATTCTTGGAGAATCATATTCTAGGTATAGGACAAGAAATAGATAAGATGAGCCTGAAACATCGTATCATAGCAGATAGTGAGGAAGCTATCAAAAACTACTAAGTTCATGTCAAAAGGGTTCAAGAACCAATTGGAAGAGACCCTTCCTGGCCAATGATGGGGTAACTTATATTTCAAAAATGATAATTATAACTGATTATAATCCATAAAATACATATAAAACTATGAGTTCATAATAATATTAAATGATATAAATTTCTCATTTTGGACAATAACAGAAGACCAATTCACTTTTCTGAAAATGTATCTAAAAGAAAATAAGCATTCATCCTTTTCCTTTATGAACTGTAACACCAGGTAATGAAATAACAGATTAAAGGTAGTGCCTTAGTCTGTTTGGTCTTCTATAGCAATTTACCATGGACTGGGTGATTCATAAATGCCAGAAATTTGTTACTCACAGTTTTGGAGGCTGGAAAGTCCAAAATCAAGGTATCAGCAAATTGAGTGTCTTGTGAGGGCCCACTCCTTGAGGCCAGTATCTTGCTATGTTTTCACACAGCAGAAGGGGCAAGGGATCTCTCTAGGTTCTTTTTTATAGTCACTCATTCCATTAATGAGGAGTCTACTCTTATGACTTAATCATCTCCCAAAAACCCCACCTCCAAATACTATCATATTGGGGATTAGATGTCAGTCTGTATCAGGCACTATGTCTTATAAGGTGTTCCAATGAATAAGTGAAAATAATTTTAAAAGTAGTACCAACCAATTTTGATTCATTAATTGTAATAAATGTGCACCATAATAATGTAAGATGTTAAAATAATAGGGGAAATGGAGCATACGCTATATAATGTATTTTATTCACATTTTTTCTATCAACCTAAAACTTTCCCAAAAATAATATTTATTTTTAAAAATAAGAGCATTGCCATTCTGAAAGTCTTTATGAATTAATGGTTCTAGATATTCAGCATCGTTGGCTAGTAATTGCAAATGACATCACAATAATAGAAAATAATGTTGGGAGACAATTCTATATTGTTTCTGCATGGCATGTACCAGCTTTTCTGCAGAATTTTTTTTTTCAAGAATGTTTGTATAGAAAGCAGCAATGGAATAGCAAGACAGTTTATCCTTCTAGGGTGGAGGGCAGATTTGTTAGCAGCCCTTTTTATAAAAACGGGGTTTCATAAGCTCAGAGTTCTGCAACTGTGACCCAAATCTCTTTTGATACAGTATCGACCTGTTTGTACTTTCCAATCACTTCCATGGGACTTGCCTCGGGGGCAATGGGAACCCATGTAAACATGAAGCTCATGCTGACTGCTGTGTCATTGAGTCTCGTGTCTTCTGCTAACACAAGTGACAGACTAACTAGTTTGCGTGCAAACACTCTAAAATCTCAGACATTTGACATTCTTGACAACAACAAGACATTATGTGCCTCCCGCTGAATGAACACACCACCACCTAAGGTTTCATCAAAGAGATTGAATATGAGTATTATAAAGTCTCTGGATCCAGCTGCCAATTTGTTGGAAGTACAAAAGACAGAGAAACATGGTGAATTCTATCATGAATATGCAATTAACAAAACCCAGCCTTCAGAAAATTCTACAGAAAAGTGTCCCAGGTCTTTGAATAGGTAAATTATAAGAAGAGGGAAAAAAGGAGGAGGATGAACTTATGTCAAATGTTTTAAAGGAAATTTGGAGAAAAATACTTTAAAACCAAGCTATTGTGTCTAGGGATGTATTCTCGGGTGATAAAACTATAAAGACACACAAGAAAGCAATTTCTATACAAGTAAGAATGGTGGTTACTTTTGGGGAGAAAAGCATTTGAGATTGGGATATGCACATAGTGGGATTTCTGGGGTGGCTAGCAAAGCTCTATTTCTTGATGTAGATGGACAGTTACAAAGGAGTATACCTTTTCCAAAATACTTAAGCTATGTATTCATTTTGTGAAGTTTTCAGTATTTGTGTAATGTTTGCTTATGACAGTATAAAAATAAGCCATCAAGTGGAAAAAACAAGAAAAGACATAAAAATGTCCCTTGCCTTTTCACATCTCGCCAATTGATATATGAAATTAGAAACCAAATAATTTCATATGCATAGTGTTCCTTGCTATCAAATTCTCTCTATTGATATGCAGGAACTGAATATGTTAGAAGGAAACATTTGCACAATTTAGGGAGAGAGAATAATATGTCTAATGTCAAAGTGTCTTGAGAGATCCTAGTGTTGTTCACAGGTCTAAGACTGCTGAATGGAAAATGAATCAGGGAGGACAGGGACTTGATCAGAAAAAGTTAATGTAGGAGTTTACAATTTTACATGGGGAATAAGTGGCAGTGTATACAGAGAATTTAGGCTTTGATTCATTTTGTAGAATTATGTTCTTAGTTGCAGGGTAAAAATGGAGTAGGCTGGTGAGAAGCTGGTGGAAAGAGAAAAGTTAGAAACTTCTTGCCAGGCAAGAGATGAGGAAGGCAGTGAATACAAATCAGACGGCTCTGAGATCCAAGCCATCTTTTTGAGGTAGCATACAAAACTACTTCATGACTTACTAGATGTGGGAATTGAGGAAGAACAAGCAACAAGAAATGACTGAGGTTTTTAGCTTGGGAGATTTGGTTTATGGTGCTGTAAAAAAAAAAAAACACTGGGATAAGGAACAAGTCTGTGGAATTTTCCCAAGTACTATATGAATTTTTGGTTATCTGATGTTAAACTAACACTTCCTTTTTTACAAATTATTTTAAATGACATTAATAATATCTGTATATTTGTTAAATATGGATAATAGGTACGTGTATCTAATATATTTTTCTGTGTGCTTAATATGCTTTTAATCTTCAAACAAATTATGTTAGCACCTGTGATTTCATAGGTGCTATATATTTCATATATATTCATGGATGGCAGATTACAATATTCTTCACATAGGTCTAAAACAGTGGTTCTCAACTGGGGTGTTTTGCTTTCCACAAGACATCTGGCAATGTGTGGAGATATTTGTGGTTGTCATCCTTGGTGAGAGGTGGAGGGTAATACTGGCTTCTAGTGGGTAGACATCTGGGATGCTGGTAGACATCATACATGCACCAGACAACCTTTTCTCCCCACCTACCACCCCCACCACTAAGCAAAGAACAATCAAGTCCAAAATGTCAAGGTTGATTGACTTATTAATTTGAGGCATCTGTTTAATTTTATAGCTTGTAGAGTTGCCTTAGTGTTTTTCTAAAAGTAATAAAAATTAACAGTGTCCACTAGTATCCCATTAATATGATCCATAAAATATTTATACATTATGAGGAAAATTTAAATTAATATTCTTTTATTAGTATATATTTTTCTAACATGAATTTATTATTACACACATTGCTGGATGGATGGTGGATGGATAGATAAATAAGTATCCACTTATATGGGTAAATAGGCCTCTCTCCCTCTCTTTCGTCTCTTGTCTCTCTGTTTCTCTCTCCATTGTAATCTAATTTTGCAGTAGCAAATTTTCTACTTTGATTTGATGCTTTTTTTTTTTTTCACTCACTGTTGAAAAGCTTGCTTAATACAACTTGGGGACATTAAGGCTAAGATGTTCTATTTATAAGCAAATTTATAAACAAAAGTCAGTCATTTCCTTTATAGGCATAATTCTTCTTTATCTCTAAGAAAGTATCTTTTGTTTGAAAGAAAGATTATGTTTTATAGTCTCCAAGCTGTACCCAGTAACCAAACTAATTTAAACATAAAAAATAACAATGTCTCACAGGGAGGAACAAATGAAAAAATGAATAGTCTCTTTGCAACTTGTTACAGCTACAGTAGACAAACGCTTGTCATCAACTCTTTAGTTATTCCCATTTATTGTATCCCCTTTAAGGAAACGGGACAAAGACACACATTGTTTCTCTCTCCTGAGTCAACTTCACCACCTTTCCCTTGAGAAGGGATTTATTAATCATACTAGAGTTCAGCAGTGGTTAACAACATTGGATTACACTCCCAGCAGTGGGGTACTAGGTTCATGGCATGCTCATTAACACAAGTGACATCAATATCCCCCTCCTCTTCTGGAGAATGAATGGGGATATTGACTTCTTCTCATTCCAATCCTCTTCATCAACATCATCACAGCACTGGTATTTTATATGCATACTGCAGTTTACAAAGCCATTTCATACATATATATCACATTTAACCTCCAATCACCATTTTCTGAAGCAATTCACTAACTTTCAACGATGTTTTCTCCTTTTTTTTTTTTTTTTTTTTCAGAATTACATTAAACTAGAAAATGTATTGTGGTTTTAAGTCATGAACTACAAGAATATTTGAAAGGAACTGATATTAATAAAAATAATGACATAGGAGACATTTCATTTAACACTCTTGAATTTCACCACTGAATAACCTTTCACCTCTCTTGTCTAGAACTTGTTCTCTTAATCCTCCATTAATTTCCTTAAGCAGGTTCCAATGCTAAAATCTTATATAATCTCTACTAGCTGACACACAGAAATAAAACTTAAAAAATAATTCATGCCAAGGTCGGTTTAGCTGACACGGTTACTCAAATCCCTGTTAGAAAGTGTTAGTGTACAAAAAGATAGATAAAACAAATTAGGTCATTGGGAATAAGAATCTACAGGACATTTTTCTAATACTCAAATTTCTGCTACTGTAATTGAAAACACTAGAAACACTTTTTTTTTTACTATCATTATTACTACTCTTAGAACATTACTTTTATGAATACCTACTATATAGTTGGCACTGTGCTCAGTGTTTTTTTTACTTAGAATATAAAATTTAATTGTCATTATTTCCATGTTACCTTTTAAAAAATGCCTAATTCAATTTGTTCAACCATATTACAGTTCCTCCACACAGACTATTACCTATATGGCACAAACATAAGGCCTTTGTTGATACATGATTACCTAATTTATATAACTAATTGCCTCTGCAATACCATGAAATAATGTGTTGACAGTGTCGTATCATGAAAAGAGGAAAAGATAAGAAGGACCGCATGTGGAAGAGCTTCGTGCTTCAAGGGTAATACTGAAAATATTACGCTTTTTGATATTAGACCAAGATTCTCAGTATGTTACTGAAAAATATCTTCTGCAGAACTTAGGAGAAGTATAAAAGTAAATATTCATTTGATAAATGGAAATAAGTAATAGTTTAAATCACTGACAATAATTTTAATAAAACATGAGTATAAAAGATCAATATAATATTCATTTTTAAATTATCATAAACATATAAATATGCCATCTTCATAAAATATTTGCCTGATATAGTCACATTTGAATAAATGCTCTAGTGTTGAAAGATGCTCGCCTAAGTAACATCTCCACTTTCTTCTAACTTACTTCAAAGACTGGAGAATAAGTAAACCAATTACAATTAACCAAGTTGTTATATACACTTTTTTTTTTAAAGTGCTAAGGTAATTCAAAGCAGAAAATGAAAGTAGTTGATACTATTTCCAGAGCAAACTGGAAAAATAAAATAAAATAGTAAAACAGAATTTGAGGTTCTGAATAATTTATCTAACATTGACTTGAAAAGAAAATCCTTCTCACAGAACATATTAGAGTTATGTAATGCTTTACCTTTATTTATATATGAAAGCCATAAAATACACTTGTACTTAAAGAGGAAAGGGCAAAGCATATTTATCTTTATCACATTTGAGAAATGTATCTCAATTTTTAAAGATATTTCAACATGGTTGGGCACAGAGAATCATGCCTGTAATCCCAGCACTTTGGGAGGCCAAGGCAGGAGGCTTGCTTGAGGTCAGGAATTCAAGACCAGCATAGGTAACTCAGGGAGACCCTCTCTCTACAAAAAGTGTCAAAATTTAGCCAGGCATCGTGGCACATGCCTGTGGTCCCAGCTACTCAGGAAGCTGAAGTGGAAGGATTGCATGAACCCAAGAGATTAAGACTGCAGTGAGCCGTTTTCACACCATCGCACTCCAGCTTGGGCAACAGAGTGATACCCTGTCTCAAAAAGAGAAAAAAGAATTTCAATATTAATTTTTTTTTTTTTTTGAGACAGAGTCTAGCCCTGTTGCCCATGCTGGAGTGCAGTGGTACGATCTCGGCTCACTGCAAATTCTGCCTCCCAGGTTCAAGTGATTCTTCTGTCTCAGCCTCCTGAAGAGCTGGGATTAGCCACACCCAGCTAATTTTTGTATTTTTAGTAGAGATGGGGTTTCACTGTGTTGGCCAAGCTGGTCTCGAACTCCTGACCTCATGATTCCGCCTACCTCAGCCTCCCAAAATGCTGAGATTACAAGCATGAGCCACTGCGCCCAGACTTAAATTTGTTTAAACCCAAAAATGAAAAAGATTAACTATCTCTCTTAGCAATAGGAAGCTAATTGATTTTTTTAATGTTAGAAACAGTATATTTTATACTGGTGTTTATAAACCATTGCATGTTAATTTTAAGTTTATGCATTTTAAGTATTATATTACTTTTTTTGAAAATGCTACTTGGAAAACCAATACCCTGTATTTCTCTGGAGGCAGTATAGTCTTTAGAACACATTTTTCTCAATTTCCTCTGAACTTTACTACATCATTATAGAAAAGACAGATCAAATGAATGCCCATGGAGACAAGGTAAATTTTAGTGTCATTACTACCCAAGTTGCATATAATTTTATCTACTTCACACAATAGGTCATGAGCTTCAGGTGACAGAATATGTATCTCTTTTTTATAACAGCAATGTCCTGTACAGTGCCTAACATTATACTTTACATATAATGTGGTAATTATTAAATATTTATTAAATTGCATTAAACGGGCTGAAGATCCCATTTATAACCTGAACCTCTTACACTTAGCATACTTAAATGACAAATGCCTGAATGTTTTTTTCTGAGTGAATTCTAAATCTACACAGAAACAATTGCTCAAAATCTTACCTTTGTTGAATTTGTTCAAAATAGAACATTCCATTCCCTTATTTCCTCATTCAGTAAGTATTTAATGAATGTTTGCTAATGCCAGGTTTGGGCTATATTAGGGGAATATCTAAACAAATAAAACCAAAAATCTCTCTAAAACCTCGATATGTAATAGGGAACTGCAATTAATATTTAAGTGACTTTACTTAAGGTAGAAAATGTTATGTAAATATCATGGAAAATGGTAAAAATAAACAACTTTGAGAATTTTTAGGCGACATATTTCAGCAAATTATGATGCAATCAGAGAAAAACTTCAGTATTTTTATCTCCAATCTTTTAATTATCATTGATAAGTGTGGTAGATAAAATGAAGAATTACTCAAGGATTAGCAACATCTTAAAACTTACAAGAAATGGCCCCAAGAGTGATGACTTTAATAAGAAACCAACAGAAAACAACACTCTACGAAAGGATCAAAAGCAGATTTCACTGATAAAGAATTACATAGAATATATATGCAGGCTATTTTGAAGATTATAATAACCATACAATGCAATGGTATCTAGCATCAAAGTAAAGGGTCAAGAAAAACCTAAGTTGGCATAATCTAGAATTTAGATTCTATGAATGTTTTCTCATTGAATTATAACATATAATCTTATTAATTTATTCTTTAGTTAAAATTCTGCAGGTAATCATTACACACAGTATATATTATTTTATATCCTTTTTAAACAGTATGCCAAGTTAACAGAACTTAAGTTAATCATTTAGAATACGATTATGTCTTTTCTCTGTGGGGATCTTAACTGTATAAAACAAGGTAGAACCTAGCAAAGTATCAAACAATTTTTATTGAAACTGCATTTATGCTACATCGATATATTTAATAACATTCATTACATATTTAAGATTCATATATTCTATGTAGAATATACATATTAACTTACTAAAGTAATATAATAAACTTGTCAAACTACTTTAAAAAGTCATTTTCTTGGACTTTTCCCTTCAAACTGAACATTCTTTCACTTTTTTCATCTCACAAACTTGTGATTCCAAACTCCTTTAGGCATCATTGGTTTTTCAGATGTACAGCACAAGCTTCAATAAAAACACCCTCAAGTTTTAACCATGAATGGTTTAGGGGCAGAGTTCATGGAAATTATTTTTCTAGTTCTTGATAGTGAAGCAAATGAAGCATCATTTCAAGAATTGCTTGGTCAGTTTCCAAATATTCTACAATGAGAAATATTAACAGCATATTTTTAATGCAGATTTTAGTTGTGACCAAATAGGACATGATTAAGATAAAGGCATTTTTAATGAATCAAAGCAGAATATGAAATACATAAAATAGAGATTGTCCCAGACTGCTTCACCCTATCAGTTTCTTGTTGCTTTAACTTAACTATTAGTTAATCCAATTGTTGCAGGTATATTTTATTTATTGCTCTGTTCTCTTTTTATTCATATGTATTGAATATTGCAAAGCATAAACTGAAAATGACCATCGGCTTGGATAACGTCATAAGGCCATAAGGGAATTCTGTGTTTCCAGATCACAATAACTGTCAGAATGAGTAAAATGAGTCACTTCTTACATTATGCATTTTCTATTTCAGCCATATTTTTATTGGGGAGGGGTTACATTTATGTACCTGTTGCATAAGTAGACAATGATGCTTGGTGACTATATCCTTTTTATTTTCTACCCTGTCTTCTCCTGCCCTTGCTCTCTTCAATTTGCAAATCTCTTCATTTCTACCCAGTGAAGAGCCTATTCAAATTGAACTATTCAAATTAGTAATGTACATTTTCTGAAAAATGAAATAATTTAACATTAAGTTTTACTTTTTGTGCCACAGTAGGTACATAACAAGTAGAGAATCAGCATTTAAAAACACAGGACACAAAATTTTTGAATCAAAACAGAGATGCAGAGCTTTATATCTAAGTCATATTGAAGATAGAAAGTAAAATAAACATTGAGCATTTTTAAAGTGTATTAAAGCATACCCCCTTTAGGAAAGAAGTGACAAAAGTTAAGACAACTGCAAATGACACAAGTAACTCCAATAAAGGGAAAAAAGAGACATTATTTGCCAAGTTGGATGCACAGAAGGGTCTGAGTGATGTTAGGAAAACAGGATCCATTCAGAGTTGAGTAGACGTATCCACTTGCTGAAAAATGTTCCAAGTTCTTCAATGAGAAAAGCCTGAAACACTGTATATAATCTATGGTTTATCATATTTAATAATATTTATGTTAATTGTATAGTGAACTACATATATATACCTTTTTTCTTACAAGAATGAATTAGGTCTTTCTCCATATAATTTATGCTTTACTGTATTTATAAAGTTGAGAGTTGCAGAAGCTCTTTAAGTGTGGTTGAAGATGAACATCTGAATTAAATACTAAAGCATTTCTTACCCTACTACCCAGCATGGCTTTAAGGCTGGGAAGGGTGCTGTTTATGCACCATCTAAGGGATTGCTTAATTAGACTTCTGTCTGGGTAAGTTTCAAATTTTTTGTTTGCATTTTAAAAAGTCATAAAATATGTGTTTCTGCGGGGTCAGTTGTAATATCCCCTTTGTCATTTTTGACTGTGTTTATTTGAATTTTCTCTTTTTCTCTTTATTAGTCTAGCCAGTGGTCTATCCATTTATTATTATTATTATTTTTTTCAGAAAACAGCTCCTGGATTCATTGATTTTATGAATGTTTTTCATGTCTCTCTCCTCCAGTTCAGTGCCAATGCTGGTTATTTCTTGTCTTCTGCTAGCTTTGGTATTTGTTTGCTCTAATTATTTTAGTTGTGATATTATGTTGTTACAATAACTTGAGATCTTTCTAACTTTTTGATGTGGTCCTTTAGTGCTATAAATTTCCCTCTTTACACTTCCTTAGCTGTGTCCCAGGCATTCTGGGACATGGCATCTTTGTTCTCATTAGTTTCAAAAACTTCTTGAATTCTGTATATTTTTATTATTTATCATGTCATTCAGGAGCAGGTTATTCAATTTCCATATAATTGTATAGTATTGAGTGAATTTCTCAGTCTTAATGTCAAATTTGATTATGCTGTGGTACAAGAGACTATCATGATTTCAGTTCTTTTGCATTTGCTGAGGAATGTTTTATTTTCGATTGTGTAATCAATTTTAGAGTAATTGCCATGAGGTAATGCGAAGATTGTATATTCTGTTGTTTTTGGGTGGAGAGTTCTATAGATATCTATCAGGTCTATTCAATCCAGTGCTGAGTTCAGGTCCTGAATATCTCAGTTAATTTTCTGTCTTGATGATTTGTCTAATATTGTCAGTAAGGTGTTAAAGTCTCACACTATTACTGTGTGGGAATGTAAGTCTCTTCAAAGGTCTCTAAGAACTTGCTTTATGAATCTAGGTGCACCTGTGTTGGAAGTATATAGATTTACAATAGTTAGATCTTCTTGCTGAATTGAATTTTTTACCACTATGTAATGACCTTCTTTGTCTTTTTTTGATCTTTGTTGGTTTGAAGTCTGTTTTGATAAAAATTAGAATTGCAACCCCTGCTTTTTTTTTTTTTTTTTTGTTTCCATTTGCCTGGAAGATTTTCCTCCATCCCTTTATTTTGAGACTATGTGTGTCATTGCATGTGAGATGGATCTCTTAGAGGCAGCATACCAATGCATCTTGGTTCCTTATCCAGATTGCCATTCTGTGTCATTTAATTGGGGTATTTAGCCTATTTACATTTAAGGTTACTATTGATATGTGTGGATTTGCTCTTGTCATCATGATGTTTAGCTGGTTATTTTGCAGACTTGTTTATGTGGTTGCTTTACAGTGTCACTGGTATGTGTACTTCAGTGTGTTTCTGTAGTGGCTACTAACAACATTTCCTTTACATATTCAGTGCTTCCTTGGGGAACTCTTGCAAGGCAGGTCTGGTGGTAACAAATTCCCTCAGCATTTGGTTGTCTGAAAAGGATCTTATTTCTCCTTTGCTTATGAAGCTTAGTTTTGCCAGATATGAAATTCTGGGTTATAATTTCTTTTATTTAAGAATGCTGAATATTGGCTCCCAATCTCTTCTGGCATAGAGGATTTCAGCTGAGAGGTCTGCAGTTAGTCTGACTGGCTTCCCTTTGTAGGTGACCTGGCCTTTCTCTATGCTCATAAACTAGAAAATCTAGAGAAATGGATAAATTCCTGGACTCTCCCAAAACTGAACCAGGAAGAAACTGAATCCATGAACAGACCAATAATGAGCTCTGAAATTGAGCAGTAATAAATAGCCTACAAAGCAAAACAAGCCCAGGACCAGATGGATTCACAGCTGAATTCTACTAGAGGTATAAAGAAGAGCTGGTACCATTCCTACTGAAACTATTCCAAAAAATTGAGGAGGACCTCCCTCCTAACTCATTCTATGAGACCAGTATCATCCTGATACCAAAATCTGGCAGAGACACATGCAAGAAAGAAAACTTCAGGTCAATATTTTTGATAAACATTCATGCAAAAATCCTCAATGAAATACTGGCAAACCAAATCCAGCAGCACATCAAAAAGCTTATCCATTACAATCAAGTAGGCTTCACTCCCAGGAAACAAGGTTGGTTAAATATATTCAAGTAAATAAATGTGATTCATCACATAAACAGAACTAAAGGGAAAAAATTACAAGATTATTAATATCTCAATAGAAGCAAAAGCTGGAAGCATTCCCCTTGAAACTGTCATAAGACATGGATACCCTCTCTCTCTCCTCCTATTTAACACAATATTGAAAGTTCTGGCCACAGCAATCAGGCAAGAGAAATAAATAAACAAATAGAAAGAGAGGGAGTCAAGCTACCCCTGTTTGCAGATAACATGATTCTATATCTAGAAAACCCCATAGTCTCCGCCCAAAGGCTTCTTAAGCTGATAAACAACTTCAGCAAAGTCTCAGTATATAAAATCAATGTGAAAAAGTTATGAGCATTCCTATACACCAACAACAGTCAAGCTAAGAACAAAATCAAGCAACAAACTATAATTCGCAGTTGCCACATGAAGAATAAAATACCTAGGAATACAGCTAACTAGGTAGGTGAAAGAGATCTACAAGGAGAACTGCAATCCCTTGCTCAAAGAAGTCAGAGATGAGACAAACAAATAGAAAAACATTCCATGCTCATGGAAAGGAAGAATCAATATCATTAAAATGGTCATACTGCCCAAAGCAATTTATAGACTCTATGCTTTCTTCACAGAACTAGAGAAAACTATTTTAAAATGCATATGGAAACAAATAAGACCTGCATAGCCAAGGCAATCCTAAGCAAAAAGAACAAAACTGGAGGCATCATGCTACCTGACTTCAAAGTATGCTGCAGGGCTACAGTAACCAACACAGCATGGTACTGGTACAAAAGCAGACACATCAACCAATGGAACAGACTAGAGAGCCCAGAAAAATGACTACACTCCTACAACTATCTGTATTCGACAAAGGTGACAGAAATAAGCAATGGAGAAATGACTCCCAATTCAATAAATTCTGGTGGGATAACTGACTAGCCATATGTGGAAGACTGAAACTGAATCCATTCCTTACGCCACATATACAAATTCACTCAGGACTAAAGATTTAAATGTAAAACCTGAAACCATAAAAACCCTGGAAGACAATCTACGCAATACCATTTAGGACACAAACACAGGCAAAGATTTTATGATGAAGGCACCCACAGCAATTACAACAAAAGCAAAAAATTGCCAAATGGGATAAAATTAAACTAAAGAGTTTCTGCACAGAAAAAACAAACAAACAAACAAAAACTATCAACAGAATAAACAGACAATCTACAAAATGGGAGAAAATTTTGCAAACTCTATATCTGACAAAGGTCTAATATCCAGTATCTATAAGGAACTTAAACAAATTGATGAGAAAAAACACAAATGACCCCATAAAAAAAGTGAGCAAAAGACATGAACAGACACTTTTCAAAAGAAGACATATGTGTGGCCAACAATCATATGAAAAAAGCTAAACATCACTAATTACTAATTACTTTTTTTTTTTTTTGGAGACAGAGTCTCGCTCTTCTGCCCAGGCTGGAGTGCAGTGGCACAACCTTGGCTCACTGCAAGCTCTGCCTCCCGGATTCACGCCATTCTCCTGCCTCAGCCTCCTGAGTAGCTGGGACCACAGGCGCCCACCACCATGCCCAGCTAATTTTTGTATTTTTAGTAGAGACGGGGTTTCACCATGTTAGCCAGGATGGTCTTGATCTCCTGACCTTATGATCCACCTGCCTCGGCCTCCCAAAGTTCTGGGATTACAGGTGTGAGCCACTGCACGTGGCCAGGAAATTAAAAATTAAAACCACAATGAGATATCATCTCATACCAGTCAGAATGGCTGTTATTAAAAAGTCAAAAAATAACAGATGCTGGTGAGGTTGTGGAGAAAAACAAATACTTATACACTGTTGGTGTGAATGTAAACCAGTTCAGCCATTGTGGAAGACAGTGTGGCAATTAATCAAAGACCTATAAACAGAAATACCATTCAACCCAGCAATCCCATAACTGGGTATATACCCAAAGGAATATAAATCATTCTACTATAATGGCACATGCATGTGTATGTTCAGTACAGCACTATAAACAATAGCAAATACATGGATTCAACCTAAATGACCATCAATAATAGACTGAATAAAGATAACGTGGAACATGTACACCATGGAAACTATATAACCATAAAAAAAAGAATAAAGTCATATCCTTTACAGGGACATGGATGAAGCTGGAAGCCATCATCCTCAGCAAACTAACACAAGAACAGAAAACCAAACACCACATGTTCTCACTCATAAGTGGAAGTTGAACAATGAGAACGCATGGACACAGAGAGTGAAACAACACACACTGGGGCCTATCAGAGGGTGGACGGTGGGAGGAGGGAGGGAATCAGGAAAAATAACTAGTGAGTACCAGGATTAATACCTGAGTGATGAAACAATCTGTACAACCAACTCCCATGACACAAGTTTACCTTCGTAAGAACCTGTACTTGTACTCTCGAATTTAAAAGTATTTTTTTTTAATCATAAAATTTGAGCTTTTATTGTCAGTGTCTCTTTATCTTCATAACACCAGTGCTTAAGATAGTTTTAGAGTAATGGTAAAAACTCCAGGCACATGAAAAGGAAGAAATAAAGAAAGAAGGGAAGGATGGAAGAAGCGGGGAGGTGACATGGAAGAATGAAAGAAAAGAGCATGGTGGAATAGCTCTGAGCTCCTTCCTAAAACCCTCAGTTGTGGTTCAAATTATGTCAATTAGCTATATAACCTGGGTAAATTATCCAAACCTTCTTAGTCTTTCATTTCTAAAGTAAAGGAAGTCTTGGAGTCCATAGCATCTCCAAGACTCCTTCCAGCTTTAACTCTGCTGTAAGAAATCTTTCTTGGCCAGGAGCAATGGCTCACACCTCTACTCCATATACTTTGGGAGGCTGAGGTGGGAGCATCTCTGGAGCCCTGGAGGCAGAGGCTGCAGTGAGCCAAGATCTAAGATCCTTCCACTGCACTCCCACATGGGCGACAAAGTGAAACCCTGTCTCAAAAAAGAAAAAAGAAAAGAAAAGAAAATTTTCTCATCATAGAAAAATAGCCATCGTAGTTTAATGCTTGCTCCTCTAAATAATATTTTAATCATACAGCATATAAATATTCACTGTTGAAATATATACATTCATGGGATCCCTCATAAGAAACGAATACATCCAGATTTAATTTTTAAAAATTCTTCATAATGCTCTTTAAACGTGAATCAAGAAATATTATATCCATCACTTTTTATGTTTTTGAAACAGAGCCTTGCTCTGTCATTCAGGCTGGGTTGCAGTGGCACACACAGTCACAGCTCACTGCAGCCTCAAAGTCCTGGGCTCAAGTGATCATCCCACCTCAGTATCCTGAGTAGCTGGGTCTAGGCACACCATCATAACTGCCTAATTTTTGGATTTTTTTTTTTTTAAGAGATGAGCTTTTGCCATGTTGCTCAAGACAATCTGGAACTCCTGGGCTCAAGGGATCTGTCTGCTTCCGCCTCCCAAAGTACTGGGATTACAGCTATAAGCCACCACCCCGGCTCCCCCACTCTTAAATAACTGACATTAAGGAAAAACAATTATACCATCATAACCTGTTCTAGTGTTGTCAATCAATCCTGACCTGATTGATTCAAAGCTACAAAATTGTTAAGTGTATCTTTACATTATTAAAGCTACAGTTTAATAATTATTGCTCCAGAGTTTGAATTTTGGAGCTATAGCTTTCTCTCTTCAAAGAACAACTTCACTTGGAAAGATATATGGTTAAAAGAAGAGTTGGATGACAGACCTTTCGGAAAGACAATTTATACATAAACTACAAATTTACACTCTGCTAACTTAGTTCATATTGTTTCAAATGATATATTTTGAAGGATAAGCTGATTTGCTACTAAGGAGGATATTCTTTGGCAATTTATCAATATTAGAATGTCTTACCTGAATTTATGCCTCATTATTTTCATTCATTTATTTCTTGTATACAATTTTTCAACATGTCATTAGTAACAGAATTCACAGGAAAGAACACCTTGTAAATGCCAATGAATTTATTATCAGTACACACGCCAATCTCAAAAAAAGCCAAAGTTTGGGATTTATGCATTCTAAAATACATATTTTCAACCAAAACATTCCCTCTAGAAGAAGCAACTGGTCAATTATTCTTTACTAATATTATTCTATTTAAATGTTATTCTAACATTATTTATTTTCTGTACTTAATCCTGGATGTCTAACAATATTTTATTTAAATAATTCTTGTATAACATATTCTTAATAATGCAAACCATTATAACTTATTTCATTCTTACTATGTTGCACTAATCTGTGGAAATGGTCAGAGAAGTTATATTTTCTTTTATTGTTGAAATTAAAGTTAACTCATGGGAGGTTTACACATTTACATAATATGTTCTTTGCATCAGTTATTCCACTGGAATTTTTATATCCAAGCTGAATCAATTATAATAGATAAATCTGTAATAAAGTATAACTCTAAACCAGAATTCCATCACTCATTCTCTGGGGAATGAGGAAAGATACCTAAGGCCAAATTTACTTAATTGTTCAGTGATAAAGCCTGTGTTTAATCACAGACTGCTTCAAATGAATTCCCGATAGTTTTAATTAATTAGCTTCATTTCTTGTTCATTCACAGAACTAAAAATATTTTACATTATCTTATCTTAGCTTAAAAGTCATCACTTATTTTATTATGTTTTTTTCTTAAGTTGCACAATATTATAGAGTTCCCACAACTGGGAATGGAAGGTGAATCAAGATCTATAGGGGTTACTCAGAAATGAGGAAGCCATTCACAGCTTCACTGCTATGAAATTTAATCAAAATGAAATTAAAACAATTAAGTCTGCTTCAATGATATATATGATTCATGCCCTGCTATTTGCTCTTTTCTAGAATTATAAAATGTATATATTTTTCATCTTGATGATATCAAATATAATTTACTTTATAAAAATCAGTGTAGAAAAAATCAAACCACAATAAAACCAGTTTTAGCCAACAAGTCTATGGCAACATCTACAATGACTGAGCTAAAAAGAAGTTAAACTATGGGCAAGTATCTAAAAATAAACTATGTATATATGACTTATATGTTGCAAGAAAAGAGAACAAACAGACTGAAGGAGTAAGAAAATACCAATTTCTACCTGTGTGATCGTAGAAAGTTGCTAATTCCACTGTAAAATTAAGACGTTAAATAGTGCCTATACATATAAAAATGTTAATGACATCTTTATGTAAATATGATTTAAGATAGTACGATTGCCAGTACAATCAAGAAGGAAGGGAAGAAGATGTAGGAAGAGGTATATTCCTTACAAACTCAGCTGAGATAGAAATCACATCCTATGTCTCTTCCCCTGTGGTTAGTAAACTGGTAAGTGCCAGTGGGCATCCTGCCTGACACAGGAGGCAACTTTTCTGATGCGGATAGAGAAATTGAGCCTTCATAACATGATTTGCACCCTCAACATAGAGTTCAGTTGGAAGTCTTTCCCTTAAACTTCCAGTTATAAGAATATGTCCCTTTTTGACTTGAAAAAGAACACGAGACGGTAAGAAAAAAAGATGATGAAGTAGTCTTGTGTATTACATATATTAGGTTTGTAACTTTTAGCCAAGTCCTTTGCTAAAACAAATCTATTATTTTTTGTTTGTTGGTTGGTTGGTTTTGACAACTTTCCCAATTCTTTGTCTTAACTTCTCAGAGTGTCTTTTTTCCCTCTTGGCATGTTCTCTTTTATGCCTTACTTTGTTAAGATATTGGCTTAAAAAAAAAAAAAAAAGTAACTTGGCTGGGTGCGGTGGCTCATACCTGTAATCCCAGCACTTTGGGAGCCCGAGGCAGTGGATCACCTGTGGTCAGGAGTTCGAGACCAGCCTGGCCAAAATGGTGAAACTCCATCTCTACTAAAAATATAAAAAATTAGCTGGGCATGGTGGACCAGACAATTTTTTTAAATAGCTGTAATCCCAGCTACTCTGGAGCCTGAGGCAGGAGAATTGCATGAACCCAGGAGACGGAGGTTGCACTGAGCTGAGATCATGCCATTGCACTCCAGCCTGGGCAACAGAGCGAAACTTTGTCTCAAAAAAAAAAAAAAAAAAAAGTAACTCAAAAAGAGTATTCAGTTAGAGTTTACAAGAGCCAAGAAGGAAAAATATATTCATATTTAAATTATTTAGGCTACTTCAAACATACCTATCCATCACATCCACAATGCAAACATTTCTAAAAACAGTAAAAAATTCACCTTGCTGCATCCTAGATGTATAATAATTCTCTTCACTTATTTTACTTAATAATTCTAAATTGAGAAGTGTAGTAGGCATTTCGTACAGTGATATTTAATCTTTATGGTCCCTGGGCACCAGAATACATAAATTTCCCTCCTATGAAAGAGATTACAGAATTGCTCCCTGGGCATTTCCTAGCCTCTCTGGCAGTTGAGTGAGTTCAGGGCAACTGAATGTGGGTGAAAGTGACTTGTGTCACTTTTTCTATTTGGGATCCTCTCTATAATTTCCCTAGCAAACAGCCAAACACAGACAACTCTAAGGTCCTTAGGGAAGGTGGAGTCAGAAAGTGAAAGCAGTCTATCTGTCTGTCTGTCTATCGGTCTATCTATCTATCTGTCTATCTATCTATCTATCTATCTATCTATCTATCTATCTATCTATCTAATTTACTGAGATAGGGTTTCACTCGTAAGCCCAGGCTAGAGTGCAGAGGCTTGATCATGACTCACTGTAGCTTCGCCTCCTAAGCTGAAGGAATCCTCCCAAACTTAGCCTCCGAAGTAGCTAGGACTACAGGCATGTGCCACTATACTCAGCTAAATTGTCTGAGTCTTTAAGTGACTATCTTCTGATCGAGAATATCTATTTTAGACTTTATAATGTTAAGAAACACTGTGCTAAGGCATTCAATTTTTAGTGTTGAACTGTTAAAGCATTTACTGTTGTTTGTCCTAAGTACCATACTCAATTTCTCTTCTGGTGACCTGAGAATATGTCACCATCATAAACTAGTGAGCATCAAGGCGTTATCTAACTACACCAAAGAGCCATCCAGCATCTTGTACCAGCCCAGTCTAAAGTAGTTAAATATGACAACATTTTAGATATCAATCTGATCTTTAAATAGTGTTTTTTTCCTGTAATTTAACTTCTAGTAACAGAAAATCATCTAACACTTCTCTTGAAAGTCAATAGATATATGGAAAAAGTAAAACAAAACATTAAGACAAGAATGGATTTCTAGTCCTTAGAAAAATGAGTGTTCCGGAATTTCAAGGTTTTTCATGACAGTAGCAACGTAGATGCTCATATCACCAACCCTCTCTTCTTTTAACACTACCACGGAAACACAACAGACCAAAACAAACAAACAAACAAACAAACATCTCTCCATAGTATATGAATATCACCTAGGAATAACAGGAGTTATGTTTACACATAGAGGAAATTTGGGAATTACTAGTTACGCATTCAAGATAGTTTTTGGAAAACTGAAGTGGCTATCTAAAATGATTATCTTTAAAAATTGGCAAGAAATTGCCACATTTGCTCAGGCTAAAATGAACAATTTGCCTATAGCAATTCGTATATCAAGTTTATGTATTTTTATTATTTTTTTAACCACATTATCTCTTGAGGTATAATATAAGGTTAACAGCTTTAGTAACAACTAAAAAGCATGATACTTCAACTCTCTTTCTATACTAGTCCAGTCTTCTACTTTTGACAAAATTATGCCTCTGGTAATCCTCAAACTTAATTTTAAAGAAAAGTACTTATTTTTAATAGGTATTTCTTCATTTTTCTTTCTGCTAGGCCACTTTAATCAGGCGTTGATAGCCAAGAGAGTAGAAGTATAAGTTAGTTGTTTGAGAAGTATTCAGGCTTCCCTGCCATAATACACATTACACTGTTTTATTATGTTCAATGAAATGTTTAATTATTTGTTCACCTTTTAAATTGATGTTTATCCTTCCATGAACACATGCCCCATAAAAGAAGAGACCTTGCTTATCTGTTTACCACTGATTCTTACTATCTAGATCAATCCCTTACTCAATAGTGTTTATTAATTAGAGTATTAGATGATTTATACATCTTTGCCCATTATGAACTCACCACATAGTTACTGAACCTCCATTTTCTTTTCAAATTACAAATGTCAAATCAATACTGTTTTGCAATTTTCTTTAATATATGTCTTCAATGGTATTCCCAATCAGGTGAGACCACAAAAATCATGACATAGAAGAATTACCAACATGCTGAGAGTGAGACTCCCCAACATGACATTTAATAGCAACCTTATTTTGAAGAAACTAAGATATAATGAGATTATTTTAAAACATAAGTAAATTTTTGTAGGCCTATTATTTGGCAAGAGTATTCTGTCTCTTGAATAAAAATAGAATTGAGGTTTAGTCTTGAAAAAAAAGATATAATACTAACTTGTATGCTGATCAATGGAATTAGTATAAAGTGGAGTATTAAGAAATAAACTTGTGCAAAATAAATGTGTCAGACTAAGAATAAACATTCTAGAAAATTATCAAGAACTTTTGAGAGATTCTTTAAAGCCCTGACTTTCAGTGCATCTACATAAGCAGTTGAATAGACTGAAGAGATGATAACATAAAAGGTTAAAAAATTTTTCATGAGATTCATACTCTGAATGAATCTTTTCTTGTCAAACTATGATATTTAATCGTGATTTGCATTACCGCACGTATTTACTTTTACAGGTCCCTGGGAGATAATTTCTGTTCTAAAGGCTGTTTGTTTGTTTCAAATAATGTAAGTACAGTCATCCCTTAGTATTTAGTGAAAAGATTTTTGAGTATGCCTCCCTGATATGTGTACCTGTTATCTGTATGTTTTATAGATGCTCTATTTCACCAGATATAGCAAGACACCCCATTAGATTCAGTATTGTATAACTTTAAACATTCCCAGAAAAAAAATACATATGCCTTTATTTTATAGATGCTTTGTTTGAAAGAGTAATGCAAATTTTGAAGGTCACATGCTATTACTAGCTCATGTCTCAGGACACATTATACAGTTAGGTCAAAGTTCATAATTAAATATAGTATATGGAAATCCATATTTCATATAGCCTTCTTAATCATTTCAATTTTCACCCCTTTCTTGTCAGATTTGAATAGATCATCACTGCTTTTTAACCTTGGAGTACAGCAAAAGACCAGCAGGGAGTAGCCGTGTCATCTCGATACTGCTCCCCCCTCATTTGTAATTTGTATTATAATTTCTCTTCAATCCAAGGCTTTCTTAAAGAATGTTCTTAAACTTCCTATTTCGTGAAGTGTTCATTTAGTTAGGATTAACAATATTATCTACAAAAACCACTTAACCAGGAATGCAACCTGTGACACTCAGCAACGTGCTGAAAGCAAACCCATAAGTGAGAGAGGACACTGTTGCCTATCCTCTGTACAATGGAGGTCCCACTCTTCCCTAAGAACACCACATGTTAGCAGTTTTGTATGGTACATTGGAGCTGCACACAGACTAAATAAGATGCATGAGGAAAGCTTACTTTATTTTCTATTATCTTTGATTAAAAGACACATAAAGAGCAAAATTCTAACCAATGACCTTGTAGTGAAGAGCACTTTGGGAACTGCTGTGTTACATTCTAATAAATTCTAAAAACCCAAACCTACTTAAAACTCTTAAGTGGCTGGATTTTCCTGTAGGTTTAGGTGTAAATTCTTTTGTATGGCATTCAAGGCCATTTTGAATCTCTCTGTGGCCTCTACCTTAAATGTATGCTATGCTGCAATGACACTGAACTGTTTCATTTTCCCGAAATGCATCGTGCCTCTGTGGTTTGTTCCTGCCCATTCCTCAGGATGAAACGGCCTCCCTTACATCCTTTTGAAACCCTCACATCACTTCTAGCAATTTTTCCCTATGGACACTTTTGTACATACCAAAGCAGAACTAATCATTTTATCTTTTGCTACCACTGTGCCTGTTTCTGAAGCCTACTACGGAACTCATAAATATTTGCATTTGCCTCTGAAATCCACATGAGTATGTGCACATGAACTCTCTCCGATTTTGATGCTTGAATTTCTACTTTGTAACACAGGAACTGTTTGGTACCTCTCACTGAATGGATAAAACTATGATAGTAGCTCTTTTATCTGCTCAGTGAGAAATGCACCAAATTTTATGAATTCAGCTGGTTAGTAACTTTTATGCCATACTTTGGAATAAATTAGTATATAAGATAAACTTCAATATATGCTTACTATTTATATAATTTTTTAAAACACTATTACTTATCATTATTATATTTTAAAATGCAACAATGTTGATAAAAACAATAAATAAATATAAACCTTCGAGGAAGATTTTAATACATTTATGAATATATATTGAGCTCCTTCAATAATAGCTCCATAGAGATTCATGATAAAACAGACAGTCCCTTCCCTCCTATAATTTTCAGACTAAAGGATAGTATAAGTAGTAATCAAGCACTTACAATTTAGTAACAGTTAGTGTTACTAAGACAATGTCCTGGAATATATCAAAGGAAGTTCTAAATGAGTCAGTGTTTCACAGAGGCTGCCTTGAGGAAGCGGTCTTTTAAACAGAGACCTGTAGAAAAAAAGCAAAAAAAAAAAAAAAAAAAAGTACAGGAAGAAATGTTCCACAAAGGGGGATAACAAGTGTTAAAGCTCTGAGAACAAGGAGAGAAATAAATGTTTGGGAGTCAAACTCCAGAATGGATGGAGTACAGACAAAGAGGATATTATCAGATGAGGAGGATGGAGAGCTGGGGCCAGAGCGCAAAGCCTTGCAAGCCACTGTCAGTAAAAACTGTGAAAGGCTTTGGACAAAAGGAATACGGGGAGTCCTTTCAATAGAATGCAATGTGTTGTTCCTAGAGGAGCCTTCAGGTTATCTGATTCTATAGGACTCTGACACTTTATCCTTGGCCAGACAATTTTGACACTTCGTAGAGGTCCAAGTTAACCCATAGTGAGCTAATGGAGGTGCGAATGGTTCCTATTTATAAAAATTAAAATGATTTTTTTTCAGTGATTATATTAGTCATATAAAAAGATTATAAATGTTACATTTTTGTTCTTTACAATGCAGTTTTTTATCCATTAAAATTTCATTTCAGCATTCCTTATTGTCTATGTATATCTAGTCCTTAAAATGGTTGTAGCATCTTACATTACAAAACATTTTTGACTTTTTAAAAATTTTATATATTGACATAAGTCACGACTTTTACCATTTTGCCAATTCTCCTTTATACCATATCATGGAATCTGAATTTTATCTCAGGAGCAAGGGGAAGTAACTGAAGGGTGTTGAACAAGGAATGAAATGGTTGGTTGTAAAGGTAGAGGATAGTTTGGAAGGTGGAAAGAATTTATGTGAGAAGACAAGTTAGAAAACTGTATTTGAAAGCCAAATGAGATGGCAGTGGCAAGGATGGAGGCAGAGGCAGTGGGGTTAGAAAGAAATGGAGTGATTTAAGAGATGTTAGAGAAGGAAAGGAAACCCTGGTATTGTTGGGAGATAAAGGAGAGGGAAGAATGAAGGCTGGTTGACTCTCACATTTCCAGAATGATAAATTGGGGAGATTGTAGTTCAGATTACTGAAAGGCAAGCAGATTTGGTGAGAAGTGAAACTGTATTTTCAATAAGATCTTTGTATAGCTATCAAATTTATTCTATCAGTATCCCAGGGACATTTATTTAATGCTAGCTCATTTTGTCATGCATTTGTAAAGTACTCCCATGATTTATCCAGCACACACAACTGAGAATAAAAGCATATCCTGAAGATAAATCAAAACAATCTTTTGTACTACCTATCAATCTGTAAAGTGACTGATTCCACAGCATGTCATATTTAGAAAGAAAAGAAAACACTGACATTTGGTTTAAAGTGTTAGAATTAGAGTTTAATTAAACTTGCAAACCCAAGCATTTAGAGATGGTAGTCATTTATAGTCAACTAACAGCTTCATTTACTTTAAAGTATTTCAAAGAATTAAGAACATAGATCTGCTACAAAACTGAATACTGTGGAAGTTATCAATAACATTCCTTATTTTAATGATAATTTATTAAAAATGTTTAAAATTGTATTTCCTATTATGACAGAATAATGATCTATTATTTATAATACACATTATTGTAGTAAATGTCATGGTTCATTTGGGTTGCTATAACAATTATCTTAGAATGGATAATCTATAAACAAGAGAAATGCACTGCTCATAGTTTTGGAGACTGGAAAATCTAGATAAAATCCAAGAGGCAAGAAAATCCAAATCCAAGATCAAGGTGCCAGCAGATTCACTGACTCCTTGAGGGCCTGCTTTCTTCATCAAAGATGGTGCCAATGGTGCCTTCTTGCTGTGTCCTCATATGGTGGAAGGGTAATGAGAGCCCTTTCATATGTCTTTTATAGAAGCACTTATGCCATTCAAAGAGTAGAGCCCTCATGGCTTAATCACTTCCCAAAGGCCCCACTTTTTAATATTATCATACTAGGAATTAGATTCTAATGTATGAATCTTTAGGGGACACTTGGACCATAGCAGTGAAATAATTAAAATAACTAAAAATGAAAAAAGTATCTTTATAAGAGCATATTATGCTCTGAAATTTACATAATTTATAGTGTTATAATAAGCCATTTTCAAAGGTACAGTAAAATTTTTGAAATTCCTTCAAAGTAACAGTATTATAAACCCTGTACCTTAGGCTGTCATGTGTGCATGTGCCCGTGTCTTTAATTAGATTATGAATTGCTGAAGGCAGAAATTCAGACTTGAACTCAATACTGTGTCCTCAATGCCTAGCATTCTGATGGAATACAGAAGGTGTCTAATAAATGCTAACCAAAAAAAAATGAAGAATAATGTATAGCTATTTCTATCTTATTAGAATAAAACAACTTTAAACCATGTTCAAAAGTTTGGCATATAACATTTTTTCTCTTTTCTTTTTTTTTTTAGATGGAGTTTTGCTCTTGTTACCCAGGCTGGAGTGCAATGGCACGATCTTGGCTCACCGCAACCTCCACCTCCCAGATTCAAGCAATTCTCCTATCTCAGCCTCCCAAGTAGCTAGAATTACAGGTGCCTACCACCATGCCCAGCAATTTTTTTTTTTTTTTTTTTTTTTTTTTTACCTTTTTTAGTAGATATAGGGTTTCACCATGTTGCCCAGGCTGGTCTCAAACTCCTGACCTCAGGTGATCCACCCACCTTGGCCCACGGCGCCTGGCCTAGCATATAACACTTAAAGTGTTATTGTTTTCAAGGTAAATGTAACATAATTATATTTTGAAAAGCTAAGAAAAATTGTATGCATAATCCAAGCATGCTAATATACTCACTGACAAACATTTCGGTTTTGGCAACAAGACTCTTACCACTGTCAGAAACTTATTTAAGATGTTAATCCAGAATATTTAATTGCAAAAATTACCCAGATTTTCACACTGGCAATGATATTGATAGTTTTCTGAATGTGATAGACTGAAGAGGGAAGTAAAGAAAGAAGGAAGAGAGTGAGAGAGGAAGGGAAGGAATAAAAAAAAATCTATTGGAAAAGAAGTCTTTTTCTTTACTTTTAATTTACTATCAAATCATTAGATTTTTCAGTATTTGTAATACTTCTGGTAAGTACAGTGAATTCAAGCATAAACATGGGTATATGCCTAAGATTGCTTTCTAGAACAACTCCAGCAGAACAGCTTCAAAGCCTCATTGACCAAATTGACCATCAGTAAAAGGGTTCATAAGTGACAAATACAGAACTCATTACAGATGTGAGTGGAAGAAATTATTAAGTACCAAAAATATCTAAATGCCAAGTCAGCAAAGTCATTGTGCCAGTTCCATAAAACTAGTGTCTCTTATGTATTAGAAGGATGAAAAGGGAAAATATAATTTAAATTAAATTATTATACAATAATTTATTATTTTGGTTATTTTTCAAAAAATAGCCAATGTAAACAAAAATTTCTTTAAAAATGCTCAAATAATTCCAAATCTTATGTGCAGTCATACTAAAAATCTTGCTTAAGGGAAGATTGAGGCTGGGCGTGGTGGCTCACGCCTGTAATCCCAGCACTTTGGGAGGCCAAGGTGGGTGGATCACGAGATCAGGAGATCGAGACCACAGTGAAATCCCATCTCTACTAAAAATACAAAAAATTAGCCGGGTGTGGTGGCGGGCGCCTGTAGTCCCTGCTACTTGGGAGGCTGAGGCAGCAGAATGCCCTGAATCTGGGAAGCAGAGCTGGCAGTTGCTGAAATTGCACCACTGTACTCCAGCCTGGGCAACAGAGCGAGACTCCGTCTCAAAAAAAAAAAAAAAAAAAAAAAAAAAAAAAAAAAAAAAAGATTGAAAATACTACTAAAGCTCTAAAGTCATCATATTTTAAAATGTTGTATTGAAGGGATCTTTGAAATAATCTTGTCTGTACTGGTTTGAATACTGTCCCCCAAATTTAATGTCCACCCAGGACCTCAGACTGTGACCTTATTTGGAAATAGCAGATCTAATTTGTTAAGATCAGGTAGTAATGAATTAGGGTGGGCCTCCATCCAGTGATTTAGGTTTTCGTAAGAAAAGAAAATAGATTTGCAGAGACAAACACACAGGGCCATGTGAAGATGGAGGCAGAGGCTGAGTGATGGGTCTACAAGTCAAGGAAATCCCAGGATTGCCAGCAATCACAGAAGCCAGGAGAAAGACCTGGAACAGATTCTTTCTCAGAGTATCAACAAGGAACCGATCCTGCATGACTCCTTGATTTTGGACTTCTAGTCTTCAGAACTGAGAGAAAAGAAATTTCTATGGTTTAAAGCTACTCAATTAGTAGTACTTTGTGAAGACAGCTCTAGGAAATGAATACACTATCCAATCATTTTTGTGCATGTAGAAGAGGAAAATGAGATCTTGAGAGGATAAATGATTTACTCAAGATCATATAGCCAATTATTGTTAGAACTCGTATTAGAATCTGTTGTCCACGAGGCAGTTTTTACTAAGTTTATGATTTATTAGACTCACTGCAACTGAGATTATATTGAACTAAAAGCACACGTGAGAGGAGGCCTTACATCAAAATTGATTTCCTTTCACATTCAAGTTAAATAATTTTAATTTCACACTTGAGAGTTAGCGTAGCCTATTGGTTCAAGAACATGGGCTCTAGGGCCAGATTTCCTAGGCTTGGAACTCTTTACTGCAATTTTCTCTGTGGCATAACAGGCACATTCACCACACAGATTGTTGTTAGGATTCAATTAGGTAACACTTGTAAGCATCTAGAATAGTGCATGGCATACGGTGAAGGTTATATGATTTGGGGCTGTTTCACTGCTGAAAATTTTTACTAATTACATCTAAATATTTAAAATAACTGACTCTGGGTGAAGAAAACCTTATTTAATATTTATAAAGACTCTGGTGGAATTAAGAGCAAATGATACTACATATTCAAACAGATGTTTTTTAAAAAGAAAAGATTCCAAGAATATACTAATAATATCAAAAGTATGAAAACACAAAATGTAAATACTAATGTAAGATACTAGTTCCAGCCATAAATGTAAATAAATCTATTACACAGCAGGTGCAGTGGCTCACACTTGTAATCCCAACACTTTGGGAGGCCGAGGTGGCTGGATCACTTGAGGTCAGAAGTTGGAGACCGACCTAACCAATATAGCTAAACCTTGTCTCTACTAAAAACACAAAAATTAGCTGGGCATGGTAGCAGGCACCTGTAGTCCCAGCTTCTTGACAGGCTGAGGCAGGAAAATTGCTTGAACCCAGAAGGTAGAGGTTGCAGTGAGCCGAGATCGCGCCACTGTACTCCAGTCTGGGTGACAGAGGGAGACTCCATCTCAGGAAAAGAAAAAAAAGAAAAAGAAAAAGAAATCTATCACCCATGATTACTTTATTTTATTTATCAAGGAATTATGTTGCTAAATGTTTCAGTAAATAAATTGAGGTCTTTTAAAAACAATGGAAATTACAACCGGATTCAGATTAACTAAATTTTCAGGTTAAACGAATCTTAAAGGAAAAAAGGAAGGGAACATAGAAGAGAGAAATTTAATGAAGGAAGGGGGAAGCGTGTAAGAAAAGGAAGAAAAGAAGAGGAATCTATTGCAATCAAAATCAATTGTGATGAAGGCTGGCTTCCTAATTTTTTATATTTTTCTCACCTAATTTTACTTACACATTTTTATTTTCTAAGGCTACAGAAAATGAAACTGGAACAGGCAAAAAAAAAAAAAACCAGGCCGGGCGCGGTGGCTCAAGCCTGTAATCCCAGCACTTTGGGAGGCCGAGACGGGCGGATCACGAGGTCAGGAGATCGAGACCATCCTGGCTAACACAGTGAAACCCCGTCTCTACTAAAAAATACAAAAAACTAGCCGGGCGAGGTGGCGGGCGCCTGTAGTCCCAGCTACTGGGGAGGCTGAGGCAGGAGAATGGCGTAAACCCGGGAGGCGGAGCTTGCAGTGAGCTGAGATGTGGCCACTGCACTCCAGCCTGGGCGACAGAGCGAGACTCCGTCTCCAAAAAAAAAAAAAAAAAAAAAACCGCAATTGTTTCTCATTTATTTCCAATACTCACAATGTATAATTACAAAGTATGTTGCCAATCACTTAAACATTCTAATGCCTCAAATAATTTATAAGGTATTCAGCCAAAACTAACCTTTGAAATGAAAGAAAAAAAAATTGTAAGAGGAAATTTTTAATAACTTGTCCTTTTAAAGGAAGTTTTACTTAAAGTAATTCATACAGTTTAGAAGTCACCACTGAAGTTCAAAATTTCTAAGAGCTACACCTTTCTGTGATTTCATCTTTCTCAAGTGATATTACAAATTTCTGGCATTTATAACTTTTAAAATGTACTTGTTAGGGAAAATAACAATTTAATTATTTTTAATATTCTTTGTAAATTTTAATTAGGACTTTTTTATTATCAGGCTTGATTAAGGAAATAATTTATTAGAGCAGAAAAAGGTTTTAGAGAGCAAATGTTTATACTATTAATTAATATCAGCTAGCTATGTGCATATAATAAATTTTTAATTTTCAGACCTATTGTTATTAAAGGCACAGTGTTTTAACAGTGAGTTTCAAATAACAAAGAGTACTTAAGTTCTAGTTCACACTACTTACTAGTTTTATAATCTTGGGCAAGTTGGATTCTCTCCAAGCCTCATCTCCTCATCCATAAAAGCAGGAATACAAACCCTAGCTACCTCAAAGTGCTGTAAAGGGTAAAACAAGAACATTAGCAGCAGTACAGTGTCTGTTATATAGTAAGTGTTTAGTAAAGAATACTTACTGATAATATATATGCAATTTATTTCCATTTGTGACAGGTAATTATTTTGATGCCAAATATTAGAGGCTAGATATGCTTTACCTATGCCCACATCTAGGCTCTCTCTGAGCTACTGATTCAAGTTTCTAAATTATTCTTTACAATTGAAGATGGGAATAAGACAGGTGTCAAATATTTTAATTTATTCCAGTGAGTCTAGTTAATGTTACATCATCTACCCAAGCAAAAGACTATGCTCTTCTCTCTTTCATTTGCTTCTTATTCTACTTTCCCCTTCCCTCTTCCTCCTCTTCTCTTTAAATATAACTATTAAAATTGCTTTTATCAATCTTTGCATGTTTTCCAAGCCTAAGGTCATTGGAGCTTAAGTTTTCCTGATAATCCTTTTTAAGAGATTGAAGTCTCTTTTGCTTATGTGCTCCTACAATCATGCATAAAATTGTTCTGGCTTATTTGCAATCTGTTTGTTTTTTTTTTTTCTAAAATGAAAACCCACAAATGAATTTTAACAGCATTCTCTTCTTTCATTAATAGAAACTCTAAGATGGTACTGTCATTTTTCCAAGGTTCTTTTTTGTTCTATAGTCCCATTTATGTCTTCTTTTTGGAATAAAACTATGTCCATAACCAAAGTCCTCTAGATTCTTTCTCTGTTTTTTGAGTGACGACAATTAGAGGAAGGTAAGACAAATATTTACCAGATGACCTACTTTGATTAGAATGAGTTTCCAAAAAAAATGTTCATATTGCTGAAGTCCCTATACATCTTTACTGTGTCTTCTTGTAAGAAAGAAACAGCCAAGTCCTCAATCTGACCAAGCATTTTATAAAATATTCCGTAGCAAAGCATTTGTTTTTTTCTCTTTCTTTACTTTTCTTATTTGCTTCAATGGAAAAGTTTTCCTAAAATCCAATACTTTGATCATTTGAATTTTACAACTATCAAGATTTTAGACAACTGTTGCCCAACATTGTTATTTTTTTAAAATTAATCCTATGCTTCAATAATTATAATTGTTTCTGTATAATATTCTTAAAAATAAATTTTATTCATATAATATTTCTTCTGTTTAATCAATTTAAAATAGTAAGGGTAAAAATCCTTTTTTTTGTCCCCTTTTTCAATTACGCTATGCATTGAAACTCCTTTACCAAGACCTCCATCTTATTTTAAGTATGCACTATTAGTAGGGAACAAAAATTAGGATCGTCCAGTAGGTGATTTGCTATGATATGAAGCATATTGATGATCCTGGAAGGGGTGCAATCTAATTATATTCCATTCAATGAATAAATATGACTTTTTATGAATAAAAAATGAGTCTTCAGTGAATGTTGTTGAAAGCACTATATAAAAAGAACACTGCATTCACTTTCCTAACTCCACCCATGTCTTACTTGAATGCCTTCCTCAGGAACACAGCTCTCATTCATTCTATTAATATGAATTTGGTATATAAAATTAGAGCAAAATGGAATCATTCATCCCTTAGCTTGCATTCACTATCGAATTTATAATACAAATTACTAACATCAATAACAGTAATATCCACAAGCAAAAATAATCCCTTTAAATAAGTATAACTAAGTTAGCAATGAAAAAAATAGAAAGAATATTGATATAAATGCTCATTAACCCTTTCCTGAATTCTTTAAAAAATAAAAGAGATGATTTATCAGATCATTTCCTATCGTGAATTAAACAATTTCTAGGCACTTGAATAGATGTCTACTGAGGAAATGTGAATATTGATATAAATGCTCATTAACCCTTTCCTGAATTCTTTAAAAAATAAAAGAGATGATTTATCAGGTCATTTCCTATCATGAATTAAACAATTTCTAGGCACTTGAATAGATGTCTACTGAGAAAATGTGAAAGTGGATTTTTGTGTAGGTGGGGAATTATAAAACATGATAGAAATTTGTATTGCATTATTAGAATAAAAAGCCATAAAAATGTCTGGGGGGATTAAGATAGTTAGGGCTGTAGGAGTTTCTGCCACTTCAATGTACTTGTGTATATTGTAGGCATCCCACTTATTTTTTCATAAAGCACTATAAATATTCCTTGAAGGCTATCTTAACTTTCAGATTATTTGAAATAACTGTACATTTGTCACAAAATCCAACAAGAATATTCCAAGTGCTTACTATGTCTATATCATTGTACCACTTTGTTAAGGAAATAACCAAAATAAAAATAAAAATAAATAAATAAATAAGGACCATTCAGGCAGTTCCCAATTTAGAACAATTCAACTTCTAGCAATTTGTTAAATTTAAAATAGTTGGTTACACCCATGTTTTTTTGAAGCTAACAAATAAATTTAGAACAAGCCTCTTGACTTGCTTCTTGGATGCTCAAGTGAAAAGTTCATCCTGGAACATGCAAATGGTATCCTCGACCAGTCTCTCTTGAGGATGTTGGGTGTTGCAAAATTTAGAAGATAGAACGTAAGAAGTAACTAATAACAATGAGATAGTGACTCAATAGGAGTGCCAGGTTAGATGCTAGCAAGTTTAGATTTATGTGACTGGAATATTTTCATAACATTATACTAAAAATATTTTAAATAGAAAATATTATTTTCATAATTCTAAAACTCTTCACATGACAAAATTCATCTAACATACAAATTTTAGCATACATAATTTTTAAATAGTTTTTAAAAATTAGTATATATAAAATATACTATGGTCAATATCCAACAGTCATTCAAAAACAGGCCATTAAAATTCAATTCTAGTGATGTCTATAGCTTACATAGTAGGGCTTTTGTTGTGGATTTCATATTAATATATTTAGCCAATATCTATTGAATGCCTCTATTGTGTCTATTCCAGATGATGTTCCAGAACTGCCGATACAAGAGTGAACAAAATATTATACATAAAAAGCAAATAAACAATTAAAATATACAATATTGCAGATGATGATTAATGCTGTGGATACAAATTAAGCAAATAAAGTTACAAACAACAAATCACCTGTAATTGTACTGTATTTGACCAATGACTAAAGCTTTTACGTTTAAAAACTTAAATGTGATGAGGGACCTATAAAACAAAATGAAGCAACAACAAAAAAAAGAGATATTATCATCTAGCAATATTCTTAAAGGTAAGAATGCAAAGTAACAGGAGTAGCTTTCACATAAATATTACAACAATGCATTTCAATATTCTCTATAAATGGTGTTTTTCTGGAATAAAGAGTTTTATTGTCCCAGGAAAGGAGAAATATACTTGATATTTTTTTCCAAGATAATAGACTTAGAAGGTAAATCCAGGGGAGAAAGACTATTGTAAAAACGTTTAATTACACTTGGCCAACCTAGGACAGAAAAGATCATTTAGTTGTTCATTAAGGCTTATCCCATTGTCTGAATAGGAATGAGAATAAGATAAATGAATGGGAAGGAAGTTGGAAAAAGGAAAAATCAGAGACATTGAAGAGAAGCATTAGCACATGTGCCTGGTGTCTGGATTTCTCGCCTAAGCCTGGTGTCTGGATTTCTCCCCTAAGCCTTCGGCTGAGTTGGTGTCTGTTTTCAGTTGAAGTACAATGGGATGACACAGTAAAACTTAAGTTCACAGGTTGGGTTGAGGCACAGCAGATTATTTGCTGAAGTTGAGGGAGAGAGGGGACAGGACAATGTGAAGCAGAATCTTAGCAAATTAAAAGGATAAGAGAAGTATAGCTAGAATTTCCCACATTTTCCTGTCATCTTCTGAACTCTCCAAACTGTTCTAACCTCTGCCTGTTACCCAGTTCCAAAGTCACTTCCATATTTTCAGGTATCTTTGCAGCAACATCCTACTCTACTGGTACCAATTTACTGTATTAGTCAGTTTATAAACCGACTAATGTCTTTTCATAAAAACATACCAGAGACTGGGAAGAAAAAGAGGTTTAATTGGACTTGCAGTTCCATGTGGCTTAGGAGGCCTCAGAATCATGGCGGGAGGTGAAAGGCACTTCTTACATGGCAGCAGCAAGAGAAAATGAGGAGGAAGCAAAAGCAGAAACCCCTGATAAACCCATCATATCTCATGAGACTTATTCACTATCACAAGAATAGCATGGGAAAGACCAGCCCCCACGATTCAAATGTGGGTCCCTCCCACAACATGTGGGAATTCTGGGAGACACAATTCAAGTTGAGATTTGAATGGGGACACAGTCAAACCGTATCAGAGAGGGAAGGGAGGAAAGAAGAGAGGGAGATGAGAGACAGTGAGAGAGATAGAGAGAGAGACAGACAGAGAGAGAGAAAGACAGAGAGAGAGAGAAAACATGAGTTTGTCAGGGGCAGAAATCGATGATAAATATCTTCTAAATAGCCTTAGCTCAAGACTAGAATCTGCCCAAGCTTTCCTACGGACCCAGACTCTCCACTCTTCAGGTGAGACAAAAAGAAAATTGTGGACACTGCATGTACCTCTTTACTCCAGTGTCATGAAATCATTTGAATTTCCCTCACCCCATGCCCCATATACCAGTGTGTTGTAGAGGAGGAAAAACATGAAGATATGGGCTCCAAAGACAAAGTCTTACCTGATGTAGGTGTTTGGATTTATTCCAATTTAATTAACAACAACAAAAAAGGCAAAATAATTTTTAGCTTTATATATTACCTGAAACTCAGTGGGTGGGAGTTCAAAAGGAAAAGATCAGTAGTAGCCCAAGAAACTACCTGTCCTCTGCTCAGTCATGTGTCAGTTAGTAAATCTGATAGCCCACAACACCTATGCATGCTGGTGAGCCAACAGTTTTGAGAGAAACCCATATCATCCATGTTACGCATTGAGTTGTTTTCCCTCAGAATCTTGTATTGGAACCAGTACCTTATATTGAAGATTCTGGTACCTTAGAATGTAACTGTATATGGAGATAGTATCTTTAAGGAGGTAATTACGGTTAAATGAAATCCTCAGGGTGAGACCCTAACCCAAGGGGATTGATATATTTACAAGAAGAGGAAGAAACACTTGAGATTCATGCTTACAGCAGAAAAGCCATGTGAAGACACGACGGGAGGGCAGCCACCAACCAAGGAGAGACACCTCAGGAGACACCTACTCTGTGGGGACCTTGCTCTTGGACAGTCAGCCTCTAGAACTTGGAGAAAATAAACTTCTGCTGTTTAAGCCACCCAGGGTGTGCTATTTTGTTACTGCCTAGCTAACTGAGGCAATCCAATATTATAAAGAAGAAAAGACAGGAAGAAGCATGACAACATTATCACCCAGATTTCTTTAGAAGACTTCTCCAAATTACTATGCTGTTTTTCATCCTAGATAAGATATATTTTTTCTAATGTATTAAATAAAAAGAAAACAGGGATAGTAAAGAACTCCAAGCATGCTATAATTTTTAAATATTTGTATAACATTTTTGCCCCCAATTATCTATCCATTGTAGGCAGAATTATACTGGGAACAGTCAGATTTGATTAAAATGTTTAAGATCATTTCTGCTTTTTTAAAAAAGAAGCTTAAAAAAAAAAACAACCCAGCAGATTCCAGTGAGAAACAAAAGTACTTGCATATCAGTGTTTCTTAGAAAAAAAGAATTAGATTCAGTGTGCTACAGGATAAAGATTAAACTTTCTTTTTTATAATTATAGGTTTACAATTATATGTTTATTAATTATAAACATAATTTATATGTTTTATAATTATTAGAGTGCCTTTTCCCATATATTATTTTATGTATTAGTAAGTAATAAAGTCATCAAAAGGGGCATACATATGTACATTGTTTTGATGTTTATGTTTTGGACACTCACTGTTTTAATTTTTATATAGTCAAATCTATCTATATTTATATGTCTCTCTATCTACCTATCATCTATCTACCTATCTATCTATCTATCTATCTATCTATCTATCTATCTATCTATTACAAACAGGGTCTCAGTCTGTCACTCAGACTGCAATGTATTGGCATGATCATGGTTCACTGCAGCCTCAAACTCCTGGGTTCAAGCAGTCCTCCCACCTCATTATCCTGAGTACCTAGGATGACAGACACGTGCCACCACACTCAGCTAATTTTAAAAAAAATTGTAGAGACAGAGTTTTGCTATGTTGTCAAGTCTGGTCTCAAACTCCTGGCCTCAAGCTCTCCTCCCCCACTGGCCTCCCAAAGCATTAGGATCACAGGCATGAACCACCATGCCTGGCCTCAATTTAATTGTTATAACTTACATTATGTCCATTTTTAGAAATGTTTTATCATCTAAAAATACTTAAGTATTTATCTAGATTTTTTCCAGTATGTATAGAGTTTGATTTTTTATATTTACCTTCTCAATCTATTTGGAGTTTGTTTGTTTGTTTTTGCTTAACAGTGTAAAGCATACATTTACATTTTTATCCAAACAAGTTTTTTTTCCAGGCAATATATCTGAACAACTATATAGAATTCATCAGTTTAGACATGCATATCTTCTAGACATGAGTTGCACCTATAAATCCTCTTTAACTCAAAACACGGTCCAAAGAAAGAGCCTTAGATATCACATTGAAGGAAAAATAATTTAACCTGAGAGAGCAACAGCAAAAACAGCACAATTAACAGAGAAGACATTCTCAGGGAATATATGGAAATTATTTTGCAAAAACACACTCCCTAATGCTTCATGCGTTATGCACAAGAACTTGGACGTCTAAAATTATAGAGCCTAGGATCCACTGAACTTCAAGCTATTAATGCCTCATGTTCTGGGAATTCTCTGATGTGGGTGTTATTAAAATCTCTCATAGACCACGGCCATCATTCCAACAGAGAGCAGCATGCAACATGGAACACAGAACAAAAATCCCTGAGTGGCGAGGATGCCCAGAGTCACATCTCTTAGACACATCTGCCAAAAGGATTCACTAATTTCTTATTTTCTAGGCACTTTATGTCAGATCAGAACAAAATATTTTGTAACAGCTTTACTCAATAATGTTTAAGTAAATAAAATATAATTTTTGTTTCACTGTTTAATTTCTCATTTCATTTTTCTGTGCTCTATGAGAAACCCTGAGTTAAAGAACTGTCCTGGCTAATCTGAAAAATATATTTAATATTTTAGTTAGAGGGACTCTAACTGATGATTGCAATACTTCTTATTCGTAAATTTGCTTCAGGTTTCTCAATGGCTTTTCATTCATTGGATTTAAATCCAAGTTCCTCAACATTGTTTTTAAGGACCTTGCCTTTTTTTTTTCAAAAAGGGGTGGGGTCTCACTATGCTGACCAGGCTGGCCATGAACTCCTGGTCTCAAGCTATCCTCCTATCTCAGCCTCCGAAAGTGCTGGGATTACACATATGAGCCACTGTGCCCAGCCATGGCCCTTGATTTTTTATACTTCTATTTTCTCTCTCAAATTATGCAGAAATACTGAATTCCTAATAATTATTCAATGTGTCGTGCTTTTCCTAGACTCTTGGACATTATTGCTTGTGTCTCAAATACAATATCTAATGCCCCTGACTTCTCCACACCATCTTAAGTCCCTCTTTATACGCCCAGTTCCTTCAGGTCTCAGTTGCAATGTGACTTCATCCAGCAAGGCTTTCCAGCTGCCGAGGCTGGAATAAGAGATCCTTTTTATATTGTGTATTCCCATATTCTATCTATGATAGCACATTCTATCTATGATAGCACTCATGGATACTGTTGAATAAATTAGCCATTTTGAAGGAAACTAAAAAAGTGTTTAACATCCAGAGTGGTCAGCTTCGGTCAATAGGCCTAAAATGATACCTTAAGGTATTCTTGTTTGGGGCTATAATATGGTATACTCCAGGTATAACACAATGTTTGCCTTGCAATCCTAAAGGATATGTTCGTTCTACAGAAAGCATCCATTTTAAACTTTGGTGACTGTTAAGGTTTAGGTAGATATTAATTAGTATCATTATTTCTTCTCAATATTCTAAAATTAATTTTAAAATAGTCTTACCATAGGTTTTTTTTTTTTGATAGAATTTTGTCATTTGTCATGCAAGACTCCATATCTTTTTACAAAATTAAAAATTTGTTGTTTTTTTTTTTTCAGGCAACAGAAACCTGAAAGCAAGTTTAAACATTGTACTGGTTTTATTATTCACTAGTATTTAGTAACTATTGATACTAGAACATATTTCTGTGTTGGGCAATATTCAAAATTTAACAAAAATTTTGGATTTCCATCCAATTTTAAGAATGAAAGCTGGAAGAGTATTTATAATAAGAAGTTACCTATTTTTACTGGTTATGCCTATAGGGGAGATATTACCATAACACAATCAACCAGGGAAATCCCATTAGAAATTAAAAGCATGTTAAAATCTCATTAAGGTTTTCCCCAAGCTATGAGCATACTTGCCCAATTAAAAAAAAAAATTAAAAATATTTGTTTTAGATTACAAGTTTTAAAAAATGCTTCCTAGATACTATAATGTTCTATGTGCAAACCTTGATCACTCAGGCTTTTGGTTTGTTCCCCCACTTTGCTGCATGAGTTGTTTATATCCATAGCCAAAGAATTCTTCTCATGGTTGGCTCACTCATCAGTATGTCCTATTTACGTGACAATGAGTAAGAGAAACATCTCCCTGGGGCCACCTTTATGGTCATACATGTTCAATTTTAATCAATCACTACATGAAACAAATATTTCGCTAAAACCAAGATGGACTTTGGATGCCAGAAAAGACCAAAAGAGATTTTAACTGCCTTTATTGCTTGACAATTACTCTTGGTTAAGGACAAACCATTACGATAAGGACTCAAGGTTTGTGATACCTCTCTGGGCTGCCTTTAACTATGGAGTGAAGGATAACCGCAGAAATAGATACAGAAGGTCTGCAACTTTGCCTCTGACCAACTGAGGAAATAAGATGAAGAGAGCATTGGTCAATGTATCTAGTATCTTGCATATAAATCCCCTGTTTGCTGGATTAACTGCAAATGTAGATGAGTGTCTCTGTCCTATATCTATCAAAACGATAATAGTCTATGATTCCTTCCTTTTCAAACCTTTCAGAATTCATAGGAAGCATCAGGAACACGGATTCATTCCAGATTATACAAACTTCTTCAACTTTTATTGTGTTTCCTCTCTTAAACATTCTCTAAACCCTCTGGTAACTTTCACTTATAAAACAATAAATACTTCTGAATTATTTACTGAAGCAAGATACCTATCCAAATACTGTAATAAAATGTTGATGTTGTAAACACAATAAATTAAGGGAAATCTATGTGTCTATAATAAATGATAAATTCTATACTTTAAATGTTTATAAATAATAATGTCAAATAATCCTTGAAAGATAATGTGTCATTTGTATAGTATTTATAACTTCAGTCATAATTATATGTTTATTTAATGTTAATTCATCAATAATTTTCCCAATCTCAGTCTCTCATATACACACTTAAATTACTTGCCACAGCTTAAATAGATTCCCTCTTTCCCTTTCCCTCTCCCCTTCTTCCCCTCTGTCCTTTACTGAAGATCAAATGTAACTTAACGCAATTTCGGAGTCACAGAAACAACCATGTCGGCTGCATTACTTATACTATCTTGTTTATTCCTTAGAATAAGGTAAAATTGATAAATAATCTATTCATCATTCCACTTCCACTCTAAAATCTAAACGTTATGAATTAGTCATATAGCCTATAAATCATGAAATTATTTACACACACACACACACACACACACACACAAACACACACAAAATGCTTGAGTTTAGGTAGAATGCAATACGTGAAGCTGAAAAGCACTGAAAAATTACAAACAAGGTTTCCATTAGAGATCATCCTTGACCTGAAATCAGCATATACTTTGTAAGTAAATTTCCTTTTTTGTTTGAAATGTAAGATGGCATTTTGTTTTCTTGCTCAAGGTATGAAATGACAATAGTTCTTTAAAGTGAGATCTCAGCAACAAATGTTAATGGCAAACCTCATACCTCTGTCTTTGTAAACAAATCAGAAGTTTACTTGTGTAATTTCTTTGAAAAAATGTCATAACCATGATACACTGGGGATGATTGTAGGGATTAAGTGAGATATAAATATATTACTTATTATACTGGAATGCATTACATAATATTTTTACTATATACACTAGAAAACATTAGAAATCACTACTATGATTACCTTTGTCAATTTTTATTTACTAAATAAGAAACAAAATAAAAACAATGCTAGTATCATTCAAGTTCATGTTTAATAATTTAACAAAAAGGTTTTATCATCATACTCCATGTTTTAAAATATTTTTATTATCTTATTTCTTAGAATATTTTTATTTTAATCAAACTAGAACATGTCTCTCATTAAAGGCATAATTAGATTTTTGAGGAATATTTACTGACAGTTTATACTTTTCTGACCTATAACAGACTTTAATAAATAGGAAAATTAGTTTTTCCAAATTAGTTTTCCCAAATAACTCTATGTCTCTTGCTTATCTGATTGCCTTAATTAACATGGCAGAATATATTCGTAATTGATTTTGTGATAAAATAAATAATTATAATTAATTGGTTTTAAAATCATTAGCATAAATCAATTTTTTGCCAGTTCTCATATTTGCATTTTTAGAATTAATGCTCTTGAGGCATGACATAAAACACAGTAGTGTGAATTCCCTTGACTAAATAGGTGCACAGAATTCCCTCATTTTTCTCATGTTTTCAGTGGTATCCCGAATAAATCTTAAAACGTTCTGCATAGTTCAGACTCTGGAGCTATGTTTAAATTCAGTTAGCTACAGATGCCTTGAACTAAGAATGACATTAACACATTATTGAAAATTAATTAACTAAACATAAAAGAATCAAGTGAATGGAAATAAATTCTTGTAAAATCAGCATGTGCACAAAAGTTCTCAGTGTTTACTGCTCTGTCATTAATTGTAGCTACAAATGGGACAGTTTGCTTCCATTTCTTTTACCTCTGTCTATAACTTTTTTGTGTGTTAAAGATTGATTTCCTTTTTTTTTTCAATTTGCTAATATTTTAGGGTTAAACCCATCTTACCTATTCATTTTACTGTAGAATATTTCCTTACCAAGTTTAGTTTGATGGTCAGCAGTAGGTCAATTAATGATTCATTTCTGTCTCTTAGGTTTTAAGTCTTTTAATTTTAGACTAGTGGTTATGATGATTATATAAAATTAAATATGTTATAATGGTGTCTCTAGTTATGGTATAATAGTAAGTAACAGAACATTTGAGGGATTCAGTAATTCCTTTCTAAAATACATTGTCACTGTTTCTAATTTTTATGACATTGTCTGAAAAGGAAGACTTTATAACCTCACTTTGTAAAATTAATAAAGGTATTAACACTACCACTTAGTTTCATGTTTTTCACATAAATAAGAAAGCAGGAATGTATCAAATATGCATTATTTTGATACCCATCAATATTACCTCTGACAACTTTTGAATGCTAAGACTAATCCTCAGATCATATAGCCCAAGAGTTATTACATTTGCCCTGAATTTCCATGGCCAGATATATAACATTGACTTGGAGAAATGAGGAATTAGAAGTCACACAGTTTTTCCTATATCAGATGGAGATTACTAAAGTTTAGAAATGTGTTTGCAATATTAATTGAATGCTAATTCAGTAGATTTCTTCTATTGATAGTTAAGGAAGCTGGTTTGGTGGTGAAAACAATGTATGAAAGCCAGATGGGGGTTTAAGGAAAAGAAGAAGGTGAAGTTCTATATCCCCTCATTTAGTAATCATTTACCCTCTATATTGTGGCAAATAACAGAGTTAGAATTGAAACTAATTATGAATTAGGAGCCTATAAGAAAAATAAAGTAAATATTACAAGGAAATTTAGCATAGGGACATGAAAAATTCTTCTATAGCTAAAATTTAAATTGACTTAAATACCAAGTTAAGAATGATTCATAAAACCCTAACAATGCTGTTAGGAGGGTCAGAAAAAATATCTACCAAAATCTATACTTAGATAGAATCACGTATATATTTTATTAGATATTATATATAATACATTTAGTTACGTTAATCTACATGCAGATAAACCTCATGCAGTATTAACTCAGGACATTACAAAGAGCAGAAAATTTACATTTGGTCAACGCATAAAGAAAAAAAATAAATTATATCCAACACTGAAAACCTATTCACATTTAAGAAAGAGAGAACATTTTGACATCTCTCATTTTTATATTTTATATCTCAGTGGAAAATAAATATTACAAACACTTAAAACTCTTGAGGTTGGCATATTTGTTTTTCTAATATGAAATATGGTTTTCCAACATACAAATTTTGTTTTAAATATGCCCTAAATATCGGATTCTTTTTAATAGGTTTTGAATATTAACTTAAAATGTATATCTACCCTACTAGGCTTAAAGAGTTATTAGCATGTTTCCTTAAGCAACAGTCGTTTCAGGCTATTATTTAAATTTCTAAATATGGGCAGTGGTTGCTGAAGAGTTATTTCTTCACTTCATACCAATAGGCAATATCCCTAAACTTTTTAATTCCTTAAAGTTTAGCTATGTAATTTTATTGTCCAGTGTGTCCTTAGATTACTATATCCTTCCCAAGTATATTAGACTCCTGTATTTTCTGCCTTTGATTCTATTGGTTTTATAGGGTGTTATATTTGCTCCAGGAGAACAATATTTATTTTCTGTGGCCATTAATCAATGTCACTTGTGCTAAAAAGCTATGCAAGGATTTCTGCCTAATAGCCAAGGAAACTATATTTATTGGTTGGAAAATCCTTAGCTACAGCTACTAAACTACCATTAGTGGAATCCTTAACAGCTCATTACCACAGTTAGATGTGCTGTGTACAGCATAGGTTGAATGAGAATCACACTTTTTAAGAAGTCTTTTGTTTATTCCACTCTGACAGATCTCTATCCAGTGTAATCAACTCCAGAGTGATGTCAAGAAGAAAAACTGTGAAAAGATGAAATAGCATCTATTTTCTTGATATGAAGGAAAATGTGGCATTTTAAAATAATATGTACAAATTGCTTTATCGAAAAATTATCAGTATCTTATGAGGCAATAGCCTCTCTACAGCCAGCCTCAGAAATAAATGCACTTAAAATATTTCAATACAGAAGTAAATAAGATAAAGTTAGCTTCATATTAATAACATGACCATTAAATTATGCAAACTTGGCAGTATTGAGAATTTTCCACTTATAATTTTGGCATACATGTATGTATCAGTTTTTAAATAAATGCACATATTTGAATGCTACTAAAAAGATACTGGTAAAATGAAACTGATATGACCAAGAATAATGTATCAAGATGGCAGACTGAGCTCAATGTTCACTTTCCCAATTCCAGCTCCCATTATATGACCAAAAAATGATGCTAAGATTAATAAGTAAATCCAAGATAAGACTGATATTGGCAAAGCAAAATATACCAAAAGTTTCTAGAGACTAGATGGAATCAACTCTAGTGAGTGACCAGAAGAAATCAGAACCGAAAACACATGCAGAAGAGGGGTTTCAGAGGTGACAGTTGCTCAGGGTTTCCAAAAGATGGATCAGCTGACACAAGGAACAGAAATTAGTACAAGAAATTTCTTCATGGAGATTAACTGTATCTGGAGCCAGTTACAGCCTTACCATTATAACTCTATTCCCAGACATATTCTCTTGTGGTGGGCAGAGGACAACAGGCAAGCTTGTCCTGAGATAAAAATGAAACCCAGAGGTACAGCATAGCAAAAATAAATTCTAAAAATAAAATAAAGAGGTAAAAGGGCCGCTTTTTGAAGGAAAAGCAACCCTTATAAGACTGGCAACAAACAGTACTAACATCAAAAGAAACAGATGATCATACAAATAGAGAAAGTTTAAAATAAACACAGTAAATAATATTGAGAGTCAAGAGAATTTTGCATTTCCATAAAGCAATAAGAATTTGTTATGAACAAATATAGAAGTCTTAGATGCTTAAAAAATGAATGTCGGCTGGGCAGGGTGGTTCACAACTGTAATCCCAGCACTTTGGGAGGCCGATGCAGGTGAATCACTTGAGGTCAGGATTCGACCTCAGTCTAGCCAATATGGCGAAACCCTGTCTCTATTAAAAGTAAAAAAAAAAAAAAAAAAAAAAAAAAAATTCTGGGCATGGTGGTGGGCACCTGTAATTCCAGACTTGGGAGACTGTGGCAGGAGAATTGCTTGAACCCGGGAGGCAGACAGTGAGCTGGGATTGTGCCACTGCACTCCAGCTTGGGCAACACAGCGAGACTCTGTCTCAAAAGAGAAAGAAGGAAAGAAAGAAAGAAGGAAAGAAGGAAAGCAGGAAAGAAGGAAGGGAGAAAAAGAGAAAAAAAAAAAAAAGAAAGGAAGGAAGGAAGGAAGGAAAGAAAGAAAGAAAGAAAGAGAGAGAAATAAAAGAAAGAAAGAAAGAAAAGAAAAGAAAGAGAAAGAAAGACAAAAGAAAAGAAAAAAGAAAAGGAAAGAAAGAGAGAGGGAGGGAAAGGAAGAAAGGAAGAAAGGAAGGAAGGAAGAAAGGAAGGAAGGAAGGAAGGAAGGAAGGAAGGAAGGAAGGAGAAAAGAAAGAGACAATACAAATAAGTGTCAAACCAAAAATCTTAATTGACCAGTTGAATGATATTAAAAAAAAAAAAAAAAAGTGCTACGGAAAACTAAATAATGATTTGAAAAACTGAGCTAAAGCATTTTTCCTATAACTCAATATGATGGGACAAGTAAATAGAACAACATGAACGAAAGAGATACAGAGAATACGAGGCAGGAGAATAGTGTCTGGAGGCAGGAAACCTAACGACAATTTTGCACTGACTTCCTAGAACTAAATGGAATGGAAAACCCCACCTCTCCACATCCAAGTAACAAAAGGATTACAGGCTACTCCTCGCCACTGCATTGCTCATGAAAAATAGAAAGTACTTCTGATTGGTCACCTCTCACAATCAGAGTAGTCAAAGGCCAAGTCTTTATCTGCATAGGGTGTAACTTTGTACCTTCACTTCAGCCTCTGATCGGTCACTTACCTACCAATGACTTGGTCATGGGTCAAGTCCTCATTTACGTAGGGTGTAACCAGGTAACCAATGGGAAACCTCTAGAGGGTATTTAAACCCCAGAAAATTCTGTAACCATTGCTCTTGAGTCACTTGCTCGAGCAAATTCCCACTCTGTGGAGTGTATTTTCATTTCAATAAATCTGTGCTTTCGTTGCTTCATTCTTTCATTTCTTTGTGCATTTTGTCCAATTCTTTGTTCGAAACGCCAAGAATCTGGACAACTCATAGTCAAGACCCTCCGCCAGTAACAAGTAGACCCATAAATACTAACAGATATCCCAAAAGGAGAGAAAAAATAATGGAGAAAGAATGAAATAAAAGAAAAATCTAGAGCTGAAAAAGATGAGTTTTATTTGTTTATTTTCTTTGGGAGTTTCTTTGTTATTACCACAACTCACTTGTGCAAAATAAAAATAATAATAATAATAAAGCCACAATTAGATTCAACACAGTGAAGTTATATGACACTAAATATAAAGAAAAAATTATAGGACCTGAAGAGAATAATAATAACTGCAAAATATACTAAAAAATCTACCTAATATTTACTTTATTGTATATATGGCATTGTGCTAAGTAGTAAAATACTTCATCTTGTGTAATGATTATAGCATTATCATGTCATTCTCATTTTACTGATGAAGAAACTGCAAATAAAGCAATTGATTAATTTGACCAAAGTCGTTAGCAAAAATGCTGTAGAACTAGAATTCTATTGTAGAACAAAAGCAGGCTAACTCTGGAACCCATGTCTTTAGCCACTATTGTGATGGTTACTAATATAGGAATACGTTTATGATCATTATGAAATTTCTCACTGCCATTGTCTGCTGCTAAAAGATAGAAGAGCAATATTAGCAAAATCTGGAAATGATTTTTAACTGGAAATGTTAAAGCTAAACGAAGTAAAGTTCAAAAAGGATAGTGAAATAAACATATCTTTAAACAATTATCTTTTAATGAATAAAGTATAACTTCCAGAAAAAATATATACACATAATTTGTAAGACATAAGAAACAGGTGAAAATTTGATTGTCAAAATAATTGCTAATGCAAATATTCAACAAATCTAAACTAAAGTCCTAACTAGGAAAGGCTATATGATTGACCAGACAGGGAAAGGAAATGTTTACCTTTTCCTGCATGTTCATATGCATTTTTAAAAAATAACTAGCACTTATTTTTATGCAATAAATAAAATACAAAATTTACTAAAGATAGTGCAAAAATAAATTGATTGAACTACTTAAAAATTGCTTAAGGGGACATAAGATATCACTGAGGCAAAAAGCAAAACCAGCATCTCAAAAATAAAATCAGGCTTTGGAATTAACAAATCACAATGTTAAAAGCCAATACAATACATTGTTTTAATGAAGATGAAGATAAATTCATATTTACCATAAATCTTAACTACTAAATTACATTTCTGCTTTAAAAATACTGTTCTGAAAGCCAATAAGAAAAATGAAATAGAAAGGGAGAGAATAAAGGGCTAGGAGGGAATACAAATATTTGTGTATTTATCTAATTTTTCATATACTTTGACTACTAGAAAAACTACTTTTTAGTATTTTTTAAGAAATTATCAGAATTGGGCAAACTGGCAGTGGTTAAGTACCAAGGCAAGTTTAAGAAGTGTTTAAATTTTTTTAAAAAATAGAAATAATGAAATGCAACCACAAAATACAGGACATTCAGATGGAAATGAAGCCCAGAAGATTTGATCACCCTACAGAAAGTTGGGCTTTATCATCATTATGGTCATGATGAGTCAGTTCAGGGATTTGAAAAAGGGAATGAAATAGCTAAATCAATAATTTAAGAAATGATGAACTTATGGTTTACAAATATCTTTTTAGGAAACATGCAGGTTAACAGCTGTAGCAGGAATCCACGCATGAAGCAGATAGGCTCAACAAGACAGCAAGAATGAAAAGGAGGGGAAAATATTGAGAGATGAGATGTCCTGAAGATAAGTAATTGGATGTGGCAGCAGAGGACAGTAAAAAGGAAGAAAGGATAAATAAAGATATTGTCAATGTTTATACACTGATTAGCTAAAAGAATGGAATTTCCATAAAAAGAGACAGAGAGAATTAGAAAGAAATTAAATGGAGGCAGGTCACTACAGAAGATTACAACAACAAATATAGAAAACAAATTTATCTTTGTTTAAGATATATTTGAAGAATTATTAAGATTAGGCTTTAATAAAGGCTTCATACTGCAACTAATGGTCTTAGGTAGAATTTAGACATTTTTTGGCTTATTTATTTATTTATTTACTTATTTTTTGAAAGGGAGTCTTACTCTGTCGCCCAGGCTGGAGTGTAACGGTGCGATCTTGGCTCACTGCAAACTCTGCCTCCGGGTTCAAGCGATTCTCCTGCCTTAGCTTCCTGAGTAACTGGGATTACAGACACGCACCAACATGGCAAGCTAATTTTTGTATTTTTAGTAGAGACGGGGTTTTGCCATGTTGGCCAGGCTGGTCTCAAACTTCTGACCTCAGGTGATCCACCTGCCTCCACCACTCAAAGTGCTCGGATTACAGACATGAGCCGCCATGACCGGCTGGCTTATTTATTTGACAAATAATAATTGTATGTATCTATAGGGTACAACGTGATGTTTTGATCTTATGTGTAAATTACAGAAATGCAAAATCAAGGTGATTAACATATTCATCACATCACCAATGTGTGTGTGTGTGTGTGTGTGTGTGTGTGTGTGGTTAGAACTACAACTTTTATTTTAACAACTGCGAAATACACACACATTATTTTTATTTGTGGTCACCATGGAGTGCAATGGATCACTACAACTCATGTCTCCAGGCTAACTGAAACTTTGTACCTTTGGATCAGTATGTCCTCTTTCCCTTTCCTTCCCCTGGCCTCAACTTTTGGCTTATTTTAAACTCACGAGTGGAACTGGAAGATAATTTTGGGGATGGGAATTGAACTACAGAAAGCAGTCCAGCTCGTGTATTAGGAGCAATGTGTACAATTGTATAAGGTAAGAATTTACCACAGACAGACGACAACGAGGACTCAAGGGAAAAATGGAAGGGAATAGTGCGATGATGTGATGGAAAATAATCAGATATTTTCCAAATGCCTCCTTTATGCCATGAAGTTTATCTGCGTATTTAATTGAGTCCTCACACCTGAAGGTAAGTAGCATTATGCCGTTTTATCAATGAAGAAACTGAAACTCCAAGAGATTAAGGAACTAAGCTAAATTTTCCCAGTTATGCATCAGTAGAGTAGACTCAGACCCCAAGTTCACCTGACTCTGAAGGAGCTGTGCTTTGTTTACTAAATATAAGAGAGAATTCCAACACATGTTACAAAAATTGTTCAAGAAATTCAATGAAACTCAGTTGAAGTGATTCACAAATTTCAACTTGAAGACTTCAAAAACTCCAGGTACTATTGACAATGGATTTTTTTTTTCCACTTTAAAATCCAATTCTAGTGAGCATCTTTCATTACCATCATTTTGTAAAAACCTGTAATGACTAAATCCACATCTTATTTCTATCAAATTGCTTAAATCTCAGCAAACAGATACTTAAATTCTTGGTTCATCAGTGAACAGTGACTGGTAGGTATTTTATTGTCTTTCTATTTTTAATCCAGTCATAATTTGTAATGAATAAAGACATTAGAATCAGTGAACCACAATGTTCAGCAGATTCATGATACTTGATATGTTCCCCCTTGTTTTATTTCTAGGTTTACTATTCTAGTCAGAGAAACTAAATGAATATGAAGACAAGAAAGAGGGGAGGGATCCTTTGCTATATCCGTTCAATTTTAAAAGAAATAAAGACAATTAGCATCAATAAAAGTTGACCACAAACATAGAATAGCAGTAAATTATCAAGATCAGCAATTTAGTTTTATACACTCAAATCACTGAATGTGAAAGGCTTGTGTATTAATTGACCTGTTCCATAGCCCAGTCCTTAATGTTTCTATGATTGACAGGGCTAACTGGTCCAGTGTGCAGGGTCAGGAATCAAAAAGACTAGGATTCTTGTTCTAACTCTGTGACTCCCTGTCCAGATGACCTTGGGCAATTTATATATTTTCTCTAAGCTTCAGTCCCCTCAATGTGTATGCAAATAAAGTCTCTATATCCTAGTGTCATTTGTGAAGATTAAATGAGATAATCTACATAAAACCGGTAGTGAATACACTGCAGGTCTTCTATAAGTGCTTGTCTAATGTTAATTATTACTAGTACTATAACTACTTCTGGTAAAATTATTCACAATGTTGCTTAGTAATCCAGATATGCATGGACTGCAGAAATATTTTTATGATAATAGATAAAATAAACTATGGGAAATGGAAACAATAATGCAAAGAGATACTTGCAGAGCTAAAAAATTGTATCGAGGAAACCATTCACAATATTTTCTATACATTAATTGACGGCAAATTTTGAGTCTTTACCTTTCAGGAAGTATTTTGAGATATCAAGTTGACTCCCTCATCCTGCAAACTTGGAAGCCTATTTGGAAATAAATTATCCATCACCAAATAAGATATCCACAAAATGCTAGAAAGAAATCTCCTTTTGCTTCTCCCAGAGTAAATACATATGTTTGCCTGAACCACACTAGATATCCTAAGCATCCCGATTCCTGACAAGTTGTTTCAAATCTTGAGTCATAAAATCTTCTCATCTCTGACTAATTTCCTATCCCTGCCAATTGGGTTTGCAATAAGTTTGCCAACTGATTTCTAGGGAATTATTTCTAAGCCAGTCTTCCAACTTTCCTTTTTTATTTTTTAAACTTGACTGATTGATTACAGGACTTTGAGACTTCCATTACCTGGCATTGAATTATATAGAAAAAAACCCACCATCTTTTGAGGTAAATTCCTAACATCTGCCTTAGTCAGCTCAAAGGAGCCATGGGAGAATTGCTGGAGAAAGACTCTAGTCTATCACACTACAGAGAGGTGTTAATCAATTAATGGTTTCTTCAATGCTACCACACCCCCAAATAAATGTATTAAAATTTGATTTATATTATAAAATGAATCCCTTTAAGCCTAAGTTACATATATATATATATATACACACACTGATATTTTATATATGTAAAAATATCACTATATATCAGTATGTATATATAACTTTTGAGATTGATTTAACTATATTACATGATTAATTATTTCAGTAAGGTAGGAATCTGGAACATTGTCAATAATCATCTTTTCCCTTATTTCTCATAGGGGCTCACTTAATCCTTCATTTGCATATTGGCTAATTGTTTCTCTAATATATGCTATGTTGATATTAGCTATGTGATTGAATTAACTTGAAAAGGTATGCATCAAATTATCAACTACAGAGAAATAAAATGCTTTCAACTCCATAAATATACACAATATACATAAACATATATAAGTATTTGAGTTCAATATGTGTATATTTTTAAAAAGATTTACAAAGCATGAAATCCTTTTGAATCCCATTGAGTTAGAGTCATCCTGGTAGCTGGAGTTAGCCATAAAGCAGAACTCAAAATTTTGCAGCCCAGACCTCTAGCGGGCAGACCTGGAACCTCTCTAGTACCACCTTCAATAGAACAGCAATGGGGAATGAGATGCTTAAACCATTTGTATATAAATACACAAAGGTGTATATTCAAACACCTTTTTGAGACAGTTACAAAATGCTAAGCACAAATAATAAGATAAGAAATTCACATAGTCAAGGAAAGGAAATTACAATATGATATAATGCTCTGTAATAGCGGGAGGTTGTGAGGAACAGACACAAGGTGCTTTGAAGGAACAAGGAAGGCTTTCTGGAGGAGGTGATAACAAAGCAAAGTATAAATTAGTCAGATACGGAATTTTGGGAGAGTGTTCCAAACAGTGAAAGCAGGAAATACATACGCTTCAGGTATAATATATTGTAGGAACACTACATATAGTTCAGAAAAGCCCCTTGTAGGAAAGCAACACCTTACAGATTTAAATGGTAGAAATGTATAAAAATAGCTCAAGCATTAAATAAATTTTTGCCAGTTATTGAGCCAATTTTTATTTTCTATATTTCTATTTTTCAATATGTTAAACATAACTCTAAGCTGGGCTCAGTGGCTCATGCCTATTATCCCAGCGCTTTGGGAGGCCAAGGCGGGAGGATGGCTTGAACCCAGGAGTTCAAGACCAGCCAGGGCAAATAGCAAGACCTCAATTCTACTTTAAAAAAAAAAAAAGATAACCCTAAAAATTACATATTAGAATCGCAAAGAAGTGCTTCTATAAAACTATGGCCTGCCCCTGAAAAGAAGGAGAAAAAAAGAAAGAAAGAAAAAAATGCCAACTTAATTTAAACCTGTACAAGCATACAAACAGACTCAAGTTCTGAAATAGATGATCAAAAATGTTCACCTAACCAATGCATCAAGGGAACTTTATCTAAATGTGCTGTGGCATAATAGTGTTTGGAGGTATTTAGAAGATTGTAAATCCCAGAATCTTTCTAATTATTCTTTATTCGAGAAAAAATAACTTGCACATTTTGAAAATAAATGTATTTCAATATATAAATAAACTTTCAGTATATAAAAACAAATATATAAAACAAGTTTATCTACCTCATTCAATTATATATATATAAAGGTTTTTACAAAGAGCTTTTAGTAAAGATTTTAAATTAATCTTAAAGTTAGCCTCAACATTCTTTAACATGAAATAATGTCAAGAATATAATTATATTTCTAGTTATAGTCTCCCTTGACAGCACTGAAATCATTCCAAATAACATGATTCCTATTATAATATGCCTAAGGAAAATAACCCAAACTAAAAATTATGAGGGAGATTGGTTATTGTCATTTGTTATTTTGAAAAGAGCATCAAGTTTAGCCTGATTTTTTAATTCTAAAACCCAAAACTCAGGCAAATAAACTTATTAACAGAGCTTTGACTGGCCCCTTGGCTAATGATTTGTGGCTCAGAGCACCAATGTACCAGGTTTCAGATCATGATCAGTATACCCAATTTCTTTGGATTGTCTGGCAAAGCAGATACTATCACTATCTTGTGATAATAGTCTTCCAGGCTTACATATCTTGCCACTTTGAAAAAGAAAAAAAGAACTCCATTGCCAATGTATTTATTAAAATAATACTGTATTTTATTGATTTAAGATGGATATCCCTTTACATTTTAACTTCATTGAGATGGGGATGCATAATGAAATAAATGATAGGAAAGCATTTTGCTAGAGTTCAATCAGCAGAATGTTTCTTTATTACCTAACATAATAATTCAACTTCAAATGAATGGCTTCAGATTTGCTAAAATATGGTTATACTACTATTACCGCTAATAGTAAAAATGCTGATGATAATAAGTAGTAACCAACATTTGCTGATTGCTGTCAATGTGCCAAACCTTATTTGGTTATATTATTTGTATTAAATAATTTAATCCTCAAAATCTTCAATGAACAGAGAAGTTAATAAAAGTGGGGTGGCAGAGCCCTCATGAATTGATTAACCCTGCTATAAAAAGAGATGTGAGAGTGGGTTTGCTTATTCTTGTCCTTTTGTCTTCTACCATGTGTAGAAGCAGCAAGGCCCTGACCAGATGCCAGCTCTTTGACTTTGGACTTTCCAGGGTCCAGAACTGTGAGAAAAAATTTTCGTTTTTTCATAAGTTACTCAGTGTGTGTTATTCTGTTATAGTAACACAATATAGAGTAAGACACACACACAAACAAGTTATAAAATAAAAAGAATTTTAAATCTAAAAAAAAATAAAAATAAAAGTGGGGTGGAACTGATGATAAATCTGTTTGATTACATGTGCTAGAACTCAAATACTTTCTTCTGTTTGCAAAAGAAAAAATCTTTTAAAATTAAGGAAGATATTTGTGCTATGTATTATTGTCTTAAATTATCAAAAATATCGAAGGACTATTAACTTATATCTATTCTTTAATTTTTACGCTATTGTTCATTATGATACCATAAAATGACTATATAATGCCAGTTATTATGGTAAACCGCCTTCTTAACATTTACATTTGAATATGATTACATATGAAAGGAAATACTCAAAATCAATACTTTTATTCTGTTTTTAATCAATAAAGAGAATACTCAGCTACTTTTTAAAAATATTTATTCCTAGTCATCCTATATTCCTTTGCATTTAAAAACATTTTCCTATGTGCTAGTGTTTTTACATTATTGGACATAAAGTAAATGCTTGTCAAAAATAAATAGTCTCCAAATCCATAATTTATATTTATCTAATCCTTAAGCACTACACAATTCTAAACAAATAATACTTACATCTGCGATATTTTGAAGTTACCCGAGAAGAATATTAATGAGGGATACAAATAATTACTAAAATTCTCCTTTGATCAATTTCATAGTTATCTGATATTAAATTTCCAAGTTAAAATAATTTAAACATAATTTTTAAAGTCAAAGGTCTTTCTTATTCAAGAAAATTGGTTTAATTCTTTAACACAAAATATTTCACCATATGGTCATAACCAGCACTATTGGCAAAGGTCCTTACATACATTGGATAGTCAGGAAATATTCGATGAATGAATGAACAGATGCATGAATAAGTGAACAACAAACATAAGCATATTCATCTATTTTATTTCTACAAATGTCTCAAGTTAACATTTTTTCTCTTGAAAGATAGTTTCAATTACTTATTGAGCTGTATTTTTGCAACTATGCAAATGATAGCACTAACTTTAATTGTATTCATTTATCTTTAATCAGCATTATTTTATTCTACCAGTCTACAGGGGGTTTTACACATTACAAAATGCAAATTATGATACATCTCGAGTTTAAGAGAATGTCATTTGTTTTAGAATTCCCCTATGACACAGTTAAGATTTATTTATTTATTTAAGTAATCACTCATTGGCCTAATGTGTTCTGATTTGTTTCTGATAGAAACAAATGTCAAAATGACAGAAATTCTTCCTTATCGTATTACTACTATGTTGGACACCAAGGACATGAAGATGAATTAAATATGTTTCTCACCCTTGAGGAACTCATACTAGGTTGTTTAATGCATATTTGTTTAAAAAATGAATGAACAAATACCAAAATTTTGAAAGACCTGCACATTCAGTCATTGTATTTAGCAATATAGAGAACGAGAAGACATTGACTATATTCATTTTAACAGTTCACAACACTGCACTCTATCCATAAAACTACATATCTTAAAATTACTGACAGGCTCATAGACTATGCTGGCTACATTAGATTAATTTCATAGGAGCATATTTAGTATCATCTACAAAATTAGAATGTTCACAAGCGTAAATACTACTTTAAAGTTCAAGAGTGTAAATGAATAGAATCTTTTCCTAAGAGAAAATTAGGAAATTGACAGCATTCAGAGAACTATATTTGTTCCTAAAATAAGTCTATTCATTCAGTCACAGCCATGTAAACTGGCAGCTGGTCTGACTTAGAGAACAAGATTCATGCTTGACATGACATTTGTCTTAGCCCCTGTGGACAGAGTTCACAAGAGTAAGCCTATATTGACCATATCCCTTTTTAAAGATTTTGAGTATCTATGAAATGAAATACTTAAAAGCAAAAAATGTTCTTCTAAACAGAAACTTTAGTTATGTTTATCAAAATAAAAATAATTAAAACTTTTTTTTATTATAACTTCTGTAGTGTGAATTTGTGTCTCCCACCCCCAAAAGAAGATATTTCTACCTGGAACCTGTGAATGTGACCTTCTTTGGAAAAAGGATCTTTGCAGATGTAATTGAGTTAAGGACGTTAAAATAAAATCATCCCGGATTATTCACGCGGGTCCTAAATCCAAAAACAAGTGTCCAAAATGAGAGAAAAGCAGAGGAGATTTGAAATACTCAGAGAAGAAAACCATGTGAAGATAGAGAAAGAGACTGGAGTTAATGCAGCTACAAGCCAAGGAACACTTGAGGCTACCAGATAGATGTTGGAAGGGACAAGAACATATTCTTCCCTCAAGCCTTTAGAAGAAACAACAGTTTAATTTTGGCCTTATGACCACCAGCAGTGTGAGATATTAAATTCCTATTTTTTTAAGACATCAAGTTTGTGGTATGTTGTTACAGCAGCCACAGGAAGCTAATACAACTACCAAATCAGAACCATTTTCAAAAGAGTCTATTTTAAGTGGTATAAAGAAGTTGAAAGTTGAGAGAGAGAGTTACTTAAATGAGATTGCTGGGTTTTCAGGATTAGAATTACACTTGAAGACGTAGCAATAAATTGAGCTAATCATTCCTCCCAATATTTCATTATATAAATAAAAATCAATGGTTGAAATTTGGTTTCCTGAGATAGTTTTTCGCCCCCATCTCTTTGACATCCTGTTGCTCCTAAATGTCCTGGAAATTTGTATCCTCCCATCCGTCCCTACTCCCACTAATCTTCTTTAGAAATTTAACATATCTTGTTTAAAGAAATACTCTCCTTTCTGGAGCCATATCTGTATTCTAATTCACCTATCCCTCATAAGCCAGAATAGTCTTCCTATTCTTTCCATTAACTACCTTTTTAAAATCCTCAATTAATTCTTGTTAACAGGACAAACTTTACCAGTTTTGGAATGCTCTTCAAGATGCAACCCAACATGTTTCTTCAGCCTCATTTTTTGACCATGGATTGCCCAAGCTAGTGTTAAGTGCCTCCTTGTTGCTCGTGGAGCATCCTGAGACTGCTATTACAGGATTTATCACAATGCTACATAACCCTCTACCTCTTCCACTAGACTATGACTCCCTCGAAGACATAGATAAGGTATTATTTACCTTTTAACTCTTAAAAACTACTACTGCAGCAGGACCATCAAATCTAAGCTTCTGGTGGTGTAAACATAATCAGCAGGTGTGTATATTTGCAGGAAAACAGAGTATTGTAATTATTATTTTAACATTCCAAAGAAGATTATGCATCTTTGAGGAGGTACAAAGAAGGCAGGGATGATTAGTCCAGCTCCAGAAATATAAACTTGAAAGAGAGTTTGATGATAAGGTAGAATAATTTAACATAAGATACCGTTTTAAGGCCTGGGTAAATATATTGAGTTGGATAGCATTCCCTCAAAGTTCATGCCCACAGGAAACTATTAATGTGAATGAATGTGACCTAATTTGGAAACAAGGCCTTGGTAAATGTGATCAAATTAAGATAAGGTTACAGAGGGTTAGGGTAAGTCCTAAATCCAATATTACTGTTCCCCTTATAAAACAGGGAAATTTGAACACAGGGACACAGTCACACAGAAGAGGAGGTGGAGATTGGAGTGATTCATCTACCAACTAAGGAATAGTTACTACAACCACCAATAGTAAACTCACTTCGGCTCTCTCCATTCCAGTGTCTAATATTTCCAGCAGAAGGATGACCCACTGCCCTTAAAATGACCTTCCAAGTGCCAGTACTTGAGGTTCTTTGACCTTGAACAGTTTTGGAATGCAAAGTCACAGGGCTGTGAGATACTCCATTTGCATTCCACATTCTAATGACAGCACAACTCATTTTCACATAGTTGATTCATCATATGTTTTATACCAAAATAGAGCATTCTCTAAATAAAGGGAAATATCTATAATTAGATTTTTATAGCCTAGGATTTCTGGCCAGGAAAAAAAAAAAAAGCGTAACTCTCAGATGCATTGGCTGCCAGGAATAATGTATTAGACAAAACACAGTGTAAACTTCCATCGTTGTTAAACAGTTCTTTCCTTTTGACAATGGCTATATATATTTTTTTTTAACTTTTTTTTTTTTTTCAATTTGTATGCCACCTACTTGGTTTTCATCAAGTTCACATCAGGGGAACCCTGTGATAATCAGATAGAAAAGGTTCAGCACAGGAAAAGCCCAATAAGCAGTGGGAAGCAGACCTGAATTCAGAATAACCAATGAAAAGCGGACTGAAATCCAGGTAAACCGACTATGAAAAAGGATGAATTACAAGAAACAGAAAACAATTTGAGATAATCACAGTTAATTACAGAGAAGTTCATCTTAAAAACTGTCTTAGATTCCATTATTCTGTAACATGCTCATATCTAGTGGCTTTTATTTTAAATTTATAAAAAATAATCTACTGGCATATCATGTAAATAAAAAAAAATCTAGTATGAAATATTAGTTAATGTGTTTTAATTTCTGTTCTCTAAACTTTATTACTTTTTTAAGTACAATTGGTTTTTACTTGATTTCAAGATTTGTGGAGGAGAGGGGTGGACAAATCTATATTTAATATGCATGATGAAATTCTAGAAAAATAGGACCTGTGATTTATATTTTCAGTTAATAAGCTTTTTACACAGTGGTGTTACCCACATATTAATTACAAAGAAATAATGATAGTGAGATACCTTACCTTGCATAGTATCTCTGAATAAGGTAATTAACTCCTCAAAGGCTCATTTTCTCATTCATAAAATGGGTATAATATATACATTTGAGCATTATTTGGGGACTTATAAAAAGACAGATATGAAACACTGCCTCATAGTTGTCACTTAATAAAAAGTAGTTGTCATTTTTATTATTATGAAGTGCCAGATCCATGGAAAACATCAAATGATTATACTCACTACAAATTATTTTTAAAATGTCACTAAAATTTTTTAAATAATTAAATATGCAGTGTATTTGAAATGTGATTTACTTTGAGAAAAAAGAGCACACAGAAGTATAACAACAATCTTTCAATATGATAAAAACATATCAGGTGTGGATTTTGCTGCACTTGTATTTTCAAACTAGAATACTATGAAGGCAATAGAACGCAACTTCCTGGAGTGTACATTATCTTTAATTTTTGGAAAAATACATTGTTTTTATTCTTAAAAAATAAGTGGTATAGAGAAGAGTAAAGAAGTTAATAAATGTTATTTATAAACCTTGAAACTACTCATTTTGGGCAAGTGGCTTTGAGACACACACAAGTGTATTCCAGTATAACCCTACTGTCTGTTGGCCAACTGTCTGTTGGATTATACTGGAATACACTGTTGGCCAACAGACAGTAGAATGAGAAGGTTGAAAAGAATCTCAAGTATGAAAAGATTGAGAAGAATTCCCTGGAACACAATGTAATAAAACTGATTTTCAATGAAAAATATGCATCTTATTCAGAGAAACTATACAAGGTAAGATAAATCTCGACTCAGTTGTGAATGCAAAGGCCATGCTCTCTCAATATACAATGTTGTTGCATATAAAAATTAATATTTTCTTCCATATCTAATTTTTCTTGAGTATTTTTAGGACGACATTCATGAAGTTTTGCACATCATCCAAGACTCTTAATATGTGAAAGTAACTATTAGATATTAAATAATAATTTCCAAGTAAGCCATTTGATGGTGCCTCCACTGTGGCCCACAGTGGATATATCTCAAACGAACTTGCCCAGATAGACTGTTTGCCTCTGGAATTTTAGTGATAACTATTACTACTAATCTCTAATGAGTATTAGCAAAAAGATTCCTGAGAAAATAAGCATGCTACACTGGAAATTTTTATCTTGATTTCTAACATAATCTGACAAAGATAATGTTTTAATGTAGAAAAAGAAGCTATTGGCATTATCCTTGATGATTCATCAAAGAGGACAACCATATGGGAAATCAACATTATACTTAGCTTAAACGCAGAGTCTTGAATGGAAAATATAATTTAGGGCTAAAGAAATATGGCTAAACTATAAGAAATTGTTGCTGGCCCTGGGAACACTTTTAGGTAAAGTATTAACCACCACCCCAGGAAGAATAGCAAATCCTACTAGATGTTTTATTAAAAGTGTAAGTATATTGGGAAAGGAATATAGTGATGAGGAACTTATAAAGTCATCCAACAAGCCACAGCAGGTCTAAGATATCACATCTTCAATAATTCTCTCACCTTTAGGTTTAACCTGAGATAAAGAATACAAGTGTCTCAGCAGCTATCTTGTTCCTATTTTGGATAGTCCGGAGTGCTCCATTTACCAGTATTCCTGGGGGATATGACATATCAATGATATCAATATATTGAGTCACTTACCAAATGTGACCTAAGGATTCTAGAGTAAGAAAACATTCTACCTTGATGTATTTGGAAATAAACCAGCATAGAAGATTATGACCTTAAACTATCATCTTTAAGGAACTACACCTTAATGTCTAGTTCATTGTTTCTTAATTTTGTTTCACAGACCCCTTTGAAAAGCTATTGAAAGTTATATACACTTATATACTAGGTATAGAGAAATGCATTTACTCAGTGTAACTTGCAGATAATTTTATAGGGTTCATGGAACACATTAGACATGACTAAAGACACCAGTTCAAGACCTTCTGGGTTTGTATTTGTCAGTTCTTTTCAAAATGAATATATATATTTTCCCCCCATCAGCATTCTTGGTCAAAACTTTAAGGGTACTTACAGGAGACAAAGAGAATACTCAAATTGAGTAATTTGGGGATAGTTAAATAAAAGACTTATTTACAAAGGCATGCACAAAGTGTAGTAAAAGCAACAAGAAATAGTTCAAGACCCAATAACTGGCGAATCATTACATTAAAAAGTGAGAGGAAGCAGTGGTTATGGGAGCTCATAACTACCATCATCCTGTCTCTGGTGGGCACATTCATTGACCTATACCAAACAGAAGCCAGAGTACAAGAAGCCAGGTTGATGTAGTTCATAGAGGTTATCCTCCCAAAGCACCGAGCAGCCAAGAGAAGGGTAGAGGAAGTACCCAGAGGGACAATGCAGAATATCTAAGAAATTAGCAAAGCAGGTTTCTTTAAAAAAATAATGCAATTTCTTTCAGGAAGGTCTTAGAAAATGTCTGGCCCTTTAATAGTATGTATGATGAGCCCTTATTACATAGCCATCTTTAAACAACAACAATGGAAACTTCTAAATCCTGCTGAAAAATAAATCTTATTTTTCCATATGTGTTTGCTTATTCATAATCTGCCTTTTTTTATTACAAAAAGCATTTAAGGTTATCTACAAAAATGCAAACATAAAAAAATTTAGCACACTAGCATAAAATGGTAAATGGAAAAAACATATCAAGGGAAACAAGAATAGAAAAACAGGCAGCGCACTGTGGCTCACACCTGTAATCCTAGCACTTTGGGAGGCTGAGATGGGCAGATTGCCTGAGCTCAGGAGTTTCAGACTAGCCTGGGCAACATGGTGAAACCCCATCTATACTAAAATACAAAAATTCAGCTGGGTGTGGTGGCAGGCGCCTGTAATCCCAGCTACTCAGGAGGCTGAGGCACAAGAATTGCTTGAACCCTGGAGGCAGAGGTTGCAGTGAGCCAAGATCATGCCACTGCATCCAGCCTGGACAACAAAGCGAAATTCTATCAAAAAAAGAAAAAAAGAAAGAAAGAATGGAAGGAAGGAAGGAAGGAAGGAAGGAAGGAAGGAAGGAAGGAAGGAAGGAAGGAATAAGATGGGATCAAGGATAAATCTCTTGTTCTGAAATCCAAAACAAGCTAGAGATGAGGTCTATATTCAATGTTAAGTATACTTGCAGTCAATAAAAAGGTAACTAATTTGCTTACATAATTTAAAAGGTAAATTTTAAAAATATAAGAAACAACATCCTTACTCAGGAAAGTATAATTTCTAGAGACAGAAAAATGATGCTTATGTAGATACTCATAGAGAAAATTCTGCTATCTAATGAATGAATAATACCTTCTACAGCATCCTTAATGCATATATATGTCTACAGAGAATTAGATGCACACTCTGCTTGGGATATAAGATCTGTTCTTTTATTAAAGCAAAGGAGTTCTGATTTACTAGGAGTAAGATTTCTTCAAAGTTCAGTAGAAGATCAAACTACTCAACAATCCTACACTTCATCCTTTCCCTCTAAAAAAAATAGACTCAATATGCTAGGACAATATTAGAACTTATCATAGAGTAGAGGTTCAAAAAAATAATTAAACGAATGAGTGATTTTTGAGTTCTCACTTGTTCTACTGGATATAACCAGATTTACTGAATCCTAGGTCACCTTACAATGAAAATATATCTCTGTTAAAGCTTTTTAATGTTTTCCTAAGTTTTTTCAACATAGATTTTATTTTTAAGCTAGGTTAACTTATATATCTACTGGTATATACATTTGCTCTTCCCTGTACTTATAGTTATGTAAATCAAACTCAGAATACTTTATAAAAGTGTTACCTACAGATATATCCCCAAGCTCTCTAAGGTTTTTAGAGTTTTATACCCTCACACACTAAGAATAAAGTATATATTCTTCTTAAATAATACCAGTTAAGCTTTTCTCACAATTCTCAACCTACTGCCTGTAGTAGTTACTTTACTGATCTTTGTCTTCCATTTGTTAATAATTCAGATCATTCAGCATGCCATTGGTAGCACAGAAACAAAGTCTTCTTTCAAGTTTCCATTTTGGTGTCATTAGATAATTTTCAGAAATTATTCTATGTCACTTATTCCTAAACAAGTTTTTGTTATAGTTCATTTTTTTTACTGCTACCAGCTTTTCTTATCATCAAAATCATATGTCTACATAAAAGGTAAGAAGAGGTAATCATAATGTATTTATGGATTACATAGAATAGACAGATCCATATAGTTTACATTGATGAAGCTAGTTTTAGAATATAAAAATATGCTCACCATGATTATATAGCATTTTCTTAAATGTTTTAGTAAGATAATGAATATTTTATTCCTGATACATGTTTGCTTTTCTCTTCTTACATTTTTGACCCAGACATATGATTTTGATCTAGAAATACGATGATAAAAATAATTAGACGTTTAGGATTCCTATTGAATAGGTATAACAACTATTGTCTGATGACTAAGTCTTAATGCATGATTCCAATGGCACTCAAAAGTGACACTTTAAAAACTATAATCTTGTATAGTTTGAAGTGGGGTAGCATAATGCCAAAACAGCATGGTACTGCTATAAAAACAGGCACATAGACCAACAGGACAGAATAGAGAACTCAGAAATAAAACCGTACTTCTATAACCATCTGACCTTCGACAAACCTGATGAAAACAAGCAATGGGGAAAGGATTCCCTACTTAACAAATGGTGCTGGGAGAACTGGTTAGCCATATGCAGAAAATTGAAACTGGAACCCGTTTCTCACACCTTATACAAAAATTTACTCTAGATGGGTTAAAGACTTAAATGTAAAACCCAAAACTATAAAAACCCTAGAAGAAAATCTGGGCAATACCATTCAGGACATGGGCACAGGCAAAGATTTTATGATGAAATCACCAAAAGCAATTGTGACAAAAGAAAAAATTGATCAGTGGGATCTAATTAAACAAAAGAGCTTCTGCACAGCAAAAGAAACTATCATCAGAATGAACAGACAACAAAATGGTAGGATTTTTTTTTTTTTTTTTTTTTTGGCAATCTGGCCTCTGATAAAGGTTTAATATCCAAAATCGACAAGGAACTTAAACAAATTTACAAGAAAAAAAAAAAACATTAAAAACTGGGCAAAGTCACTTCTCAAAAGAAGACATTTATGTGGCCAACAAATATGAAGAAAAACTCAACATCATTGATCATTAGAGAAATGCAAATCAAAACAACAATGAGATACCATCTCACACCACTCAGAATTGTGATTATTAAAAAGTCAAGAAACAACAGATGCTGGTGAAGTTTCAGAGAAATAGGAATGATTTTACACTGTTGCTGGGAATGTAAATTTGTTCAACCATTGTGGAAGACAGTGTGGCAATTCCTCAAATATTTAGAACGGGAAATACCATTTGACTCAGCAATTCCATTACTGGGAATATACTCAAAGGAATATAAATCATTCTATTATAAAGATACATGCACACATACGTTCACTGCAGCACTATTCACAATAGCAAAGTAATGGAATTGACCCAAATGTCCATCAATGATAGACTGGATAAAGAAAATTTGGTACATATGCACCATAGAATACTATGCAGCCATAAAAAGGAACCAGATCATGTCATTTGCAGGGACATGGATGAAGCTGGAAGCCATTATCCTCACCAAACTAACGCAGGAACAGAAAACCAAATACCGCATGTTCTCACTTATAAGTGGGAGCTGAACAGTGAAAACACATGGACACAGGGAGGGAGACAACACACACTGGGACCTGTTGGGGGAGTGTAGAGTGGGGAGGGCATCAGGAAAAAGAGCTAATGCATGCTGTGCTTCATACCTAGGTGATGATTTGATAGGTGCAGCAAACCACTACAGTACACGTTTACCTATGTAACAAACCTGCACATTCTGCACATGTACCCCAGAACTTAAAAAATAAAAAACATAAAAAAGTGTAATCTGAAGGAAAATGAACTGGGTTTGTTTGAGTTTTATTTGTAGTGTTTTGTTTCAAAGTTTTATTATAATGATAGAAATGGTCACAAATGAAATAATTCATTTCTTCATGTTAAGAGTATCCTCTTTTGAAAGGCAAATCTTCCCAATTCTAGAGGAATTCATCTTAGTGAGGATTTATGCAATTAAATGATATTTCTTCCTGATAATTACTTATTGTGGATGTAAGGAGGGCCATATTTATGGTGGTGGGAGAGGGCAGGTACAATTCAGAGGTATAGAAGTTTGAAGTCCATTTTATTTTTTTATGTCTTTATTTTTTCATTTGCACATAGCTTATTGTTTAGGAAATTTCACTAGAAAGATCTCTATCATGGAATATCTGCATAGGGAGTATAGAGAAAAGTATAAGAATCATGGAAAGACTGGAGATCTCCAGCCTGGACATGAGCCATTATACAACTCAAGCTGTTATGCTTATCTGATGAGTTATATTCATATCTTAGCTTAAGTTCTAAACTTTGAAATTCTTTTACTACATAATTTTTGTAGTCTATTATAGTTCATTTTAAAATTTCATCCCTAATATCTTTTCCAGTTCTGCAATTCTGTGATCTGTCATCTTTTGAACTGAGTATTACTTTTTTCTCTCTCACACACACCTATGAGATGATATTTTCAGAAGTTTATCTCTTAAGAATGCACTAGCCAACAACCTTTAAATGATAGGCAGGGATTGTTCAAATACAAAAAGCAGTTTGTTAAGTATTAGGTCAATAGAAGTGTTTATACAAGTTAATTTAAAAAAAAACAGATGAATAAGTCAATCAAAATCTCTAAAATAATGATTGAATCAGTACAACTTCTCTTTCTCAATTTATTAATGAAATAGGTGTAGACTTCAACATGCATCATACAAAAATGTACTGAGATGGATAATATAGACATATTGAAATGGATAATATCAATGTAAAATTTCTGCTAATTCAACTTTTCTTTTGAAAAAAAAAGAAAACAATTTTATTGCTCTGATGAGTAGATTCAATTAAATCAAATGTCTCGATGGGTATCTTTGAACAGTACTGATACTTAAATTGGAAAGGAAACGTACCTTTTGAACAATATCTAGGAAATGAATATGTGTCTGTGATGATTTTTAGGATAAAATAGAAAATATACAACAAAAACTGACACATGAAACACTGTTTTTTGTTTGTTTGTTTGTTTGATTTTTTTTGGGGGTGGGGAACACATCAATTATAATTTCTGGAAACTAATCAAATAAAACAGCTCACTCCCTTGACAGTATAATGAGCTTCATTTGTCTTCTGTCCCCAAAATTCTAATTAGATTGTCTTCCATTTTCTCTCTTCCCTTCTCTCCCCTTACTCTCAGGCAGACACACTCTCGATACCCAGGATATTTTAGGTGTGAGCTGACTTAAATCTTTGTATTTCAAACTGCATAATCAAGCATAAATGGACACAGAGTGCTTCATTCTCTTTTAAGAATGTATTATCTCAGCCCAGATGAAATGACTGGCTCTTTTGTTCTATACCTCTATCCCCCTTCTTGCTCTACCTACTCTTATTTCCAAAATAGATTGTGGTTTTTCAAAATAACTTGCTGCAAAGTACGTAAAAAAACAAAAAAGAGCTTTGTTAATGTTATCTTTAATATTATCACAAGCAATAATGTTTCCTTTATTTATGACCCCACCGTCCAGAAAATCAATGTTAATAACCAAGGAACACAAAGAAAATCCCTTATTGCATCGTGTTCACAGACAGATTCTAAGACAGAAACAGGCTCAAGTTGTTCCTTAGATCTCCATACTTCTTAAAATCCCTTGCCAACGTTCTCGTAAGTCATTTTGACATTTAAAAGGAGATAGATCAAAAAGGTTCTGTTTCTGTTTTCAAAATCATTTTCCTTTTTTTTTTTCACTGACAGTCTAACAACACCTATCACTTCCTACTCACCTCTCACTCTCTTCATGTGTTGTCCTCCAAATCTGTGGATAAATCATGGGACATATTGAACCACATAAAAAGGAAAAGGGTCAAGCATTCAAATGAAAATGGTTGACTGAGCAAGTGGCCTAAAATCAATCCTAAAATCTACACTCCAAAGAGTAAAATTGTATTGGAGTCCAATGTGATATGAATATTAAAATGCAGTAACTAACAACCTTGAATGTGAACAATTTGGTTCACATTCCATGCCATCCTTTACTTGATGTGTGATATTCAGCAAATTACCAAGATTCCCTGAGCTGTCTTCTCTATAAATAAGGGCTACCGGTACGTTCTTTAAAAAGTTACTGTAAGATAAACATGTAACATTAATGTAAGCATATAGTAGACACCTAATAAATGGCAGCAAATATGATTGTTAGTATTAAAGTTGGCAGTTTAGAGAAAGGAGAGGTCATATAGCTTTTAGACATACTGGTGCATAGTAACTCCTTGAAGAATAAGTAGGATTTATAGAGTAGAATGAGGAAGGCATTTCTATCAATTGGTACACTTAGGAAATTCTACTCTTCTATTTCTAATACCATACCCATTATGAGAAGGCACTTGAAAGGTATTATGACAGTCACCCAATTTGCAGTCCACTACCTAGTATCACCAAAGTTCATTTTAAAGTATTATTCTTTAACAGCCAAGAAATGAAATGAGAAAATGATTTCAATAGTTGTACTTTGTATGCATTCACATTTATGATGGAATTACAAAGAGAAGTAGAAAGTCTTGTCCAAAGAGAAATCGTTTTTAAAAATGCTGATCCTCAAGAGCACTCGTGATAAAGGCAGATAATTTTCCTTGCCCATTACACCACTAGAAAATGTGAATAATTCATTTGAGCTTGCAAGATTGTTTTTTTTTATCCCTGACACAATATCATTCAATTATGTTCCTAAGTCTGTTGCATTAATTATATCATAAGCCTTAATATATTAGCTTATCAAGAACTTCTCAATTTAGGTAATGAGAGCTTCCCTGAGAAAAAATACTCAAACTGAAAACTAGTAAATCTACTCATATTCCTCTCTCTTTTCTAGAAAAGGTTATGAGTCATCTTCAGAAGATTCCCTAAACTAAGTGATGAGCCAAAATTCATATAAATTTCTTTCAGTCAAAACAGAATTAGAGCGATAATCTATTGAAAATAAAGAACTTTATTTTCTAAAATGTGTTATATTTGCTATATTTTCTGTGATTCAGGGCAAATCTCTGAACTTCTCTGAAGCTTAACCTATTCTCTTGTTTGAAAGAGTGGGATGAGAGTAACTGTCCTTCATCTCCCATAAAGTCTCAATGAGGATCAAAATAAATAATAGATGCATAAATGCTTTGAAACTATATATCTCTATGCAGACATTATTATTAAAATCAATATTAAATGGCTATGTAAGCCAAAGCAAGCAAGATTAAATGAGGTCATGGGAATTTTTTTAAGAACAAGTGAAAAAAAGACCTTTAAAAATAGCAATATAATATATGCTCAATAAATATTTGATTAAAAGAATAAATGAATTTTAGTATATAAATAAAAAATCTGAGTAAAAATATCACACATATAGGTTTTTCAGTCACCTATAAGAGTCCTACTACTGAAATTTAAGTTGAACATTGTCTTGATAATTTTATTTAAAATAATAAGCAGAATATTCATCATTGAGCTCACGATAGAATATTTTATATGTAGATACCAGAATCTCTATAACTACTTGTGAAAAGAATAGTGAATAAGCGTATGAACAAATTCTCCATTCAAAACAACTTCTAGTGTAGGAAAAGAAATTTCAAACCTATTTATTTGTGAGCAGCCACATTAATAGTGAATTATTATAAACATACCATTTAAAATGCATCAAAAACTTTCTAGCAGGTAAATATTAAAAATTAGTGTACATGATGCTAAATGATGGGCACAATCTTTCAAAATGGAATATGAATCTCCTCCCAGAATATTAAAACATGTTTTTTCAATGTTGCTTGAATTATATATTTGCATTAACTCTTCCTAGAGGCAACATATGCCTGTGGCTGAAATTCAGTTCATTTATGCAATCTCAGGAAGTCTCCTGGAGAATGACATCAAGTATAACCTCTGTTTTGACACAAATAAAAATATAACGTCTTCCTAGTATTTTTCAAACTAACTTTTCCAAGAGTGTAAAGAAAGATGCATTCATTAAAATAAGTAAACAAAATTGCTTTTCCATAAAAATAACATACATTTAAAAAACGTTATATTTAGTTGATACTAACAATAATTAATTAATACAAATAATAATTTGTAATATTTGTATTTGCAAATTGCTGCATCATACATCAACATCTCATTCAAGTCACATTGAGGTAATATATGTGGGGCAGGTATTATGTCCAGTTAATCATTCGGAAGTACGAGGTAACATCTGTGCTATTTAATATTCTAAGTCTCAGTTTATTCATGTAAAAACTGAGTTGAGGTTAATTATGAATAGTATTAGAGACAGATGCACATAAACACATATTTTAAATACTTTCATTGAATTTAACCATGGAAAATATAATGTCTGTGAGAAATTATATGTGTTAATACAATAACAGTCTGAAGGTTTCTCAGCGATGGGTCACATGACCAGAAATTCAAAGGTTCATAAGTCAAATTGGGTATTTTTTTTTTATTTCATAGAAGTGGAGAGTTTAGACCGTTAGCGTAATTACAGGTTTTCACCGCATACAAAAGTGATCCAAAAACTAGATTAATCTATTTTTTTTACTACACAAACAAGATACAAGCACAGTGCTTATCATTGATCAATTCTACAAAGCAATGAGAATGTGGATAGTTAAGGGTCTGGAGAATTGTTGAGAACAAAGAGTGAGTATAATATCTTTATTCTTACTCCTTGGCTTCATTTTACATCTCTGTTGATCACTGTTTCTATTTAATCAGTTACCTGGAAAGAGAACCTACTTTCATGGTGACAGTGACAGACAAACACTCTCCACAGTTTTACTCTCTGGCCAGAGAAACATGGATAGATCTTAGATTTCCATTAACTGACTTCAGGATTCCAAGAATTCTGTTTCTTAGTGAATATAGTTCACTTTGCAGCTTGGTCTTTATTTTTTTTTCAATATTTTAACAATATATCTTGTATCTGATTCATGTGGATTGAGCAAACACTTCTATAACAGTGGAGCAATCCGAATACGGTATTCTGAGAGCAGGCACAGAGATTCAATGTACAACTCATAATCATAAAAATCTAGGAAAGCTTTGTAGTTCTTCAAAATCTGGGACTGCATGGAACTTAGGAAAGTTCAGCAACAGGAAATGAAGGAAGTTGCCGGTTGTTGTCCAGCAACTAGGAGACAAAACACTGGAATTTGTGAATGCCAACAGTTCCTTCAATAATAGCAATGCCCCTGATTTCTTTTCAAGCTTCAAGTTGTGTGTGTTATGTGATGTCTTGTCACATCAGTAGAAAAGTATAATCTTGTGACACACCAAAGGCCTGACAAGACTGGTTCCTATGAATTCTTCAATTTCCAAAACTCCTTGAACTGAGGAAGTGGATAAGCCAAATCCTTCAAAAATATGTCCACGACCTAAGCTACTCACTATATTTTTAAAAAATCAAATTGCCATACTAGGTTTCACTTTCTTGTAAATGTTCCCACCTGGCAATGGCTAGTAACACAAAGACAATTATAATCTCTTCCTTCTATACTTTGTGGAAAAGCCCTGACTTTTAAGTTTCAGAAACACACATTTTCTCATAATTGACGCAATGGAAACTGGATTAAAAAGCCACCTCAGTTGGCTTTAATAAACTCCCAAAGTACTTTTGTTTTGTTGATCCATTCTAGGCAGGGAACACAGCAGGTTTCAGCGGTCGGCTACAGCTAAAAAGCTAAAAGACTGCATGCAGGGAAAACATTAATCAAAACTGTGAAGTAGTTTCCCTTTAGTTCCCTCGATCTCCCCAATTTGTGCCCTTTCTGCCCTTTTCCGCCCTTTAAAAGCTCAACATACCTGAGTTCTCTATACTTTATTTTCTTCTTTTATTGTGGTGCCCACCCTTGAGAGCATTCATTTTTATATGGAGCCAAGTAGACTTAACCCAAAGGAATTTATGTCTAAATGTGAAATGTTATCGCAAGAAGTAAGTGGGTAGGAGAGGGACATTCTAGAGTAGTGAAGTAGGAGGCAGGATGTAACTGCAGAGGTGGGGCTTGGACACCAGACCAAAATGAGGACTAGCTAAAACAGGACCAGGTGAAGCAGATTTCCACAAGACACACCCACCCGTGTACCATGTAAGTTTACCGTTGCCATGGTAATACCCAGGAGTTACCTCCCCTTTCCATGGCAATGACCTGATGACTCCAAAGTTACTACTCCTTCCTTAGAAATTTCCACACAAACTGCCCCTTAATCTGCATGTAATTAAAAGTGGGTATAAATATGACTGCAAAACTGCCCTGAGCTACTACTCCCTGCCTATGGGGTAGCCCTGCTCTGCAGGAGGAGTCACAGAGCTGTAATACTGCCAGAACTGTAACACTGCCTCTTCAACAAAGCTGTTTTCTTCTACCACCATCTTGTGCTTTAATTCTTTCTTGTGTAAAGCCAAGAACCCTCATGGGCTAAGCTCCACTTTGGGGCTTGCCTGCCCTGCATCAGTAAGATCATACTAGCGGCTTTCCACATTTCCTAAGTAGAAGATTATAAAGGACTTGATATCTGTGTATGTTTTTATAAGAGTAACATTTAAAAAAAGGATTCAAGACTGTATTTGGGGTTTAACTTCCTAAAGCAATCAGCATGTACAAAAAGATAAGTTTTGCATATTCATGACATCATGCTTTCTATAATTTGCAATATCTGAGTTGTAAGTTTTAAAAGACAAGAATGCAGACTTGATTTAGATGCATTCATTTCATACAGTCTTCCAAAAGATTTCTTTCAACCTATTATTTTATCAGTATTCATACTCCTCAGGTTTCATTAATGTGTCTAAACATTTTGTTTCAGTTCACTTATGTATTTAATGTTCAGGAGAATACCGAGTGCATAATCTATACCATATCTGAAATGATGTGACAAAATTTTCAATCAAATTCTACAATCCTCCCTCTAACAAGCCTTCTTATTTGCCTCTCATATTCCTTAGCTTAATCTGTACTTTTCTGCCACATAAGGTTTTACAAGCCTCACGGTGTACTATCAAGAGGAGCCAGCCATTCAGGCATATACCAGGCTGTGACTATTTCGCATAAACAGCACTTGTTGGACTTACACAAAGGATAGCCTGTGTCCTGACTGTAGGTGGCATCACTATGTACCATCTACTGAGTTTGCAAAGTTCATTAATTTGATTTGCTCATCATTTCATACAAATGATGAAATGTATGAACACATTTCCATCTTCAACCCCTATATCCAATCAATCACTTAATCCTTTCAGTTCTACTTCAAAAGCAGCCTCATATAGCTCCCTTTCCTATTTCACTACCTTTATCCATGCTTCTTCCAACAGGATCCTGCACCAGCCGTCTAACTAGCTGGATGCCTTACCACCTTCTCCCCTCTCCAGTCTCTCCTTCCCACTGCTGCTACTTTTCTTGCTGCAATATAAAGTTCCTCACTCTTCTGGTTTAAATTTCCTTAGTTGCCTACTTTAGTAAGCAATTAGACAAAATCTAAATTATTTTCCTAAGAGACAACGTTGTCTTAGTTTGGGTTCTTTCAGAAGCCAAGCCTGAATCAAAGATTCAGGCACAAATCAACTTTGGTGAGCTCTTTCCAAGAAACAAGGGTAGGGAAAGAGAAAAATGTAAGAGAGATGAGAAAGCAGTGACAAAGAGTATCTTATCAATCTAATTACATTTGTTGAATCCTACTGGGACCCTGGGGACCTTTAGAGAATATGTACCTCAAAGTTATTTAGCACAATGGGCAAGGGAACTGGGGTAATAATCCACCAACTTCAATAATTGGTTGTGGACTATTCTTTGAGGGATGCTAATTCTCCAGCATTTCTAGCTGCCCCAGCTGTAAAGCGGACAAAGTTCCAGGAGGTAAAACCATCAGTCGTGGGTAGTTTGAAATCGAGCCAGCAGTCATAGTATTGTAAATACAGCACTAAAAAGACATGGGAGGGCAAATGAGAGTACGTATCCCAAAGTGTCGGCTAACCCACTGACATTTAACACCAGGCTACCATTCCAGCCTCATTACCTTTCACACTCTTATCCATCATCCGGCTCCTGCCTCATGAAACTCACTTTTCTGAGACATGCTAGATATTTTATGATTCCCTGATTATACCCAACCTATTTCTTTTGGTTCCATTCTTTGTCCAGCAAAATCTTTTATTTTAAGGCCCAGCTAAAATATCATCTCTTCACTAACGACTTTCTTCTCAAATTTTTAGTTGCTTTTCAAGATCCCAAATTATTGAATCATGGCTGTTTCTTGCAAGATGCCAGAAATCGAGGTAAAATGTAAATCTTTTGACCAGTCATTCAAATGTTTCCAAGTAGCCACATTTCCTTTTATATTTACATTTTTCACGTATCAATCATTCTATGGTAGTTAAAGTGAAGCTTTAAAACATGACATCTATTAGAAATTAGAAAAGTGCCTTGCACATGTTAATCATTATATAATGCCAGCTATTGTTATTTGTTTAATACACTTAAGAAGCAACTGGAAAAGCTTTTTTAAGAATGCAGACCCCCAGGTCACAAAGCCAGAGATTCTGGTTTAGCAGATGGGCTCCAGGAATTCAGATTTGTAAATAATCACACACATGATTCTCTTGTAGAACAGTTGATGATAGAATGACCAGACTTTCAGATATGATGCAGACGATTTCATTTTACATCTGTTTCTGTGGTATAATTATCAATAGTGACTCCTTTCACTTTCAAACGTGTCCCAGTTTGAACAAAAAATTAAATGGTAACTCTATGGACCACATTTTGAGGTTACTGTTCTTTAGAAAAATGATGGCTGAAGATATGTATCATATAATTTGTAGAGATGTCATTTTCTGATACTTTATATTAAATCGTATGCAGAAAAGACTCAAGGAAAGAAAAGTGATGGCAAAGATTATTATGGCAATTTCCCTAGTCACTAAACTATTTCCTGCTGCACAATCCCTGGTGACTTTAGAGTAGGAATTAAGAAGGAGCCTGCAGGGAAAGCAACTCTGCTGTCTCTTGGTGCCTCTTTTGAGCCTGAGCAAGAATGACTCTGCCAAGTATATTAATATTGCTAAATATTATTTTAGAAAATATACTGTAAATCCAGATTCAGGCCATTAATCAAAGTGTACAATTTTCAAACATGCCATTTCATATGCAATGTTGATGCAGGCCTTCTCAGATAAAACCGAGATGATAATGAGTCATGGCTGGCTTTTCAGTGAGTTACGGCTATTTAAAGTGATGTGGTAATTGGAAGTGACACTGTAGATCTGTGTGTTTATTCTGGGTTGCCATGTTGTGGTTATAGTGTAAAACTGAGAAATACTAAGAAAACATCAAATGTATGTGTCAAGTTAATTTCCCACTCCTTTTGCCTTAGGCTGATTAGCATAAATTAAACTGGCCACTAATAAACTCAAGATGTCATTATAGAAAGCAATATGAAAATGCCATATACACATTCTGCTGTTTATGATTTTTAAAAAGCTAAGGTCTTTGAACAATTTGTTAATATACAAAACTTCTCTTACTCCACACTTACTGGGAGTTTGAAAACAGGAGGTAACTGAATATTGCAAGGCAGTGATTTTTTTCTAACTTTGGCACTGGGACTGTTTATTTTGGTATGTTATTATAAAAATTGCAAATAAAAATATGTATATCCAGTAGAAACATAACTTTTATTCATTTTAGTAAGCTGTTTTAATAACAGTTGATAATAGTCCAACATATGTTTGAAATCAGAATTAGGTGCTACAAAAATGCATAGCTTCATAGTTTTATATTTAAACAAATATGAACAGATAGAGACTAATTTAATACCTTCATCACTTTTGATAAGTACATATTTAAGCATCAGTGCATTATCATAACAAATGGAATATTTTATATGTGGTTAAAATTTTAATAAAATAATCTTTAGAGAAAATTACATTTTTCTTTGTTCAAAATAAAATATGTATAGGAAATAAAGTACTTCTTTAGTAGCATACAATTCAGTGAAAGAGGGTGGTATTGTCACTGACCCTATTTCTATAGACTTCCATATGGACATGCTTCCTGATAAGTTTATAGGTAAGGACATAGATGGGCTAGCAAGTGGTTCCTAAAATAAGAAATAGGAAGAAATATTTATATGAAACTGAAACTATCATGAGAGGGGAAGGGAGTTCAGTTATTTTTCTTAGAAAAGAAAAGGAGTTTTAAAAAAGAAAAGAAAAGAAGGAAGAAAGACTGGACCAAAAAAACCCAAAACAAAATAAAACAAACTCAGCAAGATGAATAATTTCACTTCTATATGAGAGTTGATAGGAAACTGGGAAAGGACATTGAGTAACATTGAGTCTGTTCATTTGGTGGCCCTATCTAACACAGCTTAAAACTAGATACATGGCAGTGAGAAATGATACTCACAAAATTATGTAAAGGTACCATTTTAGTCTACTCAGAAATGTATGATAATGTCAGAGACTGATTTATATTCCCAAATCTTTCATTTATTCTTTGTATACTTTTAGATAGGCGATTTGGAATAACAAATTAGTGATATCAAGATTACTTTTCTAACGAAGGTGGTGGAGGGCCCTTGGGATCTCATAAGAGAAGCTGGGTATGTAGCTAATCATTCGTGCTATTAAAATAATATTTTATTAAATTTTGTAATGCAGCTCAAGGCAAGCAAAATAATATCATGACAGAGTATTAAAACTGATGAGAAACAATTAACAACCAAACTCCTTATATACTTTTCAAAGAGCCTACATTTTAAAATATTAAAAGCAAAAAACCTTTTCCAATATTTGTATTTAAACAGAAAAGGAAATTATGTAACCTTCATGATATGGTTCTTAAAATTTATAAATTAACTATATTTTTAAAATAAATTGAGTTATTTTAATTTTCATCCAGGAAATTATAAAAACTGTACATACCAAAGGACAACATTTCCAATAAAAGTATTACCAACAGTAATAACTTAAACAGTGGCATGGAAGCCATTTTAGGTATTAGTTAAAATTGGAGGCTCTAAGGTCATGGAGACCTTAGTTTAATTTAATATAATCTCTGCTACTTAGTAGCTATTTGATCTTTGGTAAATTATTTAACAGTTCTGAGTTTGAGTTTACTCATGTGTAAAATAGAGATATTAATACCAAATTAGGTTGTGAAGATTCTATAATGAAATAGTATAAGGAAAATACTGAATGCCACAAAAATTGTAAAAAAAAATCTCATTATATCATAATAAGAAATGAATCATTATGCTTCCTCATTTAACTACAGAAGAAAACAAAACCCTTTAAACAATTGTAGATTTAATGAAATGTAGACACAAAGTTTTATTTCTTGTCTCTTAAAATCAGTAGGGGTTATGAGCAAATCTGAAGATAGTATGCTTCCCACTGGTTGTATACATAATAAAGGTAATTACCCACATATTAAATAAACCCTTTGTGTCAGCTTACTAATCTGTATTTCTTCTTATTTTTACATCTCCCTCCAGAGAGACTTCTCTGCAGGGAATATCAATTATGCATTTTCCTTACCTTTGCCTACATTCACTTTGTGTGAAAGCAGACAATTAGTTCTAGTTTTGACTATTAAATTACTCTAATGGACAAAATATAGAAAAAGGAAATAAATATCTAATAAGTCAATATGGCTTTATTAGCTGACATTTTGTTAGTTTTCTCTATTTTCTTATCTTACAAAGGATCAAAAAGGAATAGTGGTTATGATTCCTAGCTAATGGAAAAGCAAAAAGTATCCTTTAGACATAATAATTGATGGGAAAATGAAACCAAAGTGATCAGTACAATAATTTTACTTATTGACTACTTTAGAAAGCTCCTAAGTGATCAAAATTATAGTCATATATTTCTTTATAGAAATAGACAATGGGAGTACATAAACTTAATAGTTAATAAACATTATGTGGGGTATGGAAATTAACAAAAGCTTGGGGGAAATTGCTTTAGTTTAACAAATGTTAGTTTCTTTTTAATCAATATAGTCAAGATTCTTTAGACTTTTTCTCTTATATAATAGTCATAACACATATTTAGAAACATAAATGACTTGGAAAAGATCCACTGATTTTTTCTCTCATTTGACTATAAGAAATATATGTGAGACTGGTGCAAAATACTAAGCCAATGGGATGGTTTGACTGGAAGAAAGTGAATGTCCACCTTTTCAAAATTCAGTTTGTGTTGAAATTTTTAGGAAATGACTCCATGAAAATTAGGTTATGTTAATTCCTGCTCATCTATTATTTCCTGCTGACAAGCATTAGGAAAATATCTTAGATAACAACTTAGATAAGAGGCATCATATATGATGATGTTCATTCAGAGGCTAATAACACAGAAATAAATCAACTCAATTCTCCTCTTTGAGAAACACTATTAATAGAATAATCTCTCTAAAATTCAAACCTGTGTTAATCTTTTGCTTAAAATTATGAATGACTTTCCAATTCCTATAGAATAAAGTCCATGCTCCTTAGCATCATTTGATTCTGCTTAGGTATAGGTTCTTACCTCATTCCTCTGTCCCCACTCAACTCCCAGAACTTAACTTTTTCATTTGGGTTAATGTAAAATAGCTTATAGATGATTGCATGTACTGTGTTGCTTTAGAGCACTATGACTTTGCATCTGCTAGTTCTCTCTGAGGTGTCTCATCCCTCCACCCACTTCTAACTAGTCTCATCCACCTGCAAAATATTCATTCTTTAAAACCCAAAGCTCAGGTGTCATCACCTCAGAAAGGCTTTTCTAATGTCCCTAGATGAGATATATCTTCGCCCTCTCTTCTGTAATAATGTCTTCACATACATACATTTCACTCTTTGCCACTGTAGTGTTTCAATTTTTACATTTGCTATTGTCTTCTACTAGACCATAAAAACTTTGATGACAAGAAATGTGTCATGTACTTTCCTCCCGCAAATGTTAGCTACTTGAGGGCAAAAATGTTGTTTTGTCTTCAGAATCTTCAAACAGTCCCTGGCATGTAATATGCACTCAGCAGATACAATAAGTATTAAAATTTCATGTTAATATTTCAAAGAATAAGTGAATGAATAGGGTCATCTTTTCCTCGTTCCTAGCAAAGTACCTGACCCAAACAGGCATATAATTAAAAAATGCCAATCAATTGAATTGATTCTAAAATTAAGGTTGATTACTCTTATGCTTTTGATTTCCTATAGATGAAAAGAGGAGAGCATTTTTTTATTGACTGTACGTATGAACCCTACCTGGGACACATATAGGTAAACATTTTAATGATATATACATATTTAATTTTTTTCTTTTGCAGAGACAGAGACTCTCTCTGTGGCCCAGGCCGGAGTGCAGTGGCGTGATCTCAGCTCACTGCAACCTCTGCCTCCCAGGTTCACGCCATTCTCCTGCTTCAGCCTCCCGAGTAGCTGGGACTACAGGTGACCGCCATGACGCCCGGCTAATTTTTTGTATTTTTAGTAGAGACAGGGTTTCACCATGTTAGCCAGGATGTCTTGATCTCCTGACTTCACATTCTGCCCTCATCAGCTTCCCAAAGTTTAAGAATATATTCTTAATTCCTCCTGTATTACTTAAGTAAAATTGTTATCCATTATATATCAATAATTAATATGCTAAATCTTCATATCAGTTACAAATCAGACAAAACTAATATAGGATGAGTCCCCTTTATCAACCTCATTGCTATCTACTTGAGGTTCACATTGAGAAGACAGCCTACTGATCCCACAGTTCCTTTCCAAAGACTTCTCCTGAACTGTGAGAATGTCTCCAATCAAAACTTGATTTAAAAAAAAAGATAAAACAGTTAAACGCTAGTTCAATTTCTTGACTTATTATGCGCATCATGAAAGCTGCAATTGTTTCTGATGAGAAAGTCAAGAGTACATTTTTTGCTAATCCTTATCTAGAAAGCATGCATTAGCCACCCTTATAGATACATCATTATACCAAACACTGTGGGACTAGTACAAATCATGGATAAATACATTCATTTTCTTTTATTTATTTGTTTGGTTGTTTATTTTTTGAGACAGCGTCTCCCTCTGTCACCCAGGCTGGAGTGCAATGGTGCGAACCGGGCTTACTGCAAGCTCCATCTCCCGGGTTCACGCCATTCTCCTGCCTCAGCCTCCCTAGTAGTTGAGACTACAGGCGCCTGCCACCACGCCCAGCTAATTTTTTGAATTTTTGGTAGAGACGGGGTTTCACCATGTTAGCCAGGATGGTCTCGATCTCCTGACCTTGGGATCCGCCCGCCTCGGCCTCCCACAGTTCCGGGATTACAGGTGTGAGCCACCGCGCCTGGCCAAATACATTTTATTCGTATGAGTATATTCCATGCAAGTTTAGATTCTGTTAAAAAAATACTAACAACTATCCTTTGATTGAAGGTTATGATTTTCTAAAGTCTGGGGACAAAGGACAGAGAAATTCCTATTGTGCATCTTAAGTTCTCAAATTGAAAAGTAAATCCTAGAGATAGCAGAAATGCAGCTAGATTTTATCAACCTGGTAGAACAATTTGAGGGCTATTTCTAGGCAAAAGAAATAGGGGCTACAGTAGAGAAAATTATTCAGCTATCATGTTGTTCCTTTTCATTTTCACTAATAATCAATTAGCTTTTAATCAGAAACAATTTTGAAGAGTTTTTTTGTTGTTGTTTGCTGTTTATTTGTTTTTTTGTTTGTTTGTTTTTTGTTTTAGGTTTTGTTTGTTTAGTAAAAGGACTCATTTCACTTTAGGAAAAATCAGCAAAGTGTAGAAAGGGAAGTTGGCACTTAGCCTGGACCTTTTGTGTCTTCAAGTTTCCAAGTTCTAAGAAAAGCATGGAGCCCTGCTATGTTAGAGAATGAGCACATCTGAGAGATGAGAATGAACATATCTGGAAGATCACAGATATAACAGGAGGCTTAGCCTAAGGAAGGTAGCAACTGGATAATGAGAGTTACCAAGAAAAGGTAATGACAGCATGTCCAAAACAACACTAAGGCTATTATTTTCAATAACTTGTATAAATGATTTATAAATGTATCCCAAAGCATACAAACAATACCTAGCTAATAACATTCAAGATTTGTACGTTCGTTATATAAGTTAAAGTGGACACACTAGGTGTTCCAATGCAGACAAATATAGAGAAATGCCACAGGCTGAATATTTGGGCAAAGATTAACATTCTCTTGCTGACAAACATGTCTTTGTATTTTGACATAAACTTCTTATGTGCAGATTGGTTCTGTGGAAATTAAAAACTTTTTGAAGTCGGGGAAGGGATGAAAGTAAAATTAAAAACTAAACTTTTCTAAGGAACATCGTAAATCTAATAAACATTAAATAGCTGCTTGAAATTCTAATCAGATGAAAACATCTAGACCAAACAGCAAAGTTTAGATGGACATCAGGGAATGAGAGCAAATATTTTCCAAGATACTTCTTCAAAGGGCACTATAAAAGAGAATGATTCTTAGAATCTCAGGGATTTTTTAAAAAATTAGCCATTGTATTTCTTTGTATCTAATTATTTCACAAAAAAGTATTGCTCTTTAATCATGTATTTATTTAAAGTAGCCGTAACATTCTATGTATCATTTTCAAAATGGTGATGGAATATGTTATTATTGGATAACCTTTCAAGTATATAGAAAAATGTGATGCATCTTTTGAAAAACGTGGAGAACTTCCTGCCTATAGGAGGTAGCTTTAAAAATGTGGAGAATTCCCAAATATCTCCTTTTATAAATACAATATAAAATTCATTATCCTTTAATATAATCTACTCTATATTAGTATCTTTATATATATGAAGAGAAAATCTAGATAAAAATATCATTGAATAGTTACTTTGTGATTAATTGGATTCAGTAAGCAAAATCTAACAATTTTATAATTCTAGTCAAATATGGTCCTTCTTTTAGGCTTCTCCAAGGCTTTTTACTACAACTAAGGTATCCAGCTGCACTCTACCTTTACCGAGTTCCCATGGTTACCAGCAAAGTGTGTGACTGAAACAAAGTGGATGATGGTTCAAAAATGTATGTCTAAAATATTCTACCTGAGACTTTTTTTTTCTTTTGTACTTTGTGTGTTCTAATTCTCAAAACAATTGAGTTACGCATTCTCCTCCATAGGGAAAAGAAAAATGATTTTTCTGACCATTGAATTGTTAAAGCTTCTTCTTCTTTCACCATATCTAGAAATCATGATGTCAAAGTTACAGAGAAGGAGGTCAAGTTTGTTGTATTTATGGATAATATTGCTCAGCTAAGTGCTAGACTAAGATAAAAAAATAAGAGCAACAGAAGAATATATTGTATTCTCAGTTATATAAAGAAATGCCTTTTCTTAAAGCTTTTTCCTCATTTCATGGACATGAACATTTTCTCTAGGGTAAGATCAGGGGAAGAGAAGAAAAATAAAGTAAAAATAAATGTGTGTGTGTTTATTGTTAACCTTTGTGATATAGGTTTTGTTTAGAGAAAGAAACTTAAGGCATCTGGCAAATGGGTGGTTTGTGAATTGTAGTGAATTTAAATGGTCAACATCCTTCTTAACCTTGATTCTATCTCCACATGAAATAAAAATTTATTTTCTCATTTATTTAGTGAATATGTATTTAGTACTTATTATATTCCAGGTGCTATACTAGTTTTGGAGGGCCTAAAAATGAAAGAAGTAATTTCTGCTTTCATGATACCCAGCCTAGCAGAGGAAATAGAAGAGAATCACTAATAAATCCCATATACACATGTTTTATATGAACTATAACTATGTTTCAGAAGAATAATGATTGTATACTTTCTGTTCATTGCCTTTGAATTATAAAATTTTCTTTGAAGGGTTACTAATAGCACTAGTTTCCTTTTTATATATGGTTGAATTAACCTCTGACAACTGCAATTCTTCACCTTTGTGAAAGATCTTGAAGAGAGGATACTTTACATGGCTACATTTTGCCTCTTTAATGCTTAGTACCTCTTTCATTATAGATTGAGGACAGCTATAATTAATACTTTAAAAGAAAGTCACAACATAATTTCATAGATTTATTTTAAACTTTTGAGAACTTCTTATTAAGTAGTGCTAAGCATTGTTCAGTAACTCGCTTACACTGAATAGTAATAATCATCGCCAGCTTTAAATGAACAATTATCATGTGCCAGCTTCTGTGATAACCATTTTATATGTATTTTTAATTTTCAACCACTCTGAAACACAGAAATTATTATTACCTCTCTCAGAATAGGGAAAATAAAGTTCGGAGAGGTTAACAGAGTCAGCACATGGGATTGTTCTGACTCCAAAGCCTGTCCTTCTTCTCCTAGAGAGATGCCACACACAAATGCCTACCACCAAAAAAAGAAAAAGAAAAAAAGAAAAAAAGAGGAGGAATCCATGTCATTCCAACCACAGTCTCTTATTTTTTGCTGCATGCTAAATAACAAAATATGTCCAAAGTCTTCCATCTCTAATAGATTTATGTGGAAACTGCGTAAGTACATATTTTGCCAAATTTAAATGAACTTTTTATGTTCAAGCAATTTTTTCTTAATTTCAAGTAGCTAAATAAATCATAAAATATGGAAGTAGACACCTTCAAAGGGCATGCCAGTTGTATAAATATTTTAAATGATAATTCAATGTTTCAATCAGTTTAGTCTTTTTTAAAGTTAGAGGTACCTAGATTATGAGTCTTTTTGTTTTAATTTTGCTTTCTTTAAAAATATATATTACTTTTTAAGTAGTTTATGTTACTGTCTAATTTTTTCTAATGGTAACTAACACACTACTATTTGGTGAATTGAAAAATTATAGTAGTGTTTTTTTTTCCTTTTCTAATGATTTTTAGAAAGAAATTGCTTGTATATTTTTCCTCATTTATGTGGTTTGTTTCACCTTATTACACAAACTGATATGAACAATGATAAGAACAGAATTGAAAAGTGCAGTTCTCTAAAAAGAACATATGAAAGAATACTGATGGCTTTGCAGCTTGCTATCTCAAACTAACAAAATACTTCAGCAGGGATAAGAGTCTCATAAATCTAGCCCTTTTTGGTTAATTTAAAAACAATTTAGAGTAGTAGGACATCACTGTTTCTAACTCCTCTCTGCCAGTTGCCCTATATTCACCTCCATACCTAGCACGGTAGCTCCGGTAAGTGTTTATCATAAGCATTTGGGAAATTCATATACACTGAGTAGTACAACTTAATGAGCTTCTCTGTGAACTTCTGATTTTGGCCTTCAGGCTGTTTGTGACCTGCTCTAAGACTGTAGACTTTTGTCCTCCGGCTCTGCTTCATGGGCTTTTCACCGCAGTGAGATTGATCTTTACTCTTTGCCTTCTTCAACTTTTGCATATTTAATTGCTTTTTTCTCTTCTGCCTATCCAGAGCCTATTTACCTTTCACCTATCAGTTAAATTTCTTTTAACTACTCTGTTCTAATCTGCACACAGAAACCTTTCAGGAGAGGTCTTTTAACAAGCTCCTAAATCTACGACCAGGAGCAGGAGCAGAGTCTGAACAGACTTCTTGGTTCAAATCCCAGTTCTATCAGTAGGAGATACGCGATCTTGACTAAGTTACTTAACCTCTCAGCCTCAGTAGGTACTTCCATCTGTAAAATGGATCAATAACAATAACAACGAAAAAGGTGGAAATTGAATGTGTTAATATGTGTAAAACATTTAGAAAAGTGTAGCATATGTTATTTTAGAAAAATGGTAAACGGGTTACAAAATTATAACTGCCTACCACTAGCTGTCAATGTTTAGTTGTTGCTGTTTTTTCCCATAATCTATCCTGAGGTCTTTAATGTAAGCAAATATATCTAAGCTAATGAGTATAAAAAAATTCAGGTTACCCATTGGTATTAAAATAAAAGGGAAAGTACTAATCCTCTCTCAGAAGGAACTGCTCAGGTGTGTTAAAGAATAATTATCACCATCTTTAGTTTACAGAATTGTTCAAATACATTATTTAATTTTCAGCCAGCTTAATTTTAAAGTTTTTAGCTCATTTAATGACCTGAGGAATACAAAATGAGATAAAATTGAAAAAAGAAATAGTAGCAACATGGATCATATTACATAAAAAAAAGTAGCATCTCATACTCAAATTATTGTGTTCTTTCAAAGCTTATGCGACTAAAAAAACGTAAATTATGAAAAAGGGAAGCAGAAAATAACAGTATCAATACAGAATATCCTATTCTCTACAAAAACTCAAAGACGTCTCTGGAGTGTCAAAGGCATGTCCTTCAATATTTAACTTTTTCACTCTTTGTTCCCCATCTCAAGTTGAACAATACGTTAATTACCCGATGAAGCGTTATAATTACTCTAACAGCTCCACTCTTACTTATAATTACTGCATCAACACTTTCTTTTTCATATGCTTCAATCTATACCTATTACATTGTCATGATGAAGACACATTAACATTATAATACCGTATAATTAGCTGATGAGCAATTAAATTATTCCACTGCTCTTGCTCCTCTTTGCCAAGAGGTTGCTTCCAAGCTCTATTATCTCCTTTTTTATTTCAGTTTGCTTTAGTGGTTCTCCCCCACCCCACCCAAAACAAAGGAGCTCATAAGCTGTATTCAAAGCATTTTGATTTCAAATTCAGAATGGGTAAGTGCTCAAATTGGTGATGGTTGAAGAAATAAATCGACATTATTGGCAAGTTTTAATTTATTTTCATTTTGCTTCTATGATAAAGAATTGCAAATCTATGTAACACAATAAGACACTGCAGGAACTTTCCTTTCTACATGCTGATCTTTTTTGTTTTAAAGATTAAAATTTTCCATACTTTACAGTAAAATTGTTTAGACTACATTAGATTCTAGCTGAAATATAGCCATTATGAATTATTTTACAAATACTTCAAATTAAGTTTTCATGGAGGCTTTGAAGTTTTGGAAATTGGGAACGTAAAATAAAATCATGCACTATTGTGTAGCTACATATGACAGTATACTGCTCAATGATAGCAACCAGGTGCTTTCCGTTATTATTTTTTCTTTTTGTTTTTCTTTATGCTACATATCAAAAACCTATCCTTCAATCTGACTTGTCCAGTTGGCATTTAATCTACATAACATTTCCCTTAAGTGCCTATAATCTTTCTTTGTGGTTTTAGTATGCTTTTTTGAAGATTCCTGTAAGGAAATTGGATCTCGCTCCTTGGTTAAAGACTTACTTTAGTTCAAATAAACTTCGGAACTAATTGGAATACAATTTTAATGCCTCCAAAATACTTGTCGTCCACATGGTTTACCATTGTGATCATTTGCTGCATCTATATTGCAAACTAGTTCAGTTGTTGTTTAGTCTATATTTTATAAGAGAACTAAATCTTTCTTAGATAATTACTTTGGAGAAACATTATGAGCTATGGAAGAAAGTGGAATTCATTTTACAAGCAAGGCCTATGCCAATAAAATGACTTTTGTTGTCTCAGCTTAGTTTCTTTAGCTGTGAGGCAAAGGAAAATCTATTGAGTACTATAGTCTCATATGCAGAAACTTGCCTCCTCACTGAGAAGAGCCAGATGGGCCCTGCCAACATCAGAACGCCATTTAGGACTATTAGTACCTTTGTGCTTCAAAAGTAATGATAAACAAGTTACCTTTGACTTGATATAGAAAAGCAACGAAGTCTTTACTTAAGTGACAATTAGTTCAGCTATAATCCTATGACTTTCAAGCTCCTTAACTGTGATTTGATTTTTTTAAGTTGACAAAGATCCAACTCTCATGCTTTCACATGGGTACACTGTTTATTTTGCCTCAGGTCAAAAATAATCACCCAACTTCTGGTAAACTGTGTTAGAACCTGCATTTGTTTCTAAATTGTGCTAGAAAAAGGAAGTGTATCTCACCATTAATAAATGAGAATCTCTCGTAGAGCAATGCATTATATCAGATGTAACTTGGTCTACTGACAGATATTAAAGTGCAAAAGGTATCAAAATGCAATCAAGATTAACACGGATTTCAGGTAAAATGTTAGCTGTAATAATGTGATACTCTCGCTCCAAATTCAAATGATTAATACATTGTAAATAAGGATCTTATATTGATTTTAATTATTTATATGCAGTTAAGATGCCTACTATTTTCAGCTGGCATAAATAGGGTTCCTAGTATGCATGTAAAAGCAAAAGAATAAGTGAATAATAATTAGAGAGTGAGAACCTGACCGTTGAATCAGGCCCTGCTCCAACACTTACTACCTTTGTGACCTTGAACAAGTTATTTAATCTTCCTAAGCCTATTTGCAGCCATAAAATTATAGCAGTACCTATCTTGTCCGGTTACCAGAAGGATAAAATGAAAAATTTAATATAAAGCACTTAGCACAGTGCCTAGCATAATGGGATCACTCAATAAATATTAAATATTATCATTGTTCCCTATTATTAGTTTAAAGGTTATTTTTCTTTATGTTCTTTGGAAAACACGTCATATAAAGTTCATAATCATCAGGTGCTACAGCTTCTCATAAAATGTTTGATCTGGAAAAGGTCTTAATTTTTTTGTTGTTTTATTCCTAGTGCTTTATGTGCATTGTCTAGGGTCATAAATTTAATTAGTGTCCAACTTAGTACTACGTGGTAGTGTCCCAGCTTCCAATAGTATGTTTTTCCATTATACCATTTTACTTAGGAGATCTGTGAAATTTGCTTAATTGGATTATAGTCTTTTAAAATATAGACATAAAATTTCAAGCATATATAAAAGTTACAACTCAAAAACTAAATTTTAATTTTATAATCACCTGTAGCTGATTTGGACTCTTGCCATTATTCAAGATATAAGTTTATTTTATTCTGTATAAGAAAACCAAAATCCTCTTTCAATGCCAATATTTCTGCCACCTTTTAGTTGAAGTACTGAGTCTTTTTTCTAGTCTACCTAACCCTCCCCCTTTTGAAACAGATTTCGTATCAGAGTTACTGTGTTTCTTTCACAATGAATTATTATAACTAATGGTTTCAAATTTTTTCTCCCATATTCAAGACTAGTCTTCTTATATTACAATAAATTTTAACATCTACTAGCTTTTATAACACTTTCTTTTACATTCTGAAGACCATATAAATTCTCAATTCCTAATCATAAAACTTTTGATGTTAGTACAAAGCTTCCAAAGGATGCAATGCTTATGGTTTGCTAATATGTCATCTGGAGGATCTTACTCCCATACCTCCTTAAACTGATACCCTTATAGTTCAGGGAATCTTTTATGTCCCAAAGTCCTAATCATAGAAAAAGGAACCATAAATGACCCTGATTGCAGCTGAAAAAAATATTTCCTTTCTTTTTTTTTTTTTTTTTTTTTTTCTTTCTTCATGGTTACAATTGTTATGTGTTGTTTTTGATGGGATAGATAGGAATTCAGTATCATCAGGGTCTGGCAGCAATAGGGTCAAAGATCTAATGGGCCTCTGACACTTCATTACCCATCATGTAATAACAGTTAGCATGATAGCCATCAAAAGCTTAAAATGCTTTATTCTCACAATTGTTTATTGACCAAAAAATAATTATGTTATATGAATCTCGCCTAAAAATTTGGTAATTATCTTCTCAGCTTGACCTTTGGGACTTGGATTCCCTTGGTATGGCAATTAAATATACTACATGAAAATAAAACTAGGCTGAGTGCAGTGGCTCATGCTTGTAATCCCAGCACTTCGATAGGCCAAGACAGGCAGATCACATGAAGCCAGGGGTTTGAGACCAGCCTGGCCAACATGGTGAAACCTGTCTCTAATAAAAATACAAAAATTAGCCAGACATATGGCATACATCTGTAGTCCCAGCTACTTGGGAGGCTGAGACATGAGAATCACTTGAACCCGGGAGACAGAAGTTGCAGTGAGCCAAGATTGTGCCACTGTACTCCAGCCTGGGCAATAGAGGAGAGAGGAGACTCTGTCTCAACAAGTAAAAGAAAGAAAAAAGAAAAGTAACATTTTATTTTTGGTAATATATGGTTGTATGATGGTCAATCACTTTCCAAATCCCATTCCCCCCAATAAAAGCACCATCAGAAGATCCAAGCTACCATTGAGGCTTTAGCCTCAGGGAGGATTAAGTAAGAGTGGATCATATCTGGAAATGAGACTGAACAGTACCAACATGAAAGTTCAATAAGACTTAAGGCTGATAGATGAACCTGAAAAGGCTTCTTTCTCCTGTCCTTACAGATGAATGAACCTCTACTGTGCCCAAGAATAGCTTTTAAAATCAAAGTGGTCTGCTGAAATAACCAAGAGTGACAATCAGCTCTTAACTTCTAAAGGGAACTTCACATTTCCCGATGCTTCATTTACAAATGAAGTAATATATATCCCTGGCAGAGATGAACATCTGTAGCTATATCTCTAACCACAAGGACAGAGATGTCAAACTCTCCTACTTTGTATCACCAATATATTCTATGGAATAAATCGTCTTAGACTCAGTGGTATTCAGGGATTCTCTCATTCAAGCTATCTCAATTCTCATGATCCACAGTTTGCCCCTGAAGACGACAATTTGGATAAACGAGTAAAGATGGGAAACCCAATCCATGTTAATTTTTTTTGGACAGGAGAAGTGGAGAAGAGAACTTGAAAATAATGATTTTGAATAGAAATATGGGAAATCTAAAATTGGAGAGACCTAATATTTTATGAGACATAATAAAAAAGCAAAAGGAAACAGAATCACAGCAGTTTGGCGCTATGAGACACCTAGGAGAATAAACTAATCCCTTCACTTTACAGACGAGGGACCTAGGCCCCAGAAAGGTGAAGGCCATTAACTACGTTTGCACATAGTAAATGGTAGTACAGCTAGAGAAGTTCAGTTTTCTGACCCTACCCCCTACGCAACAATAAACGTGGTAAGGGAGTATTTTGCTGTTTACAAGTTAAATGTGTACAGTTTTGGAAAGAACATTAAAGAAAAGTATAGGATGGTCTAGATCTGATATCACCCCCATGTGAGTTTACATTTATAAATTTACTACCACTTGGCAGTATTGATATATTTATCATTTACCTTCATACTCATCAATTAATAGGACATTCTATTGTACAGAAGGATGTCTATTACAGTCCAGTGATTCTTATATTTTTTTCCACCAAATTGTCTATTTGCCATTGCAATGGAGTGGGAAATCTTAAAGCCAGGAGATTTGAGGGGCATGGCACAAATCTATCAGATGTAATGGAAAAATTTCTGCACCTAGTTATATTTCATCCTAAGAGTCATGAAACATTTGCTGTTCGCTGGTTGTCATGGTAAGCCGTTTTTTTCTCCCAAAAGTTCAAGGTAAATTAATGATCCAAAAGTATACAAGATTTGCTTTGCCTAACCTTGTGGAATTCTGCATATCTTGGAGTCCATCTACCTTGGATATACTGATTATATGCCAATTTCTTTTCCCAATTTGGAAGCTTACTATAGAAAATAAGCACAAAGAGCTGAGTGCAAAAATAAATCATACAAAAGATGAATTATTTTTGGATTCTCTATTCCATGTAATAGCCTTTCTTCTCCCAAAAAGAACATAATTTTAAGAGAAAAGTTACACTGAATTTTAACTGCATATTATATATTGTTGTCTTAAAATGAAGTAAAAAAACTTTTAAAATTCTCTACCTCTAACACTCTTTATGCTAAACAAAATCCACCCACACTTTACAAATTATCCAGCAATGTCAACTCAAATATATATGAGTTTGAATAATATATGAATATCAACTGATTAATCAAAACAAAACTTCTAAATTATTCTCTTTAGTCTCAATAACTTATCTAAATGGATGTGGATAGGATGAAACTACAAAATATGTTTCACAAAAATCACACTATTTGGCAAGAATAAAAAGAACCTTAACTTTTTTCTAATTCTCCATTTGTCCATTCTTGAAGATTCTCCTTCATATTAATTTTATTTTATTTATTTATTTAGATGGAGACCTGCTCTGTTGCCCAGGCTGGAGTAGATCAGTGATTAGGGATGTTGTATCATTCTCATTCACTTTTAGCCTATTTTTTTTTCTTTTACTTTTTGATAATTAAGAACTGAATACTTGTTTTTCTGTTGCTTTAAATCTGAGATTCTTAAATAATGCAGGCAAAAATAACTACTACTACCAACACCAACCCACCTCCAGAAAATGGGTATTTCTGACTTATGAACAACTAGAGAAGGTACACCTGCAAGCTTCCATCATAAACAACCAGGGAATACAAAAAAGCAGCCTTTTTGTAGCAAAGCAATACTGTAACTGGAATAGAGATCGTCTTCCAGAGAACAAAGACACTGCCATGAAGAGTCCAAGTGTTTGCTCTTTGGCAATATTCCCCCAAATCTACAGACATGTTTAGAAAGAATGCCTACACCTCCTATTCAGAAATTAAAAGGGAGCTCTTCTAAGCTTTGAAAGGTAATATTTGGGTTGTGTCGGAGTCTGCCATTTTATTTCTTTGTTCTGCTTGGGATTTCATATTGACATACAAATCATTTAATTTCTTTAAGTATTTTAAAGTAATTTCTTTAAAATACTCTTTAAGTAATTCTTTTAAGTGCTTTAAGTATTAAATGTATAAGATAGCTTTAGATGTGGGGATTAAAAGTGACATGAGAGCAAATTGTTATCATCTGAGAGGTTTTATTTAAACATCATGAAGTCACATAATATTCACTAAAACTTATTTTTAAAGTTCTCAAACCTATGCATTTAAAGAATAATTTTCAGCAATTTTCGTCATATAATAAAAATTGATGTTATGTTTGCCTTATACATGAGATCACTTCTTACAGGAGCTCAAATGAGAAAGCAAATGACAACAAAAATTCAATAATTGTGGAAGCACAGGGGTTTGGTAAGTTATCACACATAATTTAAAGAAAATCTGAATGCAAAACAACCTTATTTTAAACTATAATGTAGTCACTTTCTCCTTAGTTCTTCACTATGGCTTCCCCCATAGACTTTGATTTTCTTTCACTCATCATGTCCTATTTATTTGCAAGGTTAAATTTTACAGTAGTCTAAATTTTATTAACATTTAAAAATATTGTTTCCTCTCAGGATTATCATTATTAAAATGTCATTCTTAAATTACAACACACAGATTAGAAAAAAGAATAATTTGGGACACAGAGTCAAACTTAGGTTCAGATTTTGACCTTAACACTTATATAATTTGTGGTCTCAGTTTTTGTGATGGCTAATATTGAGAGTCAACTTGACTGGATTGAAGGAGGCAGAGTATTATTCCTTGGTGTGTCTGTGAAGGTGTTGCCAAAGGAGATTAACATTTGAGTCAGTGGAATGGGAGAAGCAGATCAACCCTCAATTTAGGTGGGCACGATCTAATCAGCTGCCAGTGCAGCTAGAATAAAGCAGGCAGAAGAAGATAGAAAGGGCAGACTTGCTGAGTCTTCCAGTCTTCATCTTTCTCCCATGCTGGTTGTTTCCTACCCTCACACATCAGACTTCAAGTTCTTCAGCTTCTGGACTCTTGAACCTATACCAGTGGTTTGCCAGGGGCTCTTGGGCCTTCAGCCACAGACTGAAAGCTGCACTGTTGGCTTCCCTACTTTTGAAGTTTTGGGGCTCACACTGACTTCCTTGCTCCTCAGCTTGCAGATAGCCTAATGTGGGACTATTGTGGGACTTCATCTTGTGATCCTGTGCATCAATACTCCTTAATAAACTTCCCTTCATATACACATCTATCCTGTTAGTTCTGTCCCCCTAGAGAACCCTGACTAATACAGTCTTCTTATACGTAAAACAGAAGTAATATCTAACCAAATTTTACTGAATGTCTAAAAGTTACTTAAAATGTGAAACCAGCTTAACTGTCCAATAGAAATGATGTTTATGGATTTTAGAATAAACACAGAAATGGACTCTTTTGGTCTTAAGACTTGAAACTTGTATTTGTCTCATCTGACTTCCTCAGGAAACTGACCCACAGGCAAGGGACTAAAACCACACCCAGAGAGTGATGCCAGACTTCTCATTCGTTATGACTACTCCCTTACCCCTCCCTAATTTCTTTCAACAATGTAGCGACATTTCTTCTCTTGCTATATAAATACCCCAATTTGAATTGCTCAGAGAGGTGAATTTGAGAATATTATTCTGTTCTCCCATTTGACATCACCCAAATAAAAACACTTTCTTTCCTGACAATACTTGTTGTCTCAGTGATTGGCATTCTGTGCCAGGACCAACGGGACCTGGACCAGACATGGAGTTTCCATAACAACTATAGCTTTTCTCAAACAGTATATAGGCCAAGTGTCGTGGCTCATGTCTAAAACCCAGCACATTGAGAGGCCAAAGCAGGAGGATTTCTTGAGCCCAGGAGTTCAAGGCTGCAGTGAGCCATTATTATGCCACTGCGGTCTAGCCTGGGAAAGAGTGAGGCCCTGTCTCAATCAATCAATCAATCAAAATAAAATGGTACATATCATTTCCCTCTCCAAATCTGTTACTTCTCCAAAATTTCTCTTTTAGTAAGGCACAAAACAATCGACAGTTTTCCAAATAAAAAATCAGAAGTCATATTAATTCCTGGACCAAATTACCCCTGGACTGGGCCAATCTAAATATCCAGTCATCTAGGCCTGATAATGTTCCTCCTAGTAACATCCTAAAAGTCCCACTTTTCTGCCACCTCATAGTGTGGGCCACAACTCTATTTCAAGCAAAATGCTCTTTAACCCCTTTACTGATCTGGCTGCCTCTAGCCTTGCTCCTCTCATATCCATTCTCCACTCTGCTGCCATAGTAGTTCTAAAAATGCCTCCATGATTGTGTGACTTTCCAGTTTAACACCCTTCAAAGATTTCCCTTTGTTCTTAGAATAGAAACAGACTCCTTAAAGTGGCTCACAGGACAGCCTATGATCTGGCCCTTCCTCCCCTTCCAGCTTACCTCTTGCATTGTTTGTCTCAGTTCTGCGGACTCCCCAAGCTCTGTCTCCAATCTGTTCATTTACCTGGAAGATTCTGGCATCTTCTCTACCTGGCTAAATCTTACTCATATTCAGGTTTCTATTATCACTTCTTCCACAGGCTTTTCATGATGCCAACTTAGGCCTACATCACCCTGAATTCTCAAGAAGCACTTATTAAATTACTTGTTACTTATAAAAATTACTTATAAAATTGTTTATTGAAAGTCACTCTTCCCCATTAGTGTATGGGGGTAAATATGATGGCAGCTGAGAGAGAACAGAAGAGGGGAGAAAATTAGTGTTTTGAGGCCATGGTGTCTATAGAAAAAGCTGTGCAGTAACCTCCTTCCCCTCCTCCTCTTGCCCCACAGAGTATGGCACCTACCCTCATCTCAAATGAAGTGAGGGAGGTTTCCACTGTGCTATGTAGGGAGTTTATTATATGACCCATGTAATAGGAGAGAAATGGAAAGTATAGTATAACTCCCACCTAAGAAATTTAGAGAGTAAGAACAGGCTAATTGTTTTTGTGGTGGAAACAGCCTGCCTTCTCTCTGTGTCTGAGCAAAGCATGAGTGAAGGTTTTTGCTGGACCAGATGTAGGCCATATAGGATACAAAGAAGAGGTCTGGGACCATTTTAAGTTCTGTTCCAAAAAACAACCTGGGAGTGAGAAGAATTCTTAAGAACCAAGATTGAGTGGAACAAGCTACCAGTAAAACCAGGGCTGGAAGGACTGGACAACCTGGGGAATAGAAAAGAGTTTCTACTGGAGGAAAACTAGTGATGGGAATATTAGAAGAACCTAGGATAAAGTGTGGCTTCTTCTAGCAGGTCCCAGGCCATCTTCACCAAAGAAACCCTTGTGTTTCCATTCCCTCTTCTTCCCTCTCCACTGCCAATCCTGGAGTGGCAAAAGCTATAGTAAGTAAGCTGTGCAGGCAGAACAGAAAAAGGACAAAAGCCATCGGATGCTTTTTCTGGAAGATGTTGGCTGCCAAACAGTGGCCTCAACTGTAAGTTTTACCTTTGAATAAGGATGAAAGTATTGATTAATATTTTGGAATAGACAGTCTTAATTGAGAAAGTAACTGTAGAATTGCTTAGTCTGTAGGAGTGAAAAGAGAAGTCACAGGTATGATGCCCAAGTTCCCATTGAGGACCAGGAGACAATAGCCTCCACCAAATAAATATTAAAGAGGCTATGGGAGGCCCAGTGCAGTGGTTCATGCCTGTAATCCCAGCACTTTGGGAGGCCAAGATGGGTGGAACACTTGATGCCAGGAGTTTGAGACCTGGTCAACATGGTTAAACCCCATCTCTACTAAAAATACAAAACTTAGCAGGGTGTGGTGGTGCGTGACTGGAATCCCAGCTACTCTGGAGCCTGAGATGGGAGAATTGCTTGAACACAGGAGGCGGAGGTTGCAGTGAGCAGAGATGGCTCCACTGCACTCTAGCCTGGGTGATAGTGTAAGATTCCATCTCAAAAACAAACAAACAAAAAACCGTTATGGAAGGCAACAATTTGTGTTTCCATTAATCCATAGTCTATAGTTTTAGGTGTTCATTACACTTCAATACCCATTTCAATATCCATGACAACAGTCATTAAAATTTGTCATTGTGAAAACAACAATGTAAGGAATGGTGATGGGATGGGTGTGGAACTATTATGTGGACCTGCAAAATGGGTCCCAAACACCACATCAGATTGTTTCTTTCTTTTTCTTTTACTTTCTTTCTTTCTTTCTTTTTTTTTTTTTTTTTTTTTTGAGACAGAGTCTCCCTCTTGCTGCTCACGCTAGCATATAATGACGTGATCTCAGCTCACTGCAAACTCTGCCTCCTGGGTTCAAGGAATTCTCCTGCCTCAGCCTCCTGAGTAGCTGGGATTACAGGCATGCACCACCACACCTGGCTAATTTTGTATTTTTGGTAGAGACGGGGTTTTTCCATGTTGGTCAGGCTGGTCTGGAACTCCCTACCTCAGGTGATCTACCTGCCTCAGCCTCCCAAAGTGCTGGGATTACAGGCGTGAGCTACCGCACCCAGCCTAGATTGTTTCTTTTATGCTGTTAAAAAAAAATCTATATCTGATAAAGTTACGAAATAGTATTATTTGTACTAGATATGCTCATTAAGAGTAGCCATCAGAAGAATCCATTCTATGTTTTTTAACATTATACATTTTCATCTTTTTCTTATACAAATATCATATGAGACATAATCTGCTTTTCACAAGTCTATATGTATATTAATTGAATAAGATGTAGCAATAACTGCTTTTCTACAGATCTCTGTTTATGTGTCAACAAACTTGAAATGATTGCTTTTCTATAGATGTCTATTTGTGTGTCAACAAACTTGAAGTGAGACTAAATATACCAACTTAAATTGAATCATAACTATGTTGACTTCTGTCTCACTCCAGCTTTCCTCTTCCTTCTACTAGTCTTCTCACTTGTCAATTATTTTTTTTTTTTTTTTAATTGAGATGGAGTCTCACTCTGTTGTTAGGCTACAGTGCAGTAGTGCAGTCTTGGCTCACTGCAACCTCCAGTTCCCTGGTTTAAACGATTCTCCTGCCTCAGCCTCCTGAGTAGCTGAGATTACAGGCACGTGCCACCATGCTCAGCTGATTTTTGTATTTTTAATAGAGATGGGGTTTCATCATATTGGCCAGGATGGTCTCGATCTCCTGATCTTGTGATCTGCCCACCTCGGCCTCCCGAGGTTGTTGGGATTATAGACGTGAGCCACTGCGCTCGGCCCTCAATTCTTTAAACAGAAAATTCAGCATCTCAGATGGAATCAGTTGAGCAGTTAGTTTAATTTTGAGAATCCCAAATCAAGCTGATGAAAAGGACATAATGAATATATTTTAAGACGACACTGGCTATGAAACCAGACTGGCCTGTGTAAGATGTCGTCTCCACCATTTACTACATCCATGGGCAAGTTAAATATCTTAAGTGTTAGTGTCCTCATGTGTTAAAAGAAAAAACAAAAAAGGATTGTAGTACCTAGCTCACTGAGTTATTGTGAAAATTGAATAAAATAAACTATATAAATTATTTAGCATGTTGCCTAATACAATGGAAGTGCTTACATGCATACACAGGAGACCTATTAAATAGTAAAATTGAATTAATAATATTCCCTTGACCCATCATTTTAAAAAAAATTGTTTACTTTTTGCATCCAAACCAGGAAGCTAGCTACCAAATCTAATACTTTTTCCCGTTTTACTTTAAAAAGAGTAAAAAAAAAAAAAAAAAAAAAAAAAGATTTAACAATAATGTGTTCCACCAGAACAGAAACAAATGATTTAGAACAATAAAAAGATATTTTTAAGAAATTTATATTAAGATAAGAATAAACAAGTCCTCGAATTTCAAAAATGTGTATATCAGATAAACTCACCCGTATGACATTTAACAGATTATAAATGTTATCTAAAATAGTTTGAAGGACCTACAGATATTTAATCAATAATCTGATGATGACTGACTAGTCATTTAAAGAAAAGTCATGATTCCTACTTCAATAGTTAAAGGCAAATAAATTTCAGATGTTAAAATGTAGTACATAAAAAGCAAAACCATTTAAATACTAGAAAAATATAAATGCATATTTTTACAGTCCTAAGATTTTATCACCATGATATTAAACTCAGCAACCATAGGAAAAAAAATGACAGAATTGAGAACATAATAATTTAAAATGTATAGATGGCAAAAACAAACATAAAAATTAAAACAAAACCTAATAAAATCAACCAAATAAACAAGAAAAGCCATAAATAGGTTAAATATAGGAACTATCATAGCTAAATTGTATGCATTTCTCTCACATAATCATAGTGGTTAAAGGATTTAATTCAGAGAGAGGTGGTGTCAGTTGTGGCTTGATTACTATTTGCCAGATGATCCCTTGAATGGCCCTTGAATGTCCTCTCTCAGGAGTAGGAGCTATTAAAGACCATTAAAGCTGGAGGTGACTTTAAAGATCATTCTGGTCCCCTCTTTGCATTTTACAGACATGATAACTAAGACTTGGTGAAGTTAAATCACTAGCTATAATAGAGATATGTGTAAGAAACAATAGGAGCAGAAAAATCTTTCCCTGCCTGGAGAACAAGAAGGTCAAAAGAATCTTTTCTGGGAAAGAAGCATTGTAGCTGAATGTAGAAGTAATTCCCCAGAAGGAAAGGAGATTCCATATTAGAAAGAAAAGAAAAATAACAAAACCCAAAACTATTATGTACAAAAGCCTGAGGCGTACCTGAGACAGGTATGTCTAGCATATTATAAATGATTAGGCATAACTGAAGTATAGGGTATTAGTGGTGTTACACAAAGTTTAAAATATGGGCAGTGTACTAAATATGTGGATGCCATGCTAAATAATTTTGACTCTGTCCTACAGATGATGAGGAACCTAGAAATCTTTTACAGTAGGCAACTAGCATCAGGCTTGTGTTTTAGAAAGAAACTGTGGCTGCTTGAAGGACGGAAAAGAGTGAAGAATTAACAGATTAAAAACAGCCCATCCCTTTCAAGATCCTGGTAAAATATTCCACCGTGCCTTCTGGGTTCTATCTTGGCTGAGTCTTCCTTCTCTTTTTCTTCTTTGTACTTTTTGTAGGATTATATTTTTCATATATTTATTATACCTACATATATGAGTTTCTAAGACAAAAAGAGGTACAGTCAGATAAATGAGTGGGCAAGCAGTGTTTACTTTCACAAACTAGAGAACAAAGAACACTGTAGATAAATTGTTATTTGAAATAGGCATTGACACATAGGAAGGATTTGAGTACAAAGTGATTTGGTAGAGAAAGAAAAAGGAGAAAGGAGGATAGCATAAAGAAAGGTATTGAGACCAGAAGAAGTAATTATAATTTCTTAATATCAAATATCATGTCAGTATTAAAATATCTGACTCTGTAATTGTTGTTAATGGTTTATTTCAATTCAGATCCAAAAAAGAAACATAAACATTGTGATTGACTGAAGTTTCTAATTAACTCTTGTTTAAACAATAGGTTCCACCACCAGAACATCTTCATGGTGTGTGTGTGTGTGTGTGTGTGTGTGTGTGTGTTTTCTGACTTTCATTGACATGATAGAAGATAGTTCACTCAATCATCTAAATGGTTTTGCTAATCACCCTACTAGACAAAGCACAAGAAAGTAGTTTTTCAACAGGCCTTTAGATACGAGCATTTATTTGTTGAATAGATTCAAAGAGATGTGTTTAGACAACCCCTCCCTGGAAGTAAGTTTGCCACTAATTACTCTCTAGTATGAATAGAAAATTATGTAAATTTGGTGAAAGAATGCTTTCCCTTGTGAAATAAAGCATTTTCATTTTTGTGTATAAAACTTTGACCATGTTAAGTTGAACCATTCAAAATTGCCTACAAAAAGAGCAATTTCATTGGCTCAGCTCAATAGAAATGAAGATAATTTTATTTCCTGGTGATTTAATGTAATCAATAGTATTTATAATATCTAAAATATTGGATATGACAAATACCCATTTATTAATCAAGCATATTTATAAATGTCTAAGTTAATATCCAGATTACTTTACTTTTCAAAAGCAGACCACTGTCTTAGTTCCTACATAATTCCCTTATTCAATTTCAAATTTGTGATTAGAAGGCAACTGGAAATATTTGGCAAGATATGAGAAAGGGAGAGGAAATGGAAACTGTGTGAAAATGTCTATAATGACTTAAACAGATTACATATCATTAAGATCCCTCTGGGATATCAAGGTCAAAGTGAGTAAAGGTATTCACTGCTCATCAGTGAAAGTCAGGGAACAGAGTACAGTCACTTTCTAAAAACTATTTCCCAACCCCATAGAGCTAGGATTAATTTACAGAATTTAATGCTTAGTTGAAATAGAAATGTACTTGTTCTCAGTGAAGTGATGGTGAAGGTGCCTGTAACTATCGTAGTTCTGAACCGGAATTATTTAATAAGTAGTCTGGTTGAAAGCAATTGGTCTCCAAGGAATATTAGGTAATTTTCTCTCAATTTGAGTTAAATATCATGCCAGAAAAAGAATCTTAATGACTAGTCACAAAGTGACTGCCGAACAGTTTTTGCTCTACCTTAATGAAAGCCACAAAGAAATATTAGGGTTGAATGTGGCCACTATTACTCATTTGATTAGGCCTCAAAAAACTCTTACTCTGGGATGTGGAGCAACAGGAGTAAATTTAAAGTCCTCTGGCTGGCTCTAACTTGTGTCCTAAACCCCTCAAAAATAATATATAGAGTAAGAGGGTTTTCAAAAAGTATAATGACTTGATGCTTTCCACAGCCACTTAACAAACCATAGCCTCAAAAGTCTTACCTACGAAAAAATAAAATGGTCTTGTTTTAATAGTCTCTTATATCAAAATTAAATCTTTCTGACCTCAATCAAACTTTTGGACATTTTATAAGGACCCCTGGAAGTACAAAAGAGAAATATTGGACTAATTAGGCTTATTCAATATGATGAATTCTAAAAGAAACATTGTCAAAGTAAGAAATAATGTTTGAAACTTCTTAGAGTTATATTTATATGAATATGTTATTAATATGTATTTCAGAATTGTATAAAGTTCCTAGAAATCTGATATGTTTTAGTGTAAATGCTATACATCATAATTGCAGTGATTTTAAATTGTTGTATGCTACAGAAATAACCAAATTTCCTTGTCAATTGTGTAACTCTTATCAGATCTTCAGCCATGGCGATTGTAATTCTTGATGTCCACAGGTAATTGCTTTACTTCAATGCCTTTCTAAAATCTTCTTGCCAGCAATTCTAATCCTAAAGTATTATGACTTTAAGGAGATTCATGGAAAGCATGAAAAGAACTCTGACAAGTACAGGTTTCCAATAACTATGAGTTCATTCCATTAGAATGAATTTTCAAAACTCTAATAAAGAAATGGATAGGTTTGTGAAACTGCTAACCAAGATCAAAGAGAGCAAGAATTAATTACATTAGACTGAATGAACAGATAAGAAAGAATTATGGGGTTTTTTTTATAGCTTTTATATTTGAAACATTACTGGTTCTTTTAATGTTTTGTTTTTGAGGTTTAAGGAAACATTTTTTCATTAAAGCTATCTATAATTTACAGCAATTTGGTATAGCATACTTTTATAAATAAAAATGGCAACATTTAATTTTCTTCTTTACCTGATTCCTTCAGAAACTATTCACAAATATTTTTATTTTCATGACATTATGGTTATTCAATAAGAAATATGGACACTCAATAAGAAATTTACTTTTTTTTTTTTTTTTTTTTTTGAGACAGAGTTTTGCTATTGTTGCCCAGGCTGGAGTGCAATGGCACAATCTCGGCTTACCGTGACCTCTGCCTTCTGGGTTCAAGCGATTCTCCTGCCCCAGACTCCCAAGTAGCTGGGATTACAGGCATGCGCCACCACACTTGGCTAATTTTGTATTTTTAGTAGAGACAGGGTTTCTCCATGTTGGTCAGGCTGGTCTCGAACTCACGACCTCAGGTGATCTGCCCACCTTGGCCTCCCAAAGTGCTGGGATTACAGACGCGAGTCACCGTCCCCAGCCAGAAATCTATTCTTTCTATAACGGTACAATTGGAAACATTGGTTATATTACTGAGGCTTTAACTGGAATGTCATATTTTATTTATTTATTTATGTATTTAGAGACAGGGTGTCACTATGTCATCTAGGCTGGACTGCAGGGTACAGTCATAGCTCACTGCAACCTCTACCTCCTGGGCTCAATTCATTGTCCCACCTCAGCCTCCCGAATAGCTTTAACTACAGGCACACACTACCATACCTAGCTAGTTTTAAAATGTTTTTGTTGAGCTAGGGTCTCATTGTGTTGCCCAGGATGGTCTCAAACTCTTGAGCTCAAGGAAATTTCCTGCCTTGGTCTCCCAAGGTGCTGAGATTATAGGCATGAGCCACCATGACAGGGCTGGAATGTCACATTTAAAAACATGCATAGAACGCCTGGCTTCTATAGTTGCCAGCCTTACAGTGAGTAAAAGTTATTACTTCCTGGCTGGTCCAAGAACCTGAAGATATTACATACAGCGGGCAAAGTTTAATGTCTGCCTTGGTTTGGCTTTCTAGTATTGAGAGATTTTTTTAATGTCTAATCTGAGAGATTCCTTGTCGAAATTTCCAACAAAGCAAATTTAAATAGAGCCTATACGTTTATTTGTGCTGCACTTATGTAAATAATCAGGTGACCTGGTCTTCCCATGATTACCTTTGGTAGCAATGAGAGTGACAATAAGAAAAAAAAATTTGTTTCAAAAGAAATCTAAAGTAAACCTGTCATTAGATTGTAGACTTATTCACTGTTTTTGAGTTTCTATTATCTACATATAGATTGAGATAGATCCTGAATTCTTCTAATTTTGTCCAATATCTGGTTACAACTCTATACCAAAAACAAAAATTACTGTTCCTGAAGCCCTATAGGCCAAAACTGGACAGCTTCATGTAAGCTTCCAGGTACAAATCTCATACCTGATTCATTGGTCACACAGAGAGTTTACCAAAAATGCCAGATGTCACAGCCAGAGATGCTCAGTCTGCAAATCCAGGACAAGAAGTTGTCGACTTCATGCTGTGGATATCTTTTCCCAGCACTGTCAGAACAAGACTCCCTATTGTAATGAGACATCCCGCGTCTTAATTTTCTCTTTACTTATCCCTACCTCTTTCAGTTGACAGAATAGCATTATCTTTAAGATTTCACAATCAGTAGCTCCTGTGGGTAACTAGCAAATTGTCATGCCCATTCCTAAAATGCTAGACGATAGAATTGCTACCTACTAACTGAACAGAGAGGAATCTACACAATCAACGAAACTTGTTGCTCAAAAATAAATACATTGGGTACTATATAGACTTAGATGCAAAAACAAATGAACGGACTACTTAGTTAAAATGGATAGACTTCTTCCTATCTCATTTTTTATTTGATTGTAGTTGGTTCAATTCATGGGGACCCTGGCTGAGGAACAAACTGCAAACTCTTGGTTTTATCCCCATGATAGTCACAGTAGTCTGTCTGGTGTGTTGCACCCTTTCTAAAAGTTTTCAATGTTTGTATGCAGCCATCTGTCAAACATCAAATGGTCTCTGTCCAGCTGGAACAACAAAAACTCAAAGATACAGGTGATAATGAGGAGGACACTGTAACCTATAAATGGTAACTGAGGGTAACACTGATGCTTTAGGTGTTGGTCACAAAAAGAAGGGAATTGTTAAATAAAAATCATAGGAGGCCATGGTTTTAGACTCAGTTCTTGCACTAGTTCCCAATATAGCTGACTAAAAACAAAATGGAGCCATCCAGGCCAGAGTTCCAAATCCACTAAACCTAAACTAATTTGTTGTCTGACCTTCCAAGAAATTAGGAAAGATAACAGCCAATTTCCCAAACAGGCCAGTTTAAATCTTCAATTGGCATAATAACGAAGTTCCCTCTGCTTGAATTCTTACCCACAAAAAACTACCCTGAAGTAACCTGATGTTAACCAATCAATTACTTTCCTATGGCTCTGTCTCCCCGTACCTGCCTTACAAGAAAAGTAGCCTTAAAAGACTAATATGCTCTTTGTTCTTTGTCTCTGCCTTCTTCAGACCCTCTCTGTCTGCAAAGCAAATCATCTCTGCTCATTGGAATACTAATTCTATTTTATGGAATGAACTGCTGTCCAATTTTAGAATCACAAATATAGCCAGCTGAAGTTTTTAAGTTAAGTGTGTTGTAATTTTGTCTTTTGACCATAGGGATAGCAATTGGCAATTAAGGAAGAGAAAGTATCTATACATTTTTATTGAAGAACGCCAGTATGAATGTATGAATCTGGAATATCACATACATGCAACTCAGGTTTGCTGATAGTCTTCTAAAGGGGAGCCCCCTACCCATGCTCTCTTGCCCGCCACCATGTAAGACATCGCTTTACTGTTTGTATCTTCCGCCATGATTGTGAGGCCTCCCCAGCCATGTGAAACTATGAGTCCACTTTATAAACCTCTTTCCTTTATAAATTACCCAGTCTCAGGTATGTCTTTATTAGCAGTGTGAGAATAGATTAATACACTTATGAATACAGATGTAAAAATTCTAACAAAATATTAGCAAGCCAAATCCAACAATCTATAAATAGGATCATACACCATGACCAAGTGTGATTGATCCCAGGAACACAAGGTTGGTTTAACATTCAAAAATCAATGAATGTAATTCATCACATTAATAAAAAATCCATATGGTCATCTCAACTGGTACAGAAAGAGCATTTAACAAAATCCAACATCATTATAAAAAAAATTAAATGAACTAGGATTAGAGTGAAACTAACAACCTGAAAAGGACATCTATAAAAAAACCCACAGCTAACATCATACTTAATGACGAAAGACTTAATGCTTCTCCCCTCAGATCAGGAACAAGGCAAATATGTTTACTCCTTCTACTTCTATTAAATATTGTACTGGAGGTTCTAATTAGAGCAATTAAGTTTATTGTTCAAAGGTGTTCAGTTTAAACATTCAGATTGGAATGAAGAAGAAAAGTTCCTCTATCTGTAGATGAAATTATCTTATATAAAGAACATTTTACAAAACACACAAAAAAGCTATTAGGATTAGCAAAAGTTCAGCAAGATAGCAGAATATAAGAAAATACAACAAACAAACTGTATTTCTTTGTACAAGTAATGAAATTCCAAAAATAAAATTTAGAAAACAATTCAATTTACACTAGCATCAAAAGAAGTACTTAAGGCTAGGCATGGTGGCTCACATCTATTATTCCAGCACTCTGGGAGGCTGAGGTGAGAGGATCACTTGAGGCTAGAAACTTGAGACCAGCCTGGACAACATAGTAAGAACCATGTCTTAAATAAAAAGAAAAAAGCCAAGCATAGTGGCATGTGTCTGTAGTCCCATCTATTTGGGAAGCGGAGGTGGGAGGAGCTGCTGAGCCCATCAGTTCAAGGTTGCAGTGAGCTATGACTGTGCCACTGTACTCCAGCCTGGCTGACAGAGTAAGACCTTGTCTCTTAAAGCAAAATAATAATAATTTTTTAAAAAGTACAAGACTTCCACATTAAAAACTAACTTACTATATATTATTGAAGTAAATTAAAGATCTAAGTAAATGAAAAGATATCTTATTTCCCAAATTAAAGGCATATATTTTTTAAAGTATCAATACTTCTTGAATTGATCCACAGACTCAATGCAATCCTTATAAAAATCTCAGATGGCTTTCTAGCAGAAATCAACAAGCTGACATTAAAATTCATATTGAAATTCTAGAAATACAGAATAGTAAAAACAATCTTTATGAAGAAACATTTGGAGGATTCATACTTTCTGGTTTCACAGCTTGTGATAATTAAGACAATGTGATAGTGTCATAAGATAATACACATATAAATCAATTGAATAGATTTAAGACTTCAAAAATAAACCCATAATTGACATTTGGTCAAATGACTTTTGGCCAGGTAGTCAAGACTGTTCAATGGAGAAAAACCAGTCCTTTCAACAAACAGTATGCAGATAACTGTAATGTACACACAAAAGGATTTGTTTAGATCTCTGTTTTATACCATACAGAGAAAATTAACTCCAAGACATAAATATAAGAGCTCAAACTATAAAACACAGAAAAAAGGAAAGTGTATCTTCGTGACTTTGGGTGAAGTTTTGGTTTCTTTCTTTAAATATTCTCAGTTTTAAAACTGAATTTGAATTTCCCTTTTCAAATTTAAGAATCAGACTGCCATTTTACAGTTCTTTTTTTAACGTAAACATATCTGAAATGTACCCTTTTTCTCTAATATGAACACATTATTTTCATTCTTATTATGTTTTAAAATTTTGCTTTCAAAATTATATTTATTTCTGGTTTTGATGAAATGATAGACAAAGTAACAACAATTCAGTATCGTAATTTGACTCGGGCATTAAGAAACTGCATTCTTGAGCAAGTCACTTCCCTCAATGTCTCTGCACTTCATTGAAGAGGAGGTGTTACAAAATAATACGTACTAGATATACTTTATTTGGGAATCTGTAACTTTGACTGCATGTTGACCATCTATTGACACATATAAAGCACTTGACATAAAAATATTTTTTAACAAATGTCTACATGATCTGATCCATACCTATATTTCTAAGTTAAAGCCGACTCTTTTATGTGTGTAAACAAATTAAAGCAGACAGAAGAAATGGAAAGAAAAAAAAACACTCAAACACAGTTTGAATCAATATTCATTGATTTCTGGGACACTACATTCAAAGAGCAATAAACAGAGGCAGATTGTAAAGGAGGTGGCCACAGACACTAATCAAAGATATGATACATTTACAGGATAATGCAGCCTCAGTTTTTCAAGAATATTTGAATAATCAGGTGGTAGCAAGTTCATGAATGCAGTTTTTGAGTACAAAAGACAATAATCTTCTATCACCATTGAAATCATTAAAAGCTATAAACTACTGCATTAAAGTGTGTAGTTTTACATAATGTTCAATCAAAATATTTATTCATGAGAAAGAATACATTAACAATAGATGCACAAAGTATCTCATTTATCTTTTTGGTTTTTGTCATGACAGCAGTTTGCAGTTGTTATAAAGCTCTTACCATGAAACATACAGCATTTGAAGTAATTGTCTACATTGGCTAAATATTCTTTCACAGTAATGTGATTCATAGCTGGAAAGATACATCTACTTCTCTAGTCTAGGCAAGTCATTTCACTTGATTAGAGTGTGTTAATAAAGACAATAGATACATATTGCAGTCTTACTATATGCCAGTCTTGACAGTTGCTTTTTATTAATTGTTATATTTAATCCTCCAAAAACATCATGAGGTAGGGATTGGTATTTGAATTGTACAGAAGAAGAAACTGAGGCTCAGGGAAATGAAATACACTTCCATAGTTGCACATCTAGCAAAAAGCAAGGCTATATTTTAATTATTCCTGCTCCAGATTTTCCTTTGTACATAGTATTTTTCTAGGTAGTAATTTTCAAATGTGTGTATTCAGGTCAAGGGACAGTGAGTGGATGAGTACCGAAGTTATAGCTCTAGTCTAATTCTACTAAATTTGATGGATAAATCATCCTCACCTGGGATTAAGAGGGTGGAACTATTTCTAGTTTTATAATTGATTAGACAAATCTTAGGCAAATCTTCAGCTAATTCATTAAAACAGTCCAACTCATCCTGCTTTAGATATCATGGTAGTAGGGTAAGTGACAGGAAGTAGCATACAATGATGATAGTTTTCCATACTCAAATGTCTAAATTCACAAATCCTCAAAATTTAGTCTCCCTGCATCCACAACATGATCCCTCTCTCTGACAGCTCCACCTGTTACAGCATAAAATAGAACTTTTGAGTATAAAAAAGACAGAGGGGACAGTTCTGGGATGAACTCCCTGGAGAAAGATGTATACTTGCCCAAGCAAGAAAGATGGCTTGGCAGTAAGAATTCACTCATGTTATTAGAATATTGGAGAACTGTTTTCGATCTACTAGTCAAATCTTACAAATAATAAACTGTAGAGCTTTTAATGAACTCCCACTGCTACTCAGTTTTAGCCCTTATTCATTCACTTAGCCACTTAAGTCAACAGATATTTAGTCAGTGGCTACTATATTCTCAGTCTTGGCTAGGTATTGGAGATACACAGATGAGGAAAAAGTAAGCCCTGTTTCATGGAGCTTGAGTTTATTAGGAGAAATGGGATTTAATCACATAATTATGCAAATGAGTGAGTATCTGGAAGTTGAGATTAATGCTAAGAAACAAAGACATGTTGTTTTATGAAAGCACACATCAAAAAAAAAAAAAAAAAAAAAAAACACTACTGGACTGAGGCTTGAGAAAAGTTTGCTTGAGAAAATAGTGCCTGAACTAAGCTTACAGTTAAGTAGAAATTGATTCGCCAAAAGAGGTAGGAAAATGGGAAATTTTCCAAGCAGGCAGAGAAACAGTATGGAGGCCTGGAGGTGGAAGGAAGGAAGGAAGAAAGAACACCGAAAACGTAGGACATCAGTATTAGAAAAGCTAGAAAGGCAAGCTGGAGCCAAACTATAGAAGAACTTGTAGATCACGTTCAAGTCTGTATGAAGGATATTCATCTTTATCTTGAGAATAACTGAAGGTCCCTTCAGGATTTTAAGATGCATTTATGTCATGGGTAGAGGAGGATGATAGGTTTGCATTTAAAATTTCCCAATTACTGTACGAAGAAGACATAGCTAGAAAGGATGCAGAAAATGCAGTTATAAGACTAATTAATTCAATAGTGAAACTTAATTTTATATTTAATAAGGGTCTTGACAGTGATTCTATGAGACTATATATATACAATATTCACAGAACATTGTGGCCACAACAATATATAAAACAAAAGCAGCTCAGGTAGCTAGTCACCCTGCAGGGAGCATGTCAGAGAATAAACACTAGTTCTCATTCACCTGCTAGTGTTTCCCATTGGCTAAATACAACTGAAAGTCAGAAAACCAGGAGTCCTCTTGATTCAGTCCACACAGGAAAATTTTTTGGTGCACAGAGCAGGGTGAAGAAGAGTGATGACTGGATCTGGGTGGGAGGCAGGTGCAATGAGGGACAAACAAAATATATCTAATTTATTCATCAGACTTGAACAAGTAAATCAGAAAAAATGGAGGCTATATTTACACAATCAAAGCATGATTTTTTTATATTCAACAAGATTTATCAATGTCTAGAAATATCTTTAAGCCAGTTATGTGAAAATATGTTTAACACACTACTTTGACAAGGTAAGTTATAGCCTAGGGCAGCAGAAAAACATGCAAAAAAACATGCAACAGAAATGATACCCTGGACACTGAAAATGATCAAGAAAGTATTCCTCACATTCTCAGCTTGTGAACAAAGGATTATATGCAAATGCTGATCCAGTCCAGAAAGTACACATGGACTTGTCCACTGGCCTATGTACATTCTACTGAAGGTCGAGCATGAGTCAAATAGTGTAGGCAAAAATTCTGCCAAAACTTAGCTTGGCTCCTTGGTTTGTCTATTCAAGCTTTCAGTTGTAACACGAACTCTGTAAAAATGCAGACATGGAAGTCGCACTCCCTAGAAACAATAAAAATGCTGGGTGGCAAATGCCAATTGTATCCAGACAACTAATACGATAAATAATGTGTCAAAATAAGATGCTTAAATTATTCCTTTCAGAAATCACTAAACATAAAATAAAGATGCACATATGAGTAAGAACTAATGTAAGGATTGTGGTTTATAATTCATTAAAGAATAAATCATACCACACCATTAAGGGTAATTCTCAGGTAAATACCATATTTATTTAATGTATTTAATAGGAGATCATAATGCTCCAAAAATGAATTGGTTTTGGTTATTATTTCAATATGAATTTTTAAAAATATTATACTTCTACAGGACATTCAACAGGTTAGCAGATATTTTGATGAATATCATCTTAGTGAATGTTGCCAACAACCTGGGGAGACAATGGTTATCTCCATTTTATAGGATGATTAATACAGTATCACAGAGCATTAGATTTCTAAGGGATATTTAAGGATCCAGTTGGTGCTATGATTCTAAGAACATATTTTCTTACAACTAGACACCGAAACAGTGGTTCTGCAAGGGTTCCGGGAATTTACATTTTAAACAGCTAGTAGGTGATTCTAAAACGCTATCAAGTTTGGGAATTCTGGTCCTAGCCCAACCATCTGCCCAGTGCCTTAGTCTCCTTTCCTCCAGTCAAACAATATTTTATACCTTGTTTAAAATTTGCTGGTCATAGGGGTCCTGGCAATTTCTTGAAGCAATCCATCACATCTTAGGACAGTGTTAATTTGCTCAAGTTCCTAGCTAAATTGTAGAACTAAGAATCAAACCCAAGTCTTAGTTTAAATTATAGGGCTCTTTTCATCATAATGCATCTATTTTCTTCTCAGGCATAATGGAAATGAGCATAAAACAATTTAAGAAAGTTTTCTTAAAATTAAAGCACTTAAAAATATAAAAGTGCTATACTCTAGAAAATTCTTCCATGGGATTTTTTTTTTAAAAGAAATACTAATTAATGGCTTTAGTTAATCCAATTCTCATACACAAGACAAGCTATACTTATTGTGTAAGAAAGTTTTAATTGTTATAGGATATTCAGGACTTTTACATGAAATAATTGTTTTGGGACACTGGAATATAATATTTAATATTTAATACATGCACTGTAATGGTACAATACAACTTGGATGAAAAGGGAACAAAATTATACAATCACTGAATTAATTTTATGTTAGGCATTTTCATTAGTCTTCAGCATTTCTCGGAATGGCTGGGTCACCTGAAGTGAATTGCATATTAGACTTCATCTTAGTGGGTAGTATATCTCATTGTAGGTGGTTTATCTCAGAGCCAGTGAGTCAGAGAAATAATCAAAGAAATCTTGCATAATATGAATTTTAAAAAGAAAAATTTCAGTTCTCTATTTCTTAAACAATTATATAGTTTATAAATTTCTTGAATGTAGAGAAACACATAACATTGGTTGGCTTTATATAATATTGATATCTGTTAGTTGAATTGAAGGGCAAAATAGTGATGTGGCTCCCATATAACTTACTAAGGTATTTTCAGTGTAATTTATTTTATTTTTGAATTTTACAGCCAATATTACATATGAAAAGTTCTCTTCACTTGAATATGGGAAGAAGCACAAATAATTATCTTATGACTAAAAACTAAAGTGTCCAACATTTTTATTTCTTCTATTGCTATATTTATGATAATACCTCATCAGCTTGAAATCCAGTAGCTAGGAATATGTCTTACTTTGCTTATAATTTTAACTAGAGAATTTTAATTTTATTGTGCCTGTTAAGATATTTAAGTAAAATCTGAATTTATAATGAATAAACTGCTAAGAAGCAGACACCAAAAGAATGAAAATATTTTATATACACCTCAGTTGGTTTGTTAATGATGAATCTATTATGTAATTTAATTTAAACACTTTTGAAGATATATCTGAGGGACTGTATTAACCTAATTTAAATCATAGTTCACATTTGAAATTAACAAAACATTATTTTAAAATATTCTATATTTCAGACTTTAATTACTTCAACTTTTAAAACAATTTATCATTTATTTGACAAGCATCTTCCATGTAAAGAGTAAAATGTTAGATCATCAGAGAGAAATATTGAGTAAGACAGATGTTTTGCCCTATTTGATTTTACCATATCATAAAGGAGATCAAATCAATTCAATTCAATCCAACAGTATTCATTAAGTGCCTATTTTAAGCAATAACTAAATGAGGCTACACATCAGAAAATAAATAAAATAGATTTTCTTCCTGACAACTTACTTTGTGGTTTAATGAGAGAGAAAAGTAAACAAACAACTAGAATATAATGTGATAAGTGATCTAGTTGAAATATGTAAGTTTTAAAAAGGAAGTGCAATATAGAAAGGAACTAAATTCTCTGCAAGAGGTATGCTAGTTCACAGTTGGCAGGGTAAGAGAAAGGAGCAACGGTCAAGAGTCAGGTTATTCTTAGAGAAAGGGTCCCCTATATTAAAAGCCACAGATACAAAACTGCTTGAAGAATGGCTTATGGGAAAAGAGTTTGTTTCTAAGATGTAAGGTTAACACCACATTTTCAAAATATTCATCCATCAAAAGACAACTTAAGAGAGTAAAAATGCAAGCCACAGATAGGGAACATATATTTGTAATTTATGTAACCTATGAAGGGCTGGTAGCCAAATTATTTAAATCAGTTCTATCGTTTAATAAGGGGAAAAGGACATCCAGTAGAAAACTGTGCAAGAGATTTGAATGAACATGTCAAAAAACAGGATAACTAAACAATTATTAAATGTATAAAAATGTATACAACCTAATTATATATCAGAAAAAAGTAAAACCACAATGGAATGCCACAACACACCTACTATACTGTGTAAAACTAAAATTATATATAAAACCAAGTTAGCAAAGATATTGAACAACGGGAAGACTTGTTATGGTACATATGTATTAATAACACAACTGTGGGGGGGGCAAAATTATCATTATCTACTACAGTTTAACTTACATATATTTACATAACTTACATATAATTACATGACCCAGTAATTCAGTTCATAGATACATATTTACAAGACACATACACCATAAGATATACACAAAAGTAGTTATGGCAGTGTCAGTCATGTTAGACAAAATCTGAAAACCGTTCAGATGCTCATCAACAATAGAAATGATAAATAAATTATGATATGTTTGTTTGTGTTTCTGTGTGTGTAATGGAATACTATAAGGCACCAAAAATAAGTGAACCCAGGTAACATGAAACAACATGAACGACAGTCACAAATAGTTTTGAGCAAAAGAAGGAAGACACAAAACAATACATAATATTAGATCCAATTTATATGGATGTAAATAACAGGTAAAGTTAAACTACAGTGTTAGAAGGCAGGGTAGTTGTCACCTTTGGGAGGAAGGAGCACAGTGGTGGGCAAAGGCAAGCAGGGGACTTAGAGAAGCTGGTGTTAAATTCCTTAAGTTAATTATATACTTTGTGATAACTGATGAATTTAACATTGATGCTTATTGCACATTTCTGTATGTTTCTTATATTTCATTTATTTTTAAAAGGAAAAGCAATACTTTAGACCTGTCTTCTCCCTGCAAATTCTCATCTTTCCATAATTTCCATACTTATTTCTGAAAATTTTACAGTACTGGATATTTTTTCTGTCTTAGAACAAAGCCTACTATTTCATTGGCATTCAGCAATTACCAAATAATAAAATTATATTGGCAATAATTCAATCACCACATTCTTGAGTAAGGCTAATATAAGAAATGATCCATCAAGAAGGAAAGAAAGTAATTCCAAAGGAAGTTAGAGATTCTCTTGGTAATTAGACAAAATCATATTACAGGCAAATAGCATTATCAATTACTTAATGTTACTTATTTGCAAATTTTTTGCAAATATACTCTAATTTTCATCACAGATATAGACTTAGGTTACCTCATTTTGATGAACTACATTTAATTTTTATTTGTCCTGTCAACTGTCACTTTAATTAACCTTGCTTTTAGTTTTAATGTTTTAGTTTCATTTTTGTTTAAGAAACTTTTTGGGGGGTTTCACTTTTAGTTTCAGAGACTTTACATAAACTATACCTCTTGTCCTGATCAGATTTTGTTGTCATGCACTATCTTTCAAAATGGGGACAGCTATAAAGAAGTTAAATGAAACAGTGCAGATAATATCCTATTACTGAACAAAAATAAGCTTAAATGCATATTTTACACTAGATATAATTATAACAGTAGTAATAAAATATAAATTTATTGAACTAAAAATTATCTTTGCAAGGAAGGAAGGTCAGAAAGCATGTGAACACACACAAACACCTATACATATATGTAATGAATATTGTGGTGTTTTATTTTTCTTTTTTTTTTTTTTTTTTTTTTTTTTTTTTTGAGACGGAGTCTCACGCTGTTGCCCAGGCTGGAGTGCAGTGGCGCGATCTCGGCTCACTGCAAGCTCCGCCTCCCGGGTTCCCGCCATTCTCCTGCCTCAGCCTCCTGAGTAGCTGGGACTACAGGCGCCCGCCACCGCGCCCGGCTAATTTTTTGTATTTTTAGTAGAGACGGGGTTTCACTGTGGTCTCGATCTCCTGACCTTGTGATCCGCCCGCCTCGGCCTCCCAAAGTGCTGGGATTACAGGCTTGAGCCACCGCGCCCGGCCTTTATTTTTCTAATATTTAAATGGTACTATGGGTTCATTATACATATTTCAATCAAAATATGGAATGTAAAGTTCACTAAGATCTCTATTTCCAAAGACATCCACCATTTGCAGATAGGAAACTATTATTCTAAGTTTATTTTTTGTTTACAAACACAACTATTAATATTAATTAAAGCTAAAATATCACTAGTATAAAAGTAATTAATACTATTAATTACTAATAGTTTATAATACTAATTATTGCTAATTACCATTTTAAACTGATATTTTTAGTATAATATTAATGCTAATATTATTAGTCTTAATTTTATATAAATGGAGTCATAATATACATACTTTTTGATAATTTATTTTTTCACTTAATGTACATTACCTGTCCATGTCAGTATTTATAGATCTACTTCATTCCTTTTTTCTATTTCATTTTTCTATTATATATAAAGCATAATTCACTTACCTATTATTGATAATCCATTGTATTCTCTTTTTTGATGTTAGATATAATACTAAAAATAAAAATTTTCATATATATATCAGATATACACATAATTTTCTGGAACTGGAAATATTAAGTCAAAGAATGTAAAGATCTCATTTTTAAGAGTAATTGCCAAATTTCACCCCCCAATAATTATATCTATTTTTATTCCACTTATGCCTGCCAACAATAGCTGTTATTTTCATTCTTAATAGCTCTATTTTTTTAAAGAAATCCTATTACTTCATTAATACAATTAGCAAATGCAATGAAATAAAAGAAAAAATATATATCCTACCAAAACTGTTGGTTGAGTTCCTAAGAAAGTAACTAGAGGTGTTCACGCCTTGAACAATTGAGGTCTGTGTTGTACAGAATTTGCTGAATGACTAACTCCTTATTTTATTTCTTGATATAACTACTCCCATAACCTTTTAATAACCTCCATTACAATAACTTAATATAAGGAGATCATGAACAAATTTAGATGGTACTATTAATCACAAAGCAAATAAATATCATCATAGATGCTTCCAGTTAGGCACGGATGCTTCCTTTTACCTTTGCAAAAAGGCACCTGTCAAGTATCTTTTTAAAAAGTATGTAAATGACAGCAACAGGCATACACACATGAACATAACACTTTGCTTCCCTTTCATAATGGGATTCAGATTTCCTTTTTCTTCTTTCTTTGACAGTGCAAAATCTATTTTATTCAGATAGATAGATAGACATAGATGGATGAAGCTAATTACAACCCAATATATATTAATCTCAGGATTATATAGTAGACTTTTCATTAACTGTTTTTCTAAATCTTATAGATTTAGAAAGCTATAATCACTTTCTTTTTTTTTTTTTTTTTTTTGAGATGGAGTCTAGCTCTGTCGCCCAGGCTGGAGTGCAGTGGCCAGATCTCAGCTCACTGCAAGCTCCGCCTCCCGGGTTTACGCCATTCTCCTGCCTCAGCCTCCCGAGTAGCTGGGACTACAGGCGCCCGCCACCTCGCCCGGCTAGGTTTTTTTTTTGTATTTTTTAGTAGAGACGGGGTTTCACCGTGTTAACCAGGATGGTCTCGATCTCCTGACCTTGTGATCCGCCCGTCTCGGCCTCCCAAAGTGCTGGGATTACAGGCTTGAGCCACCGCGCCCGGCCTATAATCACTTTCTATTCAGTTCATTAACCATAAAAGGAAGGAGTTTCTCACATTAAAAAATTAACAAAAATCAGCTGGGCATAATGGCTCACCTCTGTAATCCCAACACTTTGGGAGGCCAAGGCGGGTGGATCACAAGGTCAAGAGATCGAGACCATCCCGGCAAACATGGTGAAACCCCGTCTCCACTAAAAATACAAAAATTAGCCGGGTGTGGTGGTGCGTGCCTGTAATCTCAGCTACCCAGGAGGCTGAGGCAGGAGAATTGCTTGAACCCAGGAGGCAGAAGTTGCAGTGAGCGGGGATTGCACCACTGCACTCCAGCCTGACAACAGAGTGAAACTCCGTCTCAAAAGAAGAAAAAAGAAAAAAAATTCACACAAATCTGGTATGCCTCAATTTAAACAGAATAGGTAAGAAAAAAATGAGACATCTGAGAGGGAGAATTAATAAATCTTTTTAAAAAATAATGGTTATTCAGTCTCATGCTTACCATCCATTATGAAAGTGTTTCTAGTGAAGACCACAATTTTTATGTTGATTTACATGTTTTGGTTCTTAAAGACCATAGCCTCAGAGTTCACCCAATTGAAGATACACTGGCAACCCTCCATATGTCACAATTTGGCAGATGAGTTTGTGACAAAGTTTTATCTCATTTAATGCGATAAATAGTTAAAAAAAATACTCTACATTCAAAATTTATCTGGAAGATTACATTTCAAACTTTTTAGAAATTGCTTTCAACATTTTTTAATTTGTGAAACATTCATAGCCTTTCCACTGATTCCTTCCCCATTACATCTGAAATAACAAAAAGGTGAATTATGCCATATGGAAAACATCTCATCCAGCATGTTTTGAAGCATCTTCATAAATCGAACATTATTTCTGGATGCTTCATGATCATTTGATAGGTCACTTAAAGGTGATCTAAAAATATTATTTGAAACACTCTTCATAGAAAGCACGTTGTCAACCTTCAGTCTAACATGAGCATTAGACATTATATGTCTATGCTAACTTTAACAGAAGCCCTCACACAAAGTTATAAAATGTTTCTGACATTCATGGCTCACAGAGCAGGAGTTTCAAAGAGCTGCAGAAGGTTATGTTGATTAAGCAAAGACATTTTCTATAAATCCATTGCTGAAGCAAATAAAAAGACGGGTGGTGAGGGAGGTAGGTGTGTGGTGTCACAGTGATCAACAAAACTGCACTCAGCATGGAAGTTATAAGAGATAAAATTAAGCATCTTGCTTTGTAATCCTTTTCTAGAATGTTCTAGAATCCTCTGTAATGTTTATATGCCATACAAAAAGGAGAGAGTATAAACCTGTCAAGACATTAAAAAACAAACAAGGAAACAAGTAAAACTGAAATTGCCCTTCCTGGATGACAGTGTGGTACTAATCATGTAATAGCATCACACTAAATCAAGGGTACCCATCACAATAGATCTAGCAAAATCACAATGCTCCTTTTGACTTCTGAGTGGTGCTAATGTTATACATGTCAATGACAGCTTTTCCTGTGCTTGAGTCTAAATAAATTTACTGATTAAAAAGATGCAAGTGCTTATGAATAGGCTCTTCCAAAAGCCACATTTTTTAAAGCTTCATTCTCCTGTTTCTAACACAACAAGATGTAGTATTTTGGGTAATGCTTGTCAAATGGGCACTGACTGTAGCTGATTCCATAAACATTTGTCCCCTTTGTGTTCTTGAAGCAGAATACATTACATTTCCAAGGAAAGTTAAGACTATATAGGTACTTAAAGAGCTCTCAGTTCTGGGTTTCTCATATGTAACATTAATTTTTACAGGCAGCAAACATCAGACAATTATAAAGCACTTCACCTAGCAAACTTCAGCCTTTGTTAGACTTACAAAGATATTTTGTCATTTGCTTATAAGACAACTGATAGTCAAGAATTGGCTGTATAATTGTCTAGCAAAGGTTCCACAGAACAATTATAATACTAAAGGATAAATACTTAGAATGTAAAAAGCCAGGTGATTTTTCATATTTATAAAATAATTTTTTCAGTTAGTGACACTCTATGGGATGAACCATTGTGAGTCCCATTATCTCTTGAAAGAGAGAGTTTTATCATGTAAGGAGAATATTTACATTTGGGTAGAAAAACAGATGTTTATAATGTCCAGCTTTAGACCTAGATTACATATATAGAAATTATTTCATTTAAGTATGGATTGCTAAGTATTTATATAGTCACATATGTATAAACACTTCCTTTAAAATATATTGTATGTTTAATTTTTACGAAACAAGGAGAAAATTCAAGGAGACTTTTATTTGCTTGTTAAATGTGGCAATATTGTTCAAATGATGTTAAAATTAAAGTAATAAATGCAGATTCTGAGCAAAGAAATTGGGAAATAAAGATGACTATAAAATAATGTTTTATGAGAGGATTTGCATACTTTGGCATAGTAAAATGGCATATGTGGGTATTAGAACAGGGCTTTTTTTTATTAAAGACTATCATGAAAGAAAATAGCTACAGTTTTTCAAAGCACTTTTGACTTCCTATAAGAATACCTATTTTCTACAAGTGGATTCATATGACACTCAGTCTTAAAAATCTGAAGGGAAAAAACATTTTTGACAGAGATTTCTAAAATTTCATAAACAATTTTGATGTCCCTAAAGGGTTAGGAAAAAGCATCTAAAGCAGTGTCCCAGGTAAAAAACTAATAACTCAGCGAGGAAATGAAAATATTTAATTAAACATTATATGCATGCTTGCATTTATAAATACATATTGGAATTACTGTTACATAGTACATAAAAGGACAAGAACACAAATTAGAAATTTCCTTCTCTGGTCCTGACCAACCATGTATCAATCAAACTTAAGTGTATATATTTGTCCCATGAAGATTTACATTATAAATTCATACAATACGTGTTCAGCATCTACTGATGAACAAATGAAGGAAGCTAACTTTTCTATGATTCATAAGAAGTAACGTAGTATCATGTATGTTCTCACTAATAGAAGCCATTAAGATAAACTTCAGTACACGGAGAAAAGATAAGAGAAGGCCCGTGAATAATAAATAAGCAGGGTGGATATACAGAGATCAAATCATGCCAAACAAACCTGATTGCTTTTTTTGATAGAATTACAAAATTAATGGATAAAGACATGAAGTACAAGTAGAATATTTGGATTTTCATAAAGTATGTAATTCAATGTTTCATAAAATCTGTCTTACAATATTAATTCAAATTGGCTTGAAGATGATTATTCTCAGATGGTCCGACAACCATTTAAAGAGCTATAAACAAGGGGTAATGATAAATGGCAACAGATAGAATTGGTGGGAGGAGTGAGCTGCCACCAAGGTTGATTTAGGTCTTGAATTTTAGTATCTTCATTACTAACATGCAAAATGGAATAAATAACATGCAAATACAATTCAAAAATGACACTAAATTGGAAGGCACCGTAAACGCAGGACAGTAAAATAGTCAAGAGGATGTGAGATGGAACATAAAATGAGACTACACGAGAGACTGCCCTCACTAAAAGGCAAGTGTATGTTAAAAGATAGTTTGGATTTATTATCCTCCACTCCAAAAAACAAAATGCCAGACAAACCTGGCAAAACAGGTTGACAACATAGGATTGCACAATCCCATAAGTAATGCATTATGGAAACTGCTTTAAAATATTTATCTCCAGATTTTAATTCATGTCTAAATCTCAGCAGATCTATAAATAGAAGGGAGTTTAGAAATGACAGTTTAAACCAAATTCTGTTTTTCAATATGTTATCCCAAACAGAAAAACACATATCTTTATAGAGTGACTTTATACATTCAATTCTCTATTTTCTCCATACGGATTGTTCATAGGGAAAAAAAAAAATCCACTACAACCTGGCTATTCTTTGATAATGAACACACTTAAAGGTCTTTCCTTCTCTCATGAGTGCAGCTGAAGTGTATGTAGGGAATATAATCTACACAAAAGATAATCATGAAGGTAAATCTTCTGTAAATGACTTTTGGATTATCCATGGCACAATGCTCCCTCTTCATCCGTACAAATAATTGAGAGTCGATTGTACACACATATGAGGAAAGATAAATAGGAAGAGAAATGACTTCCATGAGAAGATTATTACTTTACTCCACTTTATCCTCTTCTATCGGACAACTCAACAAATTAGAGGGAATTCAGAGCACTGAAACCAAAATGATAAAGGCAATAAAGTTATCCACTTATGAGAATGAATTAAATGAGCTAACCCATGGAGTGCATCTGACAGCCATGAGCAAGTTATAACGTGTAACACCTAGTTATACACTGAAAATTCAAAAGAGGAAAGAAATTCTTTTCAAGGGATAAGGGCAATTTCCCTCTTACTCATATTCTCAAATAAAGAAAATTACAATTTAGAGAAAACACTATTGCCTAAATCATTGTGAACAAATTTGATTTAGACTTTTACTGCAGAAATATTTCTGAAGTACTAAAGAACCAACTCTTGATTACCCATGGGGAAAGACATTAAAAGTTACAAGATATTAGTGAAAATTACAGGGATTTTGAAGTGAGATAGTTGTAGGTTTGAATCTTGGCTCTGTCACTTACACAAGACATATTGGCATGGTCAAATGTCTTCATCTGAAACATAGAGAAAATAAATCTAACCTAGTTCACAAATGTGTTAAAAGAAAAAAGAATGTTAAAATAATAAAAAGTTTTTAAAAAGTCACGTTTCATTTTGAAATATACACAAAAACATTATTGTAAACTATCATCCCTTGTAGAGAGGAAAGATGGTAGAAAGAGCATTATATTGGGATCATGAAGTCCTAAATGTGACCACTACTTTTCCATTTACCAATTACATAATTTAAGTAATTTATTTAAAATCTAAGTCTAATATTTCTCATTTATAGAACTGCTGAAGTGCTGTGCAGGTCAGTAGATTGTAATGCAAATAACTGAATAACTGATATATAGTGAATACAAAATAAACATGCATTTTCCTGTCCGCTCATCTTTATCTTTCCCCACCTAAAATAGTTACTTTAACTGGTTTTCAAAAATGTGCAGGCCCTCATAGTGCATATGTGGCATCATCCATCTCAATATTCAAACGAAATCGGGGTAGAGAATACATATTGCCTATGTTTTCTCTTCCACATTCTGGCATTTTAAAAAATATCAAATAATATATTTGAAATTATTTAAGGTCAGAGTGTAACATTAATGAAAGATTTTATATTATTTACTTAAGTATTCCTACATGTGTATTGTTTTGTTTCATGAAATCTTAGTGATAAAATGCTGTATTTATATAGCTCATTCTGTTCAGCACTGCATACAAATGAGTGATAAATAAAAGCTTTTGATAATAGATGGCAATTAAGCATATCCTCAACCTCTTTCTGCTTAACCCTGACCATTTCAGCTTGGTATTAGTATCTGGAGCCTGACACCTGACTGAAGAGTGGGAAAATAGGCATCTGGGCGTAGGTCATCTACTTTGCATATTTATTTTTGACAGTTGCAGGTCATCTTCACAGCAAAAACTGTAAAGTAATATGAATAGATTAAAAATAAAACTGGAAACTTTGAGAGTTGAGATTCTTTGTTTAGGAAATCTATTTCATTAATGTCATTTTAAAACTACTTTATTAATTAATATTTATTGCACACTTATTATTTAAAAAAATTATACCTTCCGCATAAAGTGGTTTTGATATATAAAGGAAGTTACACATATAGTATTTAAAACAGTATCTAAGATATTATATAATACCCCAAAATAAAGTTATTATTAGCATTATTGTATTGCCATCAATATCTTTATATCAAGATTACCTAGTTCCAAAGATAAGAAGGGATATAACACCAATTTTTCATAAGAGGATATAGAGGCTATCTAATAGACACCTATTGTGTCTAATGAGAGCTATACATCCGAGAACTTCCCCAATCTCTCACATCCTAATCATTGACATGGTTAGAGTTGCAATTGCTATCAAGTAGCTTCAGTTAACTCAAGGTGACTCAGCCACATTTTATGAAATGAATTATGGGGCAGAAACTGGGGGAAAAAGTTAGTTTTACTTTGGGTATCTTAACTGAAGAATATAAGCATAAAAGTGATTGGCTGCCACGTTTTCTATTATGTGGGCCAGAAAAGCAAATAATGTCAGCATACAAAGAAAGCGAAGTCCATTAATAGGGGGAAATAGGAATGATAGACAGATACAATATCAGATGGTGTTCATATTCCTGATTTAAAATTTTAAGGACCTATACATTCTCCCCACCAAAAAAATAAAGGAAAAAAATATTTGGATTCTATGGAATATTTCTGATTTAAATTGCACTAAGGCCTTATGCATTACCCCCTCTAAGAAAAAAAGAAAACCAAATCTTATCTTTAAATTCTATGAATTTTTTTATATCAATATCATGAATTTTCTTTTTGCGTTAGCTTCTTTATGTATAACTATTTAATTTTATGAATGAGGTAACCAAGGTCCAGAGTGGCTACATTTTTGCCCAGTATCAGACAATTTTCAAGTGGCTGATATGGAACCAAAAATAAGAATAATTTGTGTATATTATTAGGGTCTTAATTTTGTAACATTTCAAATAAAACTCCACTTCCAAATCCAGAAACTGTTAAGAGAAGGGAGATCATAGCCAGAATTATCCAATGAGATTCTTTAAACCTGATGCAAAGTACATGGGTAGGAAAATACCTTTTCCAAAGATAAACTGAACTCCAAGCGCTGAACAAACTGTTCACATTCTAGATAGGGTTACTGGGAGGCTTCCAACAGTTTCGAATAGAGTCTGTTAGACACATTACCTCCTACCCCTAACATCTGTCTCAGGATAGTCACATCAACTTATATTCTCCAGGAAAGATGTATATCTTCCTGCTTCAGTGATACAGAGAAATGGGACCTTAAAAATATCATCTGTTGATTGTTATGATTACAATCCTCTATACAGGAAATGTGACTATAAGCAAGATACTGACCTCTTACGACATCAACACACACACACACACACACACACACAGACACACACACAAATATCCTCTAAAGGCCATCACCAAACAACACTTCACTAAATAGTGAGTATGCAACATTTTTCCTAAGTTGCTTAGAGACTTAGGAACATTTCCACAAAAAAGCAAATAAAACTAGAAATATGAATGATTTATACTGTAAAAAGTGGACTATCGACTATCTGTATGTATAAATTTATGCAAACCAATGAACACAATTTATAATAGCAGTACTAATGTCACCAATTTCTAAACTACATTCTATAGCTATGATTCTGTCATCAGTCTTTGTTTCCATACCAGATCATCATGGTTCTTGGCATGTAGTAAGTGCTTAACAAATGTTTGGTGAATTAATAAAATCTATTAACAATCCTCACCCTGCTGGGTTTCTCTGTGACACTTCCAGTCACTCAGCACTCCACACAGCCCAAACAGCTTGAGAGGTGAAAATTTGCACTCTAGTGAAAAGAGTTCTAAACAGGAGGCCAGGAGGTGAGTTCTTAGTCTTAGATCTGTCTAGACATTTGCATGAACTTTCCTCATCTATAAAACATGTTTGCTGTACTAGATACTTCTAAGAGTTAAATTCTAATAACATTCTACATTATTTAAGGACAAAGAAGATGGCATAGATACATTTTAAAAGCAGAAAAGGGTTAGAATCCTAGCTTTACCGTTTACTTGTGACTTTGGGCAATTTATTTAGCCTCTGAACTTTAGTTCCTTTTTCTGTTGAAAAGGAATAATAACACTTACTTCATAGAATTGTTATGAGAGTCAATTGAAATAATGTGTGTTAAGCTTCAGGCACAGTGCCTGGCACTAAACGCTCACAATAATTATTTGGTGCTATTGTTCTTACTATTTTTTATTTGTTGTGTTGTTTTTGTATCTGTTCTCTTCTCTGATCCAGGAACAAGTGCAGAGTTCATCATCTAATTAAAATCTGCTGGGAAAAGGCTATCAATGAGACTAAACTCTGCAGGACAAATCAATGTAACAATACAATATATAAAGGGCAAATCAAGCAGTAACATCAAAGGGTTATTGAACTGTGTAGTCTTTGAACACTTTAATAAATAGAAGTTTTCTATTACAAGTATCACCTTATTATAATAGTAGGACATGAATGAAATTTTAAACCACTTTAGAGGAGTCTGGAAATTACCATATTTATCAAAGGAAGATGTGGGTTTTAAAGATTAAATAGTGCTACTGGAAGAATTACTGTGAAAAAAAATGGATTGTCTATCACATGACAGGTACTAACCATAACAAGAATTCTCATAACCACACAAAATCACTAAATGAAGAAACACAGAGTTGAATATGATGCAGTCCTGCATGTGTCACAAAAGCAGTGAACGTTAGAGATGAAATTCACACCCTGGCTGGTAGTCCCTGGGTAGCAGCTAAATGTCTCAGGATCTAATTACCCACTTCTTTGTGGTTGATACAGTTCTACTTCAAGAAACACCAGTGAGAAAGCAACAAATATGGTGGTTATGACCAGGAACTTGGGAATCTAACAAGTGAAAAGACACCTAATTCATAGAAATTATTTAAATGCCTATAAGAAATAGCTTTAAAGCCGGGCACGGTGGCTCATGCCTGTAATCCCAGCACTTTGGGAGGCTGAGGTGGGCGGATCACGAGGTCAGGAAATCGAGATCACAGTGAAACCTCGTCTCTACTAGAAATACAAAAAAATTAGGCAGCTGTGGTGGGGGGTGGGGGGCGCCTGTAGTCCCAGCTACTCGGGAAGCTGAGGCAGGAGAATGGCAGGAACCCGGGAGGCGGAAGTTGCAGTGAGCTGAGATCGCGCCACTGCGCTCCAGCCTGGGCCACAGAGTGAGACTCCGTCTCAATAAAAATATAAAAAGAAAAAAGAAAAAAGAAAAAAGAAAAGAAATAGCTTTTATGTGTATGAATTCTATTTTAAATTAAACAATTACAAATACAAAAATGGTTTATTCACTGATTCATACAACGGACATGTGTTAAGCATCTTCACGTACCAGGTATGCTATTAGACACTGAGTTTACAGCAGTAACCAAAAGCGGCCAGATTCCCTACTCAGAGAAAACTCAAATTCTTGGAAAAGATTAAGGGGACCTGAAAATACAGAAACAAAAACAAACAAATATGTAAAATAGAATTCTGAAATAATAATAACAATAATAAAACTGGGGTTTCCATTTGCTACTACTGATCTGCATGTATATTAATTTTGGCAATAGTTGACAAAGGAAAGCAAATAGAAAAATACATTAAAAGCTAATATAAGACTAAATACAAATACCAACCTGATTTCACATTTTATATCAATTAAAATAGTCTTATTTTTTAAAAATTGACTTCATAATATATAAACTTAATGAATTTGAAATTTCAAGGTAAAAATATACTAATAAAATGTATGTTTCGGAATTCCACTTTGGGAAATAAAAGTTCCAATCAGGGCCGAGGGCGGTGGCTCACGCCTGTAATCCCAGCACCTTGGGACGCCGAAGCGGGTGGATCACGAGGTCAGGAGATCGAGACCATCCTGGCTAATACAGTGAAACCCCGTCTCTACTAAATACAAAAAATTAGCTGGGCATGGTGGCGGGCGCCGGTAGTCCCAGCTATTTGGGAGGCTGAGTCCGGAGAATGGCGTGAACCCGGCAGGCGGAAGTTGCAGCGAGCCGAGATTGTGCCACTGCACTCCAGCCTGAGCAACAGAGCAAGACTCTGTCTCAAAAAAAAAAAAAAAAAAAAAGTCCAATTAACATTAAATAACTTTTGGGCTAGTGGTTAGTATTAGTGCTTATTTTTCCTGGCTGAATTGCACATTTTTAAGTTTGAGGAGTATCTTCTAATATGGTTTGAATCTGTGTTCCCATCCATATCTCATGTCAAATTGTAATCCCCAATGTTGGTAGGGGAACCCTGTGGGAGGTAACTGGGTTATGGCAGTGAAGTTCTCATGAATGGTTTAGCACCATCCCCTCTTGGTATTGAATAGTAAGTGACTGCTAAGAGATCTGGTTGTTTAAAAGTATTTAGCACCTTCTGCCTCTCTCTGGAACCTGCTCCTGCCCTGTAGATGTCTGTTCCTGCTTTGACTTCTGCCATGAGTAAAAGCTCCATGAGGCCTCCCCAGAAGCAGGCACTGGTGACATGCTTCCTATACCGCCTGTGGAACCATGAGCCAATTAAGCTCTTTTCTTTGGAAATCACCCAGTCTCAGGTATTTGTTTACAGCAAAGGGAGATGGAACTAATGTATCTTTCCTCTTTTTGTTAGTTTGTTTCATCGAAGTTACATAATAGGTGAATCTTACCTAGCTTATGCCTACTGAGTATTTTAATTGATCTGAAATCTCTTTCCTTAATAAGAACAAGTTGCTTAGAGCAAGCAACCTAGTACAAGTTATGCTTATAAAATGTCTACCAGGCCTTCCTTATTAAGGGTTTGCTATCTCCACAATAAAGTATTATTACTCAGCCTCTGCCTTTCCTGGTCAGATGTATTAGACCTATTTTCAGCTGTCAGCCTGTCAGAAACTTGCATGCAGATAAATGATGCCAATAGAACACATGGTCTGGTCAACAGACAATCAGTCTAGAAGCTGTGGCACTTTGATTTACTTATCTGAAAATAAACTCTACCAAATCTCCTCTAAAGATAATTCTCATCAAAATGCAATGCAATTGAAAATAAATATTAAAATTATAAGCCAATTATTTGTAATCACTGCTCTTATAACAGTTATTCAATGCCCCTTGTGCTATATTTCTTGAAACCTCTTTGACTTGCAGCAGTTGTAATAATTCTCCCTTACTCACAGGTTCGAAACTTGCATGGCTCTATTTCTCCTTAGGGGAAAAACTGTTTCAGTCTTTAACATCCTCTAAAGCTCCCTGGAGGTCTAGGGATTGTGAGCTCAAATTGGTCTATCCTATAGAAACATCTAGTCTTGGAACTCGGTCTCTGTGCCTTCAACTCCTGAAAACTGACTCTGTGTCCTTGAAAGATTATAACTGATCACTCATTTAGACATGTTTGCTCCACAGTTCTCCATCCTAGATTCATATTACAATCATACTCAGAGCTTAGAAACAAAACACTAATGCACAGGCCATACTTCCAGATTCCAATTTAATTCTTCCAAGTCTGTCCACTTCAGATGATATTTAAAGGGCTCTGTGAATGTACAATGCCTTCATCAACACCTCAGCTAACTGATGATTAAAACAATGGTTTACTATAAGGTAATACTAATTCTTGAGTTTTTGTTTCTTTCCTCTCTTCATGTCCACAATCTTTAGTGATTTGCTTCAATTGTTAAAACTGAACGAATGTGATGACATATGCAATGTTTCTTTGTTCTGACTATCTCCACCCTTTTAAATTAATTCTTTATCTATCTTACGTCGTCTTGGTCACCTCACCCTTTTGGGGTGATTATTAATTTGACTTTAAAAACAGTTACACATTCCCAGAAGTAGTTCATAACCAATAGTTTCCCAAAACTGACAATGACACACACCTGATTTTATGTATATAAAATGTGTAAATGTCTATACAGAAAACAGAATGTGAAAAATAATGGCATTTTCCTTGGGGTGACAGAGAAGGAAGAGGAAGCTGAAGAGCAGGAGACAGGTAAAAAAAAAAAAAAAAAAAAGTACAGAAAGATATATTAAGGTCAATTGATGTGGCAGGGATAAATCTTTTTCCAAAATTCAAGTATAGATTTATAGCTTATTTATTACAATAAACTTAAATTACCTTAATCTAAGCTTAAATTCTATTTTGAGCTCTTATTCTACCAGGCAGGAAAACTAAAATCTCAGATGATTGGGATATGACTTATATCCCTACTTCACTAACTTTTCCTTAAAGATCTATCTAATTTCCATGCAACAGAAGGAATTATCAAGAATTGAGGTAGGGCAAATTTACTACCCCATAGTACTACCTCATAGTACATAATACTGCAGTATTGTAACCCCTTCTTAACACCGCCAATGGTTGCCATACCATTTTGCATGACCCCTGTAGAGTGAGATACTATCTCAGGTTGAGAACTATTAGACTGACTGAAAGGAACATAGGGCTTAAAGAAATATTGGGGAAAAATGGCTAAAATTCCCAAAGTAGGATCCAATCTATTTGTATATGTATATTGAGACAAACATTGAAAAAAATCATAAAATATTAACAATAGCTAGTTTTAGATTGGGAAATTATAAGTGATTTTTAAAAATTATTTTTTGTCTTTTTGTGTGCCCATATTTTTTAAATAAACTTGATTTCCTTTATAATAAGAAAATAATTTTAAAGCACATCTTTAAAGTTTATAAGGAAAAGCAAAATGTATTACATTTTTTATTCAGAACTCCAGACAGTGTTCCCACTCTTCATATTAGTAAATGACCATTAGGAAGCAAATATTCATCTCTCTCAGTATTTTCTCTCTTCCTAATTATATGAAGATCCCACATGTGATATTCTCTCCGGTTCTACTTCATTTAAGGAACCTCTGTGACCTTGTAAAAATTATTATAACTCTAGGTCACAGGTGGAGAGTTATTAGCAATGTCCTACGGGAAACAAATGCCTTTCCTAAAACTGCCTAATTATGATCATTGTGTGTACATAATTTCCATGTATTTTGTGAAGAACATGTTAAATGGTTTAATTTAAATGCCATTAGGGAATTATACCTAGTTATAAGAATTATAGAACAGGATAGACTCTTCACATAAGATGAAAGTCTTATTTACACATCAGATATTACACTGACTTGTTGACTATTTCTCTTGTTCAGTGCTCAGAAATTATTAAAGTTTAGGAACTTAAAAAAGAAACAATTTCTGCTCCTTGGAGACTGGAATTATACCAGAGTTTTTATCTTTACAGTATTACAATCAAGTTCATATCAACAAAACCAGATAGGACAAGGAGTTGAAAAGTTATTCCAATTTTTCTGACTTTTTCACCTCTTTATAGATCAAAGAGTGAAGACTCATGAGGCTAAGGAAAATGATACTATTTACAGAAATAGAATTTTAAAATATATTGAATATATGCAAATTTAACTAAAACCAATCTGGTCTTCTTACTACTGCATTCCTTTATAGTATAATTATATTTATTAATTGGATTATTGAATATGTTATATATATTGAATGATGCTTTCTTAGTGGAAGTAATTTTAGGATATTGTAGTACAATAAAATTAGGCAATAAGTGGGAGTTGAACAATGAGAACACATGGACACAGGGAGGGGAACATCACACGCCGGGCCTGTCAGGGGACTAGGGGAGGGATAGCATTAGGAGAAATACCTAATGTAGATGATGGGTTGATGGGTGCAGCAAACCACCATGGCACGTGTATACCAATGTAACAAACCTGTACGTTCTGCACATGTATCCCAGAACTTAAAGCATAATAAAAAAAATTAGGCAAAAGAGAAATACAGGGAAATTCTTGATATGAATTCTAGGATGTTACTTCACATGTCTGATCATCTCAGTTTGCTTAACTACCAAATGTGGACCTAGATGGCGTTTCTCCTCTCTTCTATATGGAAAATGCTTCCATACATTTTTCTATTATAGAAAGCAGGAACTATAACTTTAGAATAGACCCTATCAGAGGATATAGGCGAGCACATCCCAGTGGAAAGTATCTCCCAGAGAATGATTTTTGTCATAGGGAAATAAAATATAACAATCTAGATTTGCTTATCCAGTACTTAACCTGTGCTATGTGCTTGTTAATACATTAGGCCATTTAAACTTAATGAAAGTCTTATGAAGTGGATAATATTACTATTGTTTCTACAGATTAAAAAAAATTCAAGAATTATTTTTCTCCATGCTTGTGAGAATAAAACAACAACAAGAAGAAACAGAACTCAGAATATGCAAGATGAACCTTGAACCTAACTAAATTCTTGGAACCCATCTGACATCTATAACTCAATGGTGTGAGAGAAATACAACTAAAAAAAAAAAATAACAATGAGGAGGAGGATAACAGCAAAAAAAATTAAAAATGAAAACAATGAAGCCGCCTGCCTGGGTTTAAATCTTGGCTCTGTCATTAATAAGCTGTGAACTCTCAGCCAAGTTATCCAACGTAGTTGTATTTACATATTTTCATATGTAAAATGGGAAAATTGATAGTTCTCACCTTGTGGTGTTATAATAATCCTGAGTTAACTGTGACATATACTCAGCAGTCAGTAAAAACATTATAAATATATAAAGATGTGCTATTATCATGCCATTTGATTGCTTTTATGTAATGAATAACTGCCATTAATGATGATTAGGGAAAAAATAGACACTTTAATTATCTAACACATCAGAAAAAACTAAGTATTTCCAGAGAAATGAATTATATATGTTATCACACTGTTACTGAATGGTAAGATAACCTTTCCTTCCAGTAAGAGACAATGAAAATAAACAAATAAAAGAAATAGAAATAAAATGAATAGTAAGATAACTTGGTTCAATTACAAATCAGCAGTTGAAAAATAAGACTCCTTAGTCCATAAAATGGTTTGAATGTTCTGTCCCCTCCAAATCTCATATTGAAATGCAATCCCCTATGTTGAGGTGGGGCCTGGTGGGAGGTTTTTTGTTCATGGGGTAAACTCCTCATAAATGGCTTGGTGCCCCACTGTGGTCATGAGTTCATGTGAGATAAGGTTGTTTAAAAGAATCTGGCACCTCTGCCCCTCCCTCTCTTGCTCCTGCTCTCACCATGTGATTCGCAGGCTCACCCATCACCTTCTGTCATGATTGAAAGCTTCCTGGGGCCGCATCAGAAGCTAAGCAGGTGCTGGTGCCATGCTTCCTGTGCAGCCTGCAGAACTGTCAGCCAATTAAGCCTTTTTCTCTTTATAAATTATGCAGTCTTATTAAATAGGTATTTATTAAATCCTAGATTTTAGAACTATTATTCCTTGATAATGACATGAAATGGACTAACACAGTCCATAAATACAATTCTCGAGGTTAGTGAAATTATAGACATATATGTCATAAAGATTATTTATTACATTTATATGTTTACGAATTAAATGTGTTATATATAGATTACTTTCATTAAAGGAAATCAGAAAATAGGGCAGAAAGTGATATGAAATTCCTCAGCACAATTACTAAGTTTCTGATAGTTTTTTTTTATTTTCTACGTAAACATCAAAAGTAATATTCTTGGGGAAGAGGGACTACCTTCGTCCTGGAGCATTCACAATGCCTTACAGTTTATGTCATCTTGATTGCTAGATTATAAGAATTAGTCTGAGAAAAAAGTCACTAGGCATTTCCTGAGTTCTAATTTGAGATATGTTTTAAGGTACTGAAAACAATTGGCATTTGGCTTTGTATTACTCAATGCACCAGAGGCATGCAGTTATCAAAACAGCTCTTGTGTGTTATTCCCCCACTTATTAAATTGATTTTATTAAACTTGTTCCTGGCTGATTTGCTATATGCCAAGCTTTCTCCTGGGATCCATTTCTAAAGAATTCTTAATAGAGGTGATAGCTTTTGATGGGTACATTTCAGAAAGTTCTAGGATTCTAATAAAATTCCCAAAGTTTTCACAAAACCCTAGAGAAAACATCCAAGTTGTATAAATGTTTTGGAGTTAAGTGTGAGGGAGATTTTAAAAAAGCAACCGAATATTAATTGTTTTGTGATACAAATCAAAGAACAGAGAAAAAGGCTTGTGACTCAATTGCTAATGAAGTTTAATTGGAATCAATGTGAGTGTCAGAATACTGAGCATTTATGACTGAATTTCTTAAAAGAAAGTAAGTTTTATACATAATGGGCAGAATTTCACAATGAGAAACCAGAGCTATTTTCTATATGTCCTAATATTTTGACAAAATTGAAAATAAGAAAAGGGAAGGAAAAGAGAAGACTCACACTGCAAGCAATGTCATAGCTTGAAAAAATTTTTAATTTATAAAACGAAAATGAGAGTTGCGCTTCACAGAGAAAAGTTCAGGTTTGGACATGAATTGAAGAAACAGGGTTTAAGAGGTCAGTTACAATGGTATAGAGGAGGCAAAATCTGAGAAATAGGTATTTATTAAATCCTAGATTTTAGAACTTTAGTAGATTGGTAACAGCATAGCCTTTGTACAAGTCAAATTGCAAGTTAAAGTTAATTAGAAAAAAAAAAAAAAGAAAAGAAAAGAAAGGAGTATGCCATAGTAACTACAAGATATCCTTAGAGAACTTGGTGAAAATGTTAAATAACATATCTCATATGTTATATATTAGGAGGCGTTAAGATGAGATCAGAGGTTCTCATCTTAGTTATGAAAACAAAGCTTAAAGGATCATTTCGTTCTTCAAAATAAAGTAAAAGTGGTGGCTTACTGAGGGCTCACATTTCCTAAAGTTTATTTAGATGAGTAAGTCATTGGAACTCACATAGTATACATATCATGCATTATCTAAAATATACTGACTTTTTCATATTAAACATTTTATTTTTGCTAGTTGCAGGTACATGATTTAGCATTATGCAAAATAAATATCTAGCTTAATTATCTGCTTAGACCCTGGGAAACTAGGGTAACAAATCAGCCAGAGCAGGACAAGAAAATGTGGGATGAAGAAGCTAGGTAATGGGATGTCTAGGGATGCCAGACAATGGGTATTTGTAGGATTCTATTCAGCAGGAATCTTGAGTGCTCTGCTATTCAAAATCTATGTACCCTTTTGCCTACCTCTCTCCTACATTGATCCTACTTCCATTACTCCATTATTATTATGTGCAATATCTATTTGTTCATCCTTCTATTAAGTTAATGGCTAAGGAAAAAACATGGAAAACAATATAGAATAAGTTGTTAAAGTTGGGGTAGTTGCATTTCATTTGGACAAAACTTAATGAAGTAATTTCACAAATGTTTATTTAGTACCTACAGATAAGCTACAGTACCATGTACTGGCAATATTGAGATGAAAGATAAATGTTGTTCTCATAAGATAATCAAAGTGTAGAGACTGGGGCTGGCATGTAAGGACAAGCAGGAGAGTCAACAGTCATAATTTGATCATTGTTGTAACAATGTACAGGATGCTGCAGAAGAGAGAGAGGAAAAGTATAACATTACAATTTAGAACAGCATAGGGTACCTTTATGAGGAAGTAACATGATACTGGAAAGGCTACTAAGACTAAAATGAATAAAGAAGAGGGTAACAGATGGAAACCATTTCAGGTAAAGGATACATTGTGAGCATAGGGAACTGATTCGACTAAGGTCCTGGATCCCTAGCAAAATGGTGGCAGACAGTTTGGTGAAAGAAGGTGACTAACCAAATCATAAAGGTTAGCTAAGGCATAGTCAGATATTCAGAAAGAAATGTGGATTTAAGAGATAGATTTGGGCAGGGATGAATTATACAGAAAGGCGATACACTGTGACTAACAGAAGGCAGAGGTGAAATATACCGTACTATCTATATTTAAATGGCGATGCAGAGAAAGGAGTAGCCAATGAAAGATAATAAGGAAGGGTCAGGCAGGTGGGACAAAACCAGGAAATAATAGTGTTAGGGAATCCAAATGATTTCAAAAAGAAGAAATGGTCAGCAACATCAAATGTTGCCAAAGATAATGACTAGAAGATGTCCACTGGGTTTAATACGGAATATCATTAGTAACCTTGTTAAGAGCAATTTAATTGAGAGTAAAGAGTAAAAACCATAGTAGACAGAGTTATGGAGACAAAGACAATGCATATAGACAATACTTTCTGGGGTCTTGACTCTGAAAATATTAGAAAGTAGCCAAAGATATGTATGGGTTTGAGGGGAATTCTCTGATTTATGTGGTAGAATTGTGAGCAGAATAAAATACTATATGGAAATAGACAATAGAGAAAGAGGGTGTGGCCAAAATTTTAGATGATTCAGAAAATAAAGAAAACAAAACGCTGAGACTGATACCATGAGGTTTTCAGAGACAGATTTATCTTGGAACCAGTGAAGCTTAATCTTCATGGCTCCTTCTTCCAAGGGCCCCTTTCAAAACAATGTAACTAATTTACATTACATTCTTAAAGAAGACCCCCTCCAATCTTCAAAGAGGAAATTGCAAGCTTCTATCCTTGACTTTGCATTTAAAGGGAGAGTTTTCTTCCAGGCTATGAGAAGAAAGGTTTTAGACAAAGATAATTTGTTTAAGGAAAGGCAGTGAGGCCAGATTTGAGAAAAATCCTCCCTCATGGCCTCTATTTCCTTTAAGGAGACACCAATGGGAAAGCCGAAAGTTTGTCTTTATCTAGGTCTTATCAATGTTCTGGAATACAAATATGTAGAGTTCAGTCTTTGATAGAACTCTGATGAAAGGAAACCCCCACTTTGATGAGAGTGGGTTGTTAAACAGGAAATTGGAAATGGGTTGTTGGTATTTAAAGACCTGCTAGTCCCTTGGGGCACGCTTTATAAAAAGAAATTTTTATTTTCTTTTCCGATTAGAAAATTCCCAGTTAGGGATATTATATAATATTGTATTATATAATACTGTTTTATAATGTGATGTGCAAATGCATTTGAACAATGTTCTAATAAAAATATGCTGAATATTAATGTTCGTATAAGAAGATTTAGCTTTCAGTTTAAATAAGGCTTACTCTTGTAAGATTGGTATCCTATAAATAGTTCAAATGTACAATTAATGACTACTATATTTATTCAAGAATGATGCAGAAATAACAGAAAAATTGGGGAAGAGGTGGGAAACCACTTTCTAACACCTGCTGAACTACCCATGGAACTGCCTGCACAAACTTGAAAGCACTGGGCTATGCATATTAAGAGGCTACTGCTGGCCAGGCACTGTGGCTCATGCCTGTAATACCAGCAGTTTGGGAGGCCAAGGTGGGAGGATCACTTGAGCCCAGGAGTTCAGGCCCAGGATTTTGAGTCCAGGAGTTCAAGACTAGCCTGAGCAACATGGAGAGAACCCCTCTAATCAACAACAACAACAACAACAAAGAAAACAAAAGATCACGCCACTGCACAGTAGCCTAGGTGAAAGAGCCAGACTGCATCTCAAATAAATATATAAATAAAAGGCTACTTCTCAAAAAAAATCTTACTCCTGAAATTTCTTCTTGAGATATGAAATACTTTATTGTTTACTGCACTAAATAGTAGTAAGTCGCATGCTATCTAGCTATAAGAAAAATTATAATAAAAAATATCTATCATGATTTTCTCTTAAATAGTAAAATAACTATCCTCCATTTACAATAGCTACAGTGCACTGTGATAAATGTACCCTTTGAACTACCAACAGGTATGTCTTGCCAAAGTTTTGATGGCCTTAATAGCAAGGCACAATTAATAGCACATCTCCAATCTGCATGTGACAGCCATAAATATGAAATGATGACTTCTCATGAGGCATACAAACAAATTGGTCTTGCTTTCCTACAACCTCTACCTTATCTGATAGTGTTAGTTTTGGCTCTAGGGCAATGCCAATTTAGAATTCTACCATTTCATTAGTCAGCTCTATATAGCTTTGTTTTACAGTTTTTTTTTTTTTTCCAGGATGATATTATCTAATTATATTTGTAAAGTTCTCTCTCTCTCTCTTTTTTTTTCCTGTTATCTGTATTGGTGATGGTGGTTGGTGGGGATTAGAAGGGCTATCTACAGTTAGTAAGATATCTGCAGCATACTAATTCCATTTTAAAGATAACAGTGATCACACAGATAATCACCTCTAGCAAATCTATGCATGCATGCAGGTGCGAAGACAAATGATAAATTCACTGTAGTTTTAAAACAGCCATTCTATTGAAATAAAATGATTATTTGCATATTAAAGGAAACTGCAGGCAAAAGATTGTATATCAATGGTCTTGCAGTCATTACTAAATATTAAAACATTATTTTTTTGTTTTTTCATAACCGCAGGATAAATTGACCTCCTGCAATAGATCTAATTGACAGCATGGCTGTTTTCAGCTAATGGTTTGTTACATCAATAGACCTTATCCTGGCCTCAATTATAGACATCAACATTTACTGCAAAAAAAGCAGAATCTAAAAGTGTAAGGGCAAGGTGATAAAGAGAGGACAGGTGAAAGAGAAGTAAGCAGATTTCCATCACAAGACCTGGGCCCAAGATTCTGCTATAATATTTAAAGCCAAATTGTTCTGCTTTATCACTATACTTGATACAAGAAATAAATAACATTTGTCATTGGTCTTATAAATTGACAGGATGGTTTTGACTTAATTCTATCATTCTCATTGATAGTTTACACTCCTACAGTGTGTCCCTATAAGTATTCATAGGCATGTTCTTTTAACGGAATTATAATAACTTGGTTTCACAAACCACAAATGTCTGCTATGTGCCAAGAACAGTGCTAAGGTACAGGATACAAAAGTAAATAAGTCAAAATTCATAATCCTGAACCTCAGGGGAATGGCTAAATAAATTTGTAACTGCAATATGGTATGATGAATGAAACAAAGAAAGTGACTACTGGGAACAGGGGACACCAAAGGAAGAAGCAATTATTCTGCCTGAGTAGGAACAGGGACGGTTTTAAAGAAACGGTAAGTCTTGATCAAATACAAACAATTTTGGAAACATTTAGATAACTAGGTCTTGAGTCCTTTAGAGTCATTAAAGCAGATTTCTAGAGGGTTACTATTCTCAAGAGATTCTGGTTTCTGTTTATTCTGCTTATGGAAAGCCACAGGTAAGTAGATAAATCTGCATTGCTAATCATCTTATTTCAAAATTTGCTGACATTTTAGTGTTGTTGTGTATGAAGTGTCTTGGATAGTCAATTTTTAATGGCTTTATTTATTTAGATTTGGTTATAGGCAAGGGACCAGTTCTTGATAGATGAGTCTATTAGGAAGTCAGCATTTTTACCCATATATGAAACTTACACATGGAGTGTTGTTATGATCTTGCATTAATGTCATTAATGAGCAGAAATGACATGTATATAATTTTTTAAAAAAGAAAAGGAACATTCCAGTGTGTAGCACGTGGTAGATAATAAAAATATCATTATTGGATAAGTAAGAATAAAATTACATGTGGCTACACTGAAATGTGTTATGCATTTGGATCAAAATAAACGCACACACACACACACACACACACACACATATATATACATTTCAAATTACTTTTAATATAGAAAAGATAAAATTTTCTTTAAGGCAAAGAAAGTTGTTTTTAAGAAGGGGCAAGGGTCAAAGATTTCCAAGCTTCTTAAAGGATAAAGGAAACACACATACCACAAAAAATAACCAATCTATCCCTAGATAAATAATATTCTAAAGAGCTCAGAGCAATAAGTATTAAAATTGAAAAACACAAAAAGTTGAAAACATTCTTATCACCCTGAACTGAAAATAATATATGACAAGTAAAGGTCAGTTAAGTCAGAAATTCCTTATAAAAGAACCCTAAACATTATTCAATGCCCGGATTTCTCACTTCTTTTATTTCCTTAAGAAAAGAAAAATTACTTCTAGATAGCCTTTCAATAAATATATTTTTCAACAGTAATGAAAAGGTTATACAAAGCTTCCTCTCCTGCTGGAAGCGTATTCAGTGACCTTGCTTCCCTGTCTACCCTCAACACAGACCTCCATGGTCCCTGCAAGTATGTTTTGCTTGGCGGGTACATTTACCTCTTTTTGGTCACCCATTTGTCTGCATTCCCACAGTATTAGTTCCTTTGTAAGTCTTCCAGGTTATAATTTCCTTCACAAATTAATTATGTGGGTAGAACTCTTTCCCTTGAACTTGTCCTTATTTTTTGCCTTCTTGGAGAAAATCGTATACATTGAAAATTTATATATATATATATATATATATATATATATATATATGAGGTCAGATCAACTTGTTTTAATAATTCTGTCTTCCTTTAAAAATGTATCTTTGTTCTTTATCTCTGGTCATTTTCATAATTTTATTTTCTCTAACTCTGGTGTTTGAAGCTGGTTTGCTTTTTAACAACTCATTTGTCTATTGATTTTCTGGTTTCATGTTTGTGCTGATTAAAACTCTGTCCAACTTGCTTCTAAAATCAAATTATTTTATCTCAATAAATTGGAAAAACATTTTATTTTATTCATCCTGTTTGACTAGAATGTGTTGATATCTTGAAAACAACTTTGGCATTTTTTTCATTTGTTGATCATTCTCATCTCCAATAGAGAACAATTGTCTCCAGGGAAAATTCAGTGTATTAGAAGAAAAAAGTCTCTTTTCAAAGGGAGGATTTTTTCCTCTTGTTTCTTTTATGCTTATATATATTCTTTCTCAAATGTCATGTGATTTTTTAAACAATAAACATGGATAACCATATGCAAACAGACATACTGTTAGTCATGTATATGAATAAGAGTTAAATATCATAAGTAATAATTCTAAAAGCCTACTTGAAATATCTCACTTTGAAAGTTCAACAGGCATCTCAAATATAGTATTTCCTAAGTGGAACTATAGATCTCTCCCATCTATTCCAACTCAGTGTCAACAGAACCTCTTCCACTCAATTGATCTTCCACCTATTCTTCATCCTTGACATCTACAACCATCATAAATACTATTAATTCTGTTTCCAAACCACATCTCACATCTGTTCAATCCTTTCAAGCTACCATAACTTTCATTATCCAACACACTATTCTTTCTTACTTAGACTGCTGCAATTAACTAATCAGTATTTCTACTTCAACTTTTGCTCTTCTCCACTTCTATACTCCATTCTCCACACAGCAATGTTATATCTGTCTCTGTCCATCTATCCATCAATCCATCTATCCATCTATCTATTTCAATGCATGGCAGATAGAGCTTATTGGACTTCTTTCTCTTCCAGAAGCTTAGCCACACTGAATACTCCATTCCTTTAATTATTTGAAATTACCTAACTTCCTCCTGCGCCAAAGAGTTACACATTCTGCTACTTTTGCTTGGGGCATTTGTTACTTTGTTCTTCATGTTCAGGTAAGCTGAAAGGGAAGTCATTTTGATAAGTCTTCCTTCACTTTCTAGGCCAGTATAATAGAATATAATGTGAGTCAATAATGTAAGCTACTTTTATAATTTAAAATTATCTAGTACCTACAGTTAAACATGTAAAAAGAAACAGGTAAAATTATTTTAAATAATATATGTGATTTAATGCAATATATCCAAAATATTATTTTTCAAAAATGCAATTGATATAAAAAGTATTAATTCAATATTTTATATTCTTTTTTGGTACTAAATCTTCCAAATCTTGTGCATGTTTTACAATTACTACATATCTGGATTTTGACCAACCTGTTTCCCTCTTTTGTGATCAAAAGATAAACATAATTCTGGGAGGGCATACACCAAATTTTAAAACCATTTCTCAGTTGCATAGGGAATGGAGGGGTTCATTAGAAAGGGAAGACTGCCCTTTCTCTGTTATGCAAGTCAATGTCTGATTTTTTATTTTTTTTACAATGCACTTCTTCTATTTACTACATTAAAATATATTTCCACTTTGAAAATAATAATTAAACATGATTTAAAAGGAAAACATTCTGAATGTTAAGAACAGTGAAGTATTGTAAATTCAGTGTCATTTTGTGAATACATTTTATGTTCTGAAAGAGAATAGTATTTAAAATATGTTGCTTTCTCTGTACAATGCAAAACAGAACTGGATAATGTTATTTAAAAGTAAGTCATTGTTCACTTTCCAGCATTAAATTGTCCTTAAGAATTGGGAAGGAATTACTCAACCAAAAACAGTTAAAGCATCATTTTCTTTGTGCTAGAAATACAACATAAGGATTATACCATCTCCTTATTAACCTCACATAGATTTGTGGATTTTTTTAGCCCAATGTCATGCTTCCCAGGCATTTTGTTCACACTTCTATATGAGTAATATTGTATCATATTATAATAATTTGATTGATTTCCCATTGCACTGAGCTCCCATTGCATTGTGAGCTCTTCACATTCAAAGAACTGTTTCTATTCATCTTGGGATCCCTAGCAACTAACCCAATGCCTGGTCCATAATATAATATATTGTTCAGAGTTATCCTAATTTGGCATATATGTCCTTGTGGTATATTTTCACTGACTTTGAAAATAAGCAATACAGTTTATCTGTATTATCCCATACATGTTCAAATAAAAATTTAAATTAAATTAGAATTACACTTCACAATTCACCTGAAATTCACAATATCTCTTCATAACAAAAATATAGTACATGCACATAGAAGCATATCTAGCAAATACTTGCTTAGAACTGTAAATACGTTACAACCCCAAAAGTAGGTACCATTAATATACTCATTTTACAGTAAAGAAACTGAGCCACATAGGAGTTAAAGACCTTGCCTAAGTTCATTCAGCTAATAAGTGAAGTCTCAAACCATGCTTAGACACTGGAGCCCATGATCCTAACCACAACACTATAATGCATTTCTAAAGTGTCACAAAACAACTTCACATTGTTTATGATACTGCGATTGTTTAAAAGCAGAAGTTGATTTGCACTTTGTTAGAAGTATTTTTATTTCAAAATTAAAAAAAAATAAGTATATGTTTGAATTTCTATTATATGTCAGGCATTATGATAGATTCTATACGTTTTACCATTGCACTTGACCTCTTGTGGGTGGTGGCATCCTTATCCTAAACAAGAAACTGAGATTGGAAAATGTTAAGGAATTTGCCCAAGGTCACATAAGTAGAATTCATCAGACACCAACGTCCTTTCTCTTTCTAAAAGATATAATTTCTCAAAAAACCTGGCGATTAGAATGCTCCACTAGGAAATTCCCTAAGAAATAAAATCAGATGACTGCTGGAAATGCCACTGGTCCACAAATACTGCATTCAGTAGAATTCCCTAACACCTAAACTTCATGCAGAAAACCTAATATGAAAAGCCCATTGAGTCACCAGCTCCTAGAATGTCATTATAAATTAATTTGTCAGATCATGAACTTTAAGATTATAGATCATGCGTGCATGACTGCAGACAAGTGAGTCTAATGTTTTCCAAAGAGTGGTATTCAACATTATTTTAGATACGTAGAAAATAGATTATATAGCACTGAATTACACTGTGTAAAAAATTTCCTTCTGATTATTTAAGAAGAAAATCTCAGCACTGTGTTTCTATATCTTAAACTACTCTAATTTTTTTCACTCTCCTTTTCAAAGGAGAAACAAATAATTCCTAAGGCTCTGAGGCCTTAGCAATCATGCTTTTTCTTTGCATTGATATTTTATTATTTTATACTTATGATGGAGATACTGGAGTGTCATTTTTGGTAGTAATACTGAATTCAATTAAAATACATTTGTGTAGAAAAATGATTCAATAAAATTTAAAATAAAATAACAATATAGTTGCATGTGAATATGACAACTATGAAAACAATCTAATATCAACTAAAGCTACACAACACTGTCCTGATCTAATTGATACAGTTTGGCTATGTCCCCATCCAAATCTCACCTTGAATTGTAGCTCCCACAGTTCCCACATGTTGTGGGAGGGACCCAGTGGGCTGTAATTTAATCATTGTGGAGGGTCTTTCCTGTGCTGTTCTTGTGACAGTGAATAAGTCATAGGAGATCTGATAGTTTTATAAAGGGGAGTTTCCTTGCACAAGTTCCATTATTCTCTCTTGTCTACCTCTGTGTAAGACATGCCTTTTGCCTTCCACCATGATTGTAAAGCCTCCCCAGCCACATGGAACTTTGAGTCCATTAAACCTCTTTTTCTTTTTAAATTACACTGTCTCAGGTATATCTTTATCAGCAGCATGAAAACCAACTAATACAGTAAACTGGTACCAGTAGGTGTAGCACTGCTGAAAAGATACCTTAAAATGTGGAAGTGACTTTGGAACTGAGTAACAGGTTAGAACAGTTTGGAGGCTCAGATGACAGAAAAATGTGGCAAAGTTTGGAACTCCCTGGAGACTTGCTGAATGGCTTTGACCAAAATGCTGATAATGATATGGACAATGAAATCCAGGCCGAGGTAGTCTCAGATGGAGATGAAGAATTTGTTGGGAAGTGGAGCAAAGGTGTCTCTTGTTATGTTTTAGCAAAGACACTGGCAGCATTTTGTCCCTGCCCTAGAGATTCGTGGAACTTTGAAATTGAGAGAGATAATTAAGGGTATCTGGTGGAAGAAATCTCTAAGCAGCAAAGCATTCAGTGACAGGTGCTGTTAAAAGCATTTAGTTTTAAAACGGCATAAAAAAACATAAAAGAGCATAAAAGTTGGGAAAATTTTCAGACTGACAATGTGATAGAAAAGAAAATCCTATTTTCTGAGGAGAAATCCAAACCAGCTGCAAAAAAATCTGCATAAGTAGTGAGAAGCTGAATAATAATCAGCAAGGCAATGGGGAAAATGTCTCCAGGGCATGTCAGAGACCTTCAAAGCAGCCCCTCCCATCACAGGCCTGGAGGCCTAGGAGGGAAAAATGATTCTGTGAGCCGGGGCCAGGGTCCATCTGCTGTGAACTGTAAATACGTTACAACCCCAAAAGTAAGTCTAGGGACTTGGTGCCCTGTTTCCCAGGTGATCCACCAGTGACTAAAAGGGGCCAAGATACAACTCAAGCCATGGCTTCAGAGGGTGCAAGCCCCAAGTTTTGGCAGCATCCACATGATGTTGGCCCTGGTGGTGCACAGAAGTCAAGATTTGAGGTTTGGGAACCTCTGCCTAGATTTCAGAGGAACTATGGAAATGCCTGGATGTCCAGGCAGAAGTTTGCTGCAGGGGGTGGTGCTCATGGAGGACATCTGCTAAGGCAGTGCTGAAGGGAAATGTGGGGTGGGTGCCCCCACACAAAGTCCCCATCGGGTTGCTGCTTAGCTATGAGAAAAGTGTCACTGTCCTCCAGAACCCTAAATAATGGATCTACCAGTGACTTGCACCAGTCACCTGGAAAAGCCATAGACACTCAATGCCAGCCTGTGAAAGCAATCAAGTGGGAGACTGGACCCTGCAAAGCCATGGGGCAGGCAGAGCTGCCCAAGACAATGGGAGCCCACCTCTTGCAGCAGTGTGACCTGGATGTGAGACATGAAGTCAAAAGAGATTTTTTTTTTTTTTTTTTTTTTTTTGGAGCTTTAAGATTTGGTTGCTCTGCTGGATTTTGGACTTGCATGGGGACTTTAGCCCTTCATTCCTTCATTTTGGCCAATTTCTCCCATTTGAAATGGGTGTATTTATCCAACGCCCAATGCCTATACCCTCATTGTACCTAGGAAGTAACTACCTTGCATTCAATTTTACAGGCTCATAGGCAGAAGGGACTTGCCTTATCTCAGATGAGACTTCAAACTGTGGACTTTTGAGTTAACACTAAAATTAGATAAGACTTTGGGGGACTGCAGGGAAGGCATGATTGGTTTTGAAATGTGAGGACATGAGATCTGGGAGGGGCCAGGGGCAGAATGATATGGTTTGGCTGTGTCCCCACCCAAATCTCATCTTGAATTATAGCTCCCACAATTCCTACATGTCATGGGAGAGACCTGGTATAATTGAATCTTGGGGGCAGATCTTTCCTGTGCTGTTCTCATGATAGTGAATAAGTCTCAAGAGATCTGATACTTTTATAAAGGGGAGTCTCCCTGCACAAGTTCTACTATTCTCTCATATCTGCTGCCATGTAAAACGTGCCTTTCTCCTTCTGCCATGATTGTGAGGCCTCCCCAGCCACGTGGAACTGTGAATCCATTAAACTTTTGTTCTTTTTAAATCACACAGTCTCAGGTTTGTCTTTATCAACAGCATGAAAATGAACTAATACACTAATATTTTCATTTTACAAAAGAAAACAAGAAACTCAGAGAGTTAAATAAATATGTCCCAGATTATACTATCAGAGAATTGAAAACCTAGGTTTTCTATTTTTCCATTAATTGTTTGAGATAAGCACTGTGGCATAGATGAGTCATGAATATGCACACTTTAGGCAGGAAAGAATAAAGACAAAGCATGAGTAACAACAATAGGAGATTTATATGTAGGGTACCCAAAAAGCATCTCAGAGGGTAGATTCAAACACTTCCCCTGTTATCATTTAAAAATCAAAACTATTAGTGAGGGTCAGTGGAATATCAACTAACTTCAGTCAAGATAAAACCTAATAGCTGAGATGCTGGCTAATAAAGTTTAAGCCCCCTAAGACAAACCACCTTAGCATCTTAGCATTTTAATAAGAGACTAATAAGTGATAAGCATTCAAGACCAAAGAATGTAGTTTTAAAGAAAGGAAGATAAGCAGTGTGTTCAGGGGCCATGCCAGTATTTTTTATACCATACTTTAAAACTCTCCAAGTCCCTGTTGGATACAACCTAAGAAAGGAATGCCATAAATGAATAAACTTATAAAGGAAAATCAGAGGGGAGTTTTTCGGTAAAGCAGTGGTTCCAGAATTGCATTCAACTATTCCCAATCACCTTAGTAAACCTATCATGGAAATGTTAGAAATGTGTCTATCTGGTTTTTTTAAGAAGTAAATGTATAATTGAATAGCACAGAGCATCTGCTGAGGAAGTAGCAACACATTTTAGGAAGACAGAAGAGTCACAAAGAATGAAAGGACTTTGAAGTTTTCTAAACAACTTTCTACCAAATGCATGAAATCTTGTCCCTTCTCTCCTAATCATTCTTGGCTGAGTATCCATGGTGGTAGGAGAGCACAGGATAGCAGGTTTCTGTGATGGAGATGGCAAAGCACAGTAGGAGGGGTGTGAGAATTGGGGACAGAAAGATATACATTCAAGTCCCCACTACTCCCTTTTTCTTGCTGCCTACTCTGCAGAATGTTGGTAATAATGACAATGTCATGGATCATTGTGAGGATGTATATAAGAAACACTCAGGGAGGGGAAGAAAACTAACAAACATCAGCAGGGTGCCTACAACATGCCAGTATCTGTAATTTTGTCTTTTATTTTTGCTGCTTTATGGTGTCAATGGCCCAGTTCCTAGAAAATACAAGGTGTTCAGTTGAGTTCCTGTCCATTTTCCCATCTAACAAGGCACTCCATTATATTATGATAATGCCCTAATTGTTAGCAAAATGTTTATTTTAAGCCAAAATCAGCCTCCTTTTAACTTCTGCCTAATGCTGTCTTCTGGAACAACTCAAAATTAGGCCACTCCCTTTTCTATGAGAGCCCTTCAAATATCTGAAAACAATTACTATGGTTCCCTTCAGTACTCTCCTCACCAGGGTCAACATACCCACTTGTTTCAACTACTACTTTTGAGACATGGCTTCCTAAAACATATTGTCCCAATTGCCTATTATAGACACGCTCTGGTCAGTCAATTCTATCCTTACATGTAAGGTCTTTATCTGAACATCATAGTCCAAATGAAGTCTGAGAAGAGCTGTTGAATCTGTGCTGAGCAGCTTACTAACCAATTGATTCTTCTACTCTTTTAGCAGCATTGAAGCTAGCAGGATACATGATTGCTTCATGTGTATATTTTAGGGTATAAGAGACCATTAAGCAAGAGTGTGATCAAACAATTCAATATTAATAAATAATAAGATATATTTCTGCTTGAAAACTCACTGCAACAATTTGTTGTGAAGTTTCCCCTTCTGTAAGCCATGGGGATAGCATAAATTCTATAATGAAGTTGCAGAGGGTATAAATTGAGCTTAATTATCTGTAAAGTTAAATTTTGTTATGAGCTCTGAAGTGAGTCACTTCAGAATTTCCTGAGCTTAACTTCTGCCAGCTCTTGATACATGACCTCAAGCAAGTCAGGTAACCTTTCTGTGCCTCATTGCCCTCATCAGTAAGATGAACTTGTCCCACTACTTCACAGGGGTAGTGAGACTCTCTCAATTAAAAAGACCAATTGTGCATAAATACTAAGATAACTGCAGCAAAAGTTGCCTTATAAATATTGACTAGCAGAGTCAAAGGTGTATAGGTGAAGCGATCCCACTCAAAGGATTTGAAAAATCTAAGCTATTTGGAAAACACTGTGGAGCTCAATTGGCATATACTTTCATTATTAGCATATTCCTGTACTCATGGCTTCCTCTCAGCTTACCCAAATCCATCCATCCCCAGTGTATTTACTGCTTACTCCTCTTCTCTTCCAAGACTTGACTTCTTTCCTTTTACCATATTCCTCTTTATTTGCACCACATATTAGTTAGCTTGTGCCCCCTGCTTCCTTAGGAAGGATGTTGGATTGCTGACCCCATGGGCATTGACACTTTTCCAGCAGCCTACTTCACACGGAGTAATAAAGCAGTCACTGTTGCTACCGCCTCACTGAAATAGATGAGAACTGAGAACAAACCACCACACTAAGGCAAAGTCCACTGATATCTAAGTCCTTTAACTGATAATAGGGGAAATTCAAACGGGACTTTGCTAGAGCAGAGTTATCTGCAAATTTTATCACCAGAACTGCTTTCAAATTAGTTCCTGCAATAAAAATGAAGCTCCTCATCTTAATTCTAAATGTGCTGTAATTACATTCAGCAAACAAAAGGTTAAGCCAGCCTCTTCAGGGGACTACATTTCTTGGAAAGACACCTAGATTATTGCCCCAAATGGCTTAAGCGCAACTAGTTGATTACTGAGCTTAACTTTTTGTTTGTTTAATCTGATTACTGTTTGAAATAAATGCAGTAGTCATCTAGTCTTTGCAAATAAAAGTTTACTGATAGATGCTTTACTAACACTTTCATTCTCTAGCCACCCTCCTGCCTGACATTTGAATGAGCCCTGACAGAGCACCTTACCTTAGTTGGGATGCAAAGCACATTTCCAATGAGGGGTCTTCCTGAAAAAGTGATAGAAATTCAAGGCATCTGCCACCAGGTATCTTTGGCAACAATGCTCTGTCCTTCCTTTATCCCTATGACTACCTGGACAACACATCTGCCCAATGTCCCAGACTGGAGATCTCAGGATCTTTTTATCTACTTTCTCACCCACACCCTTTATATGCAGTTAGTTTTTAAGTACTTATTAAGTCTTTCCTTATAATGATTATTGAATACATCTCTGCCTTCAACTGCCACTCCAAAGAACTGATTCCAGGCTCTCATTAAACTAATTCATTGGAGTTTGAAATAATGCCATACCCATACAAGTAAATTCCTCCAAATAATACTTTCTTCCTGCCACTGGATGTGTTGCAGCTTTTCAGTAACTTGACAAGTCTTAAAGGATCCCCACAATTTGGTCTTCTCTTTTCAGTTTTATGTTCTAACATTTCACTATTCTGTGGCATCTCAGCTCTTACCCCTTGTGCCATGGTAAATACTTTCTCTTTTTTCCTTTCCTCCACATCTATGAACAGAATTTTTAAAAAGGAGGGGATTTCCCAGGTGGAAATGCACCTAGAATACCTCCTCCTTTTTTCTCTATTCTCTCTCTCTCTCTCTCTTTCTCTCTCTCTCTCTCTCTCTCTCTCTCTCTCTCTCTCTATATATATATATATATATATATATATATAATTAAGTCACATTTTGTCTCCTCCATTAATCTTCTTATAACTGCACCCCCTGCCAAATGCATGCTACTCAATCATCAATTAACTCACAATTCTTTTTTTTTTTTTTTTAAATACCAGGCAGGGTGCTAGGTACTGGGGATATAAAGATAAGATGTAGCTTGTTTTAAGGAGCTCTGGAGTTCATTCTGGGAATGGCTGTGGCATTTACCTTTTCTGACACTATACAACTTTTTTTTTTTTTTCACTTATTAAATTTGGGCTAGCTACTGTCAACTATTACAATATAGCTCTGTACTTCTTTACAAACATAGTGCCATGAATTTCAAAGAGTTGGCAGTCAATAAACATCTACTGAATGTTTAATTCTTTTTTATTTTTATTTATTTTTTAGAGACAGTCTCTAAACAAATTCTGTCACTCAGGGTGAAATGCAGTGGTGTAATCATAGCTCCTTACAGCCTCAAACTCCTGGGCTCAAATGACCCTCCCGTCTCAGCCTCCTGAGTAGGTAGGAGTACAGGCATATCTTTTGTAGAAAGAAGGTCTCACTTTGCTGCACAGGCTGGTCTCAAACTCTTGGCTTTAAGCAATCATCCTCCTTGGTCTCTGTTTAATTCTTTTGACTATAAAATCTGAATAGCAAAGGAGATGACTTTGTCTTTCAAGTTCTCAGTGCAGTTTTCCTTATACCCACTGCCCCCAGCACTGAGTCATCTTAGCTCTGTCTACTCAGGGTCCCCAAATGTTGTGACTCTACTGAGGCCTACCTTTTCCAATCTAGTTCCAAAATTTTTATAATTGTTTTTAATGAAAATCTCCCTTCCTTGTCTGATTTTTCTAAAATCCTGGTTTCTGTAAGTAACAAATGGGTCATTGGTAAAGAGTAGGCAGCAGCAAGACAGAGTCCAAGTGTGTAAAGTTTAAAATGAAAGAACTGGTTTAAAATGCTCACTTTGCCCATTAGCTCTGTGGTTCTGAGAAAGTCATTTAATTCTCTGAGCCTGTTTCATCACTTACAAAATGTGAATAACAACACTTATTCAGAGGGTTGTAATAAGGAGTGGGAGATGGAGTTAGGCATAAAACCAGCACAGTGCCCTGAACCTATTTTAACAAATGGTATTTCTGAGGTGTTAGTCCATGCCAACATGAAATGTGAGTCTAAGGAAGCTTATAAATATGGTGTTTCTTTTTATTACAAAGAATATAATTCCAGTATAACAAAATTCACTGGAAGAAAACCACTTAACACAGTTTATTTATCTGTTCAAAAAATAAAAGTTCACTGAACATTTACTCTGTACAATCTACATAAATTGACAAAAATGCATAGTATATCTCATCATCTAACACATGCCTACACAATGTGACATATGGTATAGTACCAGTAGGTGCTTAGGACTATGGAGAAACAATGGAAGACATTAATTCTGCTTGTCTTGATGGTAAAGGTGGGGATGAAAATACAGATTGAATATGGGGAAGCATGTTAAGGTTAGGGGAATAGAGATAGCTTATATTTAGAACAAGTTAGTAGAGAGTGTATGATTTTCCAAATACAGAAGGGCTAAAAGACATTCCATAAAGGAAGAAAATTGCATGCAAAAGCACAGAGGCCTCAGTTTATAAAGAGTAACTGGACATGGCCAGGTGCGGTGGCTCATGCCTGTAATCCCAGCACTTTGGAAGGCTGAGGTGGGTGGATCACGAGGTCAGGAGATCGAGACCATCCTGGCTAACACGGTGAAACCCGTCTGTACTAAAAATGCAAAAAAAAATTAGCCAGGTGTGCTGGCAGGTATCTGTAGTCCCAGCTACTTGGGAGGCTGAGGCAGGAGAATGGTGTGAACCCAGGAGGCAGAGCTTGCAGTGAGCTGAGATCACCCCACTGCACTCCAGTCTTGGTGACAGAGCGAGACTCCACGTCAAAAAAAAAAAAAAAAAAAAAGAAAAAGAAAAAAAAAAGAAAAGGAACTGGACATAAGGGATTTGTTAATGGAAGGATTCTCAGGTATTCAAGGCAGGTCAGAGAAGTATCTCAAGATAGTGAAAGCTGTGAAGGCTACATGACTTTGCTCAAGTCATGCAGCTCAGCCAATAAGCTGCACTACCTATATATCTGTTAGGCTTTTATGTAACAGTGTAAATATATAAGCTAAGTATCCCATATTTCCATTATGGGTAGCATATCATTTATTATTAACCAAATCATTTTATAGGCTGTAAGATGAAAGGTACTATAGATTCTACAAGACACGATAGAGAGGAACTTCAGTTGGAAAAGTAAGTAAAGTAATTTCTGTGCAATTTTTTCCTGATTTAATGTCATAAATAAAAGAACTTATTCTTATTGTTATAAAATTTGCTTATTTATTTCACAAGTATTTGCTGAGCAGCCACTACATGACAGGCACTGTGTACTATGCTAGAATTCTGCAGTGAACTAGACATGGCCTTTGTCTGGTACTTGTTATTTAGGAGTGTTGACAGAATTTACAAATACTTAAATAATTGTTATAGTAGAAGTGCTACAAGGAAGCAGAGGGTGCTATGAATGTATGTAATGGGAGGAATTTAGACTAGGTAGTTAGTAAAATATCCCTGAAGAAATTATTTATAATGGAGACCTAAAAACAGAACAGAACTTAGCCAGGACATGAATACTTAGGTGTATCCATATGTTCATGGGGGAGAAAATCTGAGAATGAGAGAAAGGTCAGTAGAGTTAGAAAGAGCTGAATACCAAAAGGAAGTTGGTTATAACTGAAAGATGGCCAGTGAGTTTTCATGTCATTAGTGACAGTGGGAAGATAAAGCTTATAGGTATGGACCAAACAACTGTAGGAATTTAATAAGAATTTTGGACTTTATCCTAAGAGGATGGAAAGTTTTAAGAAGGAAAGTAATGCAATTCAGATATATAATCCATATTTGCTTGTACTTTCTCTATGCGTTTCTTTCATGAATGCTTCCCGATGCTTTATTGATGTCTCATTGTGTTATTGAAGAATACTTTTCATTGCTTCTATGAAATGATGTTAAAACAACCCTCACAAACTACGTAGAGTCTTTATACTTCTTCAGCTATTGATTGCCTCTTAAAAACAACCAAGTGTTTGACTTGCAATTTTAACACTCTGAAAATACAAATCACCACCACCCAAAAACTGAACCTCCAAAAAAGCTTCGTGAAAACTTATTGTCAAGTCTTCAGAGCATGGCTCAATAATGGTATACAGGGTATCAAAGAAGAAAGGAAGAAGCCTAATAGGGTTAGATACAGCCAGTCAGCTCTTACTGAGGGGCTACAAGGTGCTGGGCATCATGATAGGCACTTTTATTTTTGGAAAGAGTAGTACTAAATTATTTAAGAGGATTTAGTTAAACACTCAATTACATATTCTGATTTTCAGGTAGAAATTTAATAATAATGATTTTGAAGGAGCCTATGTTTACTAAAATACCTTAGTTTTTATCACATTCATTATATATTTTACTGTATTATTTTTACAGTAAATGAGTTCAAATTAGAGATCCGGAGAAATAATTACCATGTTTCTAAATGTAACAGTTTTCACATTTTATTTTTACACTTTTGATCCTTAAATTATACTCTGTGTGACCAACGAGAGACCTTTAAAATTGATTTGGTCTCATGCAAAATTGTTCATCAAGTTTAAATCTGCCTTTTTTTGAAAGAAAACAAAGTGTTTCATTTCAAGAGTCAGAGAAAAATAAAGCTAATGGAAATATATGCAGTATATTTTGAAATTAAAAAAAGGTATTGATTATATTCCAATGCTTCATTTTTAGAATTAAAAGATAGCTCATCGACAATATAATTCTTTAACAACATCACATAATTGTGTTCTCTCTCTTTGAATAAAGGTCCTTGCTGTTCCCAAATAAAAGAAGTAAAGGAATAACTTTTATATACTCAATTTCCCTGAGAAAGGAAAACAAAGAATCATAGAGTAAAATGGACTTGTTACTTGGGTTCTCTACTTATTTGTTTATTTTGTTTCAATTTTTTGTAGAAACAGGGTCTCACCATGTTCCTCAGGCTAGTCTCAAACTCTTGGGCCCAAGCAATCTTCCCACCTAGGCCTTCCAAAGTGTTGTGATTACAGGGGTGAGCCACCGTGCCTGGCTGTAATTTTCTCATTTAAAATTAAGACAAGCCTATAAATTCATTATATGCACATTTTTAAGCCTAATTTAAATACCACAATGCCCAGAAGTATAAAGAAACACTTTGCATCTGCTCACCATCCTAATAAATTAATTTTTAATTTAAATATATTTGCAACAAGGGCATATTTGTGGAAACTGCATTGCAATTAGGGGCTAAAAGAACTTGTTGCAAACGGTTTTATTATTATTTATTATTATTGAAATAATAGATTGTTTTCAATGTTTAGTAGGTTATACTTAAAGAGAAACATTATATAAAGTTAATATTATATACTAATTTGGTTCTTGATTCCTGGAAAGTGGTTGCTAATTTACATTTATATGTGCATAGATATAAGTGGCCACTCTATTTACAATACTTGTATATACTATAATTTTAATATATGTATATATTTACACATATCAGATTGATAAATACTAGTCTATTGATACTAGATTGATAAATACTAATCTATTTCTTATTTCTATCATTCCTTCTAATATTCCTTCAAATATTTACTATCAGTTATACATCTTTATCATAGACACCATTTTACTTATAGTTTTTTAATCTGCTTAAGATACAGAGGAAACTCATATAGATGTATATATTTTGCTTGCTTATTTATTGTTGTTTTTTCTTGAGACAACATTTTCCTCTGTCGCACAGGTTTGAGTGCAGTGGCACAATGTTAGTTCTCTGCAGCCTCCAACTCTTGGGCTCACATGATCCTCCCACCTCAGCCTTCTGAGTAGGTGGAATTACAGGCATGTGCCTCCACACTGGTTAAATTTTAAAACGCTTGTAGAGACAGGGTCTCACCATGTTACCCAAACTCTTGGTCTCAAGTAATCCTCCTACCTCAGCCTCCCAAAGTGCTGGGATTACAGGTGTGAGCCACAGCACCAGCCTATTGAATATATTTTTATTTAATATTTGATTGAAATGATTAAAAAGAAAATTTTAAATATATGTTTAAATAAATACCAAATAAAGAATATAGACATTTTTTATCCTTTGATTTATCTTGTAGAATTTCTGAAAGAGCATCAGAATTTTGAGTCAATGTATATTTTTAGATTAAATGGTACTTAACCTCTGAGAAAAAAAAAATCCTAAGCCAAGTGTAAATTGCATAGCTTTTTCAAATGTAATACAAGTTCCATGACTAGATTTAGTACAAAATCAAGTTTCAATTTGAAAGTCAGCTGTAAATACACACATACAAAATTGCATATGTATTATATTTAATGGCCTTAGAGACAGCTTTCAGAAACTATCAAAGCTTTGAAAACTCTATTTAACCCAAAATGTCTGCTTTGGCCTAACTGACATGTTGTAATATTATTCGCTCTGTGTCGTTTTTAGCATTCTCTGTCTCACCCAGCTAAGAGATCATCATGTTAACGCAGCATCTAAATATGTAACATTTTACCATAAAAGCAATTTTACATGAAATTCAAACAGAAAGAATTAAAGAAAAAGTTACAGCACTGTATCTTTTTTAATGCTTGTTTACCCAACCAATAATTTCTTGAAGGTGTAGTTTCTTTGAATCTAATGATAGTGAAGTCTAAGTATTTCGATGTTGATCTTGTAATCCTCTCTTGCCACCTGTCTCAATTAGTGACATGGAAGAAAAACATAGACTACTGTGCTTAATGAATAGATAGTTACAGAATACAAATACTTGATATAGAATTCTCATTTACTTGTTCACCATTTGAGTGACAAATATCTTACAAAGTTTTTCAGGAATACAAATTCAGGCTTGTACTCCTACTATACAGTCCAATCAAAATGATGTGCACAACTGAGATACGCATGCTGTATCTGAAAATGTTGCACTTAAATAATCTTTTTGGGAAATATGAGATTGTAACTCATGTGGACCCACTTTATTATGTCGTAGATGTTTAATTTAAATGGTGTTTTCCTCTCTAATGTTTCTAAAATATGGCAAGTGTTCTCATCCTGATTCTCTCTCTCCAACATAATTTCCGCCACACAAGTCATTCTATCTGGTATTTAATAAGCTAAAAACAAATATAGATGGGTGTTGGTAGCTAGTATTTGAAAAAAACTATTCAGTAAATCATTTTCTAACATATTCATAACTTAAGAATAAGTACTGTATAAATTATCCATTTATTTTGAAATATGTACTCTTCAATATAGTGTTTTTTCTAAATCATGCTATGCAGCAGACAGCTTAGCCTGGACATAGAGTTAAAAGTGTATGAGGAAGATATGGAAAACAGACACAAAAATAAAACCATCTCCCATACTGTTGGATTTAATTCTGGTCATGTGCTTCTAATTGCCAGAGGACACTGAAAAGGAAGCACTAAAGCTAGAAGTAGGCTAAAATGTAAATATTTAGAATTTCATATTAACTCTCAATGGTTGTTCATCCTTACTGAAAATGGGGAAGGAATAGATCAAGACTTGGTTACTTGTTGCAACTTGAAACTCATTGTCAAACATCATTCCTGACTTTATTGTAACAAAACTGTGCTAATGAAGCCAAAGTCTTTGGTTCCAGTAACATTGTCAGTATTTTGCTGTATGAGTTGCAGCTTTCTCTGCCTTCTAACACATGCTTGTCATTAGTCAGAAGAGGAATATGCATGAGAAAGAGAATGAAATGTATAGATCCTTTACTAGCTATGGAAAAGTAATGCAAATTTTATGTCTTATGAAGAGTAGTTGAAAAGCAACATCCTCAGAAGAATCCCATACATAGATCCTAATAAAAGAGGATGACAGTTCTATAGCACTATAAAATGTTAATTATTAACTAAAGACAAAGGCTATATTTGAATTTAAAAATAGGACATTTTCTCCGGTAGAGAAAAATAAACCATTTGCATGATTTCTCCAAAGTTTTGTTTTTTAAAAATAGAAATTTTTAGTTGGCATTATTTCTTGTACATTCAAAAACAGCCATATAGCTCTGCCAAATATAAAATAAAAGTAAATTTTGTTTTTCAGATGTGTTACCTTTTCATAATAGCATGCGTTTGTTATTCATTATCTGAGAGAAGGTACCTTTTCTTAATCTTTTTGCTTCAAACAAGTATACTTTCTGACTTTTTCGAAGTCATTGCCTTTTGCTGTCAATAATAGAGTATGAATGTTATTTTAAAAGGCATCTTCATATATTACTTCATTTTTATTCATTTATTAGGAATAAAAGACATCTATAATGACTAAAATTTAAGGTTTCTAGACCACAGCATACAGAGTCCCAATGAATTACGATATTGTAACTATTCCACATCCATGCATCAACTGTTAAATAAACTTATCTCCTCAAAATCCTAATGTACACTATTCCTAAAATAATTTGCACACAACTAAATTCAAGCCACAGATTAAAAATTATAACCTACTATAGCAATGACTGAGGATAGGTGTTAACACTCTCTATATATCTACATTTCATAGCAGACTTCTTTACACATAATTGACACATTATAGTTATTTGCTTAAAGCTAATACATAAAACAGAAAATAAATTTAAAGTGTAAAAGCTGGTGGGTCAGGCACCTTTTTAGAAGCACTGAGTTATTAAGTGCCAGCAGTAGCAAAGAAGACCAATGGAATGACAAAGGAGAGAAAGCTCCCACGAATTCTAATGAGGGTAAAAGGTCTAATAGTTCATTCCCATTACTTACTACATTTTGCCTTGTTTTAAAGAGTTCACAAAGTGTAAGACAATAGCGCAAAATCTGTGATTTTTATGCCTTGCTGCTTTCTATTATATGTCTTAACCTTGTGATAGTGATAAAATACATAATAAATAAGTTTTAGGGCCTTTTTCTAGCCAGCAATGTGGTTCCTTGGGAGTTGAATGTTAAACACAGTAAACTGGATTTCTCTTCCCAAAAAGAAATGCAAAAACTGGAGGTTACAAGAAAGCTGGCATGAAAAGTGTTTACAGAGATAAGCATCAAGGTTGCTATAATAAAAGCATCTTGAAAACAACGCATTTAAAAGCATTTCAACAGAATGTATCTAACAAAGATTAAGGAAAGTATCTACAAATATTAAAATTATTTAAAAGTACATCTTCAATCCAATTACAAAGGCTCACTTTTGCTGTGTTCTTGAAATCTCAGGAGATGTACTAGACAAGGCATTTTAGTGTAGTAAAAGGAAGCAATCTTTTTCTAGTTTAAGGGTGAAATTACTATAAAGTTGCAAGAGTAGAGGTGGAAATGGCTGGAATGCAATCCGTCTTCAGAAGTAGAGTGGGAAATGGAAATGACTGGTTCCCCAAATTACCATTTGGGGTAAATATTGCTTTTTTCTACTCTATCTCTGTTTCAGTGTTGGCTTCATTCTATCTGTACAGCTCTCTATGACATTCAAACCACAAGACAAAAAATGGCTGTGTCGTGGTATTCGAGTAGTGAAGAAACTAATAGAGAAACTGAATGCTATTGGTGACAATTCCAAATCCTCATGGGAAAGGATTTTGATTGTCTTATTCCCACATACCTGGCCTGTGTGTGAGGGCACACTGAAATAACATGACTATGAAAAGAGACTAACATGTTTATCTAGACAATAGATCATATATGAAATTGGGATCTATAATTTAAGACAAATACTAATTCTCTTGTCCATTCAACAAATATTTAATGAATATTTACTATGTCTTATCACTGTCTTAGTCATAAATGTTGAATATGCAGATAGTAAACAAGATAAACGAGATATGAGGGAAAATTGTCACAATTCATAGAAATTTGAGTGGTTTCATACAAAATAAAACAAATGACAAAGCAAAACACTACTACATTGCTAGCTAGAGATGAAAATAAGGAAGAAAAATCCTTTAAAACCTAAAGTAATTTCTTAAGTTCCTAAAGACAGAAATGAATCCAGAATGAAATTTAAGATCACTATTGACCCTCTAAATATATCATTTGGGTCACTCTTAGAGGAAGAGAAACTGTAAAACCTTTATAAGAAATTTGGTCAATGAGTCCTAGTTACATAAATATAGATGAGATCTATGTATATAATGGAGAAATATACATTTATTATCCACTCATACAATTTGAAACTTATAGGAAATAATGGTAAAATCACTATATTTTCTTTACATGGACTCCACTTACTATAAAGTGCCAATACTGGACAGATCATATATTGTGGAGAGAAGTTACTATCAGCATAAATAAGCCATAATGTGGTTTTAGGAAGGAATGAAATTTTATATTAAATGGAGAGCTTTGTAGCATATTCAAAAGTATAATTTGAAATACTGTATCATCCAATACGGTAGTATTATGAAGATTTTGGTAAATAGTCTCTGCTTTCAGGGCCCAGTAAGAAAACAGAGAATGGGGCATCCAGAGTATTCTGGGTTTTTTGTTGTTGTTGTTTTGTTTTTTTGGAGTCTCGCTCTGTTGCACAGGCTGGAGTACAGTGGTATGATCTCAGCTCACTGCAACCTCTGCCTCCTGGGTTCAAGTGATTCTCCTTCCTCAGCCTCCCAAGTACAGGTGCCCACAATCACACCTAACTAATTTTTGTATTTTTAGTCAAGACGGGGTTTCACTATGTTGGCCAGGCTGGTCTCGAACTCCTGACCTCAAGTGATTTGCCCACCTCAGCCTCCCAAAGTGCTGGGATTACAGGCATGAACCGCCACAACTGGTTAAAGAGTATTCTGTTCTTGAACCACTTATTGATCTTAGATCTTACTCTTTTTAATCTCCATTGACTACCTTATCCAATCACAAAATGTTAACTTGTCACTAGAATCTGATATCTCCTACCTCTCCAAAGGAATATTCTACTACACCTGAAACTTTTTCTTCATCAACATTATACTGTAGCTTCCCTGGGATTAGGAGTCACATGTGATTTATTTGCACATATATGCCTAGTGTCTAAAACAGTGCACACTGAGTACACATTTATTAACTCTGATTCAGGGGCTTCCTTCTAAGCCTTATACTACTCCCATTGAAATGCCCTTCTCTTACAATGCACTCACCTCATGAGCTTCTGTTCATTTTCTCATGATTTAATTCAAGCACCCCTTTGATGAAACTTTTCCTGAATCCTTCAGAATAAGCCAATCCCTCAGAATGAGCCAAGTTTTCCTGAATCCTTCAGATAACCCAGCATGCACCCCACCCCTACCATTAACATAAGACCACACTTCTTTCTGATTCTGGGTTCTTATCTGTGTCTTAGCAATGATTTTATATATATATATATATATAAAATCTCACACCCACACACCAACACATACATATCACATATAAAACACAATTTATCATATATGTATATATGTATACAAATACAGTATTTGTAATATGCCTATGTATACACACACACATATATATATATACAGTACTTATGTATTACATATCTATAATCTTCAACATGATTGTTGAAGTCAAGGACAATAAATGCCATTGTTTACTTGGGATTGCAGACGTGTTTTCCTAAGGATTAGAGAGGTGTAATACATAATATTGCATATGACATGAATCGGTATATGTCATAATAGAAACGATTTTTTTTAAAAAAAAAACAAAAGATATGTGAAACAAAAAATAAGTTAGGAAGCAAAAACTAAGTGCTATTAGAGTTGTCATTAAATACATATATTAAAATAAAGATATGCACATGGGTTAATACAAAGTTTAGATGAACTTTTTAGAGATGCTAGTAGTTAGGAACCAAAATTTACTTTTGTGAAAGAAATAGCTTACTTTTTATCCAGGCAGAAATCTTGGCCCTCCTTATCTTACTTTTTGCAAATCTGTTCATTCTAATAACGTATCTTACTTTTTAATTCAAATAGTTTCTAACACAGTATCGACCATATATCAAAAATATCTACATGCTACTTTCATATTGCTAAAAGTTAAAAATGGTCTAAAGTCTATTTTTTATTATTCTATGCTTTTATCTTACAAGACCATAAGAATTACTATAAAATACATAAAAAGACATTTTCATGTTATTTAATACAATGACTGTCATTTACAATAGTCACAACTATTTGTATTATCAGTGAAATTTAGTTCCATGTATAGAAAAGTAAAGCAAACATAAGAAGAAAAACACAGATCTTTAGATTGCATTTTAAAATTTTTCTATTATTCCAATCTAATAGACTGTTTAAATTATTTCTTTTTCCTGCTTCAGAATTCAGCTTACTTTGTTAGTTTGTCTATTCTATAATGTCATTGAGTTTCTTGTCATATGTCCTAAGATAGTTTGTATGTGTTCCCTTCTTTAAACAATAGCTCCCTCAAAAAGTAAGTTCTTTTGGGCCGGGCGTGATGGCTCACACCTGTAATATCAGCACTTTGGGAGGCCGAACAGGGCGGATTGTCTGAGCTCATGAGTATGAGACTAGCCTGGGCAACACGGTGAAACTCCGTCTCTACTAAAGTACAAAAAATAAGCTGGGCGTGGCGGCATGCGCTTGTAATCCCAACTACTCAGAAGGCTGAGGCAGGAAAATTGCTTGAACCTGGGAGGCGGAGGTTGCAGTGAGCCGAGATCGTGCCACTGCACTCCAGCCAGGGTGACCAAGTGAGACTCCATCTCAAAAAGCAAAAGACAAAAAACAAAAGAGAGAGAGAGAAAAAAAATGTAGTTTCTTTTAAGGCCCTCTAATTCTATGATTCGGATATCCTTAACTATCTACTTTTGATAAACAAAGACCTCAAAATTAACCATCAAAATTATTAAAAACTTTTGACACATAACTTACAGAAACAGAGTTCTATCAGTCAAGTAGACAGTAAGGAAATACCTTTGGTTCATTTGCTTTACTAGTCCAACTATGAGAGTCGTTTTAAAAATGGATATTGTAAGCCATACAGTGTTATTAATGTTTTGAGGTGGTTCATTTTCTTAGGTTGTTACCAATTTTAGACATATTTAGTACACTCAAAATATTTAAATATCACTCTTTTCACTATTTACCTAAGTATAGAATTATTAAAATTATCTTAGATCTCTAAAAAAATTACTATCCAATAACCGGTTTATTACATCAGTATTCAAAACATTTAACGTAAATTTATATGAAAGTGCTTCTAAGAAGTGTGTAAAAGTTACTGAAAACAAGACCAAATATATTCTAGGGATGCTATTGTTTAAAATGTATATTAGTAATTATTGTATAAGAATAAATTTTTAATTGTGCAAAGACCACATCCCCATCTCACTTTGTCAAAGTCCCCTTCAAGTTCAGATTTTCCCAAACATATTCCAGTTAAAGCAAAATTAAAGAAACTGGAAGCATTAGCACTAATAGCCAGTTTAACATAGCATAGATGAAAGCAAAATAATAATAATAATAATTTCCAAAAGGACTGATTGAGCAACTTCAAGTATACATATACACATTTGTGTTCATGCGTGTATTGATCTACGTAAGTACTTTCCTATGAGTCTACTTTAAATAACTTGTAGGTTTTCAAAACCACATGCTTTTCTTCCCTTCCCTTCCCTTTTCTTTTCTTTTCTTTTTTATTTTGTTTAATAACAGTGTTAGTCTCCTTATGTGATATAAAATAGTCTAAAAGTCCGAAGTGGCAGAAAAGAGGCAGAAATGGAGATGACTGCCTGAAATTATCAATTGTTATCTGATTTGTCCTCTGACTCTCCTAGTTCACAGCTTGTCAGAAAAAGATTTGCTAGATGTCATGTACTACATGGTGACAGAACCTTTTATCAATCTTAGGGCAACAGCAACTGCTTTAAACTCGGGAGCGTCAGTCATTATGGCTTTCTTACTCTTGTTCTTTTCCTGGGTGTGTTTCGCTATCTCTTATCTTTTGCCTAGAGTCACAGTGCCTGCCAGGCAGAAGAGCACACCTTCCAGGTATCAGCACACAGGTCTACCTGTATGCATCATGACACCACTGTTCACTCACAAAGAAGAGAAAGAAAGCCAAAGCTTTACCCGCAGAAAGGAGAGGTCTCGGTTGTGCTCAATGCTGGTTATCTCCAGGTTGCCCATGACAACCTCACAGTTTTCATAGTACTTGCGCAAGGCTCGGTACTGCTGTTCCAGGTCAGAGAGAGAGCTCAGTTTATTCTCCGTTCCTGCACACACTGCAAAGACAAGAAGATAAAGATGAAATTATATAACCTTTATATGATATGCACAATAATATCTTCCTCAAAACTCTCTATTCCACAAGTCTATCCCAGTTCTCTGAATATAAATATTTTGATTGTCATTAAGAGGCATAGACCCACACACTGATAAATATTTTCACTTTTAAATTCCCAGATTACATGTGCTAATCACAGAGAGCAGGAAGGCATACACTCCACAGAAATACATAGCAAGGAGATAAACTTAATCCCATTTGTTATGACCATATAAAGCAAGTAAATACATTTACTTTTATTTAAACATTGTTCTTTTAGGACATACAATTTACTCTGTTTTCTAATTGAGTAATTCTACAAATGTAAATAAATCAAAATCAAAAGATAGTGAAAGTGACAGTTATATTGAAAACATAGTTATTGTATAAGCTGTTCCAGCTGAGTAAATTTTTTACTAAATAAACTTGCACCTACAAGACCTCAAACATGCTTTATTATTATTTTTTTAACTTTTATTTTAAGTTTAGGGGTACATGTGCAGGCTTGTTTACATAGGTAAACCTGTGGCATGGGGGTTATTCATATAGATTATTTCATCACCTAGCTATTAATCCTAGAACTCATTAGTTATTTTTCCTGATCCTCTCCTTCCTCCCATCTTCTATTCTCCAGCAGGCCCCAGGGTATGTTTTTCTCCTCTATGTGTCCATGTGTTCTCATCATTTAGCTCCCACTTATAAGTGAGAATTTTCAGTATTTGGTTTTCCGTTCCTGCTTTAGTTTGCTAAGGATAATAGCTTCTAGCTCCATTCGTGTCTCTCCAAAGGACATGATTTCATTCTTTTTCATGGTTGCATAGTATTCCGTGGTATATACGTACCAGGTTTCTTTATCCAGTCTACTATAGATGGGCATTTAGGTTGATTCCATGTCTTTTCTATTGGGAATAGTGCTGCAATGAGCATACACGTGCATATGTCTTTATAATAAAATGATTTATATTCCTTTAGGTATATGCCCAGTAATGGGATTGATAGGTTGAATGGTCTTTCTGTCTTTAGGTCTAAATTGAAATATTTGTAAACATATACTACAAGCAAGATATGTAAAAAATACAATTTTTATTGTTATCAACTGGAATATCACTGTATATATTCATGAGTTTCTGAGGTATAATGGACTGATAACAAATAATCTGCCAGGTTCTGTTCCTATGTGAGCACATAAGTTTACACAAATTTTTTTGTTTTATTTTGTTTTCGTTTGTTTTTTAATTTTGTGGCTGGGCATGGTGGTTCACACCTGTAATACCAGCACTTTGGGAGGCTGAGGCAGGTGGATTACCTGAGGTCAGGAGTTCCCAACCTAGGCAACATGGAGAAACCCTGTCTCTATTAAAAATACAAAAATTAGCTGGGCATGGTGGCTCATGACTGTAATCCCAGTTATTTGGGAGGCTGAGGCAGGAGAATCGCTTGAATCTGGGAGGTGGAGGTTGCAGTGAGCCGAGATCATGCCACTGCACTCTAGCCTGGGCAACAGAGTGAGACTCTGTCTCAAAAAAAAAAAAATTGTGTGTGACTTCCAGAAGCCAGACTTTTTGGTACTATTCTTATGGTTTATATGCCTTCCAGAGCACTATCTTCACCACTCAATGTACTGACTCTAATCTTAAGTAGACTAAAAATATATATTATAAATCTATTAACAATGGTATGTAAAGTTAAAGAAAATGGTTTGGAAATGAATCTTCTTCAGGTAAGTTACATAAGATATGCTGAATTTAAGGCAAGATACAAAGTGGAGACTGCAAACACACTAGGAACACGGCTTAGTAATGTGTTATATATGGTAACATATTACCTTATATATTAAAATATATATAAGGTAACATATTACTTATATAATATATATAAGGTTTATATTACCTCATATAATATATATATATAAGACTCATGTCTTATATACACAGAAGTAAAAAATATGTCATGATGTCTGATGTTGTTTTCAAAGGGATGAATTCCTGTAGAGGAAGGAAAACATCTAGATGGGTATAGCCTGATAATTAAGACCACCTTAAATCCTGTTTTTGCCTATGAGCACATCAAAAGTAACAAAAATCTTAATCCAAAAATCTTGAAAAATAATATATGTCTGTAACCATAGTGGAAATTCATTATAAAAACAAAGCCCAAACTTTTAAAGTCTGGATTTCTAAAGTTCCCCAAACAGTGTATTCTCTTGAAGTACTCTGTTACCAGCTAAATTGTGTGTCCCTAAAAGATAAGTTGAAGTCCTAATTCCCATTACCTAGAATGTGACCTTATTTGGAAATAGGGTCTTCCTAGATGTAAATCAAATTAAGATGAGGTCATTTGGGTGTTCCCTAATTCAACATAATGATAATAAAGCTTGTTCAACCTGAAGCTATTAGGCCACATGCAGCCCAGGATGGCTTTGAATGCGACCCAACACAAATTCATAAACTTTCTTAAAACATTATATTTTTTGCTGGGCTAAGTGGCTCATGCCTATAATCCCAGTATTTTGGGAGGCCAAGGCGGGCAGATCACAAGGTCAGGAGATCGAGGCCATCTTGGCCAGCACGGAGAAACTCCGTCTCTACTAAAAATACAAAAAATTAGCTGGGCGTGGTGGCGGGCACCTGTAGTCCCAGCTACTCGGGAGGCTGAGGCAGGAGAATGGTGTGAACCCGGGAGGTGGAGTTTGCAGTGAGCTAAGATCGCGCCACTGCACTCCAGCCTGGGCAACAGAGCGAGACTCCGTCTCATAAATAAATACATATTTTTTAAAAACCCACATTATATTTTTTTGAATCAGCTATGGTTAGTGTTAGCATATTTACGTGCAACCCAAGACAATTCTTTTTTCAATGTGGACCAGGGAAGCTCAAGGTTGGACAGCCCTGCTATAAGAAGAGGAAAATACCATGTGCACACAAAGACAATCAGGGAAGAAAGCCCTGTGACCAGAAAGGCAAAGGGTAGAGCCATATAAGTATAAGCCAAGGAATGCCAAAGATTGATGGCCACCACCAGAAGTTAGGGAGTGGCAAGGAAGAATTCTACCTGGAGTTTCAAGGGGAGAATGAGCCTGCTGTCACCTTGGTTTTGAATTTCTAACCTCCGGAACAGTGAGAGAATAAATCGCTATTGTTTTAAGCCACCTACTCTGTGGTATGTTGTTAGAGTAGCACTAAAACAATCTTTAGACTATTTGTCTCTAAATCCCACATTAAATAAATGTTAAAAAATCACTTCCTCTCTCTCCAGGGTCCTATCAGCTTATAACCTCCATGCTACTCTTCCATTGCTCCCTCCAAGCCCCTTATACATCATGCTGGAATTCATTTATTGCCTTTGATAATGCAGATTTTGTAGAGTGATACGGATGGATGCTATGGTAAAGACCTCTAAAATCTTTAATATCCATTTTCCTCTTCCTTCATTGTAATAGACTGCACGATTTTTAGCTGGACACGTGGTCACCCAAAATAAAGATTATATTTATCTCCTTCCCTTAGAGGTAAGTTTGGCCAATGGACTAAGTTCTGACATGTTGCATGACACTTTTCCAGAACTTGATTTCAAACATGTTTGAAGCCTGACTTTGCCTGGTTGCTTCATAATTTCTTCCAGCTTGATGCCAGAAATGCAGATGTCATGGCTAAAACATGAGCCATCATCTTGGACCATAAGAATGAGTGATACATCTTAGAGATGGCTGAGAACTGAGCTAAAAGGAAGTAGGATTTTCAAGCAATAGATATTTTACATTGTTATATTATCAATACCATCAAGATGATGATGAATATTGGCCCCGCCTGCTAAAATGTTACATACAGAAAGGATTAAATTCTAGTTGTGTTATATGCTTTTGACTTTGAGTAATTTTAACTATTGTGCTTGGTTTGACTGAATTTGCTAACTATATAATGAAATTACAAAATCATTCCTAATCATAACAACATTTTATTGGCTCTGTGGAATGTTCTCTTATTATTAAAACAAGCACCCAAGAAATGATATTCAACATAAGCAGGAGAATAAGAAAAATTGATTGATGTGCATATTTCTTATAAACCAAGATCAAAGTCCAAGATATTTTTCATTATATATTAAAGGTCCTTTTGGAAAAACGTTAATCCATGATCTTTATTTTATTGCTCCCAGTAAATTTATACAAAATCTTTATAAACTTATGACTGCTGAGAAATGGTATTATTATATGAGTTTATGAAATACACATTTTAATTATTTCAAATTCCAATGAGGACGAACATATTTTAATACAACTAATTATGGGGGTAATATAAGCATCCATTAATAAATTTGCTGCACCATTTCTAAAGTATATCCAATAACACATTGCAATCTATGTATAATTTATGTTGTACAGTTTCTCTCAATTGGAAATAATACTTATACTTTAATATTAATATAAAAAATCAATATGTAATAATCTAAATGAAAATGTTTTCAAAATATTTGGTGTATTCTGACGTTTTCTATAGAAGCATAAACAACCTTTGAGAGGTGCATCTATTACTATAACTGCAATACCTAGGTAGTTTTACACAATTCCCATTCTACATATATAAAAAGGTATACAATATTAGACTCAATATAATATTATACAATATTACTTGAATCTGGATAGTTATAAATTCATGGTAAGTTCTTACTGTTGATATTCATTTAAATATTTGTATAGTATAAATACTTAGGATTTTGTTTAAACTTCTTATAATGAACATATGCTACCCTACATTGAAATAATTCATTTAATTGATACCAGAACAATTATAACTCGTATTCAGAAAATGGCCCTCAACTATTGCTATTGCTCAATAAATGATCAGGTAAGTTTTGTATATACCTTCTTAAAATGGAAAATTTGAATAAATATGTTTAGAAATATTTTTTGACAAAAAAAGATGCTCCAAAAAACAGAAAATTAGATTAATCACAATACTCTATTTGCCAAACATTCTAGTCTTTGCAGTTTTTTTACTACATGCTGTTCAATTTAGTAGATATTTTTGTCTCAGTGAGGCTTTCATTTATGTTTGATTCAAAGTATCTAGAATCCACAGTATATTCATCATAAATTTTATCTTGAAAGACACACTCGATTTTTAAAGAACTGGTTCAGATAGGTTCATAGAAATCATTTGTAGTTGTCTTTGTGGAGCCTCCACTGAGTAACTCACAACTTTCATTTGTCAATTGATTTTACAATCAAGCAACGTATGCAAGACAATGCTTAAACCATCAGGTTTCATCGATTTCACAAAGCTGTTTATCAAAACACAATTGAAAAATTGTCTTCAGCAGTCAAAACAAGTTTAACAAAATTCAGCCCCCTTTGTCAATACTATTATAAAGTCCTTAAACCGTAAGCCTACAAGAGTTCAAGCATCAAAAATCCAAAATGTATATGTGCTCCCTAAAATTTTCATTCCAAATGTAACTCCAGGAGTAAAGCTATATGTGAGGTTCCAATAAAATCCTCAATTATTCTATTTAGTATTGATTCTGTTACAAATGAAGCTATACCTACAAACACAGGCTTTTTATTTTTTCTTAAGATTTATATCCAACAGTGTGTGAACCATATAATCCTCATTTGGTAAAAAATTAAAAAGGTGGTAGCAACATAAAAAGGTTGGTTGACAGTGTATTAATTTAATTCATTGGGAAAATATATTAAAAATAAAATAAAGAAAACTTAACAATATCTATATTAAAACTGAAAATTAATTATTGCCTCCAAGCTTGTTCTGGCTATGAAACCAGCACTCTATTTGCTTACAAAGAAAAGATGATGGGAATTAAAAAAAAAAAAGAGAGAGAGAGAGAATTACCTAACTTGCAAATGTCTATTGCAAAATATCAGTTTATCAATTAAGAAATTAAGAAATGAATAATTATTTATTTGGCATCTACTCTTCTCCCAATATCATGAAAAAATAATTACTGATAAAAACTTCCAAGTTGTTTTGTAAGGGCTTCTGTAGTTTCACAAGGCACATAGCAAGGAAAGCAGTGAGCAGTATATTTAAGTAATGTATATATTGTGTGTGCATAATTCAGAGGCTTCCTACATAAAATATGGTAACTTGATAAAAAATTCTTTTCCTGACTTAACACCAATAAGTACTTTCCTTTTCAGAAATGTTGATAAATGCACTTTGGATTAATGTATATTGTTGGGCATTAAAAAACCTAGCATTGTAGTAAACGTCAAAATAAAAAATATTAAAGACCACATAAGAAGCAGCATCTATATTCAGTGACTATTAACGAATGCTGTTATAGTTATGCAGAGATGGCAAGTTTTGTTATGTCTATGTTCAAAATACATCCCCAAGTGGGTCCAAACTTGTCACTTCCACTGCTATAGTCATTTAATCCAAAACACTGCTATCTCTTCCCTGGACTTACACAGCAGCCTCCTAACTAATGTCCAGGATTTCCTATTTGCCCCCATTAATTCATTATCAACCTAGAGAACAGAATAATATTTTTTAAAATATAAATCATTCATGTCACTAAAAACACCCTTTGGCTTCTCATTAAACTTACTGTAAAATCCAAATTCTTTATCATAGCTTGTAAGAATCTGTATTCGTTTTTTCTCAAATGTCATTCTCTCAGAAAAGCCTTCTCTGACCACCCTATTTAAATAGGTATCAGGTTTCCAAACATTGTACTCTACCAGGAAACACAACAGTTATTCCATTGAATTGGAAGTGACTGCCATGCAGCCACTTTGGGCTCCTCATTCCTCTGAATCAACAGGCAAAGAAGGGAATTGCTAAGCTGGCTGGGATAATTGTTCCTGACTACTAAGGATAGTAGCAGATTCTACCAGTATTACTACTCCACAGTGGAGGTAATAAGGAAGAGTATGTCTCTAATACAGGACATTCCTCTAGGCGTTTCTTAGTATTACCATGTGCAGTGATGAAATTCAATGGAAAACTACAACTACCCAATCAAAGCAGGACTAGTATGGTCCAAGGTATTTTGGAATGAATGTTTGGGTCACCTCAACAGGTAAAGCACCATAAACAACTGAGGTGCTGCTGGAGGCAAAGGGAGTATTAAAAGGGTAGTAGAGAAAAGTAGTTATAAATACCAGCTATGATCATGTGACCACTGACAGAAATGAGTACGTAATTGCCATAACTATTTATTCCTTATTGTGTTATGAATACATTTTGTGTGTGGGTGTGTCTATTTCTTTTCCTCTCTTATTTCCTTATCATGAAACATAAGATGTATTATTTTATGTCATAATATTTAAATATTGTTAATTTTACGCCATGGTATTTAAGTTACAGGATATCAAGGAGAAAAGCAAACATCAAAAAAGACTTCATCTTCTCTTCTGGGGACAAAGTTAGTGCATTTTGGGTTGTAGGCATAATAGTTGTATCATGTTAGATGAAATCATTACCTTTTATTGTCTTTATTTGGAGACTAAGTACAGATGAAGGAGATGCATATGGGTGCTGTGCTGACAAGGGATGGGCTTGTGATGGTTAATTTAATCTGTCACTTGATTGGGCCACAGGATGCCCAGAATGCTGGCTAAACATTATTTCTGAGTGTATCCATACGGGCGTTTTCAGAAAAGACTAGCATTGAATTGGTGTACTGAGTAGAGCACATGACCCTCCCCAGTGTGGGTGAGTATTATCCAAGCTGTTGCAGGCATGGATAGAATAAAAAGGCAGAGGAAAATGGAATTTTCTCTCTGCCTGACTGCTTGAACTGAGACATAGATCTCCAGTCCTTGGCACTTTTGGTTCTTAAGCCTTCATATCGAAACTGGAATCTATACCATTGGCACTCTAACTCTCAGGCCTTTAAACTATACCACAAGGTTTTTGGGGTCTCTAGCTTGCAGATGGCAGATTGTGAGACTTCTCAGCCTCCATAATTGTGTGAGCCAAGACTATATAGTACATTTTAAATAAATCTGTGTGTGTGTGCTATGTATAGCATATATATGTGTGTATATATTCTCGTGTATATATGCTATCTGTGCATTCCGTGGCCCAGACAAATTGACATAGAAAATTAACTATCATAAACCCATCCCTTGTTAACTTGGCACACATACACAACTTCTTAATCTCTACTTAATCTCCAAATAAAGAAAATAACCGGTCATACTTCCACCTAACATGATATAACTATTGTGCTTACAACCCAAAATGCACTATCTCTTTCCTTGGGGGAGAAGGTAAAGTCCTTTCTTCGTGTTTGCTCTTTTTGATATCCAGTAACTTAAATATTTTTGGTTCTGTTTCTCTGGGGAACCCTGAGAAACGCATTCATGTTTATCCTTTCTCCATACAGAGGCCAGAATGGTTTTTTCAAAAATGTGAATTGTTCACGTCACTCCCCTACTGAGAACACCCCTTGGCTTCTAATTGCACTGACTATAAAATCCAAAGTTCTTATAGCCTGTAAGAACTTGTATTTAATAATTTGCTCAAATGTCACCTTTTCAAAACAGCCTTTTCTGACCACCTTATCTAAAATAGACATCAGGTTCCCATACATTGTGTTCTGCTTTCTTTCAATTTTGGTGGGTTTTTTTTGGTTTGTTTTTGTTTAGTTTTGCTATGTGGATTTACACTGTATATCTGCATGTTTAACTTTTTATTATATGTCTCCACATTAGAATGCAAGCCTCATAAGAGATAGGCCCTTTGTCTGCTCAGCACCTTGGAAAGCAGGCATATAGCAGATGCTCAGTAAACAATAGTAAACAGGCATAGATGTTCAGTAAACATTTGTTAAATAAATATATGGACTTCAGAGACACTGAGAACTAGAATAATAATAAAAAAAAGGTAAAGAATATATATAAAGGAAGGCCAGGTGTGGTGGCTCGCGCCTGAAATCCCAACACTTTTGGAGGCTGAGGCCAGAGGATTGCTTGAGGTCAGGATACCAGCCGAGGCAACAAGGTGACACCCTTTCCCTACAAAAAACTTCTAACAAATTAAGAAAATAAAAGAGAACTAGAATGGAGCCAGAATCAAACACCGGTTCCTCCACCTTTAAAAACTGAATGAACTTGAGCAAATCACTTCATCACTTTGAGTCTTGGTTTCACTATCTACAAAGTAAGGTTTTGTGCTGAGTGTTATTCGTAAATCCAGCTTAATTGTTATGAACGCATTTCTAGGATAAGTTTTTTCAATTGATGGGTAGTACTCATTCCTGTCTTTTATCTAACCCTCATGGAAATGCTTCCCTTAACTCAGTCTACATTTCATCATGTTTTGTATTCTAGAATTCTACTTTTACTTCAAAACTAGGGATTTATTTCAGACTTGGATATTGCAATTTATCATACACTTTTTCACAGTTTTGAGACTGTTTTTAAATTTTATTAGGGTAAATTATTGATAAATTGCAATTATTAAACCATTCTTATATTCTTGAATGAATCATATACAATGACCATGCATTACTCTGTTAGTATACTCCTGGATTTTATTGCTTTTATTCATTTCTACTGGTATCTTTTAATATAAAAAATATGTATCAATGTTTTAGAATATCTTTATCAGATGTGATTAGGGCCAAACGACTTTAAAAATGGAAACAAATTTATATTTCAGAAATTTCGTATTCTACATAATTACATGTATTAAAGAAAAAAGCTATTAATTTTTCATTACATAAAACTAGAAATAAAATATTTTTCAGTGTAAAAATTGGTATCCCTTTAAAAAAAAATCCTATTATGTATTATCTGAATCTTTACCTTCCACCACCGTTTTATTGACTCTCAAAGTGATAAAACATAAGAGACTGCTGCAATTAACTAAACACTTTTTTTCTTTCTTTTTTTTTTTTTTTCTTTCTTTTTTTTTTTTTTTGAGACGGAATCTTGCTCTGTCGCCCAGGCTGGAGCGCAGTGGCGTGATCTAGGCTCACTGCAAGCCTCGCCTCCCGGGTTCACAACATTCTCCGGCCTCAGCCTCCCAAGTAGCTGGGACTACAGGCGTCTTCCACCACGCCTGGCTAATTTGTTTTGTACTTTTAGTAGAGATGGGGCTTCACCGTGTTAGCCAGGATGGTCTCGATGTCCTGACCTCGTGATCCGCCCGCCTCGGCCTTCCAAAGTGCTGGGATTACAGGCGTGAGCCACCGTGCCCGACCTACTAAACACTTTCTAAACAATCCGTGAACCAAATGAAAAGAACCTTTGGCATTGTAGACGTTTACTAATAGATTTGCACCTGTGGAAGACAAAGGTAAATCAATATATTATGTATACACCTATCTGCTCCTCTATCTAAAATTGAATTGATCTGTACTTTACATCTTTTGTTGACTTACAATAGTCTTTAAGTGCAGCTACTATATAGTGTGAGGGAAAATAACCTCATAACTGAAAACTAAAAAACCTGATATATATCAAAATTATAAATGATTGTCTTCTATGAATAACATGATTTTTGAGTAGTCTGCCTTGATCTAGTCTTCCCAATATAAACATTTATCTTTGTAAATTTTTATACTTTGTATTTCAAAGATGAGCTTGGTAAAATTTAAACATGGCAAATGATTTTTAATGCATCATATCAAATATCAACTAACATAACTGCAGATATATATATTCTTATTCTTTATTGTTTTCCTGTCTTCAAATATTTTTTCTTAATTTTTATTTCACAACATTTCTATGTTGAAAATAGAAAAAATAGAAAGGCTTTATGGATTTAGAAATTACATTTCTGTTATCTATACATACTTGGATGAAATAATAAGATCACAGAAATACAATTGTCAGAAATGTAATATTCCCTTTACCACATTTTGCCACTATTCTCTGCCTGCCCTCTTTATCCCTCCCTCATACGAAGTCCTTCTTATTTACTTTGTAGTATTTCATTTTCTGTGAAAATGTTAGGTCCTTAACTTTAATGTAGGTACTGGACTTGACAAGCAATTAAAACAAACAATTTCCACTCATCAAGGCTTGCCAAATTAGTCATCTGCCATCTGCCCCATCATCTGGCTCTCCTTGAGGTCTTGCTGTGAATCTGGATGCACTTTCTCAGATTAAGAGGGACAGTGCAAACCTCCAAGCTGGTAAAATGCCAGTGGGAGCTAAGTATGTAAACATTAGCAAACATCTTTCTTCCCTAGATTATCATGCCTTCAACCATCCCCTCGTGTCTAATAAAAACCAGCCTGATTGTGATGCCTTATCACTGTGAGACCTTTGCCATTCACTGTAATTAAAGTGGCAGTGTGTGGGATATTTTTCCTGTTAGAAAAATTTACAAGAAGGAATTAGGCTAGATGTTCCTAATATGATGCTATGCTCACATATCGAGGTTTATTTCTTAAGCATTGATAAAGATGTACACAATAAGAAATGGACTGTGGCCTTTCTCTTGCATTGGTTTCAGAGTGAGACTTCCTTTTCCATTCCTTTCATCAGCTAATGTTTACTTGACTAATCATATGCAATAGGCACTTTCTAGGGTAGATATTCAATCAACTTACGCTAGTAATGGGCAAAATTGAGAAATACCAAGAGTGAAACATTGTACTATTGTCACCCCATTCTTGTTTTTAAGGTCTGTCTTCCTTCAAAGCATTCTCCAACCCAGGGCTACTCTTGGGCAATAGGTACCTTTGTGCAAATGCACTAGGGTGGCACTCTTTTAAGTGGGAAAAACTCCATGAAAGGCACATGACCTGGACATCACAATATGCACTGCATTTTATCCCAATCTGTTCCCTAGTACATGAGTATGTGTGCAGTGATGAGCTTGCATAATTGTAAACAGAGGCTCTGGTTCACTCTACTGTTTCGAGTTATCCGTCCAAACTTGCTCATATAGGGTAAAGTTGTGTCCAAATTAATGACCCTTTTAAAATTAAAAGAAAAGTCTGTGAATGTTAGACTTGGGGTGAGAAGGAGGAGTGTGGCAAACAACATTTTTGACTGACAGTCTTTACTGTTATCTTCAGATGATTTACATATAAAACCTAATCCAAGATCACCTTCTAACAAAGTTTTCTGGGATGTTTTAAAACCCAATTCATAGTCACATTATTCTCTTGGATAAAAAAGAAAAAGCACCCACCTGATACTAATATAGACTAGATTATAAAATATATTATTATAATTTATTTTAAATTGTTTTTTTGTACCCAAACTCTATTATTCTAGAAACTAGATTCTATAATCTCCAGTGAGTTGATCTCTCTAAAACATTTAGATGAGTAGTGAGTTGTTATTTTTACAACATAATCATACTTGCAAGTACAGTCACAATCAACTTTCCTTTTTTTAACTTTTATTTTAAGTTCCAGGGCACATATGCAGGTTTTTTATATAGGTAAACTTGTGTCACGGGGGTTTGTTGTACAGATTATTTCATCATCCAGGTTTTAAGCTTAGTACACATTAGTTATTTTTTCTGATCCTCTCTTTCCTCCCACTCTCACCCACCGATAGGCCCCAGTGTGCACTGTTCCCCTCTGTGTGTCCATGTGTTCTCATCATTTTGCTGCCACTTATACGTGAGAACATGCAGTATTTGGTTTTCTGTTCCTGTGTTAGTATGCTAGGGATAACGGTCTCCAGCTCCATCCACGTCTCTGCCAAGGACATGATCTTGTTCTTTTTTGTAGCTGCATAGCATTCCATTGTGTACATGTATTTTTTCTTTATGCAGTCTATTATTAATGGGCATTTAGGTTGATTCCATGTATTTGCTATTGTGAACAGCACTGCAGTGAACATACACGAGCATGTGTCTTTATACCAGAATGACTTATATTCCTCTGGGCATATACCCAGTAATGCGATTGCTGGATCAAATGGTATTTCTGTTTTAGGTCTTTGAGGAATCAACACACTGTCTTACAAAATGTTTAAACAAATTTATATTCCCACCAACAGTGTATAAGCACTCCTCTTGCTGAGCACCGAAAGAAAGTGTCAACAGAGTAAACAATACACTTTCAAGTACTAACTGTAATTTGATGCTTGATAAGGAGACAACTACCACTAGAGAAATGTCTGTCATTCGTTTATTTGTTCTGTCATACATTTATTCAACAAATGGTTACTGGAAAACAATACATGGGGCTCTGGGTTATCTGTAAAAGGAATAACAAGTACAATCTATATCACAGATTTATAACATTTTACATTCTAAGATAAATCCTCTGTAGAATTTTTAGAAATAATAATAGTATACAAATTTAGTTAAGCTGCTAATAAATATAAATAATTTTTTCTGACTGATTCACTGCTACTGAACAAGACCTACAATGAAAGTCAAAATTCATTTTACCTACAATAAAATATAAAACAGAGCCCTTCTCGCCTACCACACATACAAAATATACATAGTTTTGTATAACAGTCAGACATCACTTGTGAGAGGAAATTTCCCGGGCATAACAGTAGTCAATGGTGTTACCAATCTACTCAGCAGCATCTACAATGGAAGAAATATCATACCTTATGCTATGGTGTGAATGTTTGCCCCCTCCAAAATAGGTTAAAACTTAATCCCCAATAGAGCAGTATCAAGAGGTGCAGCTTTTAAGAAGGATTGAGTTATGAGGGCTCTGCCCTCATGAATGGATAAACCCATTCACGATTAATGTATTTTTGAATTAATGGATTAATAGGTTATCATGAGAGTGGGTCTGTTAAAAAGCCAGTTTGGTACATCTAGTTCTAGATCCTTGAGGAATCGCCATACTGTTTTCCATAATGGTTGAACTAGTTTACAATCCCACCAACAGTGTAAAAGTGTTCCTATTTCTCCACATCCTCTCCATATGACCCAGCCATCCCATTACTGGGTATATACCCAAAGGATTATAAATCATGCTGCTATAAAGACACATGCACACGTATGTTTATTGCAGCACTATTCACAATAGCAAAGACTTGGAATCAACCCAAATGTCCATCAGTGACAGACTGGATTAAGAAAATGTGGCATATATACACCATGGAATACTATGCAGCTATAAAAAAGGATGAGTTTGTGTCCTTTGTAGGGACATGGATGCAGATGGAAACCATCATTCTTAGCAAACTATCACAAGAACAGAAAACCAAACACCGCATGTTCTCACTCATAGGTGGGAACTGAACAATGAGATCACTTGGACTCGGGAAGGGGAACAACACACACCAGGGCCTATCATGGGGAAGGGGGAGGGGGGAGGGATTGCACTGGGAGTTATACCTGATGTAAATGACGAGTTGATGGGTGCTGACGAATTGATGGGTGCAGCACAGCAACATGGCACAAGTATACATATGTAACAAACCTGCACGTTATGCACATGTACCCTAGAACTTAAAGTATAATAATAATAAAAAATAAATTAAAAAAATAAAAATAAATAAAGTCAACCACACTTATACTCAAAAAAAAAAAAAAAAAAAAAGCCAGTTTGGCATTCTGTAGCCTTCTTGCCATGTGATACCCTCTGCTGCCTCACGACCCTTCAGACAGTCTCCACCAAGAAGAAGACCCTCCCCAGATGCAGCTCCTCAATCTTGAACTTTCTGGCCTCCAGAATTATAAGAAGCACAATTCTTTTCTTTATAAATTACCCAGTCTCAGGCATTCAGTTACAGCAACAGAAAAAGGACTAGGATACTTTACAAATGCTTTATTCAGTTAGCCAGGTTAGTGTATGTTTTTCAGTATTTCTTTTCCTAGGTCCTCATTCACTTGTACAAAAGGATAAGGAAAAGTTGCTCTGACACAGACCGGATACATACATTATTGAAAACTATTCCATTTCAGGCTGATTTTCAATTAAGTCCCCATTCTAAATTACTTAATAACTATATGATTGAACATATCGTGGGTATTGTTTTTAGTCTTTTTTCATTTTAGTTAATTCAGAAATTTGATATTATAGTTAAGAGCTAATATTACTACCAAATTCACTACTCACTTCACGCTCCTATAGGTAAGTAAATGGGACTTCAGACGTCACATGGACAGTCACTTAATTTGGAATGTTTTCCCAGAAAGTTTAACGAATCTTTGGATTTAAAAATATGATATCCTATCCGTAGGCTTTATTATAATAGAGTAGCATGTTATAATACAAAATCTATGATAAGAGATTGAAAGTAAAAGTCCAACCTTTTAATGGAATTCACATTATTCACTATGACACCTAAAGAAGAGCCAAGGTGACATTTAGCAATTTTTTAAGTATTAGAGATGAACTCAGAAAAGTCTTCGACATTTAAGAGCAATATGTAAATCTAACACACACACACACGCGTGCATGCACATACACATACATAGGGATATGATATTTGCTAGTATACAATATTTGCATTTTTATGTTACGGTGATAACACAAAAATGCATTACAAAGTTCCTTAATTTATTTTATCTAAGATAATTTGGCAATAAAGGTATCAAAAATATACCACTCAGTACTAAAAATATCTCATATCACACTAACAATAAGAGAAGTTCTATAGCATCAGATTCAATTTTTTAAAAAGTAGAGAATAATGGATGATTATTTTCCTTATATAAGATATGACTAATAACAAGAAAAAATTTTTCAATTGTAGGCTTTAAATCATAGAATACTTGCATAGTTATTTTTAAACTAATGTGAATTTCTGAGAGCCTAAATTATATATTTTGTAGCTGACAAGCTTCCTATGGGCAAAACATATTTTCTAGCAGGTCAATACAATTTTAAACTAAATCACTTACTGTTTACATAGAGATACAGGTGGAAAAGAAAACATACTAACTTCTGTTTTTAATCCTGTCACAGCACGAATCTGATCAATTTTTAAAATGTGAAGCATGCCTTTTCTGCACATGACTCATTTTCAATTCCTGACACAAAAATAATATGGACTTGATGATAAATTATATAAATAAGTATCTTTTTTTAAATAGAATTCAAGTTTCTACTGATATTATTTGCCAGGATAAAAGAGAATCAATTACTTGTTACAATCTTTGTAAATGTTCATTTTTTTCAGATGCATTTAACACCTGATTATAACTTGTAAAGAAGACTTAATGCAAGTTAAATAATGACTATAGAATCTGATTATAGAATGTAATATATATGTTTGAGAAACAAGATCCATGTAGCTGCATCATTTTTTATTGTTCTGGTTTCAAAAAGTAAACTAAACTAAAATAATAACCCTTAATAAAGTCAATTCTTTGCAAAGATACTTTTTAAGAATATATGGGTTTATGCGTATGCATAAATACATAAGAATATTAGCTGGGAAGAAAAAAAAATAATATGTTGCAAATGGTTTTCTCTGATCAATAGATTTTGGGGTATGAGATATATAAATATGTATAGTAATATTAGTAATTAGTAATTAGTAATATAGTAATATTACTATACATATTTATATATAGGTATATATACATATCATATATATTTGTCCTGTCATTTCTAAATTTATAGTAATTTTAGGTATTTACATTTAAATTTATAAAAAAATATATAAAATATATATAAATATATTTTATTTTAAAAAATGATTTTTTTATTTTAGGAAAGGCTAAATAGGCATTCTATAATATGCCATTTCTTTATAAGAATGTGTATGCTAACCAAATTACTATCAACGCTTTTGATAATTTTGCAATTTTAATAGAACATTATTTTAGATAAAAACATTAATTTATTTTTCATGTAAACAGTTGAGAAACTTTATTTTAAAATATCTAAAATAAAAGTAAAAAAGAATATATTCCTTTAAAAGTTGAGTGTAAGACTGATCTACTCATCTATAAAGTTGTTCTATAAAGTTCAAAAACAAACCAATTTCCCACCTGAATAGACTAGGAAACATGAGTGTGTGTGTGTGTGTGTGTGTGTGTGTGTGTGTGTGTGTGTGTGTGTCTGTGTGTGTGGAGGGGAGTATTTAAGTTAATGTCATAATTTCTGTGTATGCTCTAGGTTCTTTACTAGCTCATGCAATTTGATATACAAAATTGTGTAATATTGTTTCTATTTTACTAATAATTTATCTCTTCTGATCTCATGTTTTAAATTATATTACTGTGATTTTATAATGTTAAATTATATTATTATTACTATTAGTTATTCTTCTTATCTGTATATTAGTGGTGCCAGAAATTGTTCTAAGTGCTTTATACATGCACTGCCATGGAATAGCAATCATATTAAGCACATATTATTATTATCTTTTTTATAGATGAGGAAGTTGAGACTCAGAAAGTTAAATTTTTAATCTGGTTATATAAATAATATAACCAGAGGATTAACTAGTGGAAGAGTCAGGAGTTAAAATCACTACTAATTTCATGAGTAGTTCCCATTTAGAAGCACAGCATTAGTTAACTAATGTCTATAACTACTTGTTTTGAATTATTAAGGTTCAATAGTAGTATATTTCCATCAAGTAAAAATGCCCATAAACAAGATGAAATACTTGTGCTGAAGACACATTACCTTTTATAAATTTAGAACTACAGCATTGTACTCTTGATAGAAATGCATGATATTAGAAGTCCATGACAGATGTTATGGGTGATAGTCATTTGGTATTTAGAACACATTAAAAGAATTTTATAGTACAATCTCAATGAGTACCAACCATTTTATTAATGAAGAAACTTGGCTCCCTGGTTCCCTCCATTTGTGACCCATTCCCTTCTCATTTTTTATTCCACTCTGTGTAAAGAAATAGGTGCAAGTTTCTAAAAATAACACTTCTTAGAAATACAAATAGGTTTCAATCAAGTGAGTGCATGTAGAAAGGCTGTTCCAACAGTACAACTTTTAAGATAGATTTTTTTAAAAATTTTTAAAAATAGAACAACATTTCTAAAAGTGTATCCACTCCTTTCCTCCAATTTCCTTCAGCCTCCAATCTCATTTTAATAAATGGCAACCCTTTCACTAACTCAGGCAAAAGTCTAGTCAGTCAACTATTCTCTCTTTCCATAACCCAGTTATAAAAGCCACAAAACCATATGCAAATCCATCAGCTCTTTCTTCAGAATATCTATCAGCTCCACCTGGTTATCTCTATTTCAAGTCACGAGAGTCCCTATTTGAATATTGCCATGTCTTTCCAGCTGACGTCCCTGCTTTTCTTCTTGTCTTTCTTGAGTATATTTTATACCAGATATAAAACAATTTTACATCTTTTAACCTATAAATCAGATCATTAATCTTCTTTGCTCAAATATCTCCAATGGTTTCTCATATCAATCAGAATAAAATTAAAAGTCCTTATCTAGACCTACTGCAAGGCCCTCACACCATCTATCTGCTGCTTTTCTGACATCATCTCATAGGATATTTCACTTACTCAGATCTGGCCACAGGGGCCACCTTACTTGTCTTTGAACATTGCTATAAAAGTTTCAAAGTGCTGATTATCAATTTATGGATTTATCTTGTGCACCAGTAACAGGCTAGCATTGGCCTGTGTATCACACTTTGAGTAGCACCATTTCAAAACATTATATATTTTTTTTTATCACTTATCACCAGCTGCCATATTATATCTTCATTTAGAATGTAAGCTCTATGAGGGCAGGAACTCTGTTTTGTTCATTACTATATTTATAGCATTTGGAAGTACTTGACCCATAGCAGATACCCAATAAATATTTAATGAATGAATGGATGGATGGATGGAAGTATAAATGAATGTTGATATTTTGGAATTCTGGCTAGAATTCCTCATTCATATATAACTCAAATGTTATTTTTGATGCTCAGAATGTTAGGACCAGAAAGATCTTTAGAGATCATTAAGTCCAGATCATGCATATAGATGAGAAAACAGCATTCAAGATAAGTTAAAGAACTCAGAAAAGGTCAAACAGTTAAATAAAGGAAATATGAAATATATATATACATATATATAGAGAGAGAGAGAAATATAGAGAAATAATATAGAAATATAGAGGACATGAATTCTCAAATGTTAGTTAGAGACAGAAATGGAATGAGACTCTTCATTTAGGCTATATTCACATGGCACAGTGCCTCATGTTCTGCTGAAAGCTTTCATGAAAATGTCCACCTTTATGGAAAGGACTTGCAAACAAAATGTTATGCTGCCAGCAGAAAAACTGTATTGTAAAACTTGGCAGGGTGCTTAAGAACATTTGGCTAAACAGCACTAGTTGCCTATGTAATTGGAAAATAGATGTTTAGGTACATCTTTATTTTTTTTTTTCCAAGTCCTGGCTGAAGCAAGTTAAATGTAGCTTGTTAAAAGGAAACTTTTTGAAGAGTCATTTTAACAAAAGCATGTGTCATATGTATACAGAAGCTAACCAATATCACATGATAAACATAATCAAAAATTTTTAAATCAAATTACATATTTCAAGTCATATTTTAATGTATTATTGAAACTTTAAAAATATCTCATTGTGACTATTTTGCAAACAATCTTTTTGTAATGGAAAAATTACCTCATAATTTAACTGTTTTGTCAACTCAGATTTCAAAGATCATGCTTACTTAAATATATTCACACCTGGAGTTGCACCTAGCAATTGTATGCCAATTTAATGTCAGTGTATTATAACATTAAATCATTATTACAGCTGTTATTATGGTTAATAACATTTATAAAATGTTGTATAATTTACAAAGCAGTGTTTTCCTATTAACTTCTTTGATCCTAAATTATCTAAGAGATGGTTATAAGAGCCAAAATTATTAGAATAATTGCCAGGAATTCAAACTTTGGAAATTCTAAGAAATGTTCTAAAACTCTTCATGAATTAGCAACGAGGTAATAGAAATTCCCAGAAATACTAGATAGCCTTACCTTGGTATGGCTGTGACTCACACAGAAGGAATAGTAGAAATGGGTTAAATAAAAACAGATTGATTAAGTTTCTATTCCACAGAAAAAGTGGTAGTGAATAATAAGATCTTCAATGGACTCTCCTACAAGCCTCTTCCTTTTTGCACTTTGTTCTAATGGAAGTTAATTAGATCGGCCGGATGTGGTGGCTCACGCCTGTAATACTAGCACTCTGGGAGGCTGAGGGGGGCGGATCATGGGGTCAGGAATTCAAGACCAGCTTGGCCAATATGGCGAAAGCCCATCTCTACTTAAAAAATACAAAAATTAGCTAGGTGTGGTGGTGATGCATGCCTGTAGTCCCAGCTGCTTGGGAGGCTGAGGCAGGAGAATCACTTGCACCCGGGTGGCGGAGGTTGCAGTGAGCCGAGATCACACCACTGCACTCCAGCCTGGGTGACAGAGTAAGACTTCACCTCAAAAAAAAAAAAAAGGAGAGAAAGAAAGTTAATTAGATCTATGAAAGTATACTAGAAATAGATCAGGAATAGAAAATGGATTTGGCTACCATTGAAACTGTGGTTGATTTAGGGAGATTGGACACAGAATTCTGTTGGATGCATGCATATATTTTTTTTAGTATTGTGATTTTACTTTGAACATGAATTCTCAAATGTTATGTATGCTCACATTAATACATATATGACCTTCTTTGGCAATCGTGTTAAATATTACTAATTCTTCATTAACCATTGAATCAAATTCTAGTCACCTACCTGGTATTTAATATTTTCCATAAATTTAGAGATCTGCTACAATATCCCTTCACACTTGACCCAAAGTTTTTTTTCCAAAAACATTTTCCAAAATAATCAAAACATACTTTAAATATCATCCACCATCGAACTTACCCACAACTTTTCCTATATTTTTAATTCATTCCTTTGACCTTACCAAGAATGCTTTGAAAGTATTCAACAAAATTAACATCCATCATTATCCTCAACTATTGCGTAAAGGATTTTATTCTTTCAGAAAAGTTCTGAATCAGTTACTCAATTTACATTTCCCTAAAATTGATATACAAAGATTTATTTCATTTTTATTTGCAAAGTTGTTTTATTCTTATGTTTCACTATATAGATCTTAATTATCCATTAGATGATAAACCAGCTCATGGAGACCTGAAATTCTGTTTTTATCATTTCTGGCTGGGCAGGCCAGATGTAATTCTTCTACCACATAAAAAGTATTACAGAGATTTGTACATGTAAGCCTAGATTAACTTACTGTAACCCAGCCGAGTAGATAGTACAATAAAATTAAGAGGCAAAATGTTTAAAAGATGCTAGACTGAATATATCTTAAAACCAGAATTTTAAAAATATAATTTCTAATCTTAGTATTTGCCTCTGACTGTTTAACAGTTGATATCTCACATTCATAAACCATTTTGGGGGAACTAAAAAAAGCTTTATGCGTAATTGAATGTTTACTTTGCAGCCTTCTACAGAATTAAGGAAACTGTGTTTTCTACGTCTATGTCAAAACGTTTGGAGTATTTCTAACTAAAATGTGAGTACATACATAAATGTTTCCATTGCCTTTATATATTAAGTTTAAAAATTGTAGTTAAAACAAAAAAAAAATTCATTTGAAAATCAGACACTAGAGAAAGTTTTTAAAGACAGTCTTCTCAAGCCACAGTGCTCTGACTCATAAGGCTTGCATAGTATTTTTATTTCCCAGACATAGCTAGACTAGTGGTTGCATAAATACTATTCATTCACACTATCAGAGCCTCTTTTTAGCTCATGATTATACCATCATATTCCTCAATGACTAGTATTTTGGTACCAATTGTTATAAATTTCAGGGTTGTCTAGTATAAAATTAGCCCTCTTCCAGTATCAAAATATTTCACATGCCATCTTAGAATAATTAACTTACCCTAGAAAAACTATAGAGAAAGGGAGAAGGCAGTTGTTTTAAATGACCTTGAGACTTTTCTACATATTGCTATTCAGACGTCCAGTGATAAAATAAGAAATTGCTATAGGCCTTTAGACTTAAGTGTCACCCACTACACTCACTCTTCATCTTACTACCCAATGCAGGTCACACCTGAGACTCAACAGCTAAGTGTACAGCCTAGGCTGTGCCCACTCAGCACTGAGAGAAGCAGCCAGCATGCAGTCAACAAACAAACAAACAAACGAAAAGCTACTGGAGCTCATTCTGTTGTACTTTCTCATCCTTATCGTCTTATTTTTTTCACTTTGTCAATTTGTTGGAGAACTCTTTGGTGTCTATTATCTCTCACCTTCCTACCCATCCTTCAAAGCTGCTCCCCTTCTCATCACCCCTGTGGAAAACTCTTTCATTTCATCCTACCCTTGCTCAGACCCAGTGAACTTGCACCCAATCTATACTTCCTGTCCCCCCAAGGGTCCAAAGGGATAGTCTACTTATGCTTCCTGGTGTGTCTCCACTAAAGAGCCTGGTTACTCCTGCCTTTCTCATAAAGGAGGTCTCACAAAAGCCTGCAATTTCATTTAGTTCCATGTTATCCTGGCATCTGGACATTATTGTTTGACTTTGCTGTGGCCAGTATCTCCAGCTTTCAACCCAATAATTTAGCTGAGGTAATGAATTAAATATTTAATGTGTGAGTTATATGTTTAGATTGGGCTCCTCGATAACGTTAATGTCCACTATTTCTCTTATCTTGAATAGTGACAGACTGCAAACTGTCTTGCTGGGACTTCTATTTTCTATTTTATTCTATTCTCTGTCTTTTGCCGATGTCACCCTGTTTTCAGCCTCAACTTAAATAAATAGCCAAATACACAAGTGCCAAGAATTGTTGACAATATAACTCTAGAAGCATATGGTGCTAAGCTAGTAGAAAAACAATTCTTAGCTCAATAAGTATTCTTCATTTGAAATTATGTACTGTTTCTTCTCCTTCTACTTGAAAAGTCAGCAAACTTGAGGACCAAATGTTGCCTGGGGATCTAACTTGCATAAAACATTGTGTTGGCTCTGAAACACTGAGATTCCATAGCAAGGCCAGCAACACATAAACTCCTCTGGTACTCCTACATTATTTATCCCTGAACAGCTAGGGGGCTTTTTGCAAAGACATCCCTAACTACGGCAAGCATTCACTCTATTTAATGTTTATTTAATTAACAGTGCACAAACACCAATTCTGTGAGTGCAGTGAAGTCTGTGCACATCTTTAAATTTATTTTCTCAATTGATTTGGAAATGCAGTAGCAGCATGGTGCCAGACATTTCTTCTCACCCAGTTATCCCTTAACACCCAAGAATCTCTCTATCTAAAAAGGCATTTGTTAAAATAGGGTAAAGCTGATATGGGTACGAGACAGAGGAAAGGGATATCTGGGGGAAAAAGTTGGCAGATAGAAGCTCCGTTGTTGTTGTTAGACTATTTTTTTTTTCTTTTTCTTTTTGAGACAGGGTCTCACTCTGTTGCCCAGGCTGTAGTGTGGTGGCAGGATTTTGATTCACTGTCGGCTCCATCTCCCGGGTTCAAGTGATCCTCCCACCTCAGCCTCCTGAGTAGTGGGGTTTATAGGGGCATGCCACTATGCCCAGCTAATTTTATTTTATTTTATTTTATTTTATTTTTGTAGAGATGGGGTTTTGCCATGTTTCCCAGGCCGGTCTCAAACTCCTGGGCTGAAGTCATCCACCTGCCTCAGCCTCCCTAAGTGTTTGGACTACAGGCGTGAGCCATGGTGCCCCGTCTTTACATTTTCAAAAGAAGAATTACAATATTATTGTGAAATAATTGAATTTCTTCATTATATAAAATGTGAAGATTTAATCCAGCATCATTTAAGAGTTAGATAAGATGATCTGTAAGGTCACTGTTATTCTAAAATTCTATGTTCAGAATCACCTAGATTGCCTCTAAGTAGCACTCAGTATGAGACATCAACTGTGGATTATTATATCCTAAAGCACACAGGATAAAACTCAGAGGTAAAAATGAAGCACTCACAAACTACTATCTACCACAGTACATAACTCTAAAACTCTCTGTAAACATATGAGAAAGGAAAGAAGCATCTTCTCAGCAGAATTGAATAAATTGAGGATGCATGTATTGAAAATCTACTTTAGGGTATAAGACTTCTCAGAAAGAAAATCAAATACATTAAAATCAAATTCTGTTAGTTTGAGAAACATTGTAAAGTTTTGTTTTGCTGTCATTGTCTGAAGCTTACCATTAACCCTCCGTGAAGGAACTGGCTTTCTAAACTGAAGTTAGTTAAAGTTTCTTCACTTTTGCAATTGTGAGGAGTTGGAATCCTTATTTTTCTCAAGTCTATGGTCCCTTTCCTGTGATTTATCTTTCTTTCTCTGTCTTTCCATATCTAAGATAGGCCTAATAATCACTGTAATATCAGATGACTAAGTTGTGGATGCACACTTTTTATTGAATTACCTTTTTTGCAGAGTTTGTGTCAAAATTTGCATTTATTAATGAATAATATGTATTAGTAAACTTATTTAAAGGTTCTATTTTATTATTCCATTCAACACCAGGGGGCAGCACAATTCCCAAAGAGTATTTTTTTTTTTTTTTTTTTTTTAAATTCAGAGATAGTGAAAAAGTACAATGGCATAATTGGTACTCATTTCTGTTGCAGCTATAGGCATACACGGGATTAATCTACTTTTTTATGCAATGAATATAGACTAAAACCTAGCTGCATTCAGAAAATTGTATCAACAAAGAAGAATATACTTATTAGCACATACCTAGCATAATCCAAAAAAGAAGGAAAAAGTATCATTAAGTTTGTGTGTTTGTGTATTATCTCTGTGAGGCACAAGAAAAATAAAATTATTGTTTTCTGAACTCCTTTATAGGAGAGAAAAACATATAGGATGGCATCATTTCCACTTACTATTTTGGGAAAGAAACAGAGGTAATACAACGCCCTAGGTACTTTCAAAGAGCTAGGGATGAAAGATGGGAGAAAGGCGGAGAGATGGAGAAAAAGGGGTGTTTCAAAGATGAGAAAGACATGGTTGGTTTCCTGAAAGACTTAATACATCAAAGATACCACAGTTTAAGAATAGTAAATAATTATATTTTATTTTAAAATTTGATTTTCTAAATTCACATACATGAGATTTGGAAAGGTAATTTATGATGAATTTATCTTTCATGATATTCCTGTTTACAAGCCTCCAGTTGCTACCTGGAGTATCATCTTTAAAAGTTCACATACATTGACACAGAACTTTCAAACTATCATGCTCGTTACATGTACTCTTTTTTTAAAAAATGTGTTGGTTTTTATGGATCCATAGAATAAAATGGGTCATAAAAAGTTAAAAGGTGTTGTAAATTGTACGTGAAAATAAACAACTTATGAAATCTGGTAATATTTGAGGGCAACAAGTCTACAATATTACCAAAGAAAATAAAATACTTTGCTAACTTACAGGAAGATAGAAATAGAAACAGCAGCACAGTAGCATATGCAGTTAAAATGTTTCAAATATGTTCTTATTTTTAATGTGAAAAATGCTCTTATTTAGAAAAATAAAACATGTACAGATGCATACATACAACCCTTCCATTAGCGCTGTTTCTCCATTAAATAATGTATTTCTTCTTTCATCCTCAAACTGAATTCATTCATTCTTTCTTTTTCATTCAGTAAGCGTTGTTTTTAGAACTGATTATGCACTTGGCCTTAAGATTTCACTATTTTGTGGAGGAGACCGACACAGCAAAAATTATTATAACAAAATTGAAATTTATGTTTTAAGACAATAAAAAGTTCCATGGGAATAAGAACACGGAAGTCATAGACTATAAACCCATTGAGGACAGGGACCATGTTTTTCTTGTCAGCAGCACTTAACTCCTGTATCTAAAGGAATCCTAGGCAAGCAGAAGGCACTCAACAGATATTTATTCATTTATAAAATACCCGTTTTTCCAGAATCAGAGTGGTAGAGGAAACTTGCAAAACCACGTATTAGTTTCCTAGGGTTATTGTAATAAAATGCCATAAACTGGTGACTTAGAAAAGCAGAAATTTACCCTCTCACAGTTCTGGAGACAAAAAATCCTCCAAAATTAAAGTGCTGGAGACCATGCTGCCTCTGAAGCCTCTAAGGGAGGATCTTTCTTTGCCTCTCTCAGTTTCTCGTAGCCCCGGGCGTTCCTTGGCTTGTGCAAGATAACTCCACTTTCTACCTTCGTCTGCACATGGTGTTCTCCCTGCATCTCTGTCTTCACATGACTCTCTTCCTATAAGGACACCAGTCATATTGGATTAGGAGTTTACCTACTTCAGAACGATGTCATTTTCCCTAATTACATGAACAACAACTTATTTCCAAATAAGGTCATGGTCTACAGTACTAGCGGTTAGAACTTCAACATATCTTTTATTACAGGCACACAATGTGACCTATAACAACTAATAACATTAATGTTCTCCTTTTCTAGACTATTTTTCTCCTCAATCCTCCTTTGCCTTACTTCCTTCCCCCAAGATGAGAAAATTTTGAGAATCCAATGGATTAAGAAATAGTGTGCTGAGGAGCACAGGTTCCATTTTAGACTCTCACCTTTTAAGATTATCCATTATTTTGCCAGACTCATTCTTCTCGTGCTTGGTTTGACTGTGCAAAATTCCTACAAATTGCTATCATTTATAAGAACTGCTTACATTCATGCCTAATTATCATGCAGTAGAATAACAATTATGCATATCATTAAATTCATGTGAGATAACCTTCAGTGTAAGTTTTATTTGATTATGGCACTAAACTCTGTTCATGCATGCTTGGCCTTCATAGCAGGTTGCTCAGGAAGAATGGTTGCCTCTGCCACTTAAAAAATAATGACAGTAATACTAGATATAACCCTAACCCTCTCCAACAGAAATATTGGTTCCATAACCTGGAACCCACCTTGTGAAAAGGTCACTGCAATCAAGTCTATGTTAAATACAATAAATATTTCATCTATTAAATATGAATGAAAATGGAATATTTTATTTAACATAATTAAGCTTTCTAATTTGCTTAAATAAATGCATCTGTCTGCATCTTTTCCCCTCACTAAAAATATACATGGGTTAAGAGTATAAAACATGTGATATTACTTTTCAACAAATATGTTCTAATCTCTTGATTAAGCATTTCAGCTGTAGAATTAAATATATATACTTAATATATACATGATAGGGGTTTAATATATATATCATGGGCATATAGCAATATACAAATGCTTTGTGTTTGGCTTTCACAAATTTTTGGAGTTACTTTTATTCATGTTTAAAGCATATAATGTGACAATATTATATCAAACCATCAATGCTACTGTATTTATCATCTAATAGGTACAAAATATCTTGTCATGCACTCCCTATATATAAAACCTCATTTAACTCCCCCAGGATTTGAGTGGGAATTTTAAAATTATATCTAATTTTTAAATTATAAAAACAATAAATATAAATTATAAATTAAATAGAAATTATACAATTAATTATAAATTATAATTATAAAATATAATTCTATAATTATAAAACATAATTACAAAATTATAAAACATAATTACAAAATTAATAATAAATATAAAATATAAAAATATAAAAATAATAAATATAAATTTCAGGAAATTTTGGAAATACAATAAAGTACAAATAAAAATGGTCCATGGCTAGGCATGGTGGCTCATGCCTATAATCCCAGCTCTTTAGGAGGCCGAGGCAGGTCCATCACTTGAGATCAGGAGTTCGAGATCAGCCTGGCCAACATGGCAAAACCCTATCTTTACTAAAAATACAAAACTAGCTGGGCATGGTGGCACATGCCGGTAATCCCAGCTACTCAAGAGGCTGAGGCACGACAATCATTTGAACCTGGGAGATGGAGGCTGCAGTGAGCTGAGACTGCACCTCTGCACTCTAGCTAAATTTTTTTTTTAAATGGTCCATAATCACATCCAAAGTTGCCACATTTAACATTTTGTAAGAATATTACTGTTACTAGTTTTGCAAGTCCCAAGTTCCACTCTTTATTCTAGGCAGTCTTGATCATTTCATTCAATTATATCTAATTGGGGTTCGATTTTACAAAATATTTTGTAGCATGAGCTTTACTTAATCACAAACATTTTCTTTTATAGATAAGCATATTTAATAGATCATAAGGCTTTATTTTTTAAAATATTTAGGTCTGTTTAGAATTCTCAGTTTTATAAAACATAGTTCAGAGTTCTGGCTCTAGAATCAGAGTTCCTGTGGTCAAATCTGTCTCCATCATCTATTACTTTTGTGATCTTTGGCTAATTACTTTACTCCTATTCAGTTTCCTTTATAAAAGGGAGTTACTAATAATGCCTTCCAGAATTAAATAAAATATTCTACATAAAGTAGTTTGGTATATTTAATGCCTAGCACATCCCAGGACTCTAATGAATATTAGCTATCAATAATCAGGTTTGCAGAATGTATTATTTTCTGCTGCCCTCATTTGTTGACTCTACTTGTTTTCCTCTTTCTCTTTTGACTTTCCTTCTACACTTCTTTGCAGGTGACTCTACCATAGTCTGCCATTTAAATATTTGCGTGTAGAACTTAGTCCTCTCCAGACCCTGTTTGCCTGGGTGTCAGCAGCAGAGGCTGCAGAAGATAGAATATTGTTGAACAGCGAGTGTACCTGTCTGATTCTTGCTTTGGAGGCTTCCTCTCAGGGGTGTACTCCACCCTGTGAGGTGTGGGGTGTCAGACTGCCCCTAGTGGGGGATGTCTCCCAGTTAGGCTACTCAGGGGTCATGGACCCACTTGAGCAGGCAGTCTGTCCCTTCTTAGATCAAACCTGCACGTTATGCACATGTACCCTAGAACTTAAAGTATAATAATAATAAAAAATAAATAAATAAATAAAAATAAAATAAAATAAAATATCTTTCTGTTATGGAAAAAAAAAAAAAAGGAACTTAGTCCTATTTCTCTTAATCTACATTTTCTCCCTGGACATTCTCACCTACTCCACTGACTTTCATTATTTTCTTCATACTGATGATCCCCATATTTCTATCTTCAGTCCACATCATTCTTTCTGAGCTTTTCACCCATACATCTAACTGCCTATTGAATATCTCCACTCATAAGTGTAAAGGCCCTTCAAATCCAACAGGTTCAAAATTAAACTCATCCTTTTCCCAGAAGGAGCTTCTCCACTTTTGCTTCCTCATTCAGTCAATGACCACCAAGAGCACGTAGCTGCTCCAGGCAGAATGCTGAGTTATGACATGACCTGGTCAGCAGAATATACACAGAAGTCAGAGTGTGTAGTTCTAAGCCTCGGCATTAAGAAGCATCACATATTCCACAGTTCCCACATTTCACTGCTGCTAATCTCACAAGAACAGTTCCCAACAAAGCTAAGAGACACTTAAGGAAAACAGGCAACTTGCGCCGAATGGAGGAGCCAATCTACAGACATATGACAAAGAATAAAATCATTGTCTGAAGTTACTGAATTTTGGGGTTGTTTGTTATTCAGCATTACTGTAGATAATGTTAACTGATAGAGGAGCCTACTAAAAATCTTAAGCTTCATCTTCATTTGCATCTTCTCTATAACTATTGGCGTTTCAAAAAATAAATCTTGACAAAATACCAATTTTTTTCTCATCCAGATTCCCTGTACTTTAAACCCATATTAGCTTTCCATGGCCAAAAGTCCTTCTGCCCAAAGTTAAAGACTTGTTTCCCAAAGTGAGGAAGAACACAAGACTGACAATAGGACAAAGTTCTCTACTCCTGCAAGCGTGCCAAACAGAATGCCCAGAAACATCTTCAGTGGCTATTTAACTGACTTTAAATAAACTCCATGTAGGACACTTAGACACATTCTGAGATAGAGTACAATAAATCTCATGGAAGGGAAAATACAGTGTGTTATAGCCAACACAGCATATTGTTGTTTTATTCCTCTTAAATTCAACCATTAGATTCGTACAAAAGTAATTGCAGTTTTTGTCATTGAAAGTGATGGCAAAAACTGCAAGTACTTTTGTGCCAACCTAATATTATAATTTGCATGCATGAATATGCTACAACCATGTAACACAGAGCTTTTATGTCCTTCTACCATATATTTTGTGGCACTAGTTCCAGTGAAGTTTCCATCTAACATCATATAGAAATTAGAATGTGTAAATGTTATATATGAAACCTCACAGACTATTCTATCCCAGTAAAAATGCTTTTCTATCTCAGTTTTCTAAAAAAAGGCAGATTATGAAACTGTAACTATTACCCTCATAGGAAGAGGTTAAGCATATATGGAAAATGGTTCACTTTAAAACACAGTCATTTGATATTTAAGAATTATCAGTGACCTATTGCTTCAAACATCTAACAATACCTAGTATATGCCCCCTACCCCATACAATAGCTAGAAAGGAATCACTTTGGGATATTATTTCTAGAACAATGACTGGCATTTATTAGACCCAGAAAAACATTGATGGGTAAATGAATGAATGAATTCTCTCAGCAATGGCAGTTCTACTAAGAGTTGTCTCCTCTGTCTTTACACCAAGTTAAAAGGGAAATAACTTGTGTACAGAGAAGGAAGAGAATGATTCACATGGCTTAAAGGATACACACATATTTTAAGCTAAACACCAAACTTTGACCATATCAGCCCTGCCTTAATATAGAAGGAAATTATTGATTTTTCTATAAATTAAGGAAGCTGGGGATTTTATCTACACACACACACTGGGGAGGTATCCTTTGGAATAAAATTTATTTCAGAAAAATATGCACATATTTTTCTGTAAATATTACTCACTTGAATATATGCATCACACAGTATTTAATATGCTAGGAGTTTAAAAACTGACGTGTTAAAATAGCACAAAGACATGTCTAGGCTAGTTACTGTTGAGTGGCACTTAGTGTGGATTTACTCACTGCAAACCGTCCTTGATATGCTGCCTGTCTAGTCCCTGTAAGTGGCAGTGAAGGTCAGTGAATCTAATTTGACAATAATGAGCCTGCTCTGCAATGTGTTATAATATTGTGTCTTTACTTCTTTTTTAAAAAGGTATCAACCAATCAAAAAGCCTGTTCAATGACATCAGGGAAACCCCAGGAGACCTGGGGAGAGTTAAAGAACAGTACTCTCTTATTTTTCTTTTCCAATAATGGAGACAGCAGAGGTTATGAACCTGTTCAATATGCATTAAAACAAAACACAGGCTGATAGGAATGTTTTAATTAATAACAATTATCTTCTGCAGAATTGTGATTCAAGCCAGGTCTCTGAGCATGAAGGAGAAACTTGACACTTGTGCTTCTTTGTGGACTGAGAGATTTTAAGCAAAGTTAATGGAAACTCAGCGGATGAATGGTGCCGCAATTCAAATGTACTGTAAAATTACTGAAATGATTTCAATGTCACAGGACTACACTGCATTGCATTTATGATTATTACCACTTGCTACGCTTTAGTGATATTTTGTCAAATGTTTTAAAGCTTGTCTTAAGAAAAAAGTGTGTCTTTCAGAGAAAATGTTGATGCAACTAATAATAACTCATATTATAATTATTTACCCACATAAAATATTCTATGCACATTTTAAATACTGTATGTATAACATATATTTATTTAAATAATAATTACTATAAAAAAGGTTCAAAGGTTGGAATGTTGACACAAGGATAATGACCTAATAGTCATATCCCACCCCGATGTCTTTGCAAATCTTATTCTATATCCCAAGCTTTTATTTCTCAAAAGATGATTCTGGAACAGGATTTGTGAGAATCACATTTTGGGTATATGTTTAAAATATATATTCTTGGGCCCCACCCAAGACCTTCGGAGTCAGCATCTTCTGGGGCAGGGGGTCACCCATAATTCTGCATTTTAACAAGTTCTCCAAATAATTATCATGCATACTGTAACCCAAGAAGCAAGAGGTTCTTAAACTGGCGACCACAGAATACAGGGGTCCATGAGCTTGAGATGGGAAAAACATACACCTTCATTTTCACTGAACTCTGATTGAAATTTAGCATTCCCATCAGTTATGAATGTAGCCAACAAATCAGAGTAGCTTTAGATATCCGTGTGTCATCAATAAATAATCAGATATTTTCCTATATTACGGTTGAAGATATTGCAAAATATTATTGACATTGATGACTACTTTGAAATTATATTAGTTATTAAATTTCCTGCTAGAGCTTTTAATTAATTGCAAAATGAACACATATAATATCAGAAAACAATTTTAATAATTTTTCAAGAAATGTGTTTCAATAATAACTGGTTTCCTTTGTAATCTCATGCACTTTATTTGATGTATTTTTAAATATGTTTCTGAATGAGGCCCACAGGCTTCACCAGACAAGCATAAGGGTCTGTGACACACACAAAGTCAAGAACCCCTGTCTCAGCTCTCCTGGGTCTCGTACTTATTCAGAGGGAGAAGGAAAGAGTAGAAAGAGCTAAACGAAGGCTGTGTCTCTGAATCAAACAAACCCTCCCTGGCATTTCCTCTGAAAGGACATATATGTGGGAGCGTAAAGAAAAGTGGCTTATAAAATTCCAGTGTGTTTAAAAGTGGGGGAAGAAAAGGAAGGGAAAGCAGGCACAGAAACACCTGTCAGTCATGAATGACTTATTGGCCCAGTTCAGCAGCAGGGGAGCTGAATTTGATCAGTTCTGCCATGATTAGTGTCACTACAGTCAAGTGTAATTTCTGTATAAATAGAAGTGGTGGATAGGAAAATAATTTGGTTCATCCCTCCAAATTGTATCAGTCAGCACAGACATCAAAAATTGTCAGCCCGAGGTGGGGAAGCACGCATACCCAACCAAGCCTATAATTGTATTCAGTATTCAAATATTTTAAACTAGAATATGATCTTCAACATAAGACAAGGAAAAATCATTGTTGATTGTGCATCCTATTGAACTGTTGAAACAGCATTTCTGTATATTTCATTGTCTCTTTTGGTAAAAGTGAGCAAATATAAGTTTTTGTATTTTGTCACTTTTTCAGTAACAGGATATTTTCCTTTCAGACTTGCCTCTCTTCTAATTCCTTAGCTTAGTGTATGAAACTCCATTCAATCAGTTTCCAAGACAGAGATACACTGGCCTCTTTTCTCTCCTTCATCAAATAGATCACTAAGTCCTTTTGCTTCTACCTCCCTAATATCCCTGAAAGTAATTCACTTCCCGTAGGCCCACTACTACTAGGTTAGTTCTGACCATCATTATTTTAGCTAGAATTACAGGAACGGACTCCTAACTGGTCTCCTGTGCTTAAATCCTGTTTGTCTCCAAAATTTTCTCCATATGTTCATCAAAATAATTTTTTAAATGCATGTCTTTATTTAATTCCCTGCAAAAACATGTCTATGGAATTCCACAGCTCTTAGACTACATACCATACTTCTTAAAATGGTATATCAGTCCTTCAGGATCTGGCTTACATTTCTAGCTTTAGCCTTAGCCCCTCACACTATAGACTTCACATATACTGACTTTTCCCCAAGCATTTCTGGGCCATGGCACATGCTTTCCCTCTGACTAGAATGATCTATTTGCATGACTAACCTCAGCTGATGTCTCTTGTGGGATGTTAACCCTGGCACCTCTAAGTGGAGTGAGATGACTTCTCTGAGTGTGGGCCTAGTATTCAATATTTACCCTTTTTATTGGATTTATTAGATCAGACTGTATTTGCATGTTTGTTGTTGAATTAGCTGAATTAACCAGCAGGATTTGTGTCACTACAACGTAGTTATTGTACTTAATCTGAGATTAAATCCAAGATAGTTCTTTTAGAAAGTATTTTATATTTACTTATAGCAAAATCATTTTTAGCTATTGTAAACATTGATCACATTACTGTTCAAAGGAAAAAAAAGAATGAGCTTTTTTGAAACCAGTAAGAAAATTAATTCTGTATCTGATGTCTATCTAATATTTCTCATTACAAACTAAAACTATGCTTTAGTAAGTTAAGAATAAGAAGCTCTGTTTATAAAGTTTATCAATTGATAAGTCTTATTCAGTAGAATAAATCCACATGTATAGAAACTTTGTTTAGTGCCTGGCACACAATAGGACTCAGGAAATATTCATTTAATGAATTAATGAATACATGACTATCTTCTACTTAAGCCAGAGCTCTTTCTAAGTCTTTGGACTAGTAGGCACTTAGACAGGAGGTAAGGAGACCAGAGGGGAAAGAAACCTGCTCTTAACACTCTTGACACTGTTATCAGTGAAATTAAATACACAAATCTGATTGTGTCACCATGTTGCCTATGCAACTGAGATAGGCTCCTCTGAACTACAGGACAAATAGTATAATCCTTGGGATAAATTCATAATAGTGATAATAAAACTAATATTTGCTGAACACTTACTGAGTCTAGTCACTGTGCTAAGTGTTTTGCATTTGTCTCACTGAATCCTTTGAACAAATTAGGAAGCAAACAATATTATATCAATTTTGCAGACAAGAAAAGCAAGATTAAGCAACTTGCCCAAAGTCACATGGACACCAAATGCAAAAATAGAAGTGAAGCACAAATAGTCAGATTCCTGAGCACACATGCTAAAGCTTTTTACTATATAAATTATGAAACATTTAGTTCCAACCTATCTCACTAGCTACCAACTTGTAAAACGCCCATCACTTGACCTCATTGTTTCCTAATCCCCAAAGTCCCACCACACTATACCAGAAATACTTAAAATGAACCACGTTCTTATAAGACCTCTGTGAACTGCACATATTACTTCCTTTACCAAAAATTCCCTACCCCTTCTCATCTACCCAAAAAGGCCCTATCTATCCATGTTTTAATTTCAATATCTTATATCTCCTACTCTGAAGAAATGTCTCTGACTTGCTCAAAAAGATAATTTTTTTGGACCTCATTATGCTTTGTAGTATATTATTAATGACTTTATTAACTAACCGTGTCTCTGTGGGCCACCCACATCCCCAACAAATAAACAGTGTATTCTCTAAGGAAAGAGATAATGTGCAATTCACTTTTGTATTTGCCATGAGCTAGTCCAAGTCCACAACTCAGCAGAAGCTCATTAAATATTTGTTAATATGAGATGAAGGGTGTGTGTTTTGAGGGAGGGTTTGCTTAGGAATGATGATATGACAAGAACAAGAAGTACCAGTCAAAAAGCTAAGAATGTAAGAGAAAGCAAGATATGCAAAGGGTAGATACAATATTATAGCATACAGAGTGGAATGAGAATATTAATGTAGGGGAAAACTAGAGATCAGGAATATATCACTATTTGATCATTAAATAATATTGATAATGTTCATAATAAAGAGTCTGCATGATGAGTGAATCATTGAAATGTGGTCAATATGCTGTTTTTGAGTAGGCAGGTAAGAAGAATGCACCTTGGAAGGTTTTTCATCTTGGAAAGTTTACAAAAGAGTAAAAGTCAGTCATTAAGAAAATTAAGCATTTATTCCACAGACACATGAACTTAGAAACACTTTGCCAAGCCACTTGAAGATCCTGGTCCTCAGAAACTGTGAGATCATAAGTCTTTGGTGTTTTAAGGTGTTAAACCTTGGTGTGACTTATTTTGTTGTTGTTTGTGGATAGAAACAGCTACTACAGACCAGAATTATGTATAATTCCATGACTTTGTTATCTTTCAAGTATTTCCTTATTATTGATGCCTACACTTAATGTCTAAAATGGACAACTAAATTGCTACTGTGGATTTACTTCTTAACTAAAACAGATTTTACATTTGTATAATATAGATTTACATATGTATTACTTATACATTTACAAGAATTAGAAGTTCATATATTTTCAATGAAAAGGAACTCATCTAAATGCCAGCGTGGGTTGCAGAATGTGGACCTCATGCTGTGGAAGTTGCTGCTTTCCCAAGTTGAGTATGACAGGCTAGTTGCAATTACATAAATGAATTGTTTTCTATCATCCTCACTGGTTCATTAATGAAAGCCTGCACAATTAAAGAAAAGACCACACTGCTTGAAGAAAGCAAGGCAACCAGTTTAAATCAGTAGACGAAATTAAAATTATTTTACTAGTACTATTTTCCAATCCAAAAATTACTGACACTGTTCTGAAATGCTATGTACATCTATATTCAAGGATCTTACATACTCAGAGTCAAACTTATCATTAAAAATGTGACAAATGGCTAATACACTTCTCTTAGTTACTCTATAAAACTGACAAACTGAAAATTTACACAATGTTAGGAAAGGAAAAACATTATTTTTAGTCCAAACCCTTAACTTGGACTCCGTTCTTTACAACAGGTTTCTCAAGACAAATCCATGGCAAGTCCAAATGCGTGGTCTTCAAACTACTCAGCTTCTCTCCTGTTGTTATTAATCATCCTATTCTCTGGCTAAACCCCTATTCTTGATTTTAGCATAACCCTTTCCTCAGAAGGGTGAATATTTCTTATGAACTGGGTTCAACTTATGCAGGTAAGACAAGAACCAATTAGTGTCATAGTAAGCATAAGGAACCCTGGATTGGATGCTTCAGGCTTGTCCCCTTGCTTGCAGGAGCCTGTATGATAGCTGTAAACTCAGAAAGATATCCACTGAGGAAAAGAAAGGTGGCCAATGCCTATTTAAACATATAAAATGAAGAAATTATTTATAAGCAAGTGGCTCATAATTGTTCCTATCCCACACATATTTTTATTATTTCCTGGTAAAGAGGGTAAACTCTATCCACAAGTCCTCCATAGTTAAATAGAACCTTTTCTATAAAATCTGTATCAGCACACACACAAAGTCTTATAAATGTATGAGTGCAAATGAAAACAATGAAAAATAAAATAGCTGTTTTCTATGTCCCATCGTCTCTATGCCCACATTTTTATGATGCAGTCATGATGTGGTTACACTTTAGTATTCTATATATTCCTCTTAGAATAAGACAGATGTCCATCCGATGCCAAATTCTACTGAAAATTCATGGGTCTAGGTCCTAGGGCTTTTCTTTTTTTAGAGAATTTAACTCTTCATGAATTCTGTTAATCAAATTCCTTGGCTGGCTATTTCCTACCAAATCCTAAGGCCCTCTGACACCTGACGATTTCTTCTTAACTGATACCTGGACTTTTGTGAGATATCCGCACAAATGTAGCTCTCACTAAGAGCAGGTTGGGGAAGGGGAAGCACTTGATGACAGAAGCCATTATGACTGTGTGTATATTTGAAAGTACAAGCTCAAAAGACAGGTAACAAACTGCCAAAGAAGCACTGCAAATGCTAACGAACCAGAGAGTGAAATAAAATTAGAAAGAAAAATATGCATCACTGAAAAGTAGTATGTTTAATATCCCATAAATATTCATAAATATGTCATATCCACAAGCTTATAATGCTAGAGTTTTGGCCTTAAAAGAGGGAAGGCTGCTTAAAATAGGAGCACAAAAAACAATAACTCAAAAAGTCTTTAATCTTCATCAGCCACACAATTGAGATCAGATCAAAATATATCTGTAAAGTCTCTTTCACTCATCTATCCTCATATTTAATATTCATTGAGTACAAAGGAACAGTTTCTATGTAATTTCCTTTATTAATACTTCACTATGAAGTGTCCCCATGCTAACATCATTAACTTTGCTAGAAATTATTACCACACCCATCTGCCTAAATTTTCAATTATCTTTGCCTCTAGACATGAGTAGCTACCTAGTGAAATGATATCAGGATAATTCCTTCATATTCACAATGCCTCCTTTTCTCCCATAGCTTGATGCAGATATAATGATTAAAATGAAAGAGTAGGAAAAGTTTTCTGCTAAACTCTAAAATCTTTTGTATTAGGAGTTCGTATCTTAAATCAAGCATTTGTATCTCGAAGTCTTCATATTGGTAAAAATCTACAGTTCTGAAAGGATCACCTTCTATTCCTTTTTCATCAACTATCTTTTAGATAAGGAAAAGACATCTTATTTTTAAAGTAAATTTTGAATGAAATTATAAGGAAAGTGCTTATTATTTACCATCTGGCAGTACACTAGTCCTTTGAGTCATATGACCGTATATAGTAGAGGAATTCAAAATACATGAACAAAACCACTACTAAACCTTAACATTTGGTAAGAAATGTAATGTGGTGATAAAAATATTCTCCTATGAATTGGGACTAATTTTTTTGGTAACATATATGATCTAAAAATTCCTTATTAATCTTTGCTTCCATTTTTCATCAGTTCATACATGACAATAAATAGCAAATGATGGTGAAAATCCAGAGCAAGTAGCACTCTTATATACTGTGAAAATGTAAAATGTTGTGATTACTTTGGGAAAAAGTAGTCTACTAATGTCACATAAACCCAAATACTACATCTATTCTATAACACAGCAATTCTACTTCTAGGTATTTACTCAAGAAAATGAAACATATATACACAAAAGATATAGGCAACAATATTCATAACACATTATAAATAACAGCCTAGGTATAAATCTAAGGGAAAATTAAGAAATAAATTATAATATATTCATGCAGATGAATACTACTTAGGAATGAAAAGAAGCAAATTACTCATACATGCACCAACATAGATAAAACTCAAAAACATTATCTTTGAAACAATCTTATATAAAAGTATATAGTATATGATTTGAATTCAAATAAAATTCTAGAACAGGCAAAATTAATCTTGGTCCAAAAAAATTAAAATAGCGTTTATCTTGGGAAGTGAGGGAGATACACTGGTGAGGGACATGAGGGAAATTTGTAGGTGATATGATGTCTATATCTTGATAAGGATTTGCACTACACAACTGCATGTATTTGATAAAACAGTGAAGATGCACTTAAGATTTGTACGAATGTATATAAATTGTATATCAAAAGAAAATGCTATAATCAGATACTGAACTTTATTTAGTAGTATGCATGCTAATGTATTTCTGCATTTCTGATTTCTGCAAGTCATTTTTTAATGTACAAAAAATGAAACAGGATAATGGTTAGAGGGCAATTATGGGTAGAAGTGTAATAACACAAGTACAATAAAATGTAATGGTGAAAGCTAAATGATGGATATATTGTTTCAAATTTGCTTTGTTTAGCAACTTTCATAATAAAATGTTGGGATATATACCCAGTAATGGGATGGCTGGGTCATATGGTACATCTAGTTCTTACTGGGTATATACCCAAAGGATTATAAATCATGCTGCTATAAAGACACATGCACACGTATGTTTATTGCGGCACTATTCACAATAGCAAAGACTTGGAATCAACCCAAATGTCCATCAGTGACAGACTGGATTAAGAAAATGTGGCACATATACACCATGGAATACTATGCAGTCATAAAAAAGGATGAGTTTGTGTCCTTTGTAGGGACATGGATGCAGCTGGAAACCATCATTCTTAGCAAACTATCACAAGAACAGAAAACCAAACACCGCATGTTCTCACTCATAGGTGGGAACTGAACAATGAGATCACTTGGACTCGGGAAGGGGGATATCACACACCAGGGCCTATCATGGGGAGGTGGGAGGGGGGAGAGATTGCATTGGGAGTTATACCTGATGTAAATGACGAGTTGATGGGTGCTGACGAGTTGATGGGTGCAGCACACCAACATGGCACAAGTATACATATGTAACAAACCTGCACGTTATGCACATGTACCCTAGAACTTAAAGTATAATAATAATAATAATAAATAAATAAATAAATAAATAAAATAAAATAAAATGTTGGGGTAAATTGAATGTGATTTACCTTCTAATCTTATTTAAGGAATTAATACTTTTGAAATTCAGGTAAACAATTTTATAGTAACAACAAAGCAACTCTTAAGTAGTTCTCTTGGTCTTCTCAAAAGATTTCTCTTTGTGTTCTTCGGGTAGCATTTGAGAACAGGAATGCCAAACGTTTTTACTCACTCAGCATTTTTCTTCATTTTCAAACTAGGTAATAATTCAGTTTCTCTCCCTCTGTTGGACTCTCAGACTAAGAGAATCTCTTATCTATGAGAAAAAATTCTAACCAATTTTATGGCATGTTTTTTGTTTTGTACCTTCTTGTCCATCAAATTTAACATCAACATGCTAAGAAACAAATGAGCCCTAAATGCTATTTAGATATATTCATATTCTAATCTTTCATGTTATTTCTTTCTTAGGTTTCCCATCACCCAAAACTGTGTTTTTCCAAGGTTTTCTTTTCATAGGATATAACAATTGAAAAAGATAAATGATATAAAGGCACTATTCATTAAAAAGGGTGAAGGAGCTAAACAAAACATTGTTTTCCATTAATTTAACTGAGTCATCGCTGCAAAGCCTAGAGCCATTTGCTGGTCTTCTAAAGGGGTCTACAACTAAACTCTTGATCTAACACATAGATAAAGAATTGATGTTTACTTTTAAAAATCTTAGAATAGGTGATAAGAATTCTATTGATTAGTCCATAATAAACTGATGATGGCTCTTAGAATAATGAATACTTTTTACTGAGTTATGTCAGCTAATATAATTTCAGGTGGCACATGAAAAAATTGAAGCATTTCAGCATTGTGTCTTTCTTGTCACTGGAATTTTACCATTAAAAGCCAGTTATACAAATAAGATTACGGTGCTTTTATATAGCTTGTGCCTTTTCAGCTCAGTATTAATGCCATATTTTTAGAAAAAGCCTTTTGTGCATGACATACTGATCAATTTTTTGTTTTTGTTTGAGGGAGAGCCTCACTATGTCTCCCACGCTGGAGTGCAGTGGTGCAATCACAGCTCACCGCAGCCTCAACTCCTTGGTTCAAGCAATCCTCCTGTCTTGGCCTTCCATGTAGCTGGGACTACGGTATGTACCACCATGCTAGCTATTTTTAAAATTATTTTTATTTTTTGTAAAGATGGGGTCACCCTATGTTACCCACGCTGGGTTTCGAGCTCCTGGGCTCAAATGATGCTCCTGTCTCAGCCTCCCAAAGCACTGGGATTATAGGTGTGAGCCACCTCACCTTGCCTGAACAATTTTTGATATCAAATAGGCTGATGTTAGACATACAACAAAGGTTAAAGTTAGACACGTATAGCGCTGCACGGTCCAATACAGTAGCCACTCTCCACATGTGAATTTGACATAGGGCTAGTCTGAATTGATATGTGCTATTAAGTATAAAGTGTATATATATGTATATGTATACACACACATATATATACACATGTGTATATATATACACTTTATACTTAATATATATACTTTATACTATATATACTTTATACTTAATATATATACTATATACTATAAATATAATATATAATTATATAATATATAATGCATACTATAAATATATATAAATATATACTATAAATATGTATACTACATATATAAAGTATATATACTTTATATATATATATAAAAGTTGACCATATTGTGGTCAACTTTGTCCATCCCCTCACTAACATCCGTCCCTCCTGTCTTGTTCCTTCATCACCCACCTGAATTTTCCTATTTCATTCCTAATATATATACTTTATATTTCATATATATATACTTTATATATATATATACTTTATATATATATACTTTATATATATATATATTTGAAGATGTAGGATATTTTTTAAAAAGTAACAAAATATAAAGTATCAAAAACTTAACATTTTAATATTTTAGATCTATTTAATCCAAGTACAATACTAAATTAATTTTATCTGTTCATTATTGATTTTTAATGTGGCTACTAGAAAATTTTAAATTAGATTTGTAGCCCTCATATTTCTAATGAAAGTGCTAATGTAGAGGTTTGTCACCTGGTAAAAATAATTTTATATTTAAACACAATATATCCTTGACTTTGAAATACTATACAAACAAAAAAAGTGGGGAAGGAAAAAAGATGTGACTACATATGATTCCATTTTGGGAAAATAAATAAATAAATATTATTCCTGCTGTTAAGCTTCTATCTATCCATCAGATAGCTCTGATGCAATTCCTCATTTTGATTTTTAGGTAAATAATCCCCTTTTTCTTTCATCTCAGACAATTTGAAAAATATTGAAAAAAGGTTTTCTGCCTATTCTCAACCTCTTGTCATTTCTTTAAAGAAGAATTAAACTTTATGAATTTCTAATTTTGGAAAACATTTCATTTTGCCTTGATCATTTTGAATAAAGAACCCGCACCCATTTTGCTTGTGCTTGAGTGTGTATACTATTATTTAAGTAATGTAATCTACTATTAAAAACTATTTGTCCTTATGGACAAACTTGACTTTTAAGAAATTTTTCTTTTTCACATTTTTAATAGTCAAGTAACTTCAAAGAAAACATGAAGAAAATAAAAGACCATTTTTAAATTAACTGTGGTTAGTCAAACATATTGTGGTCAACTTTGTCCATCCCCTCACTAAATTCCATCCCTCCTGTCTTGTTCCATCATCACCCACCTGAATTTTCTTATTTCATTCCTAATAAAAGAACCTTTATTTGGTCAGGTAATCAGTTAGGATTAAGATGAAACTGGTTCAATGAGTCGTGCAAGTTGAGAGTGGGATCCTTTCTTTACTTAGAGTTTTCATATCTTATTCATGATGAATTTTTTAATATCAATGTCATTTAAATTTTTTTTGGCTTTAATATATATTTTTTACTGAGATTTTGGCACCCTTGTAAATTCTACATCAGAGGCAAATGTCTCACTCACTTCACCATAATCCCAGCCCTGAGGGTAATGAAAAAATCTCTGATTTGCAGAGAGGGTAAATCCTTTCATATGCCCCAAAGGACAAATAGTGACTGATCTCAACAAATCAGGGAGATGTCATTCCTCTGGCCACTGAGATAGAAGAAGTGGACTGTTTATAATAGCTTCTAAGAAAGCTTTTTTTCTTTTCTTTTTTCCTGATAAAATACCACAGAATTGGCTGACATATCCTTAAAATTTATTTCATCCTTCCCGCGTCTTTATACCATCAATGTGGACATCATATTGAATGTGCAACAACCACAGAAATATTAAAGGGAATTTTCTAAAATCATCCATGAGCAACTGCACTAGCCCTGGACTGCACACCTTTTGACTGCTTGTTAGTGGAAAACATAAACAATTTTTGGGTTAAACCTCTATAGTTGAGTTCTCTGTTACATAAAACAGAACACAATGCCAACTGTCACATATAGACAAACTAAATTCTTCTATTATCTTAAACTAATTTTTGTTCATAACACTTTAATTTTTGCTTTAATCAAAAACTGCATTTGCAAAATAGTAACTATGTCACAACAATGTGTACTGAAAACATAGATCTATTGTTTTGTTGACATAATTCTTATTTACATTTTAGAAAGTTGTGCTCTGATAACATCACAATCATTTTTTTCAAATTCTATTTCGTCCTGCTCAAAATTTAATTTGGTTCAACAAATACTGGCTAAGCACCTACTCTCTGTTAGACACTAAATAAACTATTTTAAGAAAATAGACACAGTCCCTGACCTTTGGCATCTTACAGATCAGTTCTGATCAATCTTTGATATTACACTCAGCTTTCTTATTAGGAATATTATTTTAACAGTCTGGAAATCACTGAGGATATACTTCTTCTCACTACAGATGTAGATGAGAATATTTCAAAATAATATGGTTGGAAATGCATTCGGTTGACTGTGCTGTTGAAATGAACACAATATCCTATTTGTTTAGTATTTTACATTAACAAAACACTTCTACAAAATTGTCTAATTTTAGAGGAGACAAACAAATGGAAAAACATTCTATCCTCACGGATGGGAAGAATCAGTATCGTGAAAATGGCTGTACTGCCCAAAGTAATTTTTAAATTCAATGACATTCCTATCAAACTACCATTGATGTCCTTCACAGAATTAGAAAAAACTATTTTAAATTTCATACGGAATCAAAGAAGTGCCATATAGCCAAGACAACCCTAAGTGAAAAGAACAAAACGGGAGGCATCACGCTACCTGACTTCAAACAATGCTACAAGGCTACAGTAATCAAAACGCATGGTACTGGTACCAAAACACGCATATATAGACCATAACAGACATATAACAGACCAATGGAGCAGAACAGAGACCTCAGAAATAACACTGCACATCTACAGCCATTTGATCTTCGACAAACCTGACAAAAACAAGAAATGGGGAAATGATCTCCCATTCAATAAATGGTGCTGGGAAAACTGGCTAGCCATCTGCAGAAAACTGAAACTGGACCCCTTCCTTACACTTTATACAAAAATTAACTCAAGATGGATTGGAGACTTAAATGTAAAACCCCAAACCGTAAAAACCCTAGAAGAAAACCTAGGCAATACCATTCAGGACATAGGCATGGGCAAAAACTTAATGACAAAAACACCAAAAGCAATTGAAAAAGAAGCCAAAATTGACAAATGGGATCTAATTAAACTGAAGAGTTTCCGCACAGCAAAAGAAACTATCATCAGAGTGAACAGGCAACCTACAGCATGGGAGAAAATTTGTACCATCTACCCATCCGATAAGGGTCTGATATCTAGAATTTACAAGGAACTTAAATAAATTTACAAAACAACAACAACAAAAAAAACTCATCAAAAAGTAGACAAAGGATATGTACAGACACTTCTCAAAGAAGATATTTATGTGGCCAACAAACATATGAGAAAAGCTCAACATTGCTGATCATTAGAGAAATGCAAATCAAAACCACAATGAGATAACATCTCATGCCACTCAGAATGCCAATTATTAAAAAGTCCAGAAACAATAGATGATGGTGAGGCTGTAGAGAAATAGGAATGCTTTTACACTGTTGATGGGATTGTAAATTAGTCCTAACCATTGTGGAAGACAGTATGGCTATTCCTCAAGGATCTAGAACCAGAAATACCATTTGACCCAGCAATGCTATTAATGAGTATATACCCAAAGGATTATAAATCCTTCTACTATAAAACACATGCACACGTATGTTTACCGCAGCACTATTTACAATAGCAAAGTCATGGAACCAACCCAAATGCCCATGAATGATAGACTGGAGAAAGAAAATATGGTACATTTACAACATGGACTACTATGCAGCCATAAAAGATATAATGTCCTTTGCAGGGACATGAATGAAGCTGGAAGTCATCATCCTCAGCAAACTAACACAGGAACAGAAAACCAAACACCACATATTCTCACTCATAAGTGGGAGCTGAACAACGAAAACACACGGACACAGGAAGGAGAACAGCACACACCAGGGCCTGTTGGGGAGTGGTGGATGAGGGGAGGGAACTTAGAGGACAGGTCAATAGGTGCAGCAAACCACCACAGCACATATATACCTATGTAACAAACTTGCACGTTCTGCATATGTATCCAGGAACTGAAATTAAAATTTAGAAAAAAAAAAAAAACCTTGCCTCATTTCCCTTTTAAATCTCCACTGTTGGAACAACTTGGTGAAAATCAAGTCTTTAAAATTACTTCTACTTAAGCAGCAGCCACTTAAACTGTTTTATTTTTTATAAATGAAATCTTTCCTTTTTGCATTCCTAAATTCCTGAGGAATACACTGGAATAATTTTAGGCTTGACTTTTTCAAGAGCAAAGGAAAAGAAATATTTCCTCTTTGCAGATTTAAATGAGTTTGTATACAGTGTGTTCTATGAAATGAATGCCAATTTGTTTTCATTAGAATTATTCTTCTTGCATGACATCTCTTTTCTTCAATGATGCTTATTCATATATCAGGCAGCATTAGACATGCATGCATGCACTCTTTCTTTCAACAGACACTTTCTAACGGGGGGCACCATGCTAAGAGCTGTAGGAGAGAAAGACATACATGTAATAATTCCAGATTCTTAAGGACCTTAAAATCCAGTAGGAAAAATTAGATATATCGGCAAATTAAGACATGAGTACCCTGTGGAGGGACAATTAATGCAATAGAAGAAGAAAAACAAAAACTAATTTCAACAGGGCTTATCTCAGAAGGCTTCATGTAGCACATGACATTTGAACCAGGTTTGACAAATGGCTAGAGTTTCAGGAAAAACAGTGAAAAATAAAGGACATTCAGGTAAGAGAAAACTGCAGAGCACAGAAATGATCAAGTAGATTTGTGCTGCTAATGAGGCCCATGCCTGAAGCATAGAATCTTTGTAAAGAATGATGGAGTTCAGGTTGGAATTACAGTAATGTAACCTGAATGTCAGACTAAAGATTTTGTATTTTGTCAAATAGAAGTACTTAAAGATTTTAGACCTCAACTACCATCATATGTGACAAAATAAAATGAGATAAACAATTTTACCTATAAATAGATAAAGTATTTAAATTCTGATTCTATTCAGTGATGGTAAAGATGTGAGGAATAAGGTATAGTCATTTATACTTGGAGAATATGCAAATCATTGCTTTCATTTTGAAAGGAAATTTGTAAGTATCTATAAGACGTTAAGTTCACATACTCTTTGACCCAGGACTTCCAACTTTTGAAATTTATTATACAGAAATGTTGGTATGAGTATGTAAAGAAATATGTACAAAAGTATTTATTTTAATAAAGATGCATTCCTCACAAAGAAGAAAAATCTTGCCTACTTATCAATAGAAAATTCAATTAGCAAAGTATAGGAAATCCATATAGTATAACACTACTCAGATTTTTAAAAAATAAGTTTATACATACACTTACAACCATCTGATTTTGGACAAACCTGACAAAAATAAGCAATGGGGGAAGGAATCTCTGTTTAATAAATGATGCTGGGAGAACTAGCTAGCCATATGCATAAAATCAAAACTGGATTTCTTCCTAACACCATATACAAAAATCAACTCAAGATGGATTAAAGACTTAAATGTAAAATCCAAAACTATAAAAACTCTAGAAGGAAACTTAGGCAATACCATTCAGGACATAGGGCAGGCAAAGGTTTCATGACTGAAATGGTTTGGCTCTGTATTCCCACCCAAATCTCATCTCAAATTGTAATATCCATAATTCCCACATGTCAAGGGAAGGACCAGGTGGGAGGTGATTGGATCATGGCAGTGATTTTCCCCATGCTGTTCTTGCCATAGTAAGTGACTTCTCACGAGATCTGATGATTTATTAAGAGTTTGATGGTTCCTCCTTCACACAGCTCTCTCTCACCTGCTGCCATGTAAGACTTGCCTCTTCCCCTTCCTCCATGATTGTAGGTTTCCTGAGGCCTCATCAGCCATGTGGAGCTGTGAGTCAATTAAACCTCTTTTCTTTATAAATTACCCAGTCTCAGGTATGCCTTTATAGCAGTGTGAAATAGATTAATACAGTAAATTGGTACTAGGAGAGAGGTACTGCTATAAAGATACCAAAAAATGTGGAAGCGACTTTGGAACTGGGTAGTAGGCAGAGGGTGGAACAATTTGGGGGGCTCAGAAGAATACAGGAAACTATGGAAAAATTTAGAACTTTCTAGAGACTTGTTGAATTATTTTTGGCCAAAATGCTGACAATGATATGGACAATGAAGTCCAGGCTGAGGTGGTCTCAGAAGGAGATGCAGAACTTATTGGGAACAAGAGCAAAGGTCACTCTTGCTATGCTTTAGCAAAGAGACTGGTGGCATTTTGCCCCTGCCCTAGAGATGAGGAAAACTTTGAACTTGAGAGATTTGATCTGAAATTGGAACTTATGTTTAAAAAGGAAGCAGAGCGTAAAAGTCTGGAAAATATGCAACCTGATGATGCAATAGAAAAGAGAAACCCATTTTCTGGGGAGACATTCAAGCCAGCTACAGAAATTTGCATAAGTAACAAGGAGCCAAATGTCAATGGCCAAGACAATGGGGAAAATGTCTCCAGGGCATTTCAGAGATGTTAGTGGCAGTCCCTCCCATCACAGGCCCAGAGGCCAAGGAGGAAAAAATGGTTTAGTGGGCTGGGCTCAAGGTCTTGCAGTTTTGGGGCTTGGGTGCCTGTCTTGGCACTTGATGCCCTGTGTCCCAGCTATGGTTAAAAGGGGCCAATGTACAACTCAGTCCATTACTTGGCCATTACCTCAGCCTTGGTGGCTTCATACGGTGTTGGGCTTTCAGGCACACAGAAGTCAAGAATTGAGGTTTGGGAACCTCTGCCTCGATTTCAGAGGATGTATGGAAACACCTGGATGTACAGGCAGAAATTTGTTTCACAGGTAGAACCCTCATGGAGAATCTCTGCTAGGGCAGTGTGAAAGGGAAAGGTGGAGTTGGACCCCCCACACAGATTCCCCACAGGGGCACTGTCTAGTGGAGCTGTGAGAAGAAGGCCACCATCTGCCAGATCCCAGAATGATAGATCCACGAACAGCTTGCACCGTGTACCTGGAAAAGCCGCATACTCAACACCAGAATGTGAAAGCAGCCATGAGGGGGAATATGACCTGCAAAGTCACAGGTGTGGAGCTGCCCAAGTCCACGGAAGCCCACTTATTGCATCAGCATGACATGGATGTGCCATATGGAGTCAAAGCAGATTATTTAGGAGCTTTAAAATGTAATGACTGCCCTGCTGGATTTCAGACTTGCATCGGGCCTGTACCCCCTATGTCTTGGCCAAGTTCTCCTATTTGGAATGGGAACATTTATCCAATGCCCATACCCCCATTGTATCTTGGAAGTAACTAATTTGTTTTTTATTTTACAGGCTTTTAGGTAGAGGGGACTTCCCTTGTCTCAGATGAAACTTTGGACATGGACTTTTGTGTTAATGCTGGAATGTATTAAGACTCCAGGGGACTCTTTGGAAGACATGATTGGTCCTGAAATGTAAAAAGGATGTGAGATATTTGGAATGGGCAAGGGGTGGAATGACATGGTTTGGCTCTGTGCCCCCACCAAATCTCATCTCAAATTTAATCCATATAATCCCCACATATTGAAGGAGGGACCAGGTTGAGGGTAATTGGATCATGTGGGTGGTTTCCCCCATGCTGTTCTTGTAATAGTGAATTAGTTCTCATGAGATATGATGGTTTTATAAGAGTTTGATGGTTACTCCTTCACATAGTTCTCTTGCCTGCTGCCATATAAGACATGTCTCTTCGCCTTCCACCATGATTGTAAGTTTCCTGAGGCCTCCCCAGTCATGAGAAACTGTGAGTCAATTAAACCTCTTTTATTACCCAGTCTCAGATATGTCTTCATAGCACTGTGAAAACAGACCAATACAATAATGAAGTCACTAAAAGCAATTGAAACAAAAGCAAAAAGTGACAAACGGAATCTAATTAAACTAACGAGCTTCTGCACAGCAAAAGAAACTATCAACAGGAAAAACAGCCAACCTACAGAATAGGAGAAAACTTTTGCAATCTATCCATCTGATAAAGGTGTGATATCCAGCATCTCTAAGTAACTTAAACAAATTTACAAGAAAAACACAACCCCAATAAAAGTGAGCAAAGGACACGAACAAACACTTCTCAAAAAAGCATACATGCAGCCAATAAGCATGAAAAAAAGCTCAATATCACTGATCATTAGAGAAATGCAAGTCAAAACCACAATGAGATACCATCTCATACCAGTCAGAATGGCTATTACTAAAAAGTCAAAAAACAACAGATGCTGGCAAGGTTGTGGAGAAAAATGAATGCTTTTATACTGTTGATACAAGTGTAAATTAGTTCTACCACTGTGAAAAGCAGTGTGGTGATTCCTCAAAGACCTAGAGGCAGAAATACCATTTGACCCACCAATCCTGTTACTGGGAATATACCCAAAGGAGTATAAATTGTTCTATTATGAAGACACATGCATGCATGTGTTCATTGCAGCAATGTTCACAATAGCAAAGACATGGAATCAACCTACATTTCCATCAATTACTGATTAGATAAATAAAATGTACATTTACGTTTGTATATGTATATATAGAGAGAGACCATGGAATACTATGCAGCCATAAAAAGGAAGGAGGCCATATTTTTTGCTGGAATATGGATGGATCTGGAGGCCATTTTCCTTAGCAAATTAACACAGGAACTGAAAACAAAGCATCACATGCTGTCACTTATAAGTGGGAGCTAAATGATGAGAACACATTGACAAATGGAGGTGGAACAACTCACACTGGGGCTTATGGGAGGGTTTTGGTGGGAGGAGGGAGGGGGTCAGGAAGAATAGCTAATGGATGCTGGGCTTAATACCTGGGTGATGTGATAATTTGTGCAGTAAACCACTATGGCACACATTTACCCATGTAACAAACTTGTATATCCTGCACATGTATCCCTGAACTTAGTTGGAAATTTTAAAAAAGAATGGAAATATAAAAAAATAGGTCTATAGTAACTAACACACAATGAAAGTCAATGTATATTATTATGTGGGAAATATCCAGTTGCAGAATCGTATGTAGAATATGGGTTCATTTTGAAAAGTTAAAAAACAAAGGTCTTTATATTAATTTATTAAAAAACTTAATTGATCTCTTACTATCACAGACATGGTTCTGTAGGCCAGAAACAACAGAGAACAAAACACAAATCCCTATGTTTGTGGATTTTATATTCAAGAAAGTAAACAAAATAATTACAAATTAGGATTAATCACCAGGACACAAAAAGATTAGGATAGGGAGATACTATGTTAGATAAGGTATACAGGTGACTACTCTGAAAAGGCAACATACAAGAGAAACAGAATGAAGTAAGCCCTGGAGCTACATCTTTGGGAAGATGTACCCCAGGCTGAGGGAGGAGCAAAGGCAAAGGCCTTGAAGCATTATCCAGGAACAAAGAGAAGGTCAGCCTGAAGGGCACAGTGAACCAGTGGAAAGGTGGTAGGAAATTGAGGTCAGTTGTTACCCAGAAATATTTACTGATTGTGGCTAGAGCTGCCTAAAACAATAGGAAATACCTTGTATATAACAATATCTATTGTGTACCAGGAGATTTCACTGAATGCATGCACAACACCCCTTCCCCAACAGAAGCAACTTTGCTTTATTGTCAGGAAATGAATCCTGAAACCACTTGACTTCTAGCAGAGTGTTGATCTTATTTTGACTGACACATAGGCAAATCCTCAGAAGAGACTCAGAATTTCCCTGAGCAGGATGAAAGGAGGTCGGAGGGAGCAGATGGAGAGAACAATGTCGTTTGCACATGGACAAGCCTGTTTGAAATCTCTTCCATACAGCCAAAGAGATAAAAGAAAAGGACTACAAAGTATTGAGCCAGTACAGTGAAGGTTAAATATGAGCTCCTACTGCCATGATTTATCCACTGAAACAGCTGGGAAACTTCCGAAGTAGTTCATATATCACAGAAGTAGAGGAAGTGAGTCTGACTGTATAAACACACCTCAGGGCTGCTACTGTTCCCATTAACTGTCTGTCTCAGTAAAGGTCTGCCATTAGACAGATTCCTGCTGTAGCTGAACTGATGGAAAACTGCAGGTACGTACAAAAATTAGAGGGAGACGTATGTCAAGAACAGTCATGAAAAATTTTTCAGGGGAAAGGAGAAAAAGGACTTCTATGATGTGACTGTTTTGAAATCTGACATTTTTGGATTTTCATACTCTCTACATTTATAATTTTTCAGCTTAATGCTATATTCATGGCTTCAGTTAATTATGGCAGATGTTTATTAAGTATGTGCAGTCATCAATTTCTATAGCCTATCTGATGACTGTTTTGAGGACTTTCTCGAAATTCTTCTTACAATCAACAGTGAAAAGGACTGAGGCATACAAGTTAAGATAAATACATTAAATGCTATTTCAGAATAGCATCAAACTTCTAAGGACCAATTTATATGAAATGTGACAAATTACCCAATATGGACTTGCACTTCCTTTCAGATAAGAAAACAAAAGCATGATGTGTTCAAATGTGTTATTCCTTCTAGGATGATTCCTCTTTGAAGATCCATGCTACTCATTTACAAAGACCACATTTGTGGGCATATTTCTGCTTGAAGCAGTTCATCTTTACACAGGGACTTATTGTTTGGTGAAATATGAGGAAGCTAGTTTGTCCATACATTTATTTTAGTAACAATTTTGATCTCTATCATGAGTACATCTTTCAGTTGTTTCTTATCTTGAATGGGAAAAAGGAGTATTATAAATAGGACCTCAATTCCCAACACTGCTCTCTTAAAAGAATTTAAATTGCTGCTGTTGACTAAGGATAAATTAAAAAATCATGGCACTGCATGCACAATTTTATAATTCAATCTAAGTCTACTATTTGTAGGTTCATCTCTTGCCATTCTACCTAATTCATCCCAAACTACAGTTACATCAAACTGGTCTAGTCTAACATTTCCAAAGGCAAACTCCTGGTTTATGGCTATATGGCTTTTCCTCTGCTGTTTCTTTCAAGAATGCCAGTCCTATTTTCTTTGTCTGAACTTTCCTTATTCTTTCATCAAGATCTGGTGTAAAAGTCACCATATCAATTCTAAAGCTTTCTCCTAATATCAGAGACAGAATTACTCACTTTCTTTCAATTCTAGAAACAAGGTCTTCATTTCCCTACTTAAAATCATGCAATAGTTTCCAGTTATACTATATACAGCTTTATGTTAACATATTCCCAGCAGTCAGGATAGTATCTAGCAGATAAGAAGCAGGCAATAAATGCTGAATGAATGAAGCTCACTTCTTTTAATTCAGACAATAGGCACATAGTCTAGAACTATACAATACCAAATGCTTATTGAGACAGCTAAATCCTCTTTCCTCTTTCTGTCACTGTTTCTCTCTGCTTTCCTTTCTCCCTCCTTCTGTGTGTGCTTGTGGTGATGTGAGGGTGGTTACGGTTAGAAAACAATCTGACTTCTCATTACTACGTACTAGATTTTCTATCACAAGAAGGCAAGAACAGAGATTTTAAATAACTTTCAAAATATTTGGGTCCCAAAGCAGATAATTTCCGCACTATGTCTAATACTACCTCAACTACCTGGAACAAAGCTAAGTAGAATATGTATTTTTCTTTTTTCTTTTTTTTTTTTTTAGTAGGATGGAGTAAGTAAAGAGAAAGTGATATCATGGATTTACTTTTATTCAGCTTCCAAGATTTATTCTTAGTTTGGAGGATCTGAAATTAAATCTTTTACCTCTCCAAGTACATCATGGCATAAAATTGAGGTTCATAGTAAACATTCTCACAGTGTTTCATTGTTAAAGCCTTTTTGGCAGTTCCAGGGTACTTAGAGATCATCTATAAGTAAATCCCTTCTTCTTCTTTCTTGTCACAATGCTGAACCCCAGAGAAGTAAAGTGAATGGTTTAAGGTCACCCAGCAGCTAAGACCAATTGCAAGTCAAAACACAAAGTTTCCTCATCACCAGTTCTTATCATTTTATAAAGCTGCTTCTATCAACAAATTGCTAATAAATTGCTTTTGCTTTTGTTCTTATCAGAACTCTTCATTTCCCTACTTAAAATCATGCAACAGTTTCCAGTTATACTAAGTTTAGAGTACAAACTCCTTAGTAGAATTTCAGGGCATGTTCATGATCTAGTCTTTGATTATAGCTCTAACCTCAGGCTAATCATTGCTGTGCTTGCATTCTATGCTTTGGTTTCTAAAAAGTGATTACTCTTACTTAAACCTCTGTCCTCTAAAGATAGAAGTTGTTATAAACCAAATGTTTACGTCTCCCCAAAATTCAGATGTTGAATCCCTAATCCCCAAAGTGATAGTATTTCAATAGAGCCTTTGGGAAGTAAATAGGTTTAGATGAGATCATGAGGGTGAGGCTCTCAAGATAGGATTAATGTCCTCACAGGAGAAAAAGACCAGAGCTCACTCACTCTCCACCATGTAGGCACACAGCAAGAAGCTAGCTATCTGCAAGCCAGGGAGACAGACCTCATTAAGAACTCTACCATGTTAGCACCCTGCTCTTCGACTTCTTGGCCTCAAGAACTTCAGGAAATAAATGTATGTTGTTTAAGCCACCCAGTATGTGTTATTTTATTATAGTAGCCTGAGTAAATTAAGAAGCACAACATTATGTCTCCCTTTTTCACCTCCCTAATTCCCATTCATTCTTCTGTTTTTACCTTATTTATACTTTTTCTAGGAAATCTTCCATAAAGCTCCAAGTCTGGAATCAATGACTTTATTACGTGCCCCTATAATATTGAACATCTCCTTTTATAACCTGTATGTCAGTGTATTGTGTTTATCCATCTACGTGTCTGTATACTTTGACCAAACTACAAGCTCCATGGAAGTAAGAACTCCGTCTGCTTTGCTCAGCATTATATTCTGAGCATTATCATAGAGGCTAGCATACGGCAGGTACTCAGGAAGTTATGAAGATCTTTGAGATAAGCATATTCTTAAACTAAAATCATTCTTTTTTCTTTATATATAAATAAAATTAGAGAAAGAAAGAGAGAGGAATTTCAATATTACTTTATGAAGCAACATCTTTAAAAAATTTAAATGAAAATACCCATAAGTATTGTGATTAATATTATTTCATTTGTAATCATCATATTAAGGGCTCAAGTTTTCAGATTTGTATTGTCAGTCTATTTACAACTACCACTTAAGGATTATAGGATTCTTTTGTAAGGTGAAAAATGTAAATAAGGATCTTCTAATGGATTTTATATATATATATATATACACAAAAAAAATCTCTATGATGTCTTCATTTCTTAAAATTTACAATATTTTTTCTCAACAATTTCTTAGAGGTTGTGCCTATTATACTGTAAACCTACTAAGAAATATGCATCAAATCAAATAATTACATTGAAAATTATAATTTTTAATATTTCAGCTGAATTTAGATCTGCCTAGCAAAGTTAGTACAACAATAATAATTCTGAAATAATCTGAACTTTCAAAGTATATAGCAGCTTTCTAGCTTTCTTTTTTTATTCAATGCTATTTGAGTGCCAACTTAGGGTAATGCAGGAGATGTAAACCATCTCCTACTCTCTACTCCTTTTTCCCTTAATACAAGCTCATGCTAAAGGTTCACTTTAAAAAAAATTATTCAAGAAGCTTATCAATTATATAGACTTCACAATACACCAGCTGTGCATTCATTCTTTCATTCACAAATGTGCCGGGCACTATGCTGGATGTGAGGGAGACAGCTGTGAGCAAATCATATTATATGTTCTAAGATATACTCTGGAAAGATGGATCCACATTAGTTACACTAATGAAGTTTAATTGCCACTTGAGGTAAGTACTCTATGAGTATGTTTAACAAGGAAAGCTTTGCTCAATTAGGCCAGAAGAGGGGGTCATGGAGGATAAAGCACTTAAGATAAGTTCTGAATGATGAAATCAAGTTAAAAAGGCAAAGTGTGATTGCCATTCTAACTGGTGTGAGATGGTATCTCATTGCAATCATTAAAAAATCAGGAAACAACAGGTGCTGGAGAGGATGTGGATAAATAGGAACACTTTTACACTGTTGGTGGGACACTGGTGGTGGGACACTGGTGGTGGGACACTGTTGGTGGGACTGTAAACTAGTTCAACCATTGTGGAAGACAGGGTGGCGATTCCTCAAGGATCTAGAACTAGAAATACTGTTTAACCTAGCCATCCCATTACTGGGGATATACCCAAAGGATTATGAATCATGCTGCTATAAAGACACATGCACATATATGTTAATTGCAGCACTATTCACAATAGCAAAAACTTGGAATCAACCCAAATGTCCATCAGTGACAGATTGGATTAAGAAAACATGGCACATATACACCATGGAATACTATGTGGCCATAAAAAAGGATGAGCTCGTGTCCTTTATAGGGATATGGGTAGAGCTGGAAACCATCATTCTCAGCAAACTGTCACAAGAACAGAAAAACAAAGATCGTATGTTCTCACTCACCGGTGGGAATTGAAAAATGAGATCACTTGGACACAGGAAGGGGAACATCACACACCGGGGCCTTTTGTGGGGAGGGAGGAGCGGAGAGGGATAGCATTAGGAGATACACCTAATGTAAACAATGAGTTAATGGGTGCAGCACACCAACAAGGCACATGTATACATATGTAACAAACTTGTACATTGTGCACATGTACCCTAGAACTTAAAGTATAATATTAAGAAAAAGATGGTGCTGGGAAAATTGGCTAGCCATAAGTAGAAAGCTGAAACTGGATCCTTTCCTTACTCCTTATACGAAAATTAATTCAAGATGGATTAGAGACTTAAATGTTAGACCTAATACCATAAAAATCCTAGAAGAAAACCTAGGTAGTACCATTCAGGACATAGGCATGGGCAAAGACTTCATGTCTAAAACACCAAAAGCAACAGCAGCAAAAGCCAAAATTGACAAATGGGATGTAATTAAACTAAAGAGCTTCTGCACAGCAAAAGAAACTACCATCAGAGTGAACAGGCAACCTACAGAATGGGAGAAAATGTTTGCAATCTACTCATCTGACAAAGGGCTAATATCCAGAACCTACAAAGAACTCAAACACATTTACAAGAAAAAAACAAACAACCCCATCAAAAAGTGGGCAAAGGATATGAACAGACATTTCTCAAAAGGAGACATTCATACAGCCAACAGAGACATGAAAAAATGCTCATCATCACTGGCCATCAGAGAAATGCAAATCAAAACCACAATGAGATACCATCTCACACCAGTTAGAATGGAGATCATTAAAAAGTCAGGAAACAACAGGTGCTGGAGAGGATGTGGAGAAATAGGAACACTTTTACACTGTTGGTGGGATTGTAAACTAGTTCAACTATTATGGAAAACAGTATGGTGATTCCTCAAGGATCTAGAACTAGATGTACCATATGACCCAGCCATCCCATTACTGGGTATATACCCAAAGGATTATAAATCATGCTGCTATAAAGACATATGCACACGTATGTTTATTGCGGCACTATTCACAATAGCAAAGACTTGGAATCAACCCAAATGTCCATCAGTGACAGACTGGATTAAGAAAATGTGGCACATATACACCATGGAATACTATGCAGCCATAAAAAAGGATGAGTTTGTGTCCTTTGTAGGGACATGGATGCAGCTGGAAACCATCGTTCTTAGCAAACTATCACAAGAACAGAAAACCAAACACCGCATGTTCTCACTCATAGGTAGGAACTGAACAATGAGATCACTTGGACTCGGGAAGGGGAACATCACACACCGGGGCCTATTATGGGGAGGGGGGAGGGGGGAGGGATTGCATTGGGAGTTATACCTGATGTAAATGACGAGTTGATGGGTGCTGACGAGTTGATGGTTGCAGCACACCAACATGGCACAAGTATACATATGTAAGAAACCTGCACGTTATGCACATGTACCTTAGAACTCAAAGTATAATAATAAAAAAAAAAAAGAAAAAGAAATTGATAGGAAAAGAAAAGGCAGTGTGTGTGTGTGTGTGTGAACACATGCGTGCACACACTCGCGCATGTGTGTGTGTTTGTTGGGAAGACGGTTGTGCATGGAGGCATGTTTCAAACAGTGTAAAACAGTATGTGCAAATGGTCTGTGGCTAAAGAGGGAATGGTACAGTCCAGAGAAAGGTAAAAAGTGGTGATAGATAAGGCCAAAATATAAGAGGACGCTTAAGAAATATCAAGGGGCTTATAGTTTATATTAAAGATTCAGCCTTACCTTAAAAACAATGATAAGTCACTGAAGGCTGATAAGCAGGGGTGGGGAAGTTGATATAATCACATGTCAATTTGTCAATTGTAAAAAGATTGCTGTGACCCATATTGGAGGAGGTTTAAGGTTTTATTGTGGAAAAGCAGTTAAGAGGACACTAAATGATTTCAGACAAGAGATGATGTTAGGACAAGATGATGATGCCCTAAAAATGAGAGTTATGTAAAGAAGGAGGAGAGTAGAGAGATATACAAGATACTGAAAATGTAAAATGGACAAGACTTGATGATGCATCAAATACATCTGGAGGCATTAGAGTGAGAGGTGTCGATCATAACTACAAGGTTTCAGTAACTTTTATAATTTATTTCATCCTCTTAAATATGTATGTATTCGAGGTAGGCACTGAAAACTCTAAACTCAAATATTCCTAAGCTTCATGGGTAAAAATATATATCATGAAATTCATTTTAAAGATAAAGTAAGACTTTAACACCTTAGTATGGCAAAATAACCACTAAACTTTAAACTTTCATTTGGGTCACCATTTACGTATCAACATTGATAGAGATTTGAAGATAAGAGCAGGTGTTTTTTATATTTGTTTGTTTGCTTTATGATGGAAGAATCTCCTCCACTGCCAAAACATTGCAATAATTTAAAAATATATAAACAATCCTCTTGCTTAGAAAAAATTTATAGTCTAGATAAGGATATTGCAAACTGAATATTGGTTTTTCTGTAGAAAACCTACTATAAGAGTTAAATATCTGAATCAAGATTTAATTCTCATTTTTTATAGAAATGGCTAGAAATAGCACAATCAAATATACAATTAATATATAAAAGTAATACTATATCTTTTAGCAGTGTTTCTTAAATTACATGGATGAATGAGACTTTTACCAAACATCATATTTGATTTGGTAAGACATAGAATCATTATACTGGAGTATGTAAAGCTCCTATGTCTTTTTAAACAAATAAGTCTAAAGACAAAATATCAAGGTTGTGAAACGAAGAAAGCCTGTTTTGACATCGTTGAGTAAAGTTCAGGGGGGATAGAGAGCTACCTGATGACTCTTCGAGGAAGACATTATTTTTGTTATTTTCATTTTCTCATTTAGAAATTCTTCTTGCATACACAGTCCTATCCAAAAATCATTGAGAGTTTTTTTTTTTTTGTATGACTATACTAAACACTGAGAGTACTCCAAACAAATAGTAAAGAATAGGCTACAGTTCTTAGGTTTAAGAGTAGTATATTCTAAAACTAGTAAGAGAAAAAACAAGAACATACTGAAAGAACAGGGTAGATAAATTCTAGGAGAGAGGAATAACAAAGAGCTATATTAACATGGAGTAGAAAAAATTACCATGGGTTGATGGGTGTGAGAATTAGAGATCATGTTGCTTGCCCTTTAGCTGCATTCGTGCCCAGATTAACTTCCTCAAAATGAATGATTTATTTTAATTTGTAAGCTGCTGTTTACAAGTGCTAATATGAATGTAACGGTGGATCATTTTAAGCCAAGTTGCTATAAATCATAGATGATAGATATTTGAGCTAGAAAGCTCCTCTCCATGGAAAATGTACCAATTATAAACACACTTTATGATGAAATATTTCATTAGGTTGGTCCTATTGCATTACTGGGAATGGTCTCCCAAATCTTCGTACATTTCTCACATTATTTATTTTTCATGATATTGAGAAAAGCCTTTACAAAGTAACGCTAATGTGTGAGGAGAATGTGAATAATAGATGATAAAAAATAAATATCTGAATGGCACCTAGAAAACTGGCCCATCGGGGTACAATTATTTGATGTATATTATCATAAAAATCTTATGTCTAAAAAACAGTAATATAAAGCCACGCAGATCCTCTTGAAAGAGAATTGTGATAATTGCTGTTGCATGCCAAAATAATTGGTTTTGCTGATCAAAAACTTTTCTGTTAGGTACCAAAATGTAACATCTGCCAGTGATATAATGGACCAATAATTGAAGCATATAGTATATCCTCATAGGGGCTACACTGCTGTTTTATTTATTCTTACCCAACTGTGAAGATAAACTTCACTAAATACATGTGATATCCTGTCAATTCGGGATAAGCATATTTTTTCTTGGACAGATGGTTGGTGAGTAAAACACCTGGATCATCCCAGAGCTGCAAAATTACAATCATATTGGATATATGATGTCAGAAACAAGTCCACTTAGACTAAAAACATTTGAATATGCAGAGGCAATAACCCCTCTCTCTTTCCAGTTTAGCTGTAAACTAAAGTTGTCTCATTTGCCTTTAAAATCACTCTATTCCAACATGACAGTTTTAAATTTGTAGGCCACCCCATCACAGATTTCTTATTCTGTCTGAAACCTTATTAATCAGAAACAAAGCATTCTGCTGAATAGGGTATTTGCAATGGAACATTCAACTTAAAATACAGAATTTCTATCCTCTAGAACATTTTCTCTAATGTCACCAGTTTCTTAACTCACTATTCAAACACTGCAGATTTATTATTTCCTAACAGCTCACTATTCTTTTAGAAATGTATATTTCTAATTCTATCATCTTCTGCCTCATTTGCCAATTCAGCTGCATGTTTCCTAAGATTCTTTGATTACACTCTTGGGGACATTTAGTGAATGTTTACTGATAATTATTTATGGCCAGCTAAATAATTATGCCCTCTATAGTTGCACTTCTGTATAGTAATTCCATTATACTAATTACTAATACTTAACTACTGGTAGTACTTTTATTTTATGATCTAGAGTCTGTTCCAGGTATCTCCCATGTAATAAGCCATTTAATGCTAACAACTGTTGATGATATCAGAATTGTTTTTATTTCAGTTCTATAGATGATTGAGACACCAGATGGTTAAACAACTTGCTTAAAGGTCATGTAGTCACTAAGTGTAGACCCACAACCGGAACCTAGGGAGTCTTTCTCCAGATCACCTGCCTTTGACCACTCTTCATTACTGTTTTCCTATAACTTAATGTGATTTGTGATACACTTTAAACCTTGGTTTTATATTAATCTTCCTTTCTATTTTTCAGATGTTTAGCTTTATACACATCAAATAGCTACTACAAAGTTTTGTTTTTTTTTTTTCTGTTGGGCTGTCAATATTGAATATGTGGTATATAAGATATATAATATGTATTTATGTGTGAATATGTACATATATATTTCTGATCGGTTACCACACCACAGAATTAAATAACATACAATATTATGTAAAATGCAGATCTCTTTATCATTTGCTCTTGAAAACCTGTAAATAATTTCAATATGAAAATTTATTGACTCTGAATTACAACACATATTACTAACAATCATATACATATGTTTATCACACAGATTTTCAGCTTATTCAACACAGTCCTACACTCATTCAGCAGAAATCTTCTGCTTTTGCTGCAATGTGTGACAGTTATGTCTCATGACTGACAATTATGTCATAATAAAAAATAAGTCACAATTAATAAAAATCAAAACTAATACCTGCTACATTCATTTAATGATTTAATAATCTAGAAGAGGGTTTTATGAAAAGACCTATAAAAACAAGAGACCCAATTTCCAATTAGAATCAACACTTATAATTCTTCAGGTTCCTAAGAGTGAGGCAAAAACCTAATCAGCCTGTTCTTCACATATCCCTCTACCCACAAAGGGGCAGTTACTTTCAAAGAAAAACATGGTTAAAATATCTGTTCCCTCCACATGGGTTAGAAATACTTTTGTGAGATAACTGATACACTACAAAAAATACTGCAAGTGTAAGATCAGAAATTATTTATGTGGTAACCTTACCACATTTGGATATCAGGCTTATAATTATTGATTCACATGGAAAATTAAATTAACTTAATAACTAAAATAGCCCTTAAATGAATAGATGCATCGTATTAATAGTTAACATTCCCCAAGAATTCACTACATGCCAGAAATGTCCAAAATTCATAACATCTATGAATTCATTTAATCCTAATAACACTATTAAGTCAATACTACTATTATTTCCATTTTAATGATGATGAAATAAGTACAAAGAAGCTAAATAATTTGTCCCAAGTCATTTACAAATCATTGGGGATAGTATTGAACCCAACTGGTAACCCACAAGAAGCTTCACTCTTAATCTCAATTCTTGACAGTTTTTTTGATCCATCTTATTTATAAACAATTAGCTTATTTCAAATTTTGCACTATTTCAAATAATGTTATAATAACCATGCTAGTACCCACACCTTTTTGAGCTTGTCCTAGTATTTTTAGAGTAAACTTCCTAGAGATGTAAATGCTGAATCAAAGGACATAAACATTCATCACTGTCAGGTTTGTAGGTGAAAAATGATGCTTTGAACTGTTGTTTTAATTTGCATTTTTTATTTGTGAGCATATTTTATTTCAGTGGTGCCTTAGAACCAGCTTATGCAGATTTTGATTATTTCTTCCCACCCAACTCCACCTTCAATAAAATGAAGTTGGTAGCTTGAAATTAAACATAGGCAGGAGTTCTCACAGCTTTGAAATCAGCACGGTATAAAAACTAGATTTGTTTGGTTTTGTTTTGTTTTGCTTTGGAGAGTTGCTTAACTGTTCACCTTCATATGCCATTATGTTTCTGTTATGAATAGACTACTCAGATTCTTTGCTCAGGTAAAAGTTGGGTTGAGTTTGTTTTTTACTGATTTTTAAGATGAAAATTTTAATCTAATAAATTATAAACAAGAGGAAAAAGTTTTGTCATTAATTCTAGTAGTCATGATTTTGGTCACACAACTTAGCCATTTGTTCAAAAATAATATAGATAAAACCCAAAGTGAAAAAGGTTATGAGTTTCAATTTAGAAACTGCTATAAAATTTAAATAATTATTAGGTCTCCTTATGTTAAAATAATATTTTAAGTTTGACTTACCTTATTTTAAAATAAATGTATGTATATAATATATGCCTTTCAGAAATGCTCTAAGATAGAGGTTGGTGAATACACCCTGAAGCTCTGAAGTACCATAGACAGTTGAGGTTGTAGTAATAAAAAAGAAAAAAGAAAACACTTGAGATTGCAATTTTACTACTATAAAACTTTAAACTTCTATAGATTTTATATGTTAATGCCAATGTTGAAGCATTAGAAACAGAGGGCTAAACCATGGGTAGTCTAGATAACTTGCTATATAACTTTTAACTAGGAGGTAACTTCATAGTTACTGATTTTCAAACAATAGCAATGTTCCTGGAACTACATATATCTAGTAAAAACTGTTTCAGTTAAAAATCAATAATGAGACCACTAAATTAGCTGACATAAAACAAATAGGGTTTAAACTGTATTCTTTAAATAAAATTTATCTTGAATTTTGAAAGGAATGCAATTGTTATCATTTTCATATACCTTTTAACTTTCTATTCAAATACACTGAAATACTGCACTATGGAGAAATTTTTTGCTACACTTTCAGTTAATTTATAAAAGTAGACTATACAAGATGTGTAGTCCATTGTACTAACATGAAAGAACATTTTTCAGGACAAAGAAATTAAAATTGTTTCAACAGGAAAATCTGCCAAACCAAGTGACCATGAAATTCATTTACACATAATTTTACTATTGCTGGTCAAGAACAATCAGAAAATAAGCTACTCTTCATCTATTTTTCCAAAGATATTTTTACAGATTAACTACAGGAGAAAGGTCTATTCTTTTTCATTTTGAATTTGTGATTTAAGAACCTGACACTTCTGAAAAATGCCTTATTACTGCTTTCAGCATGGTCTGTTCCCATTCTGTCTGTTTTCAAAATCATTAAATCATATTTATGAAGTGACCATACACATCACTAGCAATTTTGATAACTGCTTTTCTCCTGCCTTAGGTCATTAGTTGGATTGAATGTTTTAAAGTGAAATAAAACATTTTATGCGTCACAGAGTAAGAAATGGACTGAATCAAGGGGCTGTGGTTCTCAGTGTTCTCTGCTGTAGCCTGGAGCTAATTCCCATTTTCAAAACTTTGCTTAAATCTCAATCCTTCCCTGAAATGACCTGGTCCTCTTTTCCCCCCACCAAATCTTAAACTAATCATTTTCCAAGACCCTGCCGGAAACCCTGTGTTCTTGAATATTTCAACTGTTATTAATCACCCCCTTCTCACTTTGACTCCAAGTACTCAAAGGTATACGACACCCTTTAACACTTATTTATATAAGGCTCTGAATTGGTTGATTTTGTTTTAGGGTCATTTATAGAGCCCTACGGCCTGTTAGACTAATTATTGAGAGAAAGAAGGAAGGAAGGAATTAAATAATCTAGCCAATATAAACTCTCAATTCAGGGAAAGAGGGAACAGAGCAGGTGAACCGTTGTGGAAGATGAGTTTGGTTAGTAAGTAAGAAAATCAATCCACCTGGATGACTGATTTCCTAATTGTTTTTTAAGGGAGGGGTTCTCCCTATGTTGCCCAAGCTGGACTCAAATTTCTGGGTTCAAGGTCCTCCCGACACTCCCACCTCAGCCTCCCATGTAACTGGGACTACAGTGATTTTTATAGATTGACTTCCAGAGAGGAGGAGGAGGAGAAATCAAAAGTCTTTTTATCTTATCTTTTCTTTTAAGGGAAGAACCCAGCATTGAATTGTTAAAAACTTTATAAGACACCTCCTCAATTAAACCAACTCCACTTAATAAAGCTAGAACAAACTCAAACTTAAAAGAAAAAAAATGATAAATTCTATTAATAGTAGGCAGGGATTATGCTTACATATCTTTCTAATAGTCCTAATCACCTACCTGGCACCTTCAAGTACAGTCAAACACTTACATCTTATCCTAGCACATTTTGGAGCACCTAGTACATACTCACTAAGCGCTCAATAGAGTGAATAAAAGTAAACAAAATGTTTTTGTGTTCATTTGTTTTTATTTATTTTCCTACTATGCAATTTCATTGCAGCTACAAAAATATTACAATTTTAGGTAGATTTGGAAACAATAATAAAAATGTAGCATAGAATAAAAATTGATATTCAAATTCCAGAACATTTTTCTGAATGCTTCCAAATTAATTCTGTCTTAATACAATACCTGGCCCAAGAATCAGTTCATTTGGCTGTCTTAAATAGAGGTCAGGTTAATTTCACGAGAAAAGTAGTATTTTATTCCCTTAGATTCTAGTCTCCTGGCTTCTTTGTAAGCTGATGAAATATTAGGGTTAACAAGGACCAATCTAGTACACCTTCACCCATGGTACTCTGTTCATAACACATATACACACCATGCATATGAACATCCATCCATATCCATTAGATACCACAGCTACTTTTCTTTTCTTTTTTTTTTTTTTTTTTTTTTTTTTGAGACAGAGTCTTACTCTGTTGCCCAAGCTGACACGCAGTGGCACAATCTCGGCTCACTGCAACCTACACTTCCCCAGTTAAAGTGATTCTGATGCCTCTGCCTCCCGAGTAGCTGGGATTACAGGTGCACACCACCACATTCGGCTAAGTTTTTGTATTTTTAGTAGAGATGGAGTTTTGCCATGTTGACCAGGCTGGTCTCAAACTCCTGGCCTCAATTGATCTGCTGGTCTCAGCCTCCCCAAATGCTGGGATTCGAGGTGTGAACCACCACACCCGGCCAACACAGTTATTTATTCTTGAGGTATGTGCTTGGTAGACCTCAAAAAAAAAAAAAAAAAAAAAAAAAAGACTCATCTGCTTGGAATCACTTGAAGATTACAGTTTTAACTAAGGATTTCAATTATTTTGATATTCAGAAATCATGTGCGATTAAAATATAAATATCCCTCAAAGAGATTATTTTTAAAAATCTGTTAACACATAAGTACTTCAGATCTTTCCTAGAGTGTCAGTAAGTTCAAGATAACTTGTAGTGGTCATGGTGACTAGGGTGGGATCCTTAGGGAGAAGAGATCTTAAATAGGTTCCACAGCATAAATTCCTGGAGATACAGGACTATTCTAGGGATATTAAGTTTCTGAGGCTTTAGAGGAATAAGCCATGACAGAATTTGGGAGAAGTCTGGCCCAACATAATAGAATCTAAAAGTAAAATGTCTCGGTTGTAGAGTAGGTATGGGGGACAGGGAGGGTAAGAAAGTTTAATTTACGAATTATAAACATATTTTGGAAAAGTTTTATTTCTCTTCATGCATATAAAGTACATATTTCAATATTATAGAATGCTTTCCATTGTTCTAAAAATGCAAATAAATACATGAAAATGTCTTAGGCGGTTGTCTAATGAATATTTAAACAGTAAAGTTAATTATCCTACAACTTAAAGTAATTAGTATTTGATCAAAACAGCTATGTTAGCATTTAATTCAAATGTTTGCTTACAAGAAATACATTCTTTTTAATTTTCTGTCACCTAACAAAACCCTAGGCATTTTGAAGTAAAATAAATTTGTATCTCCCATATAGATTTTAAAAATTACAGTTAGACTAAATGAGAAAGGTAGGATTGGAAAGTGCCTCCAGAGGTCATTTAGTCCATTCCCGCTTCTGGCAAGCTTCGCCTAAATCATTTCAAACATATGGCTAACTACCTTGTGCCATCTTTGTTAAGCAATCCCCGTTCTTGGCCGCCCACATTAATGATGTGAGTGCCTACAAATTGGTTTAAGTGTACTGTGTGATTTATCTAGTCAAGAGTGTCTGATAATCTGTCTAGTCAATAAGATATCTCTCAGTTAAATCAGTCCAACTGTAAATGTGTTCATTGAACTTAGCTAATTTTTTATTTACTTCACTGGTAAATACAATTAAAACACTCAATCAAGTGTGGATGTCAGAGACAACTAGCAAATCAGGTTCTTCCTTAATCTAACTAAATTATTCCTGACCTGATTTTAACCAAATTTTACTCAACCCTCCTACCCTCGAGCAAAACACTGTCAGACTATGTTACTGTTCCTAAATGTCTTCAATAAGTCTTCTTTTCTCTGCCACTTTCACAGGCAAATAAACTGAACAGTCAAAGAATGAAACAGGGATCAGAATGAGCCAACAAAATTTATAAGGAAATCCAAAGAGAGGTTTGTTTTATTTTTTTAAATCAACATACTCAACAATGATATTGAAAAGAATAATACTGAAAGATAGAAGTATGTAGCGATAAAATAAGTCAACATGTTTGCTATTTTCTCTACATTATAGCAGTTATTTTTAAAAATAAGAATTTCAGACTATCTCTACCATTATTTTCTTTTCATATTCCTCTGAAGGTAATGAAATAAGTTTTAAACTTGCCTACTTTTTAAAGTAGAATACTTCTCCCTTAGAATCAAATTTAAATATATAATACTAAGACTTACATTTTTCCTCTGCCTTAGACTAAGATCAGATTTTACATATTGCTCAGAGGCCGAACCCTAAGGTCAAATATAGTTGGAGTTTACTTGACTCTACGGTTAAAAGGGAAAACAGAGGCATATAGATTCAGAAGACAGAGGAATATAGACTCAGATGACAGTCTAAGATGACCTAGACAAAAAATGCAGAATCACAACAATACTTACTGTAATACATAAAACATTTGAGTACTATTATTGCGACTGTCATTTAAAATATTGTGTCACAATTACCAGCATGTGAGAGGATTCTCCAGTTAAAGATATCAACCAGAAAAAAATATGTTATTCTTTCCTTATAATTATACAGATTATATTGACATGTATTAACAATACATGTCAATAAATATTCCAAAATATGGAATTGCTGAAGTAGCTTACATTAGAAAATACCAAACTAAATTTGAAAACAAGAATGTCAGTCATAAATCTTAATTTTTTAAGAGCCAGCATTTAAAAATATTCAACACTGAATCTGTTACTAATTTGTAAAATTAATGGCATGCAACTCCACAGGAAAAGAGACATTTAAGTGACTCAGATTTGGGATAATATCATAAATTCCTTTCAGTGGCTGTAGCTAGTGTTGTAAAGGAGAGGAAATAATGATGCAAAAGCAGATACAAATTATTTCAGAGACATGAGTGATCTTCAAAGTGAAATATTAGAAGTGATGTTATGAAATACAAGTAATGTGACTGAGAGATCCTAATCTGATATATGGCAATATGTTCTCACTCATTAAAGTCTAATTTTAATGCATTGACAGCTAACCTCAAGAAACAAGACATCTAACTTCAATCTTACAATATTATTTGGTGATATATCCTCATAATATCATACAGGCAAAGAAAACTTTCAAATCTGAATTTAGCACCTTTTCTCCTGACAGCTCTAGAATTCCTGAATTTAGTGAATATAGCCACAATCAACCCAGTTGCTCAAGTCAGAAATCAAGTAGCCATCCATGTCAAACCCCAAATCCTGTCAGATCTGCCTTGTAATACCTTCAAGCGCTCTCTCTCTCTCTCTCTCCCCCCTCCCCTCCCCTCCTCCTCCCCTCCCTCCCTCTTTTCTCCCTCCCTCCCTCTTTTCTCCCTCCCTCCCTATCCTCCTACCCACCACAACTCTAGGATAAACTCTTATCATCTCTTGCCTGTACTATAACACCCTCTTAAATGGTCAGGGTACACCTTACTCTCCCACCCTACCTCCTAGACACCTCACTGCTAGGTTTCTTGCTTTCTACCAGTCTGTTCTCTCCATTGTAACCAGAATGCTTTTTAAAAACAAAAAAGCTAATGATGGAAGTCTCCTACATAAAAGTATTCAAAGGCTTCCCATGGTTTTAGTGAACTTGGCCTTTAGTGAACTTATCTCTTTTGCTTTATCTAGTGCCACCTTTTTCTTTGTTTAATAGATTTGAATTGTATTTCATCTAGCTGTTTATTTTTTCATCTAGCTGTTTCTTTTACCTGGAACAAGCTACCTCCCTCTTCCTACTAGATCATTCAGAACTCGGTTTAAATACTATTTATTATTTTAGGTAATCTTCCTTCAAGATTCCTCAGACTAGGTGAATATTGTCTGATAGAGTATTCCATAGACTCAACATACTTATAATGTATTCGTTATAAGCTACATGAGAATAGAGACTCAAAGCCTGTCACTATTCCTGACGAATATGTTCTTATTAAATGCATGTTGAACATTCATTGAGAGCTAAAAATATATAAACAGGTTATTTTTCTATACATGTAGTCAAATTAGTACTACAGTGGTTGTTCTGATTTATTTTATCATTACAGGTTGAGTATCTCTTATACAAAATGCTTGGAACTGGAAGTATTTCAGATTTCTAACTTTTTCTTTGGGGGGGGGGTGGATTTCTGAATATTTGCATTATAACAGCTCAGTATCCTAATCCGAAAATTCAAAATCTAAAATGTTCCAATGAGCACTTCCTTTGAGCATCAAGTTGGCACTCAAAAAGTTTTGAATTTTGCACCATTTCAGATTCTGAATTTTCAGATTGGTGATACTGAAACTTTATTTGAAATTATTAGTGACTTATTCACTGTTAGTTAAATCAGTTGAGTGAATGAGGGTTCTCTTTCTTCTACAACATTCAAATATCTACTGTTGTCATTTCTTCTGCTTATCCTCTCCATCACTAATTATTCCTGGTCTCATTTTATCTCAAGACTTCTGTCAGCCTCTTTTATTCATTATTACAAATAAAATTGTGAAGTCCTCCAAAAACTCAGATCCACCTTCAAATGATCCTCTTTTTCTTTCCATTCCATTCAACTCTTCAAATTCTTTCAAGATTCTTTCTTGAGAACAGCATATCAAAGAGCTAGTAATATGAATCTTCAACACTCCAAGTTATAAACAAGTTTTATCCCAGTAAGGGCCTAGTGCACTGCACGAAATATGTAGCAGGCACATATACTATAAAAACATTAAATAAAATATTGCCAATTTGAATAAAATGATTTATTATCTTATTACACGTCTTTAACCTCACATATCTGAGTACCATCCATAAGATTCATATCGCTTTGTTTATAATCAGTGATTAGATAGATGCAATTCCTAACCCTCATATTTTACATGCTAAGACTTGAAAGTCTGACTTTAAGAAGTTAAAAACATTATGCTCACAAGGACCAAAAGATGTAAACCAATTATAATATAAGATCATCTTTGCTGTGAGTCAAACCATTTTAGGTATGTTATTCACCATATTGGAATATGTCTTTGTAAGGTTAACGAAAACATACCTTTTTATAGTAAAGCCTACTTTATCAGACATAATGAAATAAGATTTCCATAGGCATAGCTACTTTCTAAGTGAAATTTCTATGTTTCTTTTTTGCCATTGATAGTTATTACATTCTAAAAAGTTTTACTTACTGAACTAGAAAATTTTCAAATTTCAAATTAGATTACCTTTAATATATAGAGTCAACATTATCATTGGAGAGCTCTTTAGATGATGCAATCAACTTGGATAATTTCTACCTTTTAAGAAATAGGGGTAGCCGGGTGCGGTGACTCACGCCTGTAATCCCAGCACTTTGGGAGGCCAAGGCGAGCAGATCACAAGGTTAGGAGATTGAGACCATCCCGGCTAATACAGTGAAACTCCGTCTCTAATAAAAATACAAAAAATTAGCCGGGCGTGGTGGGGGGCGCCTGTAGTCCCAGCTACTCAGGAGGCTGTGGCAGGAGAATGGCACGAACCCAGGAGGTGGCACTTGCAGTGAGCCGAGATCGCGTCACTGCACTCCAGCCTGGGCGGCAGAGCGAGACTCCATATCAAAAAAAAAAAAAAAAAAAAAAAAGAACTGGGGGCCTATGATACATAAGTGTATTCATTACATCTTGAAAATGATTCACACCACCATCGGTTCCTTTGCAGTGAATGCTGCAGCCCTTAGGGTCAGTGTCAACCAATTAAAATTCAAACACATAGACCTGAGAGAAGAAACCCTGTTAATCTATTTCATATCCTAATGATGAAAACCTTTATCTTAAATGAATGTATTTTGGATAAATAGGCCATATATTTTTAAAATATGACATGCCTATTTCAGAGCTGAATATTATTTTAGGAGTTAAACTAAATCTAGTTCCCATTCATTCTGAAACTATTTTCAGAATTGTGTTTTTAAAACACACATAGGCTCACAAACACATAACATCCTAATGCATCTCAATTAGACTCAGTTAGCTAACACCAAGTTTCCCTGAAGTTCACTACCCCTCCTTGCGGATCAGAATACTGATCAAGATAGCACTAAGGGCATTTTTTAAAGATTAAGATATACTACTGTATAACTACCATGTTTAATAGCAAGCATAAAATTTCATTAATAAATGTAGCTTCATAAAACAAGGATTTAAGAAAGTGATTCTCAAATTTCACACTCTATAAGAATCATGGACAAGACTTACTACAATACATGTTGCATGTCATATCCCCTTTTTCTGATTCTGTGGGTCTGCTCAAGAATGTGTATTTCTAACCATTCCCCAGATGATGCTATTGGCCTGGGGACCAAAGGCATCATCTATTGGCCTTTGAGAACCACTGATTTAATGAATCATCCATTTTTTTAATGTCGCTGCAAATGAGTTTTAATGTTACTTTTAAAAAATGCAATGTGTATTAGGAAACAAAATTTTACAACCTAGTTGCAGGTGTATATATATATACACACACATATATACACACACGCGCACACACATACATACACACACACATATATATGTATATGTGTATTCTTTATTTCCTTCTTTGGCATAATTCTAATTTCTAATTTCTAAATGCTAATTTCCCCTATACTCTGTTTGCAAACTCAAGATAGACTAATTATGTGAGGCACTATTCAAAATTGAAATAGAAGTTTGCTAATTCTTCATATTGATTCAGGCATTGGAAACAGCAATTCCTCAGTTTTCATAATTATTTATCTCAATTGTCTTCCTCCTGAGTATTATAATCATATCATCGGCCCATGTATATTGAGATCATATTTCAGTCTCTATTTATTTTATGTGGTTTTCCATATACATTTTGTTCATTTAGTCACTATCTTTTCTCAGAATTAGCTGAAAAGGGCTATTGGACAAATGGTGAGAAATGGAGGAAAAAAGGACAAATAGAAAAATAGAATAATAATGCCTTTGGTCTTAAGCCTTTCCTCATCTTTCATGGCCTTATCATGGACAAAGGCCATATCTTTTAAAGAAGGATTCATACTGAGATACTCAGGAGGCCTCTCAGGAGTCATATACTATACTCAGTAGTAGAGTGGCTTTATTTTTATTCCCAGCTAGTCCACCTGATATCTGAAAAGTTTGCCGAGTTACATCGAGGACCGATCAATAGTGTGATTTACTATCCATAGGGAGGAGGGGAACACCCTCTGATATCTCCTATTTTTAAACAACTAAAGTTGTTTTGTATTCCCTAAACTATATTGATCCATAAAGCTAATGATAGTTTTTACGAAAGCTCCCTTTTGTAAACTCTGTCACAGAGGAAACCTTGGAAAACTACAATTAATGGCAGGAAAAATGTTGGAAATCTATTTTACCTTGTAACTTACCTGCCAGCTCCTGCTATGTACAAAATAAAGCAAGACCCACATGTTTTTCCCTCCTGGGTTTGAATATAGCTGGACTGATGCAACGGCAATGAAGATGGCTTATATTTATAACTCCAGCGTGCTTTTACTCCCTCCCAACTAATTTGCCATCTTGTCCATTATGTGAATAAGCTGTAACGACTGAATTGGCATTGCCCCCACTTTTCCATTTCAGCACAAATTTTAAAAGGAGGTTGTCACTCTGTAGGCTCAAGTGATGCCATCTGCTTTTCCATTTGGGGAAATGCACATACAAATGGTGGGGGAGATGTTAAGTATTTAATTAAAGGTAGACTATCTGTTTCCCCAATTTTCTCTAGTTTAATACCTGCTGGGTCACATATAGAGTACAAATAAGAAGGTAGAAAATAGTTCATGGGTCTTGTGGGAGAAATGCTAAAATTAGGTTGGCCATTAAACATAACAAATGCACATTTTACTAGTACATTAAACCAAACAGAAAGGGTTTTTTTTAATGTGAAATACATGAGAACTCTTAACACTATAATTGTAGCCCTAAAGAAAGTAATCATATTACTCATATATGAATCTCAATTTCTAGACAAATACATTTCTGACACTGTATGATTAAATTCATATTTAAAATGTAATTTAATAATTGTCATCCATAATGGACATCTTACTTTTATCTATCAATAAAATCACCTACCTAGGGATGTATATATATGACTAATTCTTCAATTATAATACTAAAAAATATGTCATTACAATTACAGCTTCGAGGGACCAGTAATGTTTATGGCAGACTTTCAAGACTGTTGAGTGTGTAGTTTATCCAAATACTAAAGTTACTTTTTCCTTATAATTCTAGATCCAGACCATTGTTTTGACTATGGCACAAATGTAATGCACATTTCAATAAAACAGTACGGCTGGGAATTAACAGGCTAATAAAAAGGACTTTAAAGGTGCATTAAATTAGGATTTAAGATGTCTTTTGCATTTGCAGCATAAATGCTAATAAAAATACAAATCTGGTATTACCTTTTTATAGTCATGCAAAGCAATAAAAGCTGAAAATGTTGAAGATTTATCAGCACATATCTGCAAGATGGACAGAATAGAACAAAGGGAGAGAAAGAGAGGTGTTAGGAAGAGGGAGAGAAATTTTTAGAGATGAGGAGAAATAATTTATATATACTTTAAATAGTTACACACACGCACACACACACACACACTTCGTTTCCTTTCTAACATAATCATTTTTATTTTGATCCTCAAGAAAGTTTGGGAATGTTCTTTCATGAAAGTAAAAACCAAGAAAATATTTTCTATCATTTAAATGACTAGAGCATTAAGCTAGGGATTCTGCTCTAAGGGCAATACCATGTAACCTATTACTGTTTCCCTTAGCTAACAATATACCACTTGTGTCAAATGTGTGCTGACAATAAAGGCTTGTTCATTAGAATCATACAAACAGCTAGGTAGAAGGCTGCTTAATAATGCACCAAGCTATTCACAACGCTTATTGCTTAAGTCATAATTGCACAGATCTAATTGTTAAATGTGACTGGGAAATTAAAATGGTGATCCTTAGAGACAGCTCTATTTCAAAGTTAATATAATCATTAAAGAAAAATAAAAACATACATTTCTGCTGGCATATCTGAAGGTTTCTAAGAACTTCTGATGCAAAATGTAAAAGAGAAGTCGTGGTTCTCAAAAATGATATACTTCCATCTATTAAGCCATATGGAAGAGAAAAGTTTTGGGGTTTTAGCCTCAGAAAGGCTCTAAATTCTTTTATTTATTTTTTTTTTTTTTTTGAGACGGAGTCTCGCTCAGTCACCCAGGCTGGAGTGCAGTGGCAGGATCTCGGCTCACTGCAAGCTCCGCCTCCCGGGTTCACGCCATTCTCCTGCCTCAGCTTCCCGAGTAGCTGGGACTACAGGCGCCCGCCACCGCGCCCGGCTAGTTTTTTGTATTTTTAGTAGAGACGGGGTTTCACCGTGTTAGTCAGGATGGTCTCGATCTCCTGACCTCATGATCCGCCCGCCTCGGCCTCCCAAAGTGCTGGGATTACAAGCGTGAAGGGATCTAAATTCTTAACATGATAAACAATAAACAACAATCATTTTCTTTTCCACATTGGTTATGATTAGTTGGTATATACTGAATTTCTTAAAAAATGCATTAAACATATAATGTAGGCAGTCCATGGGTTGCCCTCACACTACTTTGAGAAGCTGAAAAACCACAAGACATTAAATTGCAGTAGAATTCAAATAAAATTGTATAATTTTTATATAGTGAATAAAAATATTTACATAAACTTACCATTAACTGTATCAAGTATTATTTCATTGTGGATAGTAATATGATACTCATTTGTCAGAACAAATTATAAATTTGGTATTATTACTCTTTTCTCTCTCCTTTAAAATATCAATTTGCCAGTATTTAAAAAGATTCTAGATAGCAATAGTTATTAGATGTAATTTGCATTAGCTGACAATTACTCAAGGTGCTACCTTCTAAGAAAATCAAACAAACAAATATGCTCAGATTTTTAAAAATGACTTAAAAATACTTAATCTGCTATTTATAGTGTATCACATAACAAGTTAGACAGTCACAATATTATTTTTAAACCTATTTTTAATTAGGCTATTTTAAAATTTAAATTAAATAAAATATGCACATTTTAAAGACATAATTGTTGTTCCTATATGTAAATCAATTTAGACTTCCTAATTTATTAAAAATAGAGGTGGTTAGAGTAGGTAATAAAATTCTCTGGATCATAATTTTTAATATAACACAAGCATAACTCATAAGTTCATTATTGTTTTCAGGCACATTAACTTTATATAATACAAATAAACAACAAAAACATGGTTTACTATATCCCTATACTTCATCTGTATAAATAATATTAAAAGCGTATTTCAAAGAACTCATTTCATAAATGTTTATGTTGTGAGTTACCAAGGAAACATTAAACAGACCAGGACCAAGGGAATACATGATTGAATGATCCTGGTTTCCTTTCGTTATAGAGTTCTTTCCTTTATATACTAATTGAGGAGTAGGAGTAGTTCAGGAAAATGGAAAATTTTCTTTTTAATTTAACATAGTCCACCATGCATTCCTGGAAATTTTCATCCAAAAATAAAATTACGTAGACACACGTCAACATCTAGTAAGACTAACAAGAGCAATTTTAATGTACAGTTGACCCTTGAACAATGCAACGGTTAAGGGCGCCAAACCTCCCCCCACCACCAGAGTCAAAAATCTATGGATAACTTTTGATTCCCCTAAAACTTAATTACTAATACTTTACTGCTGGCTGTAAGTTTTACCAATAACAGTTGATTAAAAAACTATTTTGTATGCTATATATATAATATACTGTATTCTTATAATTAAGATAGCCAGAGAAAAGAAAATGTTACTAAGAAAATTATAAGGAAGATAAAATATATTTACTATATTCATTACGTGGAAACAGATCATTCTCGTCTTTATATTGAGTATGCTAAGGAGGAGGAGCAACAGGTGGTATTGATCTTGCCCTCTTAGGGATGGCAGAGGCAGAAGAAGGGGAGGAGGTGAAAGGGGAGGCAGGAGAGGCAGGTATACCAGGTGTAATTTTATTGAAAAAAATTCGTGTGTAAGTGGGTCCATGTAGTTCAAACCTGTGTTGTTCAAAGGTCAGCTGTAATTTATAATAATAAAGTAATTTAGACTGAAAATTCTGAATGATGCAATATAATTCTATATTGTACAGGAGGTAAGGAAAGCAGAAATCTTATGAAAGTACTAAACCTGATGGAATAGTACTGTTTACTGATCTGACATAATTTACATCAATTTAAGCGATTCCTTTGACTATACCTTAAATGAAATAGTATGGTTTCATCCTAAATTCAAACTCTCATAAGTGCCCAAATTAATAATTATAGTAGCTAAACTAAATGTTGAATAAGTATGAAGTATTTTATTGTTTTTGATATACAGAAAATTCTTGGAACAACATATGTGTATAAATCCAGAACTTTCAGATTTTGGATAAGGAAATCAGAGCCTATACCATATGTCGTGCCCCACCTGTGCTAGGTAACAACCCATATTTGAAGCCAGCCTAATTTTCCCATAGAACTGATGTCTATGGGTTGTTTTTTCTTTCTTTCTTTTTTTTTTTTTTTTAATAAACATAGAAATTGACCAGTTGCTGCCTGCTGACCAAATCCTTTATATAACCCTAATTTTAGTCAGTTGGGGGAAGAGACAAATTTGAGAGTGGCCTGCAGTCTCCCAGCTGACATCCTCCAAATTAAAGGTTTTCTCCCTGGCAATACTCATTGTCATGACCAGACCTAAGCCGAACCCCTAGTACTTAGAAACATATTCAATTATTTTAATAATTATACAATAAAACTTATGAAGACTCACAATAAATGGGAACAATAAAGACACAAAATATTTTCTTAAGTCAGCTTAGGTCAGGATTTTTTGCTAAATAAATTTTGGAGCCAACTTAGGAGAAAACTGTTAACTTTTAGAACTTTGTGGATTTTAGAATTGTGAATAAATGATTATGGGCCATTTTCTCATTTAACCCTAACCACACAACTATGCAAAAGGTAATTTTATTATCATTTTACATATGAGGAAACTGAGGCTTAACTCTGATAAAAATAAATATCTTGCTCAAAATTATTTTGCTAGTACCATAAAAACAGAAGAATGGTATTAATCAAGAAGTCTGTCTCTGAGTCCTACAATAATTTGGAGAACTTCCCATAATAGGTTTGATAGTCTCACAAATGCCATTGTGTTTATAACTCCAGGTTTTGTATTGCCTTTTGTGTTTAAAGCCATTTCTCATTTCAGAAGGTTGAGCTGGAAATTTACATTTGCTGAAAGCCCTGTAACTATATAGGTAACTAGTATTTTTGAAGGGTCTATGAAAGAGTGAATTAGGGAGCATACTTTGAAATTCCTATTTATTCCTCCAAATTCTAACTTGAAATTGTTGAATAAACTCACTTTGATAATGAGAACATTTTCAGTCAAGTGGAGAAAATTTGACAGAGAAACAATCATTTTAATCTTTATTTTCATTTAGTTAAGACAGATGCCCTCAAGAACAAAACTATGAGGCTGCTAAATGAAGAAGACACTTCATATGGGGATTCGTTTGAGAGCTGAGCAGATAAACTCAAGTGATACATAATACACCATAATGTATAGAAAAGAATGCTCATATGAGAATGTTTAATTTATAGAAACAATTTTCACTATCATAAGGGAATAATGATCTTCATACTACAGAGATTGTCTGAAAGTTAACTTTTGAAAAATGTTTGATTTTAGCAATTAGGTTTTTTTAAACTGTGCTAAAATATACGTGTTTGCCATTTTATCCACTTTTAGGTGTACAATTCAGTGACATTAAGTACATTCACATTATGGCACAATAACCACCATTCATTTCCAGATATTTTTTATCTTCCCAAACTGAAACTCTCTGCCCATTACACAATAACTTCCTATTCTCCTTCCTCCCAGCCCCTGACAACCACTATTCTGACTTTATGAATGTGACTAGACTATTCCAGTTAACCTCATACAAGTGAAATCATATAATAATATTTCTCCTTTTGTGACTGGCTTATGTCTTAAATGGTCAATCATATTGTAAAATGTGTTAGAATTCAATCCTTATTCAGGCTGAATAATATTATACTGTATCTGCCATATATATATATATATATGTGTGTGTGTGTGTGTGTGTGTGTGTGTGTGTGTGTGTGTATATATATATATATAGTTTTTAGCTGGAGTCTTGCTCTGTTGCCCAGGCTGGAGTGCAGTGGTGGGATCTCAGCTCCCTGCAACCTCTGCCTCCCAGGTTCAAGCAATTCTCCTGGCTCAGCCCCAGTAGCTGAGGATTACAGGTGTATACCACCCTGTCCTTGTTTTTATTTATTTTATTTTATTTTTTAGTAGAGATGAGGTTTTACCATGTTGGCCAGGCTGGTCTCGAACTCCTGACCTCAGATGATCCGCCCACCTCAGCCTCCCAAAGGCTGGGATTACAGACATGAACCACCACGCCCGGCCTATACCACATTTTTTATCCCTTCGTCTGTTGATGTTTATTGGGATTGTTTCTGCCTTTTGATTATTATGAACAATGCTGCTATGAACATTAATTCACAAATATCTGGTCGAGTCTCCACTTTCAACGCTCTTAAAATAGAAGTAGAATTACGGTAATTCTATGTTTAATTTTGCATGTGTGTGTGTGGAATCACCATAGTGTTTTCCACAGTGGTTGTATCATTTTAAATCCCCAATCACAATGCACAAGTGCTTCAGTTTTTCTACATTCCCACCAATATGTGTTAGAAAATATATTTATAATTTTACATTGTACAGGGACCCCAAACTATTTACAACCATTAACTTGCTACCAATCACAGATAAGTATTTTAACATGTTTACTCTCTTACGTATTGTTCTATTTATCTTTTTCACTTCTAGTGTATTGTACAGTATCTATTACATTAAGGTAATAGTAGCAGCTTCTTATAATTTGAATGAATGGAAGAGTGAGTGAACTTCATTAAAGACTGTAAACATTTTATGAACAAACTACCTGGATCCCCAGAACATAACTATTACATCATAAATCATATCACAATTTGTAGAAGATACAAGAACAAACTTTGAAGTCTCCAGAACTTATGGTTGCAGAGGAAGGAGACTCTAAACCAAATTACCAGGCTAGAGGTCTTTCTTAAGCTTACTGTCAGTATATCATGAGTGAATATTCTTAAGGTTATAATGCATTATAGAGAGTCTTATCTTGAGACCAGCTTTTTCTGAGTAAGCAGCTATACTTCAGACTTCTATGTTTCCTCACTACTTAAATCTGCTCATGAAAATATTCACCAGAATCACTAATTTTTTAATTTATTAGAGATGAGCAATTCACAATATCCAACTCATATTTAAAAAAATAAAAATGATTATCTGGTCTGAAGGACTCCAGGGACAGCCAATGAACCAATCAGAATTCATTGACTGCCAGTCTGACCTATGTCCCTAGCATGGAGTCAGGTCACTGAAGTATGAAAAGATATTAGTGGACAACAAGCACATAGCTAAATAGTAATTCATGAAGTTAAACTGTATGCAGACATGTTACGGTACTAGGTAACTAGAACTGAAGAATTTTTAACAAAGCAAAAAGTTTACTGAAAATCCTCAGCTATCTAGATTCTTCTTGTTTAAAATTATGTCAAAGGTCATGGCAGCTGGTAATTATAGACATTAATTTCTCCTCACAAATCAGTAATGGTCTCCATATAACTAAGACCCCCTTCTTCCAGACAACATAAAGTAGGAAGGTTCTATTTAACATCATTCTACCTTGAGGAGATGACCCTACCTATATAATACTCAGAAGCAAACAATCATATAAAGGAATATAAGGGAAAAGGAATGTGTAGACAAATAGGAAAGGTTATATATGTAAACTACAATCTCAATAATAAAGACTGTGTAATATTTTTTCCTAACACTTAGTTATAAATACATCTTTAGAGAAAAGATTTATCTTGTAAAGGTTTTCAGAAATTAAAAATGAAAAGCTATCCAGAGGACTATTGGTTATTTTTATTTACAGTATAAATAAGCTTCATTACAGTAGCAGGAAAGCTGTATTAATTAAAGTTAAGCACTCATAGTACTTACATCATAGATTTATTATAAAGATTAAACTAGATAATAACTGTAAAGAACTTGGAATACTGTATGGCTTAAATGTGTTTTGTCACATAAATATAAAAGTAGTGCTACAGTAGGCCAACTGGATAGCAACTTTGCAATACTTGTGAGTCAAAAAGTGTAAGAGAGTTTGCTGGCATGAGAAGCAAACAAAATTCAAAAATGATTGTTATTTATTGATACTCTTTTTCTAATAGAGAATATCACATTTCCTCTGTAGGAAAATCCAAAAGGAAATATTTTCACTTAAGACAATTGGGGAAGGTGCTAACTAGTTAGTATCACACAACCAATTAATTAGCATTTCACATACTTATAATTAGAAAGTGTTAAATATGGTCTACACCAGAGTGAATTTTTAAACCTTGCCTGAGGAATCAGTTAGTCAGTAGGGCAGTGCCTGCTTCTGAGTTTGAAAGTAACACTTGTGAAAAACATTTCCAGGAAGAATTTGCATGAATGTCTACTCCTTTAAATCCAAGTTGAAAGAAAACCCAACAAAAATTCAGATGAATACATATTACATTTCTATTTTTTTAGAATTAGTCAATTAGATATTAAGAAAGTGCATTTAAAATTTAATTATCCAAGTTGTCCTTCTTTTATAACTTAGCCTGATGCTTAATTACCCTATATTTGTTGATTATTTTCCATCCGTCTTATGAACATATTAGCATGCAACCATAACTATGTTAAATCACCTTTAAGAACACATAAAAACCAGTGGAGCATGATGTTTTCCTCTTTATAGTACATGAAATCCACTCAAAATATATTGGTATATTTTAACAGAGTTTTGAAATGTTTACTTTAGCACTGATTCCAAATAGCTCTCCAGTGGATTCACCTGTTAGTGGATCCTGTCATTCTCAGGATGGTATTCTGGACTGTTATAATAAGATGGATCCTGGGTGGATTTTATTTTTTTCATGCTTACTTTAATCAATAAATATTTTCAGAAATGATGAGAAAAATGTAAGACTCTTAACTAATTTTTTTCTCTAATGTTCTTTAAAAGTTCTTCATTCAGAATATAACTATGTCAAAATATTTCCTTCATTTAAAAGGTATATTGGAATTACTGAAACACGTCCTATATTTTAAAATTCATCTAAAGGAAAATTTTTTTAATCCATTCTTCATTCTGTCCTCTCTTTTATCCATTCTTCATTCTGTCCTTCATTCTGTCCTCTCTATACTAGACCAACTTGTATCTCTTAACTGGTCTGCCTCTCTACAGTTATGGCTTGCTGTCTAGAAAGCAGTGGCTTATTAAGTAGACTATCAATTCTTTGAGTGTTGTCTCTCTTGTGGAACTGTCATGACTACCATAAGTTTAGCCATATAGCCCTACTATTATTCCTTTTGTTTTGTTGGGACTTATGTGTGGGTATGTGTGTGTATGAGGAAGAAAAATTGTGAGGTTGAAGACAGAAAGATCACAGTGAGAAGGACTTTGCCTTATTCATTCTGTATTCTGAACAATAATAGCAACATTCATAAAATGTTTGCTAAATAAATACCAATTTGTTTACAAAACTAGGTTTGTAGTATGGATTGCATTTAAAATGTGACAAATCCATTTAAGCAAATACATAATTCTCCCTCCCTTCATTTAAATAGATATTTAATTTTATTTAAAATGGTGGTCTAAATTTTATAAGTGATAGTAACTTTCTTTGGTTTTATCAATAGTGCATATTCATAATTTCTATGTTCATTCTTTCAGTAAGCATTTATTGAGGACCTACTATGTATCAGGCGGCATACATAGGCACTGAGAATATGTTTTGATGTGAAAGATTTATTATTTTTATTTTTATTTTTGAGATAGGGTCTCACTGTCTCCCAGGCTGGAATGCAGTGGTGTGATCACATATCCATGCATCCATGACCTCCTTGGCTCAAGTGATCCTCCCGCCTCAGTTTCCCAAGTAGCTGGGACTACAGGCATATGCCACCATGTCTGGGTATTTTTTGTAGAGACAGGGGTCTCGCTATATTGCCCAAGCTGGTCTTGAAACCCTAGGTTCAAGCAGTCCTCCCACCCAAGCCTCCCAAAGTGCTGGAATTACAGTCATGAGCCCAAAATATTTAAATATATGCATTAAGTTTATCTTAATGATACAATACAGATTAATCTAATGGGGCAGTATTAAAAAGTCTGACTTCACTAATTAATCCGGAGAAATAAAACCTCAATCCAGGAAAGACTGATCACTGTAAGAAATATGATTCTGAAACATAAAGCAACCACATATTTTTTAACCAAAATAAATGACTGTTGAGAAAAAAATCAATAAAAACTATTCGTTTTATGTATACTAGTTTCTGGTAAAAAATTTTTACAAGTCAGCTAATTATATTAATAGTGTTACATTAATAACAAACCATAATAACACTATACATTTATGTAATACATAGTTATATAAATTATTTTATTTATATATATATATATATTAATTGAACACCTACAATGTGCTAGGCACAGAAGATACAAAAGTGAACAAGAGTCAGAAATCTGTCCTCTTTGAGAGCTTACATTTAGGGGGATCAATTAGAAATAAAAATAAACATGGACATTGTACAGTATGTTATAGTGACATGTAATAAGGAGAATAAATGGGAGAAGAGATACACGAGTTGAAATTCTAGATAAGATAGCACATGGAAGGCTCTTCTGGAAAGTGGCTTTTGAGTAAAAATCTAAAACCCGGGAAGAGATTAGCTATACAGGTGTAAGTGGAAAGCACAATGCAAGCAGAGAAAAGAGCAAAAGAAGATCCTAAGGCAGATACATGCCTGACCTGTTCAAGAGACAATGATAAGGCTGATGTAGCTGGAGTTGAGTGAAGGAGAAGGCAGAGTAATAGGAGATGAGCTCAAGACACAGTGAAGGCCCAGGACATGTAGAACTTTCAGGCCATTATCCAGATTTTGGCTTTTACAGTGTAAAAGATGGTACGGCACTGGGAAAGTTTTGAAAATAAGAATGACATGATCTGAACAACTTTTTAATGAATCATTCTATACTTTAGAAAATATTTGTGCATATTTTGGCATCACAGACCACCATATCAATACTCATGAAAATGACAAACTAGTAATTAAAATCCTTGCTAAAATCTCCAAGCCTAAAGAAATATTTTTTAATTCAATCTTTGTCCACTTCATATCTTTTTGGAAGAAGGTAATAAGTCACTAATCAACCACTGAGCTGTTTCTCAACTTTACTTATCTTTCAGGTGGCACAAAGATAGTACCATTGCTTTCATCTTCCATCCTGCCTGACACTAGGAGATAAAAAAATGAAGATCCTCTTTTTAACTTTGTTTCTAGGTAAATGACCCCCGACAGGCACAATACTAAGTCACATGACTGAAAGGTTATTTGCTGTATTGTTCATCCCTTGTTTTTACACATTATTTGACTTGTCAAAAGTTAGCCAAACATGCATGAATGTTCTAAAATTATAAAGATTATCAACCTAAAGCATTAAATCATTTTAATTTAAATATTGCATATAGTAAGCAGTCTGTAAAATTATTCAGATCTATTTTTTCTCTATTTATAAAATAAGTCGCTGATTTTAGTTTTCAAAAATCTGATTCTCGGAGCATTTTGTCCTCCACTTACTGACGATTCTATTATCGCTACAGTAAATTATTTCTCACATTGCTAATTGGAAATTGGCCTTTCAATGAGGCAAAAGACTGTTTATTTTTCCATTTCCTGAAAAAACACTTTACAAAATATTATTTTGTTTTTAAACTTAATGTGTCTTTTTTGTTTTCATTCTGTTTGCACATGGATAATGAACTTTTGATTTCTTAAAATATCAGTATTTGTGGGCCAGGCACGGCGGTTCACACCTGTAATCCCAACACTTTAGGAGGCCAAGACAGGCAGATCATTTGAGACCAGGAGTTTGAAACAAGCCTGGGCAACATGGTGGAACCCCATCTCTACTAAAAATACAAAAAATAGCCCACGTCGTCATGCATGCCTTTAGTCCCGCTACTCAAGAAGAGGAGGCACAAGAATCGCATGAACCTGGGTGGCAGAGGTTGCAGTGAGTCGAGATTGTGCCATTGCACACCAGGCTGAGTGACAGAGTGAGACTCTGTCCCCCTGGTAAAAACAAAAAAACAGTATTTGTGATTGTCTTCCAGAAATAACATTAACATCAAGTTGGAACGCAGTTCTAAATCTTTGTCTCCCAAAATATATTATTTATTTGAACAATTTTTTTTTCTTTTTTTTTTTTTTAAGACGTAGTTTTGCTCTTGTTGCCCAGGTTGGAGTACAATGGCGCGATCTCAGCCTCCCTAGTAGCTGGGATTACAGGCATGTGCCACCACGCCCGGCTCGTTTTTATATTTTTAGTAGAGACAGGGTTTCTCCATATTGGTCAGGTTGGTCTCGAACTCCCAACCTCAGGTGATCCACCCTCCTCGGCCTCCCAAAGTGATAGAATTGCAGGCATGAGCCACTGTGCCTGGCCAACTTCCAGATAGATGGATGGATGGATGGATGGATGGATAGAATTTTTTTTTTTTTGAGACAGAGTCCCGCTCTGTTACCCAGGCTGGAGTGCAGTGGCACAATCTCCGCTCACTCAAGCCTCTGCCTCCTGGGTTCAAGCGATCCTCCCACTTCAGCCTCCCAAGTAGCTAGGATTGCAGGTATGTGCCACCACCCCAGCCAATTTTTGTACTTTTAGTAGAGACGGGGTTTCACTATGTTGGCCCCACCAAGTCTCCATAGTTTTATTTCTATTTTTGTTTCTAGCCAAAGTAGAAAAAAGCAAAAGTACTAGGTATTATAAATTTCTATACTTTCCTCCATAAACAACAAAAGGTCATTTTATGATATAATATATAAACCATTTTAAAGAAAATTAGACTTTAAAAAATAATTTTTACTCTATTAGTGAAAATCATGACATTTACTTTCTGAGTTCCAAAATGTCCTCAAATATTAAAATTAAAATTGATGCCTACAGACTGACTCCATTCAATTATTAAATACCCTATCTTTATTTGTCATAGGCATTGTTACATATCAACAATAACGAGTGCACCATCTTTCACCTGTAGTAGGGTCTTAGAGAAGTAAGCAGTTAGATACTTAGGTAAATCAGAGAGAGAAATTGGAATTTTTAAAATGTACTCACAGGGCATAAAGAATCATGTTTTAAAAGCAAAATATGTGGTTAGAAGTTTCTGAAAACTGAGTTGGTAAAGTACCATTTCAATCTGATGTCAGATGCCTTTGTTAAAGAGTTTTCTGAGTAGTAATCCTAACATCCAAAAAGTAAAGCTATTTTGGTTTCTTCAAGTATCCCAACACGGGGGAGAGGATTTCCTCTTGTGAGTCCTTATAATACCTACAATATTTTAATTTATATCTTTATAATTAGTGGTTCTGATTTATCATAATTTGTGTTGGTATTAGCAGGGAACTAATAAAGATTTGCAAGTTCACCCAGTTTTTATATGTTCTACTGACCTGTTTCATGGTTACAGACCCTCAGGCATAGCCACGAACATGAGGGTCTTACCGCATGTTCGAGAATAGTTACCACACAGCTATTCTGTATACCACTGTAACCTCAGCCCCTAACACAGGATCTGACACAAGCTGGGGAGGGTGCTACTTGGAGGCAGTCAAATCATGTTTGAAAAAGCAATATCACTACAATCAGGTTATCTGGGATCAAATCCTAGGATTCCCCTTCTGGCTCCCTGACCTTAAGCAAATTATGTAGTTACATTTGTAAAATGTTTTAGTGTTGGTTACTATTGCATGGGATTGGTTACTATTGCATGGGATTAAATGATGTAATGCATGTATTTCACAGTGAGCCTTTTATTTAAAATCTCATTATTATTATTATAAATTGAATTTATTAAAGATAAAAATCTAGGAATAGCTTAGGTCTAATGACGCTTTTGGTTCACAAGCACTATACACTGTCTCAGTCTGTTCTATTCTTAAACATTTCTTTTACTCATAATTTGAAGGAACCATAAGTAGCATGATCATTAATTTTATGGATTGCAATTTACCATGTTGTTTTCTGAGAAGTTTCAAAAAAAAAAATTTTGATGAGCTTTTTGTAAGCACAATTAAGTAGAGTGACGTTTATAAATGCTTATAGTGCATGAATTCCTAAACTGAAATTGTGTATAAACATATTCCAGAAAAGTCATCTCCTCAAATTCTTTCATTTTGTTTTTGTTCAAAGTAATCATAAATGATCAGTGATGGTACAATGAAAACATTTTATTAAGGATAAAAGAGCCTCCAAAAAATCCTGTGGTCACAGGTAGAATAAGAAATGTAGCCCGTTCAGTCACATTAAAGAGATAAGAGAGTGGAGTCAGTATAAGTCATCATAGTTGATCATAATTTATATTAAAAAGGATTTTCAACTAATGGAATTATCTGTTTGTTTTCCAGTAAATAATCCTATGTATTTGCAAGCAATAGTGTCTGTTTTTATATGATAATATATGAGAGAAGGAGAATTAGTCTGTCACCATGTGCTATACAACATATTAACAGTGAACTCAAAGAGCAGTGAAGCTTTATTTCAACTGAAGCAGAATCTGATCTAAGTTAGTTAATGTTATTCAATCTTTCACTAAATACAATATATCAAGAACGAGTATAAGCAGTGAAAATTTGTTAGGGTTTATTTGGAATAGCATTGCTTATGTATAATGTCATAAACAAATTGCATAATTTTGAACTGCGTAATCTATATAATACGACAGTGTTAGGCTGACAATATATTACTTTTCTAATTCTGGGCAAGATATTTGAACTCTCTACATCTAATGTCCTCCTCTTTTAAAAGGATAGAATTTTACCTGTTTTATAGTAGGTCATTTACTTAAAGAGTTTATAGACTATGACCTAATTTTTTATTATATAATTAAGTATGAGTTCCTGTCTTTCATACTGCCATTCTTTTCTAAAATTTATATGAGTTTCTGCAATTTTTAAATTTGTATTAAATTCAATAATTAGAAAAAAAGAGTAAAATAAATTGTACTAATTAAAGCCATATACATTTTTAAAACTGACTCTCAGAGGTTAATGTATGTTATGGTAATACATAAAAAACAGCTACTGAACAAAGACTTTAAATACCTGCTTTTGTATTTCTGTATAATCTATTTACCTTTGGAGTTATATCACTTTACTTAAGGAATATCTATAAAGCTTGAAAGAGAAAAAAGAACTAACTGAGGATTAGTCGCTTGTTTGTGCCAGGAGTAATTCTGCCTTAGGGTCTTGTTTGCCTTGGACTGTGCTTCCCTCTAACGCTTGCAAGGTTAATGCATTTTATTGCTTTAGGTTATTACTAACAAGTTACTTTCCCAATGAAGCTTTCCACATGCCCATAAAATTTCAACCCATATCCTTCTTCTCTCATTATTTGTTTTTCTTAGTATATACTACTATACCATATTATATAGTATATTTATCTGTCTTGAAGAAAGGTTCCATGAAAGGAAAGAGTCCTTGATAAAAGAGAGACAAAGCTTGAAATACATAAAAAGGGCTAAGGCAAGAGATTATATTGGAATAGGACACAACTGAGAATTTAGAGCCAGAGGAAAAGAATTATGATGATAGGGAAGAAAGTTCACTAGTCTTGAAATGCAACATAATAATGATGGATTTAAAGTGAAGATCTTGAGGATGTTAATAGGTGGTTGGAGGCAGTGGGAATTCAAAACATTAAGAAGACAAGCTTTAGTGCTTGCTGAATTTGTTAGGGAAGGAGAAACTGCCAAAGTATGCCAATAACAATTATATCAATTTAAACAATCCTGTAACACTTCCGGCCTTAAATAGACATCAGATCATCCAAGGCAAATAATGTATCTAAACCCTTTATTCCATACTTTCAACTAAATGAAAAATAACTCTGTATAAGAAATTAAATATATAGCTTAAGGATCTTTCTTCTTTTTTTATTATTTTATACTTTAAGGAAACTATTCAGAGTTTCCAAAAATCTTTTAAACTGAGAAAAATGCTCTCCCGATTTATCTCCTATGTATTTTATTTGATAAAACTTAAATCAGCTTGTATCTCAGAACATACAAGAAAAGATGTAGACCTTTCCATTTTCTCAACTTTGATAGCATCTGTGCTATATTAGAGACTTTCTGACCTCATAATTTCTTCACATGCAGACTCATAATCCTTTCTATGGAAATAAAATTAATGTCAGACACTTGAAATGTCCAAGTTAGATGAACTCTCCATAACTTAATTTGCTGCATATGAAACAGTCTCCTTACTTAATAGCAATATAGAACTGAATAGTAAGACATTAATCACAGCCATTTTTAAATGCATATTACTTTTTTCATCTCAGTGTATATATGCTCTTTTTTGATAGGCAAAGAAATTAAGTTACAAGGTTATTATCAAAATGGCTAATCTGAAAACATATTCCCCTCAATTTTAACATTACTTTTGTTTGTTCTACTACTGCAGTGAAAATCCTGATCTCATGATATACTCCTGACATTCCATAATGGGTACATTTTGCTCATCTACTTTCAGTGATGCACCAGAGACTGGAGATTGAGAGAGTATCTACTAGTCATGTGACTACTTGGGTTAAAATTCTGAACTTCTCGCTTATTAGCAGTGTTATGAACGGAATAGTGTTCTCCTAAAATTCATATGTTGAAGCCCCAACTCTTAGTGTGACTACATTTGGAGATAGGGTCCATAAGGAGGGAAATAAGATTAAATGAGGTCATGAGGATGGGGCACTAATCCAAGGCTGGTTTTCAATATATATGATTTTTAAGAACAATAATAAAGTTTGCCATACTGATTGCACAATGTTCTCTTTTAGAGAAACTAAAATGTGGTAAAAGAGTTTCATGGGGCAATATGTGTGTTGTTTCCCATCCAATAGTACAGAGTAGAGAAAAGACACCCTCTCCTCACCCAAACCAGTCAGCCTATTTCTTTGTCACTTGCTTAACTGACCTACATTATTTTCCAGCTGAATCAGATTGTGGATATAGAGCTAGAATAGGTAGGACAGTCAGCATGGAAAAGGTAACTTGCTCAGAAAGGTCATTTAGCCTCTGGCTAAAAGGACATACTGGACACTCTTGGGAGCTTGAGGCCTAATCTCATCAAATAACCTATCATAACATCACGTTGTGCACAGATATGCAGAAAGTGATGAGAGATAAAAGAAATGAAAGTAAGAAATTTAGAACTAAGAAAAGAGAAACAGCAGCAACGCTAGTGCAAAAAAAAAAAAAAAATAGAATTTAGAATTTACCTTGTAAGTACAATGAACAATTTCCCATATGATCTGATATTACGTTAATTTAGAAATAATAAAGGAGCTCTTTGAAAACTACATTTAAAAGTAATGAAACTAAAACAAAGAGTAAATAACAGAAATAAATGAGGGTAACTAAAGAGTCCCACTTGTCAGAGGCTTTGCCTGTGATTCTTGAAATTTCCTAATATCACGTCTACTGGCTTCAAGAAATCCTCTGTCTCCTATAAGATTTTCAGTTTCATTTTGTAGTTACTTAATATTTTATTTACACTATCTAGTTTATGATATCCATCAATCAGAGAGACAGATGATCCAAAAGTGGATTGAATGGATAGGGACAGACAACAGGTGTGATTTGAAAGCAGAACAATTATTAATTATTACTGATTAGTGAGATGTTGGTGTCATTTTGATGCCTGCTTTTTCCTGAAACAAGAGAATTGAGAGCCAGATAACGGATATTTTGATTACAAGTTTTCTCTTCACCCCCTACTCCTCAATTTCTGCTCTAGGTTTTCTCTTCTGTTTATTCTAGAAATGCTCTCTGACTGATGTCGTGGTTTTATTTATTTTTAATGTATTGAGGCCTCTCTGTTCTATATCTCCAACCTAGACAATATAGCTGAATTCACAATTTATATTTCCTAGTCTGTAGAACATTCTCACTTGGCATCTCTCTCTCTCTCATGTTCAAACTAAAATCCATTATATCTCCTCTGCCTTTGCATTTGTGTTTGTTTTTCATTATGCACTCCTTGTATACATAACTGGCATCTGTATCCATTCTGTTTTCCAACACAGTTGGAAGCTGATCGTCATCCTTGATTTTTCTCTCAGTCCCCACATTAATTACTCACTAGTGCTATAAACTCTACATAGTAAACATCTCTGCATCCATTCACTTACTTATTCCACTGTGTCACTCCAGGCTACCATCATCTAATGCTTGCACTACTGTAGCTTCCATGACTGTCTCTGATTCTCAGTCTTTACCTGACTTCCACTCATCCCTTCAGTTTCCATTTAAATACATCTACTGAAAACACTTTCTGGAGAGAACACACACATATGCGTGAACACACACCACACACATACATACGTAGGCTTCTGATAACATCCACATAGCACCTGTGCTGCAAACAACTCAACTTTGAAGGTTGCAATTAATATCAGCCTTCTCTGAAAGACTCTAAGACTATTTTCCTGATTGCTGTGTCCTCACTGTTTAGCTCTGAGCTAGACATGTAGTCTACACTTTGTAATATAATAGTTATAATTCATTTAGTGAATGAAGTAAAAAAAACCTTCTTGTGAGAGAGACCCAAAGTCTAAACAGCAGAAGTTTCAATTTCTTTCTTTTCTAAAAAATTTCTTCTAAAAAAAAAAAACTGGATATATGTATAGAGTTGTATACATATAGGATACATGTATACCTATTGTTACATAGATATACGTGTGCCATGGTGGTTTGCTGTGCCTATTGACCAGTCCTCTAAGTTCCCTCCCATCCCCCTTCACACCGCAACAGGCCCTGGTGTGTGTTGTTCCCCTCTCTCTGTCTGTGTGTTCTCAGTGTCTGTGTGTTCTCAGTGTTCAACTCTCACTTACAAGTAAGAACATACGGTGTTTGGTTTTCTGTTCCTGTGTTAGTTTGCTGATGATGGCTTCCAGCTTCATCCATGTCCCTGCAAAGGACATGATCTCATTTCTTTTTATGGCAACATAGTATTCCATGTTGTATATGTACCACATTTTCTTTACCCAGTCTATCATTGATGGGTATTTGGGTTGGCTCCATGTCTTTACTACTGTAAATAGTGCTGCAATAAACATATGTGTGCATGTGTCTTTACAGTAGAATGATTTATACTTCTTTGAGCATATACCCAGTAATGGGATTGCTGGGTCAAATGGTATTTCTGGTTCTAGATCCTTAAGGAATCACCATACTGTCTTCCTCAATGGTTGAACTAATTTACATTCCCACCAACAGTGTAAAAGCATTCCTATTTCCCCACAGTCTCACCAGTATCTATTGTTTTCTGACTTTTTAATAATTATCATTCTAACTGGCATGAGATAGACAAGCAAAGAGTCAAATCATGAATGAACTTCCATTTATAATTGCTACAAAGAGAATAAAATACCTAGGAATACAGCTAACAGGGGATATGAAGGACCTCTTCAAGGATAACTACAAACCACTGCTCAAGGAAATAAGAAAGGACACGGACAAATGGAGAAACATTCTATCCTCATAGACAGGAATAATCAAAATCATGAAAATGGCCATACTGCCCAAAGTAATTTATAGATTCTATGCTATTTACATAAAACTATCATTGACATTCTTCACATAATTTAAAAAAAAAAGGACTTTAAATTTCACATGGAATCAAAGAAAGACCCCTACAGTCAAGAAAATTCTATGCAAAAGAGCAAAGCTGGAGGTGTTGGGCTACCTGACTTCAAACGGTACTACAAGGCTACAGTAATCAAAACAGCATGGTACTGGTACCAAAACGGACACATAGACCAATGGAGCAGAACAGAGACCTCAGACATAACACCACACATCTACAACCATCTGATCTTTGACAAACCTGACAAAAACAAGCTATGGGGAAAGCATCTCCTATTCAATAAATGGTGCTGGGAAAAATGGCTAGCCCTCTACAGAAAACTGAAACTGGACCCCTTCCTTTCACCTTATACAAAAATCAACTCAAGATGGTTTAAATACTTAAATGTAAAAGCAAAAACCTATAAAAATTCTGGAAAAAACCTAGACAATACCATTCAGGGCACAGACATGGACGAAGACTTCATGACAAAAATGCCAAAATCAATTGCAACAAAAGCCAAAATTGACAAATGGGATCTATTTAAACTAAAGTGCTTCTGCACAGAAAAGAAACTATCATCCAAGTGAACAGGCAACCTATAAATAGGAGAAAATTTTTGCAACCTACCCATTTGACAAAGGTATAATATCCAGAATTTACAGAAAACTTAAACAAATTTACAAGAAAAAACAATCCCGTCAGAAAGTGGGAAAAGGATATGAACAGACACTTCTCAAAAGAAGACATTTATGTAGCCAATAAACATATGAAAAAAAGCTCAACATCACTGATCATCAGAGAAATGAAAAATCAAAACCACAATGAGAAGTTTCAGTTTCTATATAGGAGGGTTTAGTGGTGAACTATTGTCTTAGAAATGAGTACAAGTTTAACAGGAAGTTGTCTTAATTTTATGCTTGCAATGAAAGCACAGTTTTTAATGTACCATCTTTCGCATTTATAGGGGCAGCCAAAAGATATTGGAATGAATGTCTAAGCCCTCTCACATCATCCCAAAATACTGACATGGGATCTACATATTAGAAAATATTTACATTTCTCTATGTGATTGATATTAGTACAATGTTAAAGTAATTTTGTGAAAAAATACAAATATAAATGCACTCATTCAATTTCTTAAGTCAAAATAATTTTGCTGATCTAATGGCAAGGGTTCTTTAAAAGCAGGGTGAAGGGTGTAATCACCAGGCCCCAACTTGCCTGATATAGTAACTCCATAACCACTCTTAGCAAGGTCTATAGGCTATTTAATTGCTTTCTATTTTAGGTTTTAGCTGTATTCCTTAGAATTTCAAATAAGGTTTTCAGGCCAAAAGGCAATGGGAGTGGCTCATCAAAATTCAGAGAATTCAGATTTCTTTGTTGTTTCCAGGTTAATTCCTTTGTTATACACAGTTGATTGACACTGAGGATTTTCCTTAAATCACCAAGCCATGCAAGGACAGTGCTAGGACTACAGTTGAGGTGTTCAGAATCCAAGAACACCTCATGCTGACCTTTAATTCTTGATCCTCACAATTGGTTGCATACTACATTTTATCTAGTTTCAAAAGATAATAAGGCATTAAAATTTAATATTCAAATTAACACAGAATTTTTATAGGTATGGGAATAATTTTTTAAAGCTACTTAATAGAATGATTCAATACATCGTCCTGTGATAATGGAGATGTTCTATATCTGCACTGCCCAATAGAGTGACCAACAGGCACCTGTGGCTATTGCATGCTTGAGATATGTCTAATGCAATTGAGAAATTGAATTTTTACTTTTAATTAATTTAAAATGAATTAAATTTAAAGAACCACATATAACTAATGGCTACTGTATTAGATAGCACAGTTTTAGAATATATTTTGGGACATAGACTAAATTATCGTGAATAGTTTTTATACTTCATGGACATCATTAGAATATTGCAAATTTATATTTCCAAGGTCCATAATTACATAAAGAGTTCTAGATTTCTTAATAATTAGGAAAATGCATTTACAAATATATCTAAAACCACAATAAGATACCATCACACACCTGGCAAAATCAAGCATTGGACAGAACATAGAGCAAGAACTGGAATTTCCATACATTGCTGGTGGAAGTGTAAATTTGTACAATCATTTTGGAAAACGCTTTGGCAATATCAACTAAAGCTGATCATATGTAACACTTATGACTTAATAATTCCAATTCTATATATAATCCCCAACAGAAATATTCTATATGTGGGCACCAAAATACATGCACACAATGTTCATAGCTCTACTGTTTGTAATAGCCCCTAAATAGACACAACTCTATGTTCACTAATGGCAGAAGTATAAATAGATTACAGTATATTCATACAAATGATACGACACATCAAGGAAAATGATTAAAATACTGGTACTTAATCTCATGAACATAAAATTAATTACATGAAGCCAGAAACAAAAAAAATGCATACTTTATGAATCCTTGTATATAAAGTGCAAAACAGGCAAAGTTAACCTATGATGTTAAGGAATCAGGTTTTGATTACTTTGAGAGGAAGAGCAGTAAGCAAGAGAGACTTTACAGGTGCTTGTATGTCCTGTCACCTGATTTGGGAGGTGATTACTGTATATACAGTGCCTCCTTTGTGAAAATTCACAGCAGTGTATGCTTAGGACTTGAACAATCTTCTGTCCATATGTGATACTTGAAACAAATAGTCAAATTTATCACAGAAATTCTATTAAATCACATATATTTGTCACAGCTTAAATATTCTTGGAAAACAATCACTATATAATTATATACATTGAAAAATTTTTAGAAAAGTGATAAAAGCTGAAAAGTCTAAGAGAATCACTTTGTCAAAGGCTCAAATTGCCATTTTTCATCATAAAAATTCTTTCTGTGTGTATTGTGCAAATTTTAGATAATGCATTGTATAAAATGAGTTATGATTTCTTAATGTTTCAACAAAAGTCTGGTATATTTTATATAGCATGGAATAGAAATAATAACATTACGAGTAATAATTTCAGAAATTCAATTCACAAAACATTTGTGTTTTTACAGTAATTTTCAACCTTGAAGGTTAAAAACGAAAACAAGCTTTAGAAATATTACTTATTATCAAGCTGTGAAGTCACTAACAAGGAAAATACTTTCCCAAAAAAATCTTGTGAAGGAAATCCCTATTAGCAATTTGATGCAAGTATAGCTTGCATATATTATAATTATCTAACATTTAAGACCTCTATACTGAATTTTTGCTTTTCCTTCGGCTATATGCCTACTTTTCTTAAATTGATTTATTAATGTCCAAGGTTGCTTTGCAGTTTTATCCTTTTAGCAATAATAGATGCAATATATCACAAAAACAAATTTTTAAGAGAACATCATTAGAGTGATGTAGCACTGGTAATAAACCCCTTCACACTTGGATGAACTTAAATCAGTTTCTCTTTATTGATTTTTGGTCATAACATAATTTTAAAGTTCAACTCAGTTAATAAAAAAATGATTTGCTCTGGTGTTATGGGCAAAATACTTGTGTTGTAAGTTTCCACATCATTTTTGGAAGAATGTTATAGTTGTATCATATATGTATCTTAGATATAGCAGTGAGTATTATTTTATAATCTTTATGTATAATATCTTTTCCTCTTTTATTGATGTGAATCTTTCAACATCCTTATCATAAGAGCCAATGAAACCATTAGTATTTATTTCCTATTTATGCATATGAATGTGTGAAAGATGTAAAAAATGCAATATGTATCAAATATACACACAGTAAATGTATTTAAAATATTAATCTTATGCATATCATGACATTTTAAGTATTTTTACTAATAATGTGATAATTGTCTTTAGAATGATTTTACATCTTTATGCAAGATTGTCACTCCCATGTAGAGAATGGATTGATTTTTGATCTTATAGTTCATTCAAAAAGTGTCAAAAATCAATTAATGTAACCTCTTTTTAATATTATGAATTACAGACTTATGAAGGATCGATGCCATCAGGAGAATTAATATCTTCATCTAGAGTTAAGTTATTGAATGTACATAAAAAAAGAGAAAAAATAGGTTAATATGAGCTCAAATACAGGTGTTAAACTTCTATTGATTGTTATTCTTCCTGTGAAGCTGTATCTACCATAATGGTTCTCACTTTCTCTTCACTACAACATAGCATATTATATACACAACATGTTCCCCTGGGCTCACTCAGATATGGCCCACAGCATTTATAAAATTCTCAGCTCTCTGCCAGTAATTCCTGGCCTTCAGTTTTTCACACAAGGAAACCTATCAGAATGCAAGAGAGCAAGAGTACACTCTAATATAATCTTATATCCATTCTATAGTTTAAAAAATAAATTATGCACAAATTTCCCCACTTCATTTTTAAACATTCCTTGCAATATCCTTCACATGGATGTGTTAAGATTGCAGATCAAAGCATCTGGTCTGTAATGCCTTGAGCACACAATAAAGAGAAAGGTAGCATCAGACAATTAGCAACCAATGACTTGAGGAGAATTAAAAGATAATTTTATTATTAGCTTGGATGATAGAATATAATTTTCATTGACTGCTGTTTTGACAGTGAAAAAGGCAATGGATACTTGCCATATTTTGCAGCAGCCTAAAACGTACAAGCCCTATATCACAATTTATCTAGCGATAAAAGGGTCTTCTGTGGAACTGATCAGAGTTAAAACCCAAAATGTGTCTCCAATATCTTTCTGTCATCACCCCCAAAGCTTCTCAACATCTTTGCAAGTTCAAATGTTGTTTAACCCTTAAAACTCAGGTTAAATGTGTTCATTCATTCAAAAAATATTAATTGAGCAAAGCATTTTATATTAGAGACTTAGGAGAAAAAAATAAGACATGAAACTGTCTTCCAAAATAAAAGGGCAGAAAATTTAATTTGAAGCAGACCTGGAGATCATTTGTTAATATAGGAAGCTATGTCTCAAGAGGGTAGCCAGGGTAAGGCTAGGCAGACAACATATGTTTGAGTATCAGTTTCCAAAGGAAAAAGAAGGAAATGGTTCAGTTTCTCATAGTGACAATCTATTGTCATCAGAACACATCAAGTACATTCAGAGGTAGTTTAAACAGACGCATTAAAACATAAGCTCCAGAATCATAAAGAACTAGTTTCAAATTCAAGTGTAAAATACTGGTTATTCTGTTGAGTCTAGATAATTTTTATAATTTAATTACGCTTCCATATATTAATTTATAAAATGAGATTACAAGGATTTTTGTGATGAATGAACAAGATAATATGTGTTAAGCCCTTAAGTCTTAGAACATAATAAATGTTCAATAAAGTGAGTATTTCTTCTGGTGCACTTAAATCTTAAAATAAAATGTTGAATCAACACATATCATGACAACCCAAAAGATCAATATCTATTTGTAAATTAGATGAGAAAAAAGTGTATTTATTGAATAATTAATACTGTCTGCTTGCTTCTGTGACATCATGTGACATGATTATTATGAATTTTAACATAAGAAGAATGAAGTAGTTGTTTACTATAGCCTCAAAGCCTCCATTGCTAATGAGAACTGCTTTAGAAATGTTGGCATAAAACCTTTTTTATAAGTTGCACATAATTACAGGATAAACTTTGAGTTTCAATTGGTAAGAATTTCAGTTCTGTGTGGCCTTAATGAATAATATCTGAAGTACAAATTAAATTTTTTCTATCAGGAGGCTTATTCAGAAAATTATAGGCAATTTATTCCTTCCATAGTATATGAGAAAGATAAATATTTCCCTAAGTCTATTCTTCAAAGAGTAAAACATCCTGGCTACAGCACTCATCCCTTTGTTTTGTCTGCCTGTTTGTGTGTTTGTTTGTTTGCATCTGTATCCTTGCTTATTTTTAAGAAAGACTAGATGGTAATACAATAAGAAAATAGAGGGCAAAGCCAGGCCATGTTCTCGTAAGATTTAAACATGTGAGAGAATGTCTAGAATTAATAATGTGTGAACCTGGAGTTAGTCAACCAGCTAATTGCCTTCAACAGTGTTCATCATTAATCCAGAGATTGCCATTCCATTTTAGTTAAATAAGGAATTTCACATTGGCAAAAGTGAGACTATAGTATTCATATTTCACTCGAGGTTGACTGCACAGCTTCACAGGATGCCAATGGCTCATGCTGGCACATATCAGTATCATGGGATTTATCCTGGTAACCTAGGTTTGTGTGCATCAAAAAGATGAGACTTTCATGTATGTTTCTTAATTTACACATAATATATAGAATGGGGAAATTCAGATTTCCCAAAGATAGCCATGTTTACTGTTTTTAAAATCTCAAAAGATGTTTTAAAAGTTCACCATGTGTACTAGAACTTTTACTCTTGAATATATATGCCATTATTTTTACCACTCAAACGTAAATCTATAGGGACCACACAATGATTCCTGTAGATTGCATTCCTTTTTATGATGCCAAAAATGTTTTAAAATCGTATTTTCTCCCCTGATTTACAGAAAGGAAAGAATAGAGACTTTGTAGAATCATAAAATCATGAAGTGTCAGAATTTACAGATTACAATCTAACTACTTAATGTTAAAAATGAAAAGAATGAGATCCAAAGAAGTTGTGATTTTAAACAATTGGTAAATGGTAGAACTAAAACCATTTCTTATTTTGTCCTCTAAACATTATCGTATTTCTGAAAAGTATATACATATGAATTATAAATGGTAGGGTAAAGTTTTTATAACGTCTTTTCATAGCAATCAATAAATAGGTGACTATGTCACATTTATATTGTAATTCTGATGCACACATAACACTTTAAAAACTGTAAACAAGCAGGTCAGAAAAACCTAAATCACAGCATTTTTCAATATTCTTTAATAAAATATAATAAAAAAGATTTTTAAAGAAATTCCCTCCACTTGTGATTGACAAGATATACTGTGATTCCAAACAGTCCAATTTTTGGTGACCTTCTCTCACTTGTGTTAGTTAAATTCAGAATGGGGGGGAATAAAAAATCTAATTATATTATTCATGCTAGCCCTGTCTGCAGCATTCCTCTGCCCCTTACGGAGCCTCCCTAGAAGCTAGAAAGAGCCAATGGACAACTATATCACACACACACCCCATATCCTGATCATTCATCCCTGAAATTATATATTCTTTACTCCTATACCTGATAAACAGTAGTGTAAATTGTGTGCATGGTCAAATTGATAACACAAAACACTCTTAGGAGCAAAATAGAAACCTGTACAAACCGTCTGGTTTTGTCAATGAAAACAACCTTTTATTATAAGGTGACAGTTTTATAACTTCAAAAATAGGCTTTAATTTTTATAGAACATTTAATTCAGGAATGAAAAAATGTATTTTTTATCAACCTGCAAAAAAAAAAAAAAATGGGATTTTTCATCAGTGTTGCCAGAGGTGAAGGAAATTTCCATGGTGAATGAAGTAAAAAGCCTATTTCAACTATCACAGTACCTTCAGAATGAAGAAAATAGTTTTAATTTTGGATAATAAATCACTTTTGTAGCATTTCAAAGATCAAGAAACTTGCTTATCAAAACAGAATTTAGTTATCAAAATGCAAAGTCCTCAGGCAATGAGAATTGCAGTAAAATCTTTTTCTCCTTTTATAACTGGATCAATATTTTTGAGTATATAAGAATATGTATTCATTGAATCCCTTTCACCTACTATATTTCGTATTTGCTACAAATTAATGTCAGGAGACTGGAAGATCTATTTTAAATCTAAACACATAAATAAATTATCAAGTGGACACAAACAAGCATACACAAAGGAAAAGCTTTGTATTCACCATTCCAAATGCCCAGCATTGCTTTGACCTAGTTATAAAAACCAGAGATTTGGTTTTATTTCCCAGCCTAAGAGTTAATTCTGATGGTTTTAGCAAAAGGGAATGAATAGGAATATAGCATTCTCCTAAGACCTCTTGTTCCTGAGATAGTATATACTAGGTGCTGACTTCTTGTGTATATCCCTTGTTCCCATCTTGTTTGAGATGGCAACAGACAATATGTTAACAATGACCAACCATTTGCCAAAACGTCTTTGCACATATTTTCCCCTGGCTGGAAGGTCCTTCCCTCCCTGCTATATTCAATTAAGGCTTTCTTATCCCTCAGTGTTCAGTCAAATAATAATCCTGGGGTAAAATTTTCTGACCCAGCTATATCTCCCAGTTATATACTTTCATTGTTCCATGTACCTCTGTACTTATCCTGTTGTTAATGTGTGATTGATGAATATCTCACTTCTCCATTATGATCTCCTCAGGACAATGATCATATTCATTTTTGCTACTTTTGAGGTCTCTAGCTTCTATAAAAGGATGTGAAAACCTAGCAGGTGTTCCACATATTTATTTGTAAAATATTAAATATCCAATTCCTGACTTTTTGTCCAACCCAGTATGTTGGTGACTTCAACACAATCTCCCTACCTGGAGACTTCTGAAAGAGTAATTGTATCTCATACTCTGAACCATGGATCATGAAACAGGGGGTGGTCTTTGAGTGGCAGTCTCCAGTTGCCAATATATAAACCTAAGCATTAAAATGAAACTGCTTGGAGTTGATAGGGTCAGGGGCTACAGATCTGTAATGTAATTTAAATGTCAGCTGCTAGAATCAATATGAATGATCATATGCTCAAGAGACTCATGTAATTACTAAGCATTAAATGAATATGTAACTTTCATCAATATGCATTCTGTTTCTTTAGCAACAAGGTTGTTTTTGCCAAAATTTACATTAAAAAACTGCTATGCTTGCCATTTGGCAGATCCACAAAGAGAAGTATAAAATCACAGACCCATACATAAGGTATAGGTGTCAGTCACCTAATGGTATGGCAGCAGTCAGGTCTGGGAATCCAGACATCTCATGGAGTTTCAGAAAGGTGAAGATAACTTTCCTCCAACAGTTTTATTTACGCCAAAGACATAGACAAATATACTGTATCACTTAACATTCTCACTTAAAGGTCCTCCCCCAGTTGCCATGAAGATTTGCTGAGCAGAGAGGGAATAACACTCTGTGCCTGTCAAAAACAAACTACTCTTGGGAAAAATAATCCATATGAAAATCTTATCCTAAATTTTATCATAAAATTATTTGCTTGTTTAGATTTCCTCTTCTGCAGGAGAGTCTCATACTACTATTCCCTATTCCTTGATGCTAACAGGAGACCAAAATGTGACTTTCCTCTTAGCACCAACACTATAATTATATCTCACCTATGCCTGATTTATGACTTCTATATTCTCCAAAAATGGTTCTCTATCTCTTGATATTTGTAAAGAATATTATATAAAAATTATAAGGTAAGGCCAGCTTCTTAATTCTCTTTTTCAAAGTATCCACATCTACAGTATCCATATGCAGTGTCTGAAGCATAGTATGTCTCTCATAAATATTTGATTAGTACACTGAATAAACAATTATGATAGTAGCTTTTTAGTTTAGAAATTCCTATATAAAAGAACTATATGTTAAGTACATAAGCGGATTATTTTTTAGGATTATCATGTGTATCATGTTTTCACTATCTTTGTATTCCAGCAGTGCTGAATAACTACACTATGACCTTTTGTTGCTATTAACATTAATGCTTTATTATCAGGAAATTCACAACCAGAAATGAGGAGTATGGGTTAATGGTCAAAATCAGCAGCAAACATTTTTACCATTCTAATTGCTGTCAATATATTCTGCTTCCTTAAAACCTCTCATTCCCATTTTAAAAATTACACATTATATGAATTTTAGTAAATAAAATTAATTCCTTAATAAATTAGAAAAAATTAAGAAGAGAAATCTCACTCCAGTCTGGTATTAGCTCCAACACTATTCTTGCTTAAGTTATCAATGATTTCTTTACTGCCAAAACTAATGGAAACTTCTCAATTCTTAACCTACTTAACTTTTTTAAAGCAGCATTTAACGCAAACACTCTTTTTAATATACTATACTCGCCTGGTTGTCATGACACCATATTCTCTTGGCTTTTTTTTTTTTAATCATGATTTTCCACTCTTGCTTCTTTGGGTCCCAGCTTAAATGTCACTTTTAAGTCTTTCCTGATGGCCTTGATCTAATTTGAATTTTCCTCTTTAATAAAACTGTAGTTTACCTTCATAGTTGTTACTAACATTTCCTATTTTTGTATATTTTGGGGGGTTATTATGTGTGTAATGTATTTACCCCATACATACCAGACTATAATCTCCAGGAGAAGAGATAGTACTATGTCTATTTTGTTCAGAAGGATCTTGCACTTAATTCAAGAATATTTGTTCAATGATTGTTGGATAAATAGTCATACTACTGTTAGTGTCTTTAAAGATGCATATGCTTTTGCTTTTTAAATTCATTAAGTGACTCTTACATGCTTCCCTCTACTTCATGCCCTGGCTCCTAAACCCTGAAATGGGTTTAACATAACTCTTAGGGGGCTAGGGTTGCAATATTTGGGGCATGCATATAAATACACACACTTATACACATATATATATATATATCCATTATTTATCGGAAAATCTAATTTAACTAGGCATACTGTATTTCTATTTGCTAAATCTGGAAAACCCATCTGATCCCACTTACTAGTCAAGTAATGTTTCCTTAAAATTGTGAAAATTTGGCTTGTTTCTTAAAAACAATACTGTTTCACAGCTCTATAATTACATTGCATGAACATTTATTTTGGCAATATCCTTATTAAACATATTTATATTTAAAATTATCTTTTCAGCAAGATAGATATATACCTATATTTATATCTTCATATATACTTATCAAATATATACATTTATTTTTATTTATATACATTTCTTGAAGGTACTTCTTGTCCTCCTGAACCAAAAGTTCATTACCCTCTATCTTGTTCAACCACACACAGATTCAAATTATATATTTGATGAAAATTATGCACATGTTTTCAATGATCAGGTCCTCAAAATATTGAGGAAATGACTTAGCATTTAATTTGGAAGACACTATGACTCCATGTTTGTAAGTGCCAGTTACCTCAAATCTGTATTTGTGTTGTATTATTTCTAGCTTTCCCCTCAAGACTTTAAAAAATTGTTATTTATTTACTCTCTTCTTAAAAATTATTTTCATTAATATTACATTGGTAAATCGCTGTCATCTGATATACAAGCTTTTATCACCCAGTGTAACACTATCACACTGAACTAGAATATTTTTAATTCTCTCCTTGAACCATCAGTGTTTCAATTTAGTCAAAGTCAGGAAAGTGAAACCTGAGGGAGTAAATACTTTGCATAGATTACCTTCCAGCCAACACAACGATTAACAGACATAAGGCTTGTAGTTATACAAAACATCTGTAATAGACTGCAAAATTTTTGCATCTATCCAGTAGTATTCAAAATTTTACAAAATTTTTATTTTTATGCATATAAGCATTATCTGCATCTGTTATATTTATGGATCAAAAACTTTAAATTATATAATCAATCATGTTTATTCTCATATAATTAAATGCATTGATGCTATGATTTTTGTTATTTAAATGTAAATGTACACCAGATAAAAAGCCAATTCAAGAATTTTATCAATTTCTTCTCTTTTTCTCAGTCTATATGAACTTCATTATTCCAAGACTTGTAAAATATAGTTGAAGTGAAATGTATAAAGTCAAGCAAAGTCAGTGTACTGTGACTTTATATTTACTATCCTGTAGTTCTCAAATAAAGGTATTTTCATTTGGATCATGAGTTTGACATTTAGAAATAATGAGGGTGGGATGAAAAAAGCTATATTATCTTTATTTGGGGTGGGGAGTGAAGATAATGAAGCCAAGATTGCTGGTATAAATAAAAATGAAACCCTATTAACTTCTGCTGCCAGCTGAGCAAAAATGGGAAAAGAGAGGGAAAAATTATTGCTCTTTTGCTTACCCATTTATTCTTCACACACACACACACACAAAAGGAGGAGAGATATTAAACATGTCTATCGCACTAATATCTTGGCAAAAACCCTAAGAGAACAATTAACCCCCTTCCCACCCCCAGCTGAACAGAAGCAGCAAACATCATGGCACCAGGCAACATGTAGCTTAAAAAGGCACATAACAAAGGAAAAGTAATGAATTAATGTTACTACTCTCTTCAAATGTGAATTTGAATAAGATGCAAGGAATGGAGCATGGAATGATGTAAGTGAAAATTTACTGTCTGAACAAGTTTTTTTTTTTAAATTTTGAGATAATATTTTGAATTTGCATTTAAATTTTAAGAATTTGTTGAGTCATACATTTTATGAAAATATAAAATAAAATTTTAAGAATGTGTGTTATCATGCCTTTGTTCTTTATATTGTTGAATAATAATTCTAACTAGCACACTAATCAATGTCAATAAAAATTCAATTTTTTCCTGAACCATTTTGTATTAAATTAACTCTGTATTTGCTATATGCCAATCCATTTATATTTTGGGTTTCTTTTTTTTTTTTTTTTTTGAGACAGAGTCTCTCTCTGTCGCCCAGGCTGGAGTGCAGTGGCCTGATCTCAGCTCACTGCAAGCTCCGCCTCCCGGGTTTACGCCATTCTCCTGCCTCAGCCTCCTGAGTAGCTGGGACTACAGGCGCCCGCCACCTCGCCCGGCTAGTTTTTTGTATTTTTAGTAGAGACAGGGTTTCACCATGTTAGCCAGGATGGTCTCGATCTCCTGACCTTGTGATCCGCCCGTCTCGGCCTCCCAAAGTGCTGGGATTACAGGCTTGAACCACCGCGCCCGGCCTATATTTTGGGTTTCTTCTAGAAGTTATATGAAAGTTTTCATGTCCCCTTTTCCTCCTAGGATTTTAATACACTTTACTATATTAAAACTTTCATCCTTAAATAATTTTTACAGTTTCTCTGCTTAGGAAAATTGTAATTGTTCTGTTAATAAATCCAACTAACATTATCAAGTGGCAAATTTAACTAACTGAAATAGTTGATGTTACTAGTTATTTTAAGAAAGCATCAACTCTAAGAGTTTACAAAACTAAGTATATGATAAGGAAAAAAAATGCTTTCTCAGCATTAGGGGAGATAATTTCTTCATTGCTACCATCTACATGAGGCTGAAATAAATTATCTGGCTAGAATCTGAAAAATTTCATTCTATCATAACTGTGCTTGATCTTTTGAAATATGAAACACCTAATTTTCTGTCAAAAATAAATTTGAATCATCTTATTATCACAAGAAAAGTAAACAAAAAGGCCGGGAGCGGTGGCTGACGCCTGTAATCCCAGCACTTTGGGAGGCCGAGGCGGGCGGATCACAAGGTCAGGAGATCGAGACCAAGGTGAAACCCCGTCTCTACTAAAAATACAAAAAATTAGCCGGGCGCGGTAGTGGGTGCCTGTAGTCCCAGCTACTCAGGAGGCTGAGGCAGGAGAATGGCGTGAACCCGGGAGGCGAAGCTTGCAGTGAGCCGAAATTGCACCACTGTACTCCAGCCTGGGGGACACAGCGAGACTCCCTCTCAAAGAAAGAAAAAAAAAAGAAAAGTAAACAAAAAACACTAGTATTTTGTCATTTGGCATGAGAATATCTATCCTATAGAGGTAATTAGGATTTACTGAAAACAATGCATTTAATGTGTAGATACATAATTTTCATATGTAATGTTTATATATATCACATAAAAAACTTAATAATTTAATTCATATATATTATACAATAAATGGGAACTTTACATTCAATGTTTTCTTATAGGACATTTTTACTATTCTTCCCTCTCTCACTTCTTCCTTCTTTCTTTCTCTTTAACTTCAAATTATTTCCAAAGTTACATGGTCCCTATAAGAGGCTGAATCCTCAGATGACCCCCAAGAATCCTGCTCTGCGTTCAGGCTCTGTGTAATCCCCGCCCCCTGAGTGTGCATGGGTCATATGAATACACTGTAGTTTCATTCCCAGAAGTATGTTATTTTTTGCTGTTTGGAAGACATTTTGCAGATATAATTAATATATCAAATCAGTTGACTTTGATGTAATGAAAATTACATCAAATTATCCTGGGTGAGCCTGATCTAATGAGGTGAATTTTTCAAAAGTCAGAGAGATTCAAAGCAGCAAAGATGCTCTTCTGTTGGCCTGGAACAAAGCAGTCATGTCGTGAACTCTCTGAGGAGGAAGCTACAGAGCTAGGACCTGAGAATGGCCTCTAGGTTTGGAGAGCAATCCCAGGCTGCTGGCCAGTAAGAAAATGGGGACCCTTGTTCTACAGCTGCAAGAGACTGAATTCTTCCAACAACCTAACTGAGCTTAGAAGAGGACATCAATCACCAGATGAGAACTCAACGCTGGCTGATATCTCAATTTCAGTTTTGTGAGACACTCTGAGCAGGGTCTAGCCATGCTGTACCTGTACCTCTAACCCATGGTAATTGACATAGTAAACACATGGGTTTTTTTTTTTTTTTTTTTTTTTTGACCCATTAAATTTGTGGCAATTTATTACAGAGTAATACAAAACAAATACAATCCCAATGCTTTATCTGAGTCATAGAAATTTTGTTCTCTTGCCGGGCGCGGTGGCTCACGCCTGTAATCCCAGCACTTTGGGAGGCCGAGGCGGGCGGATCACAAGGTCAGGAGATCGAGACCACGGTGAAACCCCGTCTCTACTAAAAATACAAAAAATTAGCCGGGCGCGGTTGTGGGCGCCTGTAGTCCCAGCTACTCGGGAGGCTGAGGCAGGAGAATGGCGTGAACCCGGGAGGCGGAGCTTGCAGTGAGCCGAGATCGCGCCACTGCACTCCAGCCTGGGAGACAGAGTGAGACTCCGTCTCAAAAAAAAAAAAAAAAAAAAAAAAAGAAATTTTGTTCTCTAGTAAAGAAAACGTAATTACATAGTTTTAGGAAAATTTACTAATTCTTGTTTCTATCCAATGAAAAACAATCACTGATAAACTTGTTACTTGCTGGAAGACAGTGATAACTTTATATCGGTCTATGTAAATACCCTCAGCGATATGTCCCATTAGTCTATGTTATGTAGAACATAAAGTTGCTTTTTTTGATCTGTCTTATCAGTCTTATCATATTACTGTCATATACAAAAATAAATAAATGGAACACCAAAAAAATTAATGCAGGAAAGTCAAGCTCCTAAATTCATAGAGGCTGAAATTCCTAACAGGACTCACACACTCATAGAAATGACAGGAATATCATATACCTCCTTTAAGCTATTTATGGATCTCCATTAATATGAGGGAACCTAGTTCCCACATGGAAATGGAGATAGATTCTAAGAAATATTTTCACAGGCCCAGATGTGATGGCTCATGCCTGTAATCCTAGCACTCTGGGAGGCCGAGGCTGGCGGAATGTTTAAAGTCAGGAGTTTGAGACCAGCCTGATCAACATGGTGAAACCCCATCTCTACTAAAAATACAAAAATTAGCCAGGTGTAGTGGTTCACGCCTGTAATCCCAGCTACTTGGGTGGCTGCGGCAGGAGAATTGTTTGAACCCAGGAGGTGGAGGTTGCAGTGAGCCAAGATCAGACCATAGCACTCCAGCACTCCAACATGGGCGACAGAATGAGACTCCACCTCAAAGAAAAAAAAAAAAAATCATATAGTAAAATGGAGATTACAAGCAGTAATAAGCAGCAAAATGAACCTCAACAAAGCTTCAGGAAGAATAATCTCTACACATGGAAAGCAGGCTCAAAACCTGAGAAAGTCATGATTCTCACATCCCCTTTTGGTTCAGAAAAGGAAATATATGATGAGCTCTTCTATATTCATGAGGTGTTCATCTCTCTTGAACAAAGCTTTGCTAAATACATGTCCACCTCAGTATTTTTTTTCAGCTTGTAGATAATCAATGATTAATCTGAATAGATTTATACATTGAGAACCAATTCCTTCAAAATAATTGCTTTCTCACTCCTTCTTTCTCCTTTTAACCAGTGAACATTAATTGAGCATCCAGATACTGCAGAGCACCATAAAAACAGAAATACATTATAAGTAATCAAGTCTTTGAATGATGCTATGTGCTAATAACTATTTCCTTACCTTTAGCTTTAAAAATCCAAATTGTTTTTATCAGTCTAGACTTTTATAAGATTAAAGGCCGTGGACAAGGAGGAGAGTTTAAATAAAACCTAATAGATTACTGTCCAGTATAAAAAAAAAAAGTCTTATGGGAACTCACTTTGAATGAAAATCAATGCACACTCACATAGCATAAATAATAATGAGATTTACTGTGATGAGACAGTATGCTTTGGCATTGTGCTGTCAGAGGCGGAGAGAACTCGTGGCTTTCTGCCAATCAAGCTGAGCTTAAAGGGCATGTCACAATGTTCAGATCATGTTACATTAATGAAAAGATTACACAAAAGAGAAACAGATATCCCTAACTTGTTTCAATATTCTATGAAAAATTATAAAATACTCCTTTTCACCTCACCCTCCTTGGTTTGTGTGATCTTCTGATTTTTACATATAAAGCTAGAAAGCCCCATAAAGATTTTAAAAATAATCAATTTTGGCAATTAATCCTATTTAACTAAAATATAGGAAGTATAGATAATCATCTAAAAAACTTCTGATGGGCAAATTTAGAAGATGATAAAACCAGTGTAAATTTCTGTGGAGGTTTTCCAAACCCCAAACCTGAACTTCAGATGATTTGAGAAGTATAAAGTGGCGAGGCCTCCTCAGAGAACTCACCCTGTATACGCAGTATTGAGTTATATTTTAGAGTACAATATCATAGAGGGGAGGAAATAATTCATAATTAAAATCACATATTTCCAGTACAATGATGAACCTTCAAGGTCTTCAATGGATATTTTAATTCACACATTCATTCAGCAAGAACATTTTTATGGGGCTATTGTATTCATAGCACTGCCCAGAATTATAATACTGAAGGGAAGCAGAAGCAGAAAAGACTATTTTCATTCTGTAGAGCCTACCATGTATGTGAGATGGCAGATAAAAGAATATATAAACAAAAAATCAGTAAACCCCATCTTGGTGCTACAGTGCAGTGGAAAGTAAATGGAGGATAAGAATGTGTCCATGTAGCACCAGATATCTGGATAAACAAACGAAATGTCAGATAATCAACCAGTTGATGATATATGCAATGGCAAACTGCCACGTATACAAAAGCTTCCAAATTATTTTTTTTCTATAATGTTCAGAGTCATCTAGACAATAAATTTCAACAAATTGGATCAACTAGGCTAAAAATTTTGGTATATGTGAAGTATGCTGGCAAGTTAACAATGTCTGTCTTAAAAGACCTAGAATCTTTGTACTTGAAAAATATTGACAAAATGCCCAAGGAAGAAAGGGCAGCATGAGCTCTGTGTATTGGCTTGGAATTGGACATATTAGTATGAATTCATGGGGAGAGAGAGAGAGACAGAGCACTATAAGTATGTGTGACACATAGGTGAATAATGTACAGTGTTGCAATTAAGGAACACATAGTCTAATGTGGAAAACATAATGAAGGAAACCTTAACAATAATAGAGAATGACAAAGTTAGAAGAGAGGGAAACAGAAAGTACTGTAGAAGCAGAAAATTAGAACAACTAACCAAGTAAAAGGGGAAAAGGGGACTCAGGGATCATTCAAATAAAAAAACAAAAAGATGCCTCAGTGAAGTCTGGATGGGCTCAAGTCAGAGCTGAGAAACGGTTGGGGATATTTGTTGCTGATGGGCAAGGGTGCCTTAGGTAGAAGGAACTACATATGCAAAAGTGCATAAACAAAGCCACAGCCTGTTCCATTTGAAACACTGCAGAAAGAGATGAAAATGTGGGAAGAAGCAACAGAAAGGTACTAAAGGGCCATTAAATCAACCTCAGTATTTAATTTTTCCTGTGAAGTCAAAGAGGGTCATAAGAGTACTGAAGAAGGGGTGTGTCATAGGTTCAATTCACAGACATCTCTCTGGAAGCAGAGGCTTAGAAAGAGGTAAGACTGAAGCTAGAAGGGAAGTTTAGGGCTGTTACAGTTATCCAGGTGATAAATAATGAGGGTCTAAGAAATAAGTGTTTCTGGAATAGAAAGGAGAGGAGAGACTTGCTATATGTATAATTTTATGGTATTTAATGTTTGATTTCATGTGGAGGTGAGAGTCAAGGAAAGGAAAATGAGTCCCATTTTCCTGACTCATGCCATTGTTTGAATGGTGGTCCTATTAAAATGATAAAGAATGTAGAGAAAGAAGGAAGTTTAAGAGGAAGATTATGACTGTTGGCCAATACCGAAGTAAAATGCGATAGAAATGCACAGAATGAACAGAAATCAGAATGAGCCACAACCGCCAGGTGGTATGGCTCTTGTCTGTAATTCCAGCACTTTGGGAGGCTGAGGTGGGTAGATAACCTGAGGTCAGGAGTTCAAGATGAGTCTGGCCAACATGATGAAACCCCATCTCTACTAAAAATATAAAAATTAGCCAGGCATGGTGGCAGATGCCTATAATCCCAGCTACTCGGAAGGCTGAGGCAGGAGAATTGCTTGAACCTGGGAGGCGGAGGTTGCAGTGAGTTGAGATCACACCACTGCATTCCAGCCTGGGAAACAGAGCAAGACTCTGTCTTGAAAAAACAAACAAACAAACAAACAAATAAATAAATATGGGCTACAACATGGAAGGAAGTTTCAGTGTAGGTATGCTGCAAAACTATTACTTATCCGTAACAAAATATGTTACTATCTCAGTTAATTGATTTACAATGGATTTTATCTTATAAGAGATTCAAAATTTAAATGCAAAATTGGCTTAATGCCTTTCAGAGGCAATTGAGGTAAAATATATTTTTGTCTAAATTGCCAAGTTCATTGTCAAACACCATCACAAACATCATCAAGAATATTCCATTTTTGAAGTAATTACTGTTTTAAAATGTTAAAATACAGAAAATATGCATCACACAACTGTGTCTACTTCTCAAATGAATTCCTCTACTTAAATGTGTGACAGTGCATATGGTTTTCCAAACATATATTTTGCAAAACCTATGTCTAAATAATATGAACCATTCTACTTACTCAGGTTATCTTTTATCTGTCTCCATCTGCCCATTCATCTATCTACTGACATAACTATTTCAAATCAGGAATTAGAATACAAAAATTTTTCACTGAAGATCATCATGATAAAGAGTCTAGAGTCTCAAAAATCCGATGAGCAGCACCTTCCCAGGAATCATAGGGAAATGATGTACTTATTATGGAACGTTTAAATTAGATTATACATAAGTTGATACCATTAAATAAACTAATTTGATTCAATGATACCTTAAAAAGTTTGCAAAATACTGTCATATTTACCCACACTTAAGAAATTGAGTTATTTTTCTCTTCAATCTCCTTCGAAATACAGTTAGGGTATAGTTAGGGTGTAGATACGAACAATGCCAGAAATGTTTACCTAAATACCTTATTTCAATGATTTGATCTTCCAAAAGTAACTACTTTGTTGTTTCAGAAATTTTTTAGGTAGTATTACAGAACATCAGAGATAACTAGACATTTCATTACAGACGTGTTTTGAAGGAATGATTTCACACTAAGAAGGAAGAAAACGGCCGGGCGCGGTGGCTCAAGCCTGTAATCCCAGCACTTTGGGAGGCCGAGACGGGCGGATCACGAGGTCGGGAGATCGAGACCATCCTGGTTAACACGGTGAAACCCCGTCTCTACTAAAAAATACAAAAAAAAAAACTAGCCGGGCGAGGTGGCGGGCGCCTGTAGTCCCAGCTACTCGGGAGGCTGAGGCAGGAGAATGGCGTGAACCCGGGAGGCGGAGCTTGCAGTGAGCTGAGATCCGGCCACTGCACTCCAGCCTGGGTGACAGAGCGAGACTCCGTCTCAAAAAAAAAAAAAAAAAAAAAAGAAGGAAGAAAACAAAAATCCAGACATCTCAAACAGACAAAACCTTAGGATGTCCGAAAGGAAAAAAAAAACAGGTTATAAAACCTTTTCACTTTCATTTTTGACATGTTTTAAGTCATTTGTCTGGACTTCTGGTGGGCTTAAACCTAAAGAGACCTGGAACTTTGAAAAGAAGAGAATACTTTTATTTCCATCTTTCATTATTTCAGACTGAAATGACAGAGTGCCTATGAAGGTGAGTGCCAGAAGCAGCATTAAAAAATTGGCTCTTGTTAAATACCTTCGAAGAAACCTCTGTTTTCATCAGGAAATGGCAATTACATGGATAATATGGTCTGCCAAGGTTTATTCTGAAGAAGAGGAATGGTCCATACTGTGGATATTTTCCTTATGTTTATTAACATTTCATACACAGGTCTGATAGAAGCGTATGACAAAAAATAGGATAGATAAGACCCAGAACTATACATACTGCTGTTTTTTTATCCCTTATAGTTTTTGCTCCTCCTGTAGTAATACAACTAATACCAATATGCCTGTATTTATTTTGACAAAGTCTTGCAGTCAACTAGGATAAAACAATGCTTTGGTTCATTTTTCTATTAAACTTTTTCTTCATTATTTATTTAACAATTCATTTTTCAATCTCCATTTTAAGTGAGTACACCAACTGTATGAGTGAAATAATTTTCTGCATTTAATCTGAAGCTTTTACTCATTGATTTCATGACCCTGAATGACCTTAGACATGTGTTCTTTGCCTCAGGTGAAAGGCAGTATAGCACTGTTTAGATTCGAATTTCCTGTATTATCTGTGTGACAGTGAAGAAATTAATTGAACTCTCTGTGCATCAGTTTTCTCATCAGTCAAGTGGGTTTGATAATAGTACTTTTTTTCTCAAGGGCTGTTATTATAATGCAATAAATTAACATATATATCAATGAGTTAATATATGCTCTTTTCATGTTATAAAGACACATTATGAAGACTACATAAGTGTTTCATGTTATAATACTTAAATATTCTAACCTTAATGGGAAACAGTGTTTCCTGCTCTTTGATTCCATTTTCAAAGAAGAAATGCTGTTAAATGAAGGCTTTGAAGGAAAACAATAAATCTACTTAAGTAGATGGTAGAGTTTTCAGGGGAGTAAGTAAAGATTTTACCTTTTACTTTTTTTATTATTATTTATTTATTTATTTATTTATTTATTTATTTATTGAGACAGAGTCTTACTCTGTCACCCAGGCTAGAGTGCAGTGGCATGATCGCGGCTCACCTCAACCTCCGTCTCCTGGGTTCAAGTAATTTTCCTGCCTCTGCCTCCCAAGTAGCTGGGACTACAGGCACCTGCCACCACGCCTGGCTAACTTTCTATATTTTTAGTAGAGACGGGGTTTCACCGAGTTAGCCAGGATGGTCTCGATCTCCTGACCTCATGATCTGCCTGACTCGGCCTCCCAAAGTGCTGGGATTACAGGCGTGAGCCACCACGCCTGACCGGGAGTAAGTAAATATTCTAAATGGAGGTGGATAGAATCTCACTTTTCTTTCTCTTCTACTCACACAGATAGTATGTAACATGAGACATAGCAGTGACTCCCTTTGGGAATTGTCCTCATCCTTGGAAGACCAAGAAGAAAACAGGGTAAGATTCCTGAAGTATCATTTGTCTCTTGCCCTACAGAGATTTTTAATGCAGTTATTAAAATAAAATTAAAAAGCAACAAAAATTAAAAAGAAATATTTACTGAAAATTCTAGACAGAACTGGAAGAACTCTTCAAGGCAATACTTAATCCTGAATGCACTGAAAAGTCCACAAATACCATAAGAGATCAGAAGAAGATACAAGTTGGGTAGGTCCAAAAAGAGACTGGAATATTCAGGACATGCTATCAGATTCCTTTTTTAAATCACTATTTTTGAGTTCCACTTTTAAGAATAATATTAATAATAACTATACTTTACAACTATAGCATGTACTTTCTAGCAAAGTATTTTACAAAGAAATTGGGGTTGAGAGAATTTCACTTCAGGGAAATTCATAAATCTTGAAATTCACTCTATCCCCCCTCATTTAGGAGACTAAGACTTAAACGTGGTGAGGTAGATAGGAGCAAAATTTCATTTGAAATAACTATATATGTATATATTTGAAAGCTTTCCTATAACATTTATAAAGCTCATTCTAAGTTACTTTTCACAATATTTTCAGAATTTTAATTCCTGAAATGATTACATTAGCCTCCTTAATGGAAATGTTTTTACCAAGTATTATGGAAAGGCAAGTATAACCAGTAAGTTGATATTAAGAAATGTAAGAATCTGAGTTCTGAAATAACACCTTAAACATGCAGGTTATATAGACAGATTTATCATTACCACACATTTATATTTACTTTTATTAAACACTCAATTTCTGTTGACTTCTTTTTAAAATGTTGTTAGAAAATAATTCACATAAGAGAATCTGGTTGAGATGCAGCCTCTTGTTTTCCAAAATATGTTGGTTTTATATTCCCTTTTAATTTTATAGCAGGTTTGGCCAAATTATGAGCAAGTCAAATAATTTCACCAAAGCCAAGTGGAGTTGGTAATTCTGTCTACTTACACTTTTGTGCATGTATTTATCTTATTTAGTAGTCTGTTTCTTTCTACATTTGACTTTTCATTTGTGATTAAAAGTTAACCAGAGTTCTGTCCTAAATTATCTTAACAGCATTTCTTTAGATGTTTTTATATATGTCTCTTTGCATTCATTATTCTTAGTCTTATTCTTATTCTTATTATACTTTCAAGTTCTGAGATACATATGCGGAACGCACAGGTTTGTTACACAGGTACACATGTGCCATGGTGGTGTGCTGCACCCACCAAGCCATCATCCACATTAGGTATTTATCCTAATGCCATCCCTCCCCTAGCCCCTCAACCCCTGACAGGCCCTGGTTTATAATATTTCCCTCCCTGTGTCCATGTGTTCTTATTGTTCAGTTCCCAATTATGAATGAGAACATGAAGTGTTTGGTTTTCTGTTCTTGTGTTAGTTTGCTGAGAATGATGATTTCCAGCCAGCATCATCTATATCCCTGCAAAGGACATGAACTCATCCTTTATTATGGCTGCATAGTATTCCATGGTGTATATGTGCCACATTTTCTTTATCTAGTCTAACATTGATGGGCATTCGAGTTGGTTCCAAATCTTTGCTATTGCAAACAGTGCTGCAATAAACATATGTGTGCATGTGTCTTCATAATAGAATGATTTATAATACTTTGGGTATATGCCCAGTAATGGGATTGCTGGGTCAAATGGTATTTCTGGTTCTAGATCCTCGAGGAATTGTCACACTGACTTCCAAAATGGTTGAACTAATTTATACTCCCACCAACAGCGTAATAGTGTTCCTATTTGTCCATATCCTCTACAGTCTGTTGTTTTCTGACTTTTTCATGATCGCCATTCTAACTGGCATGAGATGGTATCTCATTGTGGTTTTGACTTGCATTTATCTAATGACCAGTGATGATGATCTTTTTTTTCATATTTTTGCTGGCTGCATAAATGTCTTCTTTTGAGAAGTGTCTGTTCATATCCTTTGTCCATTTTTGATGGGGTTGTTTTTTCCTGTAAATTTGTTTAAGTTCTTTGTAGATTCTGGATATTAGCTCTTTGTCAGATGGATAGATTGCAAAAATTTTTTCCCATTCTGTAGGTTGCCTGTTTACTCTGATAGTTCATTTTGCTGTACAAAGGCTCTTTAGTTTAATTAGATCCCATTTGTCAATTTTGGCTTCCGTTGCCATTGCTTTTGGTGTTTTAGTCATAAAGTCTTTGTCCATGCCTATGTCCTTAATGGCATTGCCTAGGTTTTCTTCTAGCATTTTTATGGTTTTAGGTCTTGCATTTAAGTCGTTAATCCATCTTAACTTAATTTTTGTATAATGTGTAAGGAAGCGGTCCAATTTCAGTTTTCTGCATATGGCTAGCCAATTTCCCCAACATCATTTATTAAATAGGGAATCCTTTCCCCATTGCTTGCTTTCATCAGGTTTGTCAAAGATCAGATGGTTGTATATGTGTGGCATTATTTCTGAGGCCTCTGTTTGGTTCCATTCGTCTATATATCTCTTTTGGTACCAGCACTATGCTGTTTTGGTTACTGTAGTTTTGTAGTATAGTTTGAAGTCAGGTAGCATGATGCCTCCAGGTTTTTGCATAGGAACCTATTGACTATCTAGGCTCTTTTTTTGGTTCCATATAAAATTTAAAGTACTTGATTTTAATTATGTGAAGAAAATCAATGGTAGCTTGATAGGGATGACACTGAATCTATAAAATACTTTGGGCAGTTTGGCCATTTTCAGGATATTGATTTTTCCTATCCATGAGCATGGAATGTTTTTGCATTTGTTTGTGGCCTTTCTTATTTCATTGAGTAGTGATCTGTAGTTCTCCTTGAAGAGTCCTTCACATCCCTTGCAAGTTGTATTCCTAGGTATTTTATTATCTTTGTAGCAATTGTGAATGGGAGTTCACTAATGATTTGGCTCTCTCTTTGTCTATCATCGGTGTATAGGAATGCTTGTGATTTTTGCACATTGATTTTGTATCCTGAGACTTTGCTGAAGTTGCTTATCAGCATAAGGAGATTTGGGGCTGACACGAAGGGGTTTTTCTAAATATACAATCATGTCAACTGCAAACAGAGACAATCTGACTTCCTCTCTTCCTATTTGAATACCCTTTTCTTCTTTCTCTTGTCTGATTGCCCTAGCCAGAACTTCCAGTAATATGTTTAATAGGAGTGGTGAGAAAGGGCATCCTTGTCTTTTGCTGGTTTTCAAAGGGAATTCTTCTAGCTTTTGCCCATTCAGTATGGTAGTGGCTGTGGGTTTGTCATAAATAGCTCTTACTATTTTGAGACACGTTCTATCAATACATAGTTTATTAAGAGTTTTTAGCATGAATGGGTGTTGAATTTTATAGAAGGCCTCTTCTGGTTATATTGCAATAATCATGTGGTTTTTGTCATTGATTTTGCTTGTGTGATGGATTATATTTATTGATTTGTGTATGTTGAACCAGCCTTGTATCCCAGGGATGAAACCAACTTGATCGTGATGGATAAGCTTTTTGGTGTGCTGCTGGATTTGGTTTGCCAGTATTTTATTGAGGATTTTCACATTGATGTTCATCTGGGATACTGGCCTGAAATTTTCTTCTTTTGTTGTCTCTCTGCCAGGTTTTGGTATCAGGATGATGCTGGCCTCATAAAATCAATCAGGGAGGAGTTCCTCTTTTTCTAATGTTTGGAATAATTTCAGAAGGAATGGTACCAGCTCCTCTTAACATCTCTGGTAGAATCTGGCTGTGAATCCATCTGGTCCTGTGCTTTTTCTCGTTGGTAGGCTATTAATTACTGCCTGAATTTCAGAACTTGTTTTCGGTCTATTCAGGGATTCGACTTTTTCCTGGTTTAGTCTTGGCGGGTGTATGTGTCCAGGAATTTATTCATTTCTTCTAGATTTTCAGTTTATTTGCATAGAGGTGTTTATAGTATTCTCTGATGGTAGTTTGTATTTCTGTGGGATCGGTGGTGATACCCCCTTTATCATTTTTTATTGCATCTATTTGATTCTTCTCTCTTTTCTTCTTTATTAGTCTGGCTAGCAGTCTATCTATTTTGTTAATCTTTTCAAAAAATCACCTCCTGGATTGTTTTTTGAAGGGTTTTTCATGTCTCTATCTTCTTCAGTTCTGCCTTTACCTTAGTTATTTCTTGTCTTCTGCTAGCTTTTGAATTTGTTTGCTCTTGCTTCTCTAGTTCTTTTAATTGTGATGTTAGGGTGTCGATTCTAGATCTTTCCTGCTTTCTTCTGTGGGCATTTAGTACTATAAATTTCCCTCTAAACACTCCTCCTTTGGAGGAGAAGAGTTATTCTCGTTTTTGGAATTTTCAGCCTCTTTGTGCTGGTTTTTCCTCATCTTCGTGGATTTATCTATCTTTGGTCTTTGATGCTGGTGTCCTTTGCATGGGGTTTTTGTTTGGACATCCTTTTTGTTGATGTTGACACTATTCCTTTCTATTTGTTAGTTTTCCTCCTAACAGTCAGGCCCTTCTGCTGCAGGTCTGCTGGAATTTGCTGGAGGTCCACTCCAGGTCCTGTTTGCCTGGGTATCATCAGTGGAGGCTACAGAACAGCAAAGATTGCTGCCTGTTCTTTCCTTTGGAAGTTTCATCCCAGAGGGCCACCCACCAGGTGCCAGGTGAAGCTCTCCTGTATGAGGTGTCTGTCGACCCCTGCTGGGAAAGGTCTCCCAGTCAGGAGGCACCGGGATCAGGGACAAACTGAGGAGGAAGTTTGTCCCTTAGCAGAGCTTGAATGCTGTGCTGGGAGATCTGCTGCTCTCTTCAGAGCCAGCAGGCAAGAACGTTTAAGTATGCTGAAGCTGCGCCCACAGCTGCCCCTTCCCCAAGGTTCTCTGTCCCAGGGATGTGGGAGTTTTATCTGTAAGTCCCTGACTGTGGCTGCTGCCTTTCTTTCAGAGATGTCCCGCCTAGAGAGGAGTAATCCAGAGAGGCAGCCTGGCTACATCAGCTTTGCAGCGCTGCAGTGGGCTCTGCCCAGTTCCAACTTCCAAGTGGCTTTTTTCACACTGTGAGGGGAAAGCCGCCTACTCAAGCCTCAATAATAGTGGATGCCCCCTCCCCCAACAAAGCTCAAGTGTCCCAGGTTGACTTCAGACTGCTGTGCTGGCAGCAAGAATTTCAAGTCAGTGGATCTTAGCTTGCTGGGCTCTGTGGGGATAGGATCTGCTGAGCTAGACCACTTGACTCCCTGGCTTCAACCCTCTTTCCAGAGGAGTAAACGGTTCTGTCTTCCTGGTGTTCCAGGCACCACTGGGTATGAAAAAATAAAATAAAATTCCTTCAGCTAGCTGGGTGTCTGCCCAAACGGCTGCCCAGTTTTGTGCTTGAAACCCAGGGCCCTGGTGGCATACGCACCCAAGAGAATCTCCTGTTGTGTGGGTTGTGAAGACCGTAGGCAAAGCATGCACTTGGGCGAGAATGCACCATTCCTCACAGCTCAGTCCCTCATGGCTTTCCTTGGCTAGGGGAGGGAGTTCCCTGACGCCTTACACTGCCTTGGTAAGGCAACACTCTACCCTGCTTCAGCTCACCCTTCATTGGGTTGCACCCACTGTCTTATCAGTCCCAACGAGATGAGCCAGGTACCTCAGTTGGAAATGCAGATACCACCCTCCTTTGGCATTGATCTCGCTGGGAGCTGCAGACAAGAGTTGTTCTTATGTAGCCATCTTGCTAGCCACCTGCATTCTTTTATAAATTTCAAACTTAAATAGTTTTTAAAATGAAGAGCTTGATTGAAAACCATATATTATATTAAAACTAAATAAATTTATAACATAGCTCTTCCAAAGAGAATATGAGGCTATATCTCACATTTTCAAATGAGCTTCAGAACCATGAGTAATAAGAAATAGAAAGATTTCATAATTTTCAAGCAAGGAGTTTAAAAATTTTAATGGTAAATGATACAGCTATCAGCAAGACATTTATGTTGCCAGTAATTTTGTTTCTTATTTTTATTTGTTTTTCAGGCTTCCTATATCTCATGTCAAATATAATGGCTTAAAGAATCCGAAATGTAATATTCGGATCTTATGTAGAGTGCTAAGTACACTCACTCCCAAAAATCTTCATGAAAAGAATAATTGAAAGAAAACTGAATTTGGAATCTGGGCTTCAAGTTCTGGTTCAGTTCAAGCACTTACTAATTAATGGTCTTTATTAAATCCCTTAACATCATTGAGATTTAATTTCTTTTTTAAATTTTTTTTTAAGAGATAGGGTCTTGCTCTGTTGCCCAGCCTGGAGGGCAGTGATGCAGTCATAGCTCACTGCAGCCACAAACTCCTGGGTGATCCTCCTGCCTCAGTCTGAAGTAGATAAAACTACAGGTGCATGCCATCATGCCTGGCTATATTTTTTTTTATTTAAGAGGCAGGATCTTGCTGTGTTGCCCAGGCTGTTCTCAAATTCCTGGGCTCAAATAATCCTCCTGTCTCAGCATCCTGAGTAGGTGGGATGACAGGTATGACACATCGCACCCAGCTAGATTTAATTTCTACAAATACAAAAAGGAATAATTGCATATGCCCTACATTTCTGACATGGTTGAAGTTTGTAGCAAAGTGTTTTGTAGGGAGTACATCACCATCCAAAATATTATCAAAATAGTGATTTCTACCTCAGTCAGGTTCCTAAAGCTACTCCTGAAGGTAATTTTCATCATCTTCCTCTGAACTAGTGAGAAATTTTTAATATGGCTTCCAGTCCCACTGCTACTTATTACTTTCAAGCTATCTGACTGAGCTGAAATCTATTCAAAGTACTTCCTTGCTGGAGAGGATTGCTTTTATTCATAATCTCAGGTCTGTCTCCACTTGAAAGCACAATTCAACTTCATTAGGAGGTTTTTGTAATGATAATGTGGTATATTCCTTCAGACATAAAGAGGTATGAAATAGAAAATTATGCTAATATATAAATACAAAAGCAAGAGAAAGATGAGAATGTTTTTATCTGTCAGAACTCTAATCCTAAAGGAATTAAATAACAAGCTTTTTAGAGGGGGAAAATCAAGTTAAATGGAAAATATTGTTATACATTAAGAGGCAAACTAATACACAAAGAAGTAAAAATGGGAAGTAGCAGGATCACCTAACTAGAGGTTCTAAAATCCAAGTTTTAGATTAAAATGTGCATATTGTTACCTTTGTAGCCATGGTTAGATACCTGAATCATTCTGAGGTGCTTATTGTGAAATCTTGTACTGATACTCTTAGCAAATTAAATAAGTCTTATTTGATCTTCCATGAGGCTAGCGTAAGATTAAAAGAGAGCATGAATGTTTGCTTTTGATGGGGTTCTGGAACGCTATCCCAAAATACGGTACCTTGGCTTTTTAGAAAACAGCAGAAGCAAAAAAGTCACTCTCACCTTCTCCTCACCTTTCTCCTTTGAAGGAGATGATAGCACACTTATTGGAGAGGTGCCCTTCCTATTCTCTAAGGAAAAGAATATCCTTATCTCTAAAGACGAAGGGGGACAGGAGCTATGGTTCATGCCTGTAATCAAAGCACTTTGGGAGGCCGAGGTGAGCGTATCATGAGATCAGCCTGACCAACGTGGTGAAGCCCTGTCTCTACTAAAAATACAAAAAATTAGCCAGGCGTGGTGGTGCACACCTGTAATCCCAGCTACTCAGGAGGCTGAGGCAGGAGAATCATATGAACCTGGGAGGCGGAGGTTGCAGTCCGCTGAGATAGTGCCATTGCACTCCAGTCTGGGCAACAGAGCAAGACTCCTTCTCAAAAAAAAAAAAAAAAAAAAAAAAAAAAGGAAAAATAATTCACAGAATAAACAGGCCTTGCTAAGTTCCCCCCAGTTTGTTGCCATTAGATCATATCCTTTGTCTTTCAATAATATTTGTCCACACTGTCCCTTCTTTATCAAACCTAAGCATAAAAATACACATGTTCACATCTTTGGGTCTTGATGTTAAAAGGCTTCCATGTCTTGCAAGACTTGCATTTCTCTTACTAGTCTGCCTCTTGTTTTATGGTCCTCAGCCATGGACATAGTAATGGATAAGGAAATAAACTTTTTCCTCTCCTATACTTCAAATTATCTAACCATTGAGAAAATTGGTGATGGGCATTTGAATGTTTTCTTGAAATCAGATATAAAAATGTAGATTTATTTCCAGGAAATAACTAGAAATTAAACTTATTTCCAAGTAATTAATAAAATTAAAGCATTCAGGGCTATGCACACTGCCTCATGCCTGACATTCCGGCTCTTCGGGAGGTTGAGGCAGGAGGTTCGCTTGAGCCCAGGGGGTTGAGGCTGCAGTGAATTATGATCATGACACTGCACTCCAGACTGGGTGAGAGACTGAGACCCTGTCTCAAAAAATTTTTTTAAATAAAAATTTTTAAAACCATTCCAACAGTAGGGAAGAGAAAACCTTGGAAATTGATTCAAATCTTTATATTACATTGGTAAAATTTTATCACAGTGAGATTTTTTAAAAACTATCAGCCCTTTACTGGGCATGCTTATCAAATATAAAACAGATTTTATATTTGTCTCTTTTTGTTCAATTATGTATAAATGGATAACATCATCAAAATGATCTTAAATTGTATAGAACATGCATATGAAACAGGCCCACGATTTTATTAACTTACCCATACTATATTAAGAAACATTTAACACAGGTAATAACCACATTGTGTAATTTCATCTGATTGTTAATATTAGCTATTATCTTAGAAACTAATAATAACAATGTTTCTATCCACAGAAAGATATAACAAATTCCAGTGCATGATACTGTTTCTTTTCCCATCATTGGCTTTAGTGTGCAAAATTTTTCCTTGGTAATTATTTGAGTATTTTCAATATTTGCAACCATATCTTTCAGTTATTTGACATATTATCTAAAATCAATAACTTTATGGCTTTGGTAAATCTACCTATTATTTCTATTTTCCATTTAAACCTCAACAAAGTAAGTGTTTGTATGGCCTAGAGTAACGTAATCTAGTTTTTGTCATGTTTCTATTTAATGTGTATATGTATTTGCATGTGCCATGTGAATTGATTCAACATATTATTAATAACAAGATGATCTAAATTTATTATATAAGTAATAAAGGCTAAAAATTTATCAACACAAGTTAGTCTACTAGAAATAGGGGTCAAAATTTGATGAATGAAGAAAATATTCAAATATTATTTTTAAGCCATAAACATTTTTATACTAGGACATTTTATATGCTATAGATTAAAATATGAATAATCATCATCACATTGGTTTACATTTCCAGGTTAAACAAACCTCAATCTCAATATAACAAGATGTTTAGCCTAAAACCTTACAATTTTATATACCTTATTTAAACCAGATTCAAGTAGGCATTTTTTTCCAGTGATATTAAGGAAAACATTCCTTTTGTTAAAGAAGAGAAAGCATTGATATTTAAAAGACATAGAATATTTTATTGATTTGATCAAGTAGTTCGGAGTCCTAGGTATAATTTTAAAATATCTTAGTAACATTTTACTAAAAGTCACCTAGCATAGACATATGAAACTAATTGATACTATATTTTATTAAAACATGTACAAGTTTACATAGTCCCTATGAAAGTAACTTTAGAGTCATAAAGCTAACAATGGTAATTATAATAAACAATCTCTCATCTCAAGAAAATCGTTTGCTTTAACTCCATCAAGATCATTAGCCCATAAACTTGATCTTATTGGTAGAAATTTCCAATGAGAGGTGCTTATTATTAAGCAGGGAAAAATAAGTGAAAGTGTATTGGAAAGTTTTGTGAATTTAAAATAACACAGAGATAATCCTTATTCAGTTATAAAGTGTTACTATGAGTAAAAAATAAAAAATAATTTACCCTGAGTTCTCAAATTTGTATTAAAGGTGGCACAGCAGGTTGTAAACTTTAACATAAGCTGGTACTGCATGTTTTGTTTTTTATCATTTAAATTGTGGCACTACAATTTGGAAGCTGTGCAGCTTGTTACTCCAAGACAAATCTCACCTAAGAGGATATGGCAGCCTTCCACACTGTGGTCTGATTGCATTAGACCAAGTACGGCTAAAGAAAGAAATATTTTGACAGGGGAGATTGCACTTGAACACATCAAAGTGTCAGTTCAGATATGTGGCATCTGAAAAGCACCCTCCTCTTCTCCCCATTGCATGAAATTTGCCACCTCTCATTGTCTCTTCCAGATGGTGTACTGAGTTCTCTTCAGCTTTATTCCTAGAGAGCTCAAGTTGACATCAATCTGTTATGCCATTTTCTTGTAATACTAATGTGGCTTATTTATCAATGCCAATTAATCAATGGCACAGAACGAGTTCTTCCTTAGCAGCTAATGTTGTTTCATTTTTTTAATATTCAAAAAAAATTTAAAGGCAGTGACCAGATTGGGAAGCCATGCATCTGGCAGACTGTGGCCACTTAGGAGGCATTCAACTGACGTAAAGGTGAAGTCATTTATTTCAAAATACGATTAAGAAGCATACTGGGAGGTTATTATTTCTAGCAGAAGGGTGAGAGTAATTCTGTAAGAAGAAATTTTTTTATAATAACAAATCATGTCTGTCTTAATGGCCTTGTATCACCATATAAAGAAAAAGACAACCCTATCATATTTGTAAATTTGTAGCTTTTTATTAATCTTAGTGCAGCATCATTACACAAAAGATATAAGGAAGTCCCCAAATCTAATACAGTTATACTTTATCACTGTGATCTTCTATTTTTCAGAGTAAATATACTGTAGGATAGGACTTACATAATAAGAGATACCCAAAATATCATAATATTTTCAGGCAATCTAGGATTACTGCAATAGTTGCTCTGAATTTCAATTCTGGGGGTCATATCAAAATCACCTACCTTCTGGGCCCTAGAATAAGGGCAAAAATTACATAAGATATCAAATGATGCCACCATCAATGGAATGAAATAATAGCTAGTGAGCCAGATTCCCCAATTCAAACAAGAAAAAGAAGAAGAAAAAATTACTATTTAGCATCGGTAATTTGGATCTAATAAACAATTATAAAAATGATATTAATGATCCCTAGTTCCTTCAAGTAGTTTATCAACCTCATTATAGTTGTATGAGGAAAGGTGTACTTTGAAAACATTAGAATGGAATATGGTATTCAAGTTAATATAGTGTAAGCATTCTAAAATAAATATTTTGTACTATCTACTTAATATTGATTGCGTACACAATCTTCTAGGGGAGGTCCTAGCAATGTAAAAACCTTATGGTTTCAACAATATGATAAAGAAAATATGGGCAAAAGAGAGACTGGTATAATTCATTAATAACAAATAATGGGCATATTAATAAAAATATTTTTTCATGATACATAGAAATTTATGAGGTATGTGGAAGAAAATAATTAAATAATGAAATCCCTTTTTTTTTTCATTGTAAGTCAACCTCATAAGTCCATCCTTTTTATCCCTGGATTCCAAATGCAACACTGAGGAAGTCTCAGCCAAAAGACTGTTGGTTTTACCCTAGAATTTGACACAAAATGAAATTCACGGGTCATGTCTGGAGCATTCTGACAAGACATACTACTGTAATATTGCCTTTGAAAAACTCCGGAAGGCAGAATTTGAGATCAGAATTAACTAAAAATGTTAAAAAGTTGGGGAAGGGGCATTGAGAATATAATTTCCACTTTACAACCACCATGCCCATCTTAACCTGTTTACATTTTCGAGCTCTACAAAGAGAGAAGATTAGGAGAAAATATATTTCTCTAAACCTTGTATTTCACCATATGTTTTATTTGACCCATATACTTTTCCTTTCTCAAACTTTATCATTTCCCTCATGGTTTGCCATTCCTCTCACCTTGCACCAAAACAAAGAAAATACTTTTCAGATTTCATCTATCTTTTACAGTCTGGTTTAAGTTTCAATTCTTCCAAAACCTTGGCAGAGAATCCCAGTGATCTCATCCTACTTTCTAAATATGTGTCTTGTTTCCTTCCTCTATAATAATTAATATGTTCTAGCTGACATTAGTTAAGCACTTACCACGTGCCAGACACACATTCTTACAACTGATTACATGTATTTCCTCATTTTATCCTCACAACAACCCAATGAAGTTGGGTTACTATCATCTCCCTTTTATAGACGTTAAGGGACTTTTCCAATGTTGCACAAGTGCAGAGCCAGGATTTGAATCACAGTCATTTTATTGTAGAACCATAAAAAAAAACTCTCAGAAGTCTATAAATTATTTCAGTAAAACTGTGCTTTAAAACCATAGTGTGTATATTATCTTTTCAAAGTAACATTTTCCTGATTATTAAGGAAATATAAGCTTATCATAGAAAATTTGAAAACATCTGTAAAAACAGTTGAAAAAAAAAAGTCCTTTATAAATCCTCCTCCTGACTAGTATTAGGTCAGTGTATTTTTTGGGTGTATTTTGAATGTGGAAGTATATGTGTCAAAACCTTTGTAAAATATTGATCACACTGAATATATAAATTGGTTTTCTATATTTCCTGTTACTACTATCTCATGAAAATTTTCCTTAGGCTTCAATAGTTTTGAAAAATAATTTTGATAATCAAATGGAAGCTATCCTCCTATAATGGTAAGTGAATAATTCAAACATCATAAGTAGTTCTCTATGCTGTTGTCATATATTATTAATAACAAAAGCTTATATCAGATATTGACATTAATATTATTCATGTTGTCAGTGCAATCTTTCCAACACTGAGATGAAACTGTAGAGAAGGTTTAATTCTACTGTAAAAGGTGGAATTATATCACAGAATCACAAATGAGTTTCCTATTACGGAAAAATAAAAACCTGAGAATGTCATGAAGGCTTGATATCAATTGCTGTTTCCAAGAGTTTAGAAAACAACCATCAATGTTCCTATCCAGAGACAAATCTGGATTGTGCTGCCAACCTTATAACCTGGCCCTCACCTTGCTTACAGCAGCTTGTCAAGGAAAGAGAAAAAAAAACAAAAGAGCCTTTTGCTCTTTTTCTTGTGCTCTCTGAGATACTTCCCTTTCCTTCTCACTATTTACAAAAGGGAAGTGGGAGAAAAATTCAGAGATAATGTATTTTAAATGATTTATATGGCTAAGTTAAATGTTGTGGGGGGTGTGTGTAACTTTCAAAGGATGTAGGCATCCTGAGTCAACAGGCTTTGCATCTGCCAGTGTTCCTTTGAAAACCTCAGGAGAGTCTTTAAAAGCAAATAGATGATCCTCTATGGGAGCTGGCTTAGATATGTGCTGTCTCCAAGAGCTCTGTAAATGTAGATTAACTGACCTCTCTGGGTCCTTCTCTTAATCCCATGCTCTGAATATGGAAATGACAGTTCACGTGTATCTCCAAAGCAACAGTCAAATACGTTTAACTTAAAAGAACTAATTTATGCTAATAAGACTTTCAGCAAAGATGAGAACTGCAAATTGCTTTGTTTTAAAAGCTTGAATTAATTGGATTAATATTTCATTTTAAGCAGCTTGAATATGGCCACATGACTAACAAATGTGCATGAAGTAAAATCTATTCACTGAGTGTACTATTTCTCCTTAAAAAATAACTAGGATGTTATCTACATTTTAATAACAGAAATCAACATTGCATTCAATTTATTTATTCAACAAATACGTATTGAACACAATTAAATGAAAAGCTCTGTTGAGTTTGTAGGAGATGAAAAACAATGAATATGATGTAATCAAGTAGCTTACAAGTTAGTGCAAGGATATAGATAAAAGTACAAGTTAGAAAGAGATTTCATAAAAGATGTAGCTTAAAAATAAGTGGTGTGTAGAAGATGAGAAATAATTGACACCTCTAGAATCAGAAAGGGGCTTATGAAGAAAGTAACATTTCAGCTCTGTCTTGAAGGGAATTAGAAATACGATGCTGAGGAATAAGTATTCAAGAAGAGAAAACAATAATAGGAAAAGGAGTCAGGGAAGGAAATCTTTAGTGTAAATACAGACAACAGCACAGCTTCTTTACTTCCTATGTGACTAGATTTCTTCGGGTGCACAGTAAGTTCTCCCGGCATTTGCCATCTAAGGTATTTCCTGACATTTTATTCAGTGTTTTTGGGAATGCCAACCTTATGTCTCAGTTTCCTCAACTGAAAGAAACCTATAGGATTAGATGACTTACAAGTTCTTTCTGGTTGAAATCTCTGAAAATGTGAGTCATTTAAAAATCATGTTGATTAAATTGTCAACCAAATACTTAAAGAATTTTAGGTATCAATAAATTATTGGAAATAAAATTATTTACCAAAAAAAAGGCAAAAGAAAATGATAGTTTGAGAAAAGGCAAAATAGAAAATTATTGTGTCACTGCTGTTTATTTAAATTCTGAAGAGGTATGGATGCCTTATCATATCTTCCAATTAGTATCTGATATTTACCACAACCTACGATTGGGGTCTAAACTAAAGCATCTAAGTAGATATAATTCTTCTGTAGGAAACATTTAGAATTGCACCTTTATGCCCTCATCTGTTACCTCCAGTGGAATGTTATTTGTGTTCCCTTGTCAAAAAAATTACTGCTTTATGAGTAAACTATTAATATTTCAAAAATATTTCTAAAGTTTTTCCCCTCATACTTGGGGTTAAGAGATCTGTGGCTGAAAATTTCTAATTAATGTTGTCATGATTTCCAGCATATTTGTATTTTTAGAAATATAAGTTTGTGTGGTGAAATTATTAGAATTGGTTTAAACCATCAAAGATCAAAAGAGACAAAGAAGGCCATTACATAATGGTAAAGGGATCAATTTATCAGGAAGAGCTAACTATCCTAAATATATATGCACCCAATACAGGAGCACCGAGATTCAAAAAGCAAGTCCTTAGAGACTTACAAAGAGACTTAGACTCCCATACAACAATAATGGGAGACTTTAACACCCCACTGTCAACATTAGACAGATCAACGAGACAGAAAGTTAACAAGGATATCCAGGAACTGAACACAACTCTGCACCAAGCAGACCTAATAGACATCTACAGAAATCTCCACCCCAAACCAAAAGAATATACATTCTTCTCAGCACCACATCACACTTATTCCAAAACTGACCACATAGTTGGAAGGAAAGCACTCCTCAGCAAATGTAAAAGAATAGAAATTATAACTAACTGTCTCTCAGACCACAGTGAAATCAAATTAGAACTCAGGACTAAGAAACTCAATCAAAACCACTCAATTACATGGAAACTGAACAACCTGCTCCTGAATGACTACTGGGTACATAACGAAATAAAGTCAGAAATAAAGATGTTCTTTGAAAGCAATGAGAACAAAGATGCAACATACCAGAATCTCTGGGACACATTTAAAGCAGTGTGTAGAGGGAAATTTATAGCACTAAATGCCCACAAGAGAAAGCAGGGAAGATCTAAAATTGACACCCTAACATCACAATTAAAAGAACTAGAGAAGCAAGAGCAAGCACATTCAAAAGCTAGCAGAAGGCAAGAAATAACTAAGATCAGAGCAGAACTGAAGGAGATAGAGACACAAAAAAAACCCTCCAAAAAATCAATGAATCCAGGAGCTGGTTTTTTGGAAAGATCAACAAAATTGATAGACTGCTAGCAAGACTAATAAAGAAGAAAAGAGAGAAGAATTAAATAGACGCAATAAAAAATGATAAAGGGGATATCACCACCGACCCCACAGAAATACAAACTACCATCAGAGAATATTATAAACACCTCTATGCAAATAAACTAGAAAACCTAGAAGAAATGGATAATTTCCTGGACACTTACACTTTCCCAAGACTAAACAAGGAAGAAACTGAATCCCTGAATAGACCAATAGCAGGCTCTGAAATTGAGGCAATAATTAATAGTCTACCAACCAAAAAAAGCAGAAGACCAGATGGATTCACAGCTGAATTGTACCAGAGGTACAAGGAGGAGCTGGTACCATTCCTGCTGAAACTATTCTAATCAACAGAAAAAGAGGGAATCCCCCCTAACTCATTTTATGAGGCCAACATCACCCTGATACCAAAGCCTGGCAGAGACACAACAAAAATAAGAGAATTTTAGACCAATATCCCTGATGAACATCGATGCAAAAATCCTCAATAAAATACTGGCAAACCAAATCCAGCAGCACATCAAAAAGCTTATCCACCATGATCAAGTGGGCTTCATCCCTGGGATGCAAGTCTGGTTCAACATACGCAAATCAATAAACATAATCCAGCATATAAACAGAACCAAAGACAAAAACCACATGATTATCTCAATAGATGCAGAAAAAGTCCTTCGACAACATTCAAGAGCCCTTCATGCTAAAAACTCTCAATAAATTCGGTATTGATGGAACGTATCTCAAAATAATAAGAGCTGTTTATGACAAACCCACAGCCAATATCATACTGAATGGGCAAAAACTGGAAAAATTCCCTTTGAAAACTGGCACAAGACAGGGATGCCCTCTCTCACCACTCCTATTCAACATAGTGTTGGAAGTTCTGGACAGGGCAATCAGGCAAGAGAAAGAAATCAAGGGTATTCAGTTAGGAAAAGAAGGAGTCAAATTGTCCCTGTTTGCAGATGACATGACTGTATATTTAGAAAACCCCATGGTTTCAGCCCAAAATCTCCTTAAGCTGATAAACAACTTCAGCAAAGTCTCAGGATACAAAATCCATATGCAAAAATCACAAGCATTCTTATACACCAGTGACAGACAAACAGAGAGCCAAATCATGAATGAACTCCCATTCACAATAGCTTCAAAGGGAATAAAATACCTAGGAATCCAACTTACAAGGGATGTAAAGGACCTCTTCAAGGAGAACTACAAACCACTGCTCAGTGAAATCAAAGAGGACACAAACAAATGGAAGAACATACCATGCTCATGGATAGGAAGAATCAATATTGTGAAAATGGCCATACTGCACAAGGTAATCTATAGATTCAATGCCATCTCCATTAAGCTACCAATGACTTTCTTCACAGAATTGGAAAAAACAGCTTCAACGTTCATATGGAACCAAAAAAGACCCCGATCGCCAAGGCAATCCTAAGTCAAAAGAACAAAGCTGGAGACATCATGCTACCTGACTTCAAACTATATTGCAAGGCTACAGTAACCCAAACAGCATGGTACTAGTACCAAAACAGAGATATAGACCAATGGAACAGAACAGAGCCCTCAGAAATAACACCACACATCAATAGCCATCTGATCTTTGACAAACCTGACAAAAACAAGAAATGGGGAAAGGATTCCCTATTTAATAAATGGTACTGGGAAAATTGACTAGCCATAAGTAGAAAGCTGAAACTGGATCCTTACCTTACTCCTTACATGAAAATTAATTCATGGATTAGAGACTTAAATGTTAGACCTAAAACCATAAAAACTCTAGAAGAAAACCTAGATAATACCATTCAGGACATAGGCATGGGCAAGGACTTCATGTCTGAAACACCAAAAGCAATGGCAACAAAAGCCAAAATTGACAAATGGGATCTAATTAAACTAGACAGTTTCTGCACAGCAAAAGAAACTACCATCAGAGTGAACACGCAACATTTTTGCAATCTACTCATCTGACAAAGGGCTAATATCCAGAACCTAAAAATAACTCAAACAAACTTACAAGAAAAAAAACAAACAACCCCATCAAAAAGTGGACAAAGGATATGAACAGATACTTCTGAAAAGAAGACATTTATACAGCCAACAGAGACATGAAAAAATGCTCATCATCACTCGCCATCAGAGAAATGCAAATCAAAACCACAATGAGATACCATCTCATGCCAGTTAGAATGGCAATCATTAAAAAGTCAGGAAACAACAGATGCTGGAGAGGATGTGGAGAAATAGGAACACTTTTACACTGTTGGTGGGACTGTAGACTAGTTCAACCATTGTGGTAAACAGTGTGGCGATTCCTCAAGGATCTAGAACTAGAAATACCATTTGACCCAGCCATCCCATTACTGGGTATATACGCAAAGGATTATAAGTCATGCTGCTATAAAGACACATGCACACGTATGTTTATTGTGGCACTATTCACAATAGCAAAGACTTGGAATCAACCCAAATGTCCATCAGTGACAGACTGGATTAAGAAAATGTGGCACATAGACACCATGGAATAATATGCAGCCATAAAAAAGGATGAGTTCGTGTCCTTTGTAGGGACATGGATGCAGCTGGAAACCATCATTCTCAGCAAACTATCACAAGAACAGAAAACCAAACACTGTATGTTCTCACTCATAGGTGGGAACTGAACAATGAGATCACTTGGACACAGGAAGGGGAACATCACGCCGGGGCCCATTGTGGGGAAGGGGAAGGGGGAAGGGATAGCATTAGGAGATATACCTAATGTAAATGATGAATTAATGGGTGCAGCACACCAACATGGCACATGTATACATATGTAACAAACCTGCACGTTGTGAACATGTACCCTAGAACTATAATAATAATAATAAAAAAGAATTGGTTGAAAATGTTTGATGTATCTACTTGCAGTAGCCTTCAACATACATTCAAAAATTTGTCTGTCTAGAAAGCAATTAAAACCAAGAAACTAGTTTGTTTTCTCATTTAATATTTTATTATAGTACTTTAGAAATAATGGTGTATTAGGCTGGGAGCGGTGGCTCATTCCTGTAATCCCAGCCCTCTGGGAGGCCGAGGCAGACAGATCGCTTGAGGTCAGGAGTTCGAGACCTGCCTGGCAAACATGATGAAAACCTATCTCTACTGAAAATACAAAAATTAGCTGGGCATGATGGCGGGACCTGTAATCCCAGCTACTGGGGAGGCTTAGGCATGAGAATCACTTGAACCTGGGAGGCGGAGGCCGCAGTGAGCTGAGATCACACCACTGTACTCCAGCCTGAGTGATACAGTTAGGCTTCATCTCAAAAATAAAAAATAAATTTAAAAAATTAATGGTGTATTAAAGCAAATTATCTACAGTGATTATCACTGAGGTTTGAGATTTAAGAAATACTGGAGATGCTAATTTAAAATTTTTATAGTATACACTTCTGCATGGCTTGAATTTTGTTACTTTTGTGATTAAAAAAATACAATTCATAATTAAAATAATTTAAAATATAGATCAATAATTTAATGAAAGAAATATGTGTTTAGTGCCTTCGTAATCATCAAAATTAAAAAAATTTACTTGAAGATTTTTTGAGCCTATGCCAAATTTTTGAGTTTACATACATGATCATTTCAAGGTTCCATGTGGTACAGCTTTATATGCATCTAATATGCCTTTTCCTTAATTTGGGCTTTGCTAAACACAACTTTTAGTGTCTTCTGACAACAGGCAAGTGTTCTTGTCTAGAAAGAGTATATAATTGGTTTATGGCATGGCTATAATAAATAGCTGAGTTTCTACACTGTCAATGATAAAACTTGGTCTCACATCAATATAATGGCCATGCCATATATGATTCTTGACTGTGACATACTTAAACAAAGGCATCTACCTATGCTGCCTCAAAGTAAGCAGTTTTCCCAAGTCCAGACTACAATCTTGGAGTTATCCCACCTAACTCACCACAAATTTAATCTGCCACATTAAGAGAAAATTTAAGATGTGAGGAAAATAAGTAAGATTTATGTAGACAGGTACAGGTACTCAGCATTGTCATCAAAATTAGCTAGATTAGTACTAAATGGTTTCTCAAAATGTCAACTATTTCAACTCTAGATTGACTGACTGCTGCTGATTCTTAGAAAAAAAAAAACCAGGTTTACTGATACATGATTCTTAGTAACATCCTTAGATAATGGAGTTTCTTCTTGCTCACCAACAGGAGTTTTTATCTGAAGCCACCTACTAAATACATTTCTATTTTCTCCTGAATCTTTTGATCATATTTATCTTTTTCTTCAAAGTAAAATGGACTATGCATATAATTTGGGAGTGGGGCATTCCATTACATAGTCAAATACCTAATTTCTACAATGTAATTATACCATTTCTAATTTGTATTTGGTGCTACTTTTACAGAAACTAGACCAGCAACAGACCTTCATTCAACTTGCTGTTAGCACTCACCGACTTGGCTTATTGTTTGTAGTGAAGCATAGTAATTAGGTAAATTCACTGTATTCCTGATAATCTTCAAAATCTTGGTGGGCTTTGATTTCCTGCTCAGAAAAGCAAGGTAAGTACAAATCTCCCACATATTACTAAGGAAATTGTGTAAACCATATTATTTATTCATACATATATATGTGTGTATATGTGTGTGTATGTATTTATATAATAATGGAGAATGGAAGGAAATATAAAATGTAGGAAGACTCTAGATAATTACATTTATACTGTAGAAGACATTGTGACCATCAAGAAGAAAAGTATCATTCATGACAGACAAGATACATTGAAACATACAATTAGCTAGATGGGAAAAGCAAGCAGTTTTTGTCTATTTTTTAGCTTCATGTAATTTAATGGGAGAACTGTAAGGCAATAAACTAAACCGATGACATTGCAAGGGAGAAATGTTTATTGAAAACACCATATAAATTTATTTAAAACACCACAGAATTAAAACAAGGATGCTTTAAACAGAGAAAAGTTTCTGAGCTACTGAAAGCTGCTGCCCCCACCTGGGCATTAAACAACAAAAACTTCACAACTTACAGCTTTCTCTATATTTGTAAAATTCTAGGATTTCTCATTTATGAGTTAAGCCATAAACTAATAGAAAGCAAACACTGTATTATGCTTGTCGACAGATATGACCTCAGAATCACTATATATGAAAAGGAATCAGCCAACAATTTTTTTAATTTATGGCAAATCAAATACTGACTTATGTCTATGAATATAGTAAAGAAGCTTGACAATTCCAAAGAGCTTATATGCAATTAGCAAGAGAACCAAAATCAGTTGCACAATGTAAAGGTTTGAGTTGTAGATATCCACCTGATACTGTGTATGCATAAATATGCATACCATTATCAATTTAATCATTGAACCTAAATCTAACTTCTGTTCATACAATAACTAATTAAATTTGTTGGGGCTTAATTCTTTCAACATCACTTCTTTTAAGAAAAATATTTGGGATGTTTCCTCCTTTGTTGTATCAGCTGTAATGTCTCCAAACTTTGGTTTTCTTTTTAGTTTCATGTCTCACAGTTTTATTTGTTACGGATTTCTATTTCATTAATTGCTACTTGCTGACATTTGTCTCAGCTGTGAATGTTTTTACCTATGAAAGATAATCTCCTTAAACATCTATTAATTTACACTTCCAACTTGGTGTGCAGTTTCAAACCTTATGTAATTGTGAGCAAAAGTGTAAATTAACACTAAGAAAACTGTTAGAAGTATAAGGTGTTTGAAATTTCTCTCAGTGACTTTTTATGGTAGTTTTGGCTGCTCAGGAACATCCTTATTTGCTTCCTCATTTATACTCTTTTCTAGATAAATGAGATTGCAAAATATTTAACTTCACTGAGTAATGAAATTATATTTTAAATTTGGGACACAGGATTAATAACAGGAAACATCAGACAATTGTAAAATGATACCATTTTAATTGATAATATTCCAATAACATCCAATCTAAATTCATGCATTCACTTATTCTTCCATGGTGGACAAACAATTTTTGAATGAATGAATTCAATCATCTTCCCTTCATATTCTAGCCAAACCACACACAGCCCTGTTGTTTTTTGTTTTTAGTCAAAAATAAATAAATAAATAAGATTATGGTGGAAAAAAACAAAACAAAACAAAGCAAAACAAACATGCTATCAGTTCACAAGGGTAAAAAGTAAAAGAGGAAAAGCCCTGCTCACCTGTTTTCTTATTTCCATTTGTCAAAATTAAATACTACTAACACAAATTTATTTTTAAAAAGATTTTCACAAATAAATAGTGGTGTGAATTTCTGATATTGACTGAGAGATTTTGGAACAAGGGGAAGTTTTAAAACTCTGGCATGCAATTATGGAGTTAGTTTGTTTATCAAATAGTCTAGGGCTGGCAATAGCAACGAAGCTTCAAGTTGATGAGTACAAAATTATTTCAAATTTTCTGCGTTGAAAACTTGTTATTCTATTGAGCATATGCTTGACTCAACTTAAAATGTCTTTACATCCTGAATTCTAGTAAGATACAGAATTTCTGTTAGGAAGAATTATATATACAGTTTGCTTTTTATTTGCAAAAATGGTTTTATTAGAAGCTTATTGAAGACTGCCATATTAGCCTAAGAAGTTAAAAACATCCAGCATGTGTACATTCATTTGTTTATTCACTCATTTATTTATTTGATAAACATTTATTGCATACTTAATATGCAGCAGGCATCATTCTAGGCACTTGAAAAGCAGCAGGGAATAAACTAAAACATAATCCCTGTCCTCAAGTACCTCATATCGTAGTGAGAAGAGAAAACAGACATGATAAGTAGGCAAAACATAACATGTTTTTGACAGTAGTAAGGAATAAGGACAAAATATAAAGCAAAAATGAGGATCATAGCTTTAAGGAACTTATAATTTTTGATTAGAGGACTTCTGGGAAACTAGATGAAGAAGATGAGAGAGGAAGCCATGCAGATATTTGATAGAAAACTACACAGGCAAAGGAATAGCAAATGCAGATATCCTGAGGAAGGGGTGTGCCCAATAAATTTTAGGTATTAAAAAAAGGTTAATATTTCAGAAGGAAAGCAAGCAAGGGTGAAATGGTAAGAAATGAGTTTAGAAAGGTGGTAGGTGGTCAGACCATGTAGTTATTTGAAGATCCATTGCTGGCTGTTAGTCAAAAAGATAAAAGTGAGATGGGATTGGAGCTGTAACTATAAATAAAAATTAAATATTTAATAATGCTGAAGTAAATGAAAATTGAGTGAACATCTCAGGTAGTTATTATATGACTACATTTTAGTAGGAAGTCATGAGAAATTAACCATTAACCAGAGGAGTGCCATGGTCTGATTTACATTTTAGCACTCTAGCTTTTATACTGAGAATGGATCACAAGGGTAAAAACAAGGAGACTAGACAGAAAGCCACTGCAATAATCCAAGCAAGTGAGAAGGGTAGCTTTTACAAGGGTGATGACAATGGAGGTGTTGAAATGTGGTTGGATTCTAGATATATTTTAAAAGTAGAACCTCAAAATGTTTGGCATGTAGATATGGGCTGTGATGGGAAAAGGTTAAAGATAACTTCCAGATGTCTGTCTTAAGCAACTGAGAGAATCTATTTGCAATTTACTGAGATGAGATATAAATTTGAGGGGTCATTTATATACAGCATTAAATAAATCACGACGATGGATATGACTGTAGATAGAAAAAAAGGTATCCTAAAATTATGCCCTGTGGGGAACTCCAACATTTAGAGGTAGAGGAGGTAAACACAAATGAATGGAAGAGATTGAGAAGAGCAGAAAGGTACGAGGAATTTTGGTGTCATGAAAGCCATGTTAAGAAAGTGTTTCAAAAAGAAGAGAATGACCCTCTATGTCAAAGGCTGCTGATAGATCAATGAAGACTAAAACTAAAATGTAAGCATGCCATATGAAGGTCATTTTAAACTTTGGTAAGAATCATTTTGGTAAATGGTAAGGTCCAATGACTGACTGGAGTGATTTCAAGAAAAGATGGAGGAGCAAAATTAGAGATAGTGAAATTCAGCTAGACTTCTAAGAGTTGTCTTTTTCTTAAAAAGAAATCAGGATGGTAGCCAGAGGAAAAACTGGGGTCCAAAGAAAGTTTTTTAAATATTGGATAAATATCATCCCTTTATATTGATGATCATAGAGGAAAGAATTGTGAGACTTTTAGATGGACAGGTCATCTATAACAAAAGGAGAGAAGATAGCATATAGGGTCACAGATGCTATTACCTACACATGTAGGTGTGATGGCAGAAGCTTCTATTCCAATGCAGATATATGTGTTGTAAAAATTAAAAAGTTGAAAAGTGGCACATGTGTTTAATGTATCATCTAGACATTTGATGCTCAGACATATAATCAAAAGATACATTTAAATGAGTGAGCATCTTGTGGGAAAATTTGCATAACATCATTTGCATTTCTTCTAATATTCATGACAGTTTGACATCTACATCCTAAGTTAACATTGGGAAAAGTAGTCAGTTATATATTACATGCTTCATTAGCTTACTTTTCTTAGAGTCAAATGTCTGTAGATTTATTCTATTAAGTGTGAATAAACATCATGAGTAGCAGTTGCCAAAGTGATACCACATAATCTGTAATAGTTCTGGGGCCCATTGACTAATATGTTCAATTAAAAGTTGTTACAAATTTCCCAGTAACCCTCTTATTTTGCATATGAATTTAAGAAAGCAATAAAAGTGAGATGGGATTGGAGCTGTAATTACAAATAAAAATCAAATATTTAATAATGCTGAAGTAAATGAAAATTGAGTGAACATCTCAGGTAGTTATTATATGACTACATTTTAGTGCATTTTTCTTGATCTCATCAGTTTTCCCAATTTGCTTCTCTTCTTCATCAAAACCAGTTCTTCTCAGAATTTCATGTTTGTAGGAATCACTTAAGATCTTGTTAAAACGTAGGTTCTGATTCCGTAGTCTGGAGTGGGGCCTATACTTTTGCATATCTAACTAGATTTCAGGTTTTGCCCACGCTGCTGGTTAGCAGAACACACTTGGAAAACAAGGGTCTAAACCACTCTCTTCTTGGCATTTGTACAGAGGTTGAGATAAATTAATTATTTTACGCCTAATTTTTGGGTTGACATTAAAAAATTAGTTAAGTAGTTAAGTAAAGTCATACACCAGTTAATGAAGGGAATATATTATGAAAATGTATCGTTAGGCATTTTGGAAATTGTGTGAACATCACAGTGTATTTACACAAGTCCACATTGTGTAGCCTACTACACACATAGGCTATATTGTATAACCTATCACTCCTAGCCTGCAAACCTGTATAGTATGTTACTGTAATGAATACTGTAGGCAATTGTAACACAATGGTATTTGAGTATCTAAACTTATCTAACTAAACATAGAAAAGGCACAGTAAAAATTCAGTATTATAATCTCAGGAGACCACTGTGGTAGAGGTCGTCAGTCATTGACTGATACGTTATTATGCCATGCATGACTGGAAAATTTTTAAAAAATATTTTAGTTGATTATCAATATGTACATTCCTAGAAGACCATATAAATACATACAATTTTAAATTCTACTTAAAATATTACGGCCTCTAACTAAAAGCAAATACGTACATTTTATAACAATTCCTCAGTCCAAACGTATTTGCTCATTATTGTATTTACCAGCCTAGTGCCTAATTTCACACCAGTCCACTCACTAAATAACAAAATCAAAGGAACGAAGATTAAGTTAAAATGCGGACAGCTATGTTGAATCTGACACACTGATGACACCACAGAGGAAACAAACAACTCAAATAGTGTTATTTAAAATTGCAATCCTGTAAGAGCCAAATAACATTTTGCTATGACTATGCTGTACTGTTTTCCCCACACCTGCTCCCACTTGCCAGGTTAGACTGGCTCAATCTGCTCTACCGTGGGATCACAATCATTTGAACAAACTCCCTCAGGGCAGTATTATCCAGGCAGCCAGTGTTGTCTCAAAAGAGCTCCTGACACGATTCCCCATGAATCTGTAATTTTGTTTATGTGTAGTAAAAGCATGACATAGGAAAAAAGACAGCACACTACTGATGGGAAAACTTTCTAACCTGCTTTCACAAAGCACTAAGATCTCTCTGAAATATTGTGAATATTTAGGATGTGCAGTGTTTATACATTAAAAGAGGATAAGGGACATGTTATAAAGGTCTGATTTCACAAGAGTCATTCTAGACAAAGCTAGTTATACAAAGCACTCTTGCAGCTTAAAATTTAAATAACAGATATACAGTAAATACTTTGTTACAGTGAGAGAGGTACTCTCTGAGAAAGCCTAACTTTTTCAAAACATTCAGATGTCACGTAAGAGCCGAGTAAGAAGTAATTCATTCTACATTACATTATTTCACGGGTATAGTGCTATATCTTAATCCACATTTACACACATGTGCACACATATCTACTTATGTGTATATCCATATTGTTTAGACCATCAAAGGAGGTAAAAGAGAGTTCAATATTTTATAATACCTTACATCAGTGGCATCCTTCTCGCTGTTTTGCATTACGCCGTATACCTGAACATCTTCATATTACTGAATACTATACTATTAAGAGGAAAAAATAAGAATAATATTTTACCACAATGACTATGCATTATAGCAATTTTTTAAAATTTGAAAAATATATGTGTATATATATGAAAGACAGTAAGTGTGCTGGGGGAAAGAATCATTCATCCCTTCTTTAAGTGGCTAATTCAGCAAAACTTCATTTTCTAACTAATATAACTCCAATTTAATATATAATATTATACTACAAGGGCACAGTTGACCTAATCTTCCAATTATGTTTGTTGTAGAAAAGAGAAACCTAGGCAAATATATAAATAAAACAATTTGTATTTTTAAGCCTAAATAGTCTATCGGTTTTTGCTGTAAGAGGTACAGGTTGAGTGTTCCTTATCTAAAATGCTTGGGGCCAGAAGTACTTCAGAGCTTCAGATTTTAGGTTTTTGGTGTTTTGTTTTTTTAAAAATATATATATATGTTTGCATTATATACACTTACTGGTAAAGCATCCCTAATCTGAAGATTTGAAATCCGAAATGCTGCAATAACCATTTCCTTTGAGTGTCACACTGGTGCTCAAAAAGTTCAGATTTCAAATTTTTGGACGTAGGATGCTAAACGTGAATTTAAGGATATAGTAACTCTTTCAAATCACTGGGTAGGTACAAATAGAATACTTGTGTCATTTTTTTTTTAAGGTCTGGGTCTCCCTCTGTTGCCCAAGCTGGATTGCAGTGGCATGATCATAGCTCACTGCAGCCTTGAACTCCTAGGCTCAAGGGATCCTCCCATCTCAGCCTCCTGAGTACCTGGGACTACAGAAGCATGCCACCATGCCTGACTATATTTTAATTTTTTTTTTTTTTTTTTTTTTTTTTTTTTTTTTTTTACAAATGGTGGTCTCACTCTGTTGCCCAGGTTGTTCTTGAACTCCTGGCCTCAAGCACTCCTCCAATCTTGGCCTCTCAAAGTGCTGGGATTACAGGTGTCAGCCACTGTGCTCAGCTTTTGTGTTGTTTAATGTACATTACATTTATTTATTCTGCCAAAGACAGCATTGATTTTGCCATATATTTCTCATCTGATTCTCACAAGCACTTTAATAAAATAGTAAATGAAAATATTGCTTTGTTAACTGGCAACTTTTATGAATATTAATTTTTATTAACATAATATAAAGCACTAGTATTTATTATTTTTGGTTTGATGAGTCATATAATTTGCCTTATCATCATCATCATTTTATTATTTAAGGAATCACATCAATTGCCTCTTGTTGGACTGTAGTGAGTTAGGTCGAAAGAAAATGAATGTGATAGTCAGAAACAAGGGATAGTAGGTCTGCATTACCAAAATGGAAACGGGAAAAATAAGAAACTTACACGCGTTCTTTTGGAAATCTCTTCCAGAGGTGGAAGGGAGGTGATGTTGTTCAACATTTATTAAGGATCTGCACATATTAAGCACTATGCTATGTGCTTTGTTTAATTTACCTAATAATGCCCTGAGATGGTTATTGTTAACCTCAAGTTGTAGGTAAAAACAAACACAGAGGATAAGTCCGTAGCCTACCATCTCTGGGCCAGTGTGGAACAGAACCAAGACTCCAACCTGGATCTACATGATTTTAAACCTAAACATTTTTCTCAACTGGGTAAAATGAGTGAACTAATAAAGTTAGTAAATTTCCCAGATAAAATGCTTTTTCTTTGTCATAATCTAAACAAATATCAAAAATATTATAATGTTTGATGGAAGGGGACCTGTTAGAACCAGCATTTGTGGCTTTTAAATAATTTTTTTAAAAAATTACTTTAAAAAATATTTTTTAATTATTTAAAATAATTTCAGTTTTAAATAATTTCAACATTTATTTTAGATTTAGGGGGTACATGGGCAGGTTTGTTACAGGGATATATCCATGATGCTGAGGGTTAGGGTACGAATGATCCTATCACCCAGGTATTCAGCATAGTACCCAATAGGCAGTTTTCCAGCCCTCCTCCGCCCAGTAGTCCCCAGTGTCTGTTGTTCCCAACTTTCTGTTCACATGTTCCCAATGTTTAGGTCCCACTTATAAGTGAGAACATGCAGTATCTGAGAACCAGTATTCCAATAACTTAAATCCAAAACTTGTAGATTCCAAAAAGACAGAAACAAGACAATTTTACTTACAATTTAACTAAAGATATATTAATAGATCAATTTTACTTATGCTTTAGGTGATATGAAATCTTAAATATGCTTGAACTTCATGATCACGTTTTCCACGTTTCATAATTGTGAAGTAATTAGGATTCATTTTTCCCTAATCAAGGCCAAGATTTTTCAACAGTTAAGATAATTCCAACAAACAATCATTAATAATCAGCAACCTAACTCTTTTGTTATCTAGTACTTCACTTATTTAATATTCAGTTTCTATTATTTTAGAAACAAAACTTCAACTCCTATCATCAAGGTCTTTAAGTGCATTTATTTCTGTGTTCCTGAAAGACAGCTTTTATCCGAGAAATAAAATTTACTAAAATGTTAATACCCTAAGCAACAAGACCCAAAACTTTAACCACCCTGCTCAATGTTGCATAAACAATCAAGGAATTGTTAAGAATTCACTCTAAATGCAATGTCATGTGTTGAACATAAAATTCAACTCTCTTAATGAAGCAAGCAAACAAACTTCTTTGCACTTTATAATATGTATATATTATCTACTGTGGTAATCTAAGAAGAAATAAATTCAGTTCCCACTTGTAAACAGAACCTCATTAAATGCATGAATATGTGGAAGAAATGTGAAAAAAGTATGGTCTAGTGGTTAAGTGACTGTGATTGTCAGTCAATAAAAATGGTCCTCAATCTGTCACTGACTGCAGTATTTGTCCTTGTGAAAATATCCTGACTTTTTCACAAGCTCTCAATTCATCCTATTTACAAAAGTTGTTTACGAAGTATTTTAGCATTTATAATGTGCTTAACAATATTTCAAAATCCAGTGTATGAATTATTACTTGTGTACAAAACTATTTATAGGAATGTCAGTCTCAACATAATTAAAAATTAAATATGTAGTTGTAATTCCCTATTTTTAGTAAAAATTAGATTTTTTAAAAAAATTCAAGGTTCTGAATACCCTAAAAGTATTAGACAATTTCATATGCTATTTGCAGAATAATATTTTCATGCATTTTACTTGTTTTCAAAACCTCTCATTAAAGACTACTTTTTAGTTACATTAACAAAACCAAAGAAAATAATCTGAATCTATAATGATCTTTTAAAAATTCAAACTTGGCTTACCTAAATAAAACTGTATCATAGAATTTTAACAACAACAACGAAAAATACCTTCCACTGTCTCCGTTAGAACTGAGCATCAAATGATAAACAGTTTACATTCCAAATAATAAATAAAAATATTGACCCTAAAATAGTTATGCTAAAATAATATGTTTTTAAAAATATATTGGTAATAAAAGGTAAGTTTTTAAAAGATTTTCATTCCAACAAGTTAGGGAACATACTTGCCAATTTCTCTTTAAAAATAATTTTTAATAGAACATTGACGCAGTCTAGTTAAAGCTGCCTAAATAACTAAATCTAGTCTCAGAAATGTGCTTCTGGAAATTATTTAGCTGGTATTCAGATAATAGTACAACCTGCATTACAAACACCTCTTTTCTTTTTCAGTGCATATAAAACTCATGAGTTGGCATATATGATTTTGATAAATACTAAAAGCTTCTGTACCCTCCATTAAATTTATTACACAACTTTTATGTCTCAAACAATGATCATCTTAGAGGAAATTAGGAAAGTCATCAAGAAAATCAAGAAACAAAATAGGATAAAAGTGAAGTCTATTGGTGCTCACCATGCTGTGAAATACATTTTTTAAAAAAGATCAACTTATGGATGAATAAGAAAATACCAATTGGAGCATCTAGGAGGTGGGTATAAAATTCTTCCAACTCTTATATATATATATATCTGAAAAATTTTATGATAAAATGTTGGAAAAACAGAATCCAATTAATGTTCTTCATCAGAGCATTAAGTTCCAAAGGTAAGATATGAATGTCAATATTTTCTTTAGTATTTGTCATTTTCTTTGAACATGCAATATTAAAATAACTGTCTAATAAAATGATTTAAGAAATCTATTAACCAACACTTCCTCTTTCCATCTCATAAATTATACTTTAAAATCTATCCTGGGACAACTACTTGAAAAGCCAATGAGTCCCCTCCCAACATACACACAAGTTAAGAAATTCCAGGTAAAGCTCATTAAGTGCTCTGACCCAAACCTAAGAAAGCAACACTTGTTTAAACAATGACTTCTCTTCCTATCCCTGAAAATTAATGAGTCAACCATGTGAATATATTTATTGGTAAGAAGAAACAAGGACACAAATACGGATCTGTTGTTTCAAATAATACAATATATATTATAATTAAAGCAAAATAAATCCATTTAAAATGTTTCCTTTGAATAACAATCTGAACATTTAATAAGTTCCAATTTCTAAAAATCACACAAAAATAAAGGCAAACAATATTCCAGGATTTTTAATGTAAGCTCCCTTTGTCCAATTACACAATAGTAATACTATTCCTCTATTTTGAGTATTTATTTTTAAATGGTATGATTTAAAATGGAAAGAATTTTAATGGAAATTCTTTAATGGAAAGAATAACAGTGAATAAGAAATATACTACTTGGGCCTAGTGTGGTGGCTCACACCTGTAATCCCAGCACTTTGGGAGACTGAGGCAGGTGTATCACCTGAGGTCAGAAGTTAGAGACCAGCCTGGCCAACATGGTGAAACTCTTTGTCTCTACTAAAAATATAAAAATTAGCTGGGCATGGTGGTGCATGCCTGTAATCCCAGCTACTTGGGAGGCTGAGGCAGGAGAATCTCTTGAACCTAGGAGGCAGAGATTGCAGTGAGCCGAGATCATGCCATTGCACTCCAGCCTGGGTGACGGAGCGAGACTCTGTCTCAGAAACAAAGAAAAGAAAAGAAATTTACTACTTGTACATATATATGAAACAAACTCTGCTTTATGAAATACCCACCTTAAAGGAGATATGAGAAAATAAAATTTTTGCTTGTTTTTAAATGAAACTGTCTGGCAAATAGAGTGTGGGGATATGGTATGCTAAAAAGAACTAGAAAATTCGGAGTCCAAAACGATATTTGTAAAGGAGGAAAAGAAAAGAGTAGAGAGCTGGGGAAAATAAAAAATAGGCATAATTTGGTCCTGCTATTTGCAATTAGGTTTTATGTTTGATGGAATTTAGATTACTGGAGTTAAGAACAATATTATGACCAAAGTTTGAAACAAAGATTTCTACAAATTCATAGAGGGCAAACATTTGGTCTATAGCATTAGCCTACTTCAGCATTTTCAAAATGCCATGAGCAGTTTGTAAGTAATGGTGATGGTAGTTAAGAAAGTAGGCCCTCTGTTCAGTGGCTCACGCTTGTAATCCCAGCACTTTGGGAGGCCGAGGCAGGCGGATCACTTGAGGTCAGGAGTTCAAGACTAGCCTTGCAAACATGGTGAAACCCCGTCTCTACAAAAAATACAAAAATTAGCTGGGCATGGTGGTAGGTGCCTGCAATCCAAGCTACTCGGGAGGCTGAAGCAGGAGAATTGCTTAAATCCAGGAGGCGGAGCTTGCAGTGAGCCGAGACAGCGCCACTACAAGCAAGCCTGGGCGACTCAAAAAAAAAAAAAAAAAAGTAGGCTCTCTATTTCTATAATGGTTTTAAATGGTTATTTGAAGAAAAAGGTGACAGGAAAATGGGAAATTATTATTCTGAAAGAAATGAAAGTTGTGCATAAAGGCCTAGATATAGATATGAGTAAAGTATGTATTACAGGCATAAGTAATACAAATGACAGTGGACTCAATCTGGACCCAGAATGAGAAAACCTGGGTTCTATAATAATCTGGACTTTGCTCTGACAAAGCACATCTCCCCCTTTGAAGCAGCTTCCTCCCTGCAAAATGAGAAGTCCTACCTGAATGTTCTCAAAAAGTCTTTCTGCATGTAAAATTTCATGTTTCTGTGGCATCAAAATATCTGGAACATTTTTAATTCGTGACCAATATACTGTTTTATTATATACAAGGTTACACAAAGGATATATTTCATTATATACAGGGACATGTGGAAAAAAATAGGAAATCAGATTGAGAAGAAATGAGGAATGCTGAGAGGTTTAAAATTCAGATGACAATGAACAACTTATGAGGCTCATTCTTAGGTAGGACTGAGTAAAGTTTGAACAGAAAGATAAGGATAAAAAAGTTAACTGTGTCACCTCTGCATCCCTAAAAAAAAAAAAAATACAAAAATATGAGGATTTAGGGAGTAAGTAGATAATGTCCTTGACAAAAACAAATCCCAAAATAGAACCCAAATTAACATCTTTTTTTATAAAAATTAAAATACTATCCACAATAATTTTTGTCAAAGACAATCAGAGGAAATGAAGAAATAAGAGATAAAGGCCAAGACAATCCACATATGATGACAATTCATCAGGGATAAAAAGCTATTCAATGCTCAGATGCTGTAATGACCTAGAGAAGTTAAGATAGGTAATAGTATAAAGGATATCTTTGTAAGAACTTTGTTTTATAATCTTATTTTTCAAGAGAAACAATTATCTAAATCAATTATATCTATGTTATATATGTGGCATTTTTGTTTCATTTTGTATTATAAAAGAAAAGGGAAAAGTAAAAATGGACTCTGTTATTATGGGTTTTGATGCTTGTAAAATGTGATGAAACCTCTTTATAAAAAAATATAAAATTAAATTTACAAAATTAGGTACAAATGTAAAAATTTATTTTTACTATGAAAGTAAATCACAACAGATTTCTTTCTATAAATCCAACAAATACCAACATTATCACATATTCAATTAGAAATATCATATTTTAAATTATTGATTAACATATAACCTTATTCTATTTGTTCCCACTTTTTGGCTCTGTACTCTGCTCACCTATTTACATGACGAAGATTTTGCAAAATCATTTTCCATAGAAAGAATAGGAAAATCATTCAAATCATAAAAGTAGATGGCTTTTCTCTTTCAACTTCACAACCTATTATTGGTTATTTTGTGTAAATTATTAGAACACCTGCCAAACTTGGAAAAACATTCATCAGGTTTATTCTATGTGAGCTGTGTGATTCAGAGTAATTTTCTGGCTCCACACATTGCAAGCCTTGTTTCTCCTCCATTATCCACGTATGTACATCTGTAGCCAGGCATCATTGTGCATATGAGTGACATTCTCCTGTCTTTGGCCATGTTTTCTTTTTTTTTTAATTATGAAGACAAGTCAAATCAGAATGAAAAGAGAGCATTGTTACCTAACTATGTTTAAAATATATTTATATCATAATTTTAGAAAACCTTACAATTATGTGAACCCATTGTTATGTTCCCTTCCAATGGTTTGAATAAATGTAGTTTGCACAACTTCATCTCACAGTGGATATGGCTCTATACAAAAGTGGCTTTATTTACAAGAAGAAGGAGAAGGAGGAGAAGGAGGAGGAGGAGGAGAAGAAGAAGAGGAGGAGGAAGGAACAAATCCATTTTACAGTCATATAAGGGTATCTGTGAAGTGCAATGGGTTTGGCCAATTGGACCCATGGGCTCATATATTTTAGCCTTCTCTTTATTTTCTCTCTGTAACTTTATGGAACACATATAACAAAAACTATAATTTTAAATCATTAATTATATGTAAATGTATGTCTGGAACTATATATTCTCATCAAACAAGAAACAAATCTCAATATTAATACTCAGGAATCTCCTGATACATTCATGTTTATTTATAGTTATTTGTATTGGGTTGAAGAGTGTCCTCTCAAATTCATTCGACCTTATTTGGAATAAGGTCAATTTGCAGATGTGATTAAGGTAAAGATCGAGTTAAGACCATAGTAAATGTCTTACAAGAAAGAACAAAGGAAAAGACAAGGAGAACCCTTCAAGAAGATGGAGGCAGAGGTTTCCATGATGTGTCTACAAGCCAAGGAATGGCAAGGATTGCCAGCCACCACCAGAAGCGAGCAGAGGAACATGTGACAGGTTCTACTTGAGAGCTTCCAAAGGAACCAACCCTGTTGTCAACTCATTTTGGGACTTCTGGCTTCCAGAACTGTGAGAGAACAAATTTCTGTTGTTTTATCCACCCAGTTTGTGATAATTTATTACAGCAGCCCCAGGAAATTAATGCCCTTTCTATATAGAAACGTTACCAAATTGGTTAGCATGACAGTGGATTTGTAAACTGTCTTTTTATATGCTTGCCTAAAAACCCATGAAATAAAGGGATTCCTCTTGGATCACAGCAAAAATATTTTCACAGAGGACTTCTATGCACCAAATTGCATTTTTGCAGCCCCTCTACAGCAAACAGTGTGTTAAATGTTCAAACATCTGCGATGTCAACATGGGAAAATAAATGATCCTTTATTTCTGGAAAAAATTTAAAATTCTATAAAGTAAATTGCTTTTTAATAAAAACTGTATTCATACATTATAATATAATCTTATGCTTAATACATTTTTCTCTAATTTTCAAAATTTGTATTAGTTCCATAATAAATAAGTTCTGAAAACTATGTTAATAACTCATCCTGGGGAGAAATAACAGTAAAAGTAATACTTGACTACCAGAATCAACTTTCCATTTTTCCTTTTTTTCATAATTAGATTCTCTCATGTTCTCTGTTTTCACTTTGGATTGCAAGATTCTAATAATAATATCAAATATTAATTAATAATCACTTCTCAAATGCCATTGTAATTGTTAGACCCTTCATAATGTCTATGGTTTGTCTGTCCTACTAAATGGTAAGCTCCTAGAGTGCTGTGGTCATGTTGTGTACAACTTTTTCTTCACTTACTATGCCTGGAATAGTGCTGGAAATCTCTTAGATATACGTTATATGCGTATTACCTTGGTTGAATTTGTTACATCAACTACAATGTGAATGACTCTACAGAAAGGGGCTAAGTTTCAAAATCTCTTCAACTGTAATGGACTACAAAGCAACCCATTTGAGAATATTTGCATTCCTGTTAGCACAAAATTAAACCCATATCCAATGTGTTTAAACAGTGCTCTATAGCTATGTGCCTGGCTTTCCTTTCACTAAAGAAAAACTCTCATTGGTCATATTTAACTGTGCTGGTGGAAGGCCAAGGAAAAGCTCTTCATTAACATATACTCAGTAATTACCAAAGGCACATAGACACATCTCATTTCTACCCTGCCATTATGCTCACTGGCCTGGAAAATGGGATTGGGCCAAGTGGAACTGTCCCAAGCACTTGCACTGTATATTCCTGGAAGAAGAATCACACAGTGTGCTCTATAGACAAGAATTCTTTCTGTGTACCTTAGCAAACTTCCTGTGGACAGTTTTTACAGAAGTCCTGGTCAAAATTATCAAGACAGGTTTACTACTGGGCATTGTCATTCTGCTTTAAACTATCATGATTACATTAAGGATGTTATTTCAATTAAAATGATTTTAAACGATTAAATTCATAAATATTACAAAATGGGAATTTTCGCTCATATTTTATGTCTAAATCTGAGATCAGAAAACAAAACACGTGAATATTATGTGTAGAAAAGGTTCACATTTAAATCTTTAGTCTACTAAATGAAAAGGTAATAGAAAAGTAACCTGAGTAAATGATCATGTGAATGAACAACAAAATGCTGCCTACAGGTTCATTATAAACTCATCTGAAATAAACAAACTCTGGATAGCTACTGGTGGCAGTGTTTCCTTCATCATATTTCCACGCAGGAACGGAAGTGGATTTAGACTAGTTGGCTGCCTCCTACTGTCTCTATTCTTCCCCTGGAAAATCCCCCATGTGGGGAGGGTCCCACTCAGTGCCATTCTAACATGCTGCAGGAGAAGCCCAAGGATAGATATGTGCTATCACTTGTTCCTTCTATCAATAGATATTCAGTGCTTAGGACACTACACTTAACAAAGCGAAGACAAAAAGGACCAGGCCCCTGCCCTTAAGAAGCTCACAATCTACAGCATAAAACTGAATATGTATTATACTTATTTTCTATGGGTCTCAGTGCCATGGTACATGTATACACATGACACCCTAGGAGACTGATAGAGATAAACAAAATGAAGCAATCATTTTTTGCTGTCTGAAAGGTCATAAAAGCTTTCATCAAGAAGGTGAATTATTGTACATGTGCAGATATCTGAGTTGATAATGAGATACCCATTATTAGATTTCTTTATAGATTTAACTTAATAATAGTAAAAGAAAGAATCAATTTCCTAAGAATCATATTGATAGGTCCTATCCTAAGAACTGCCAGATAGAGTAAGAGAGAAGTGGAGTTCATCTCATTGGCTTTGGGGTCTCTAATATTTCTTTAAAATATAATCATATCTTTCAGTTTTTTTTTTTCACTGCCCAAAGATGACACTGTCCTCTCAGTCACATTCAGCATAAAAAATTATAACATACAGATCCCAAAACTTATCAATGTAACTGAAAAGACAAGAAAGGGAGATTGAAAGCTGAATTTGCAAAATATACTCCATGATACAATAAAACCGTTCTCTGCTTAGACTGTAAACCAACAGACTGTGTCTAATCCATCAATTACTTTGTCTTTGTGAATTAGCTTAAAAGTGGGTGGTAAATGATCAAACACATTTTAAATATAAAGCAAGCAGAGAGTCACATGGGGTCTTTTTATGAATCAAAGTTTTCACTTCTCCATGTCCTATGTTACTGTAACCACTGAAGCGGCATATAGTATATAGGACACAGAGAGCCACCTCGCTAATCAGTCCCCACAGACCTGATGGTGCACTCCGCTGCAAAAGCAATTTTCATTTTGAACTCCAATACCCTTTAAGAGAACCCTTCAAAAATAATCATATCACGGTTTGAGTGACTACAGCCTCCGTTTCAATTGTATGCCCCCCTCTCCTATTCTGTCTCTCTTTCCCCCTTCCTTTGCCCTTAACTTTATGCCTAGAGATGAAATTCCTTTCATTTTATTTTCCTGAAAACGAATACTAGGAGAAGGGATATTATTATACTAGACACTAAAGAATTTTTTTTTCTCAAATATCTTTTCTTTCAAAATAAGATATAACCATCCCAAAAGAAGGACTTGTAATCAGAAATTTCTGTCCTGAGGCAGAAGAGCTTTTCTTTTTGAATGGAAAATCATTCTATGAGGAAAGTCTGCATCAAAAATCAAACAAGGACTGTTGTTACAAAAGAGAACCCTGCCAGCAGTTTCAGGGTAACTGGATGATTCTTTCTTGGGTCTTTCTTAGTAGGCTCTAAAGAGGCTTTCGATTTTTTTAAAGCAGAATCTCAAGGCAGTTACCTCCTGAAACTACTAATCTTTCACTACTGCTGCTAAGGAGAATGCTTTCAAATGGAACTGCACAACCTCCTCTCTAGGAGATCATCCTACAGATGAATGAAGTGCGGGTAAAGAAAAAGCCTCATATTTCACCTGAAGAGTAGAATTGGTGACAGGATTATTATTAGTAGTAGTGGAATATTCTAAGACTATTTCTTCAGGCTGACAAAAGATTTCAAAATAAAGAAAATATTGCCAACTAAGTTTGAAATTAGAATGACAGCTAAATTAAAGCTGATTATAAATTAGGTTTTTAGATTAAATAAAAAGGTTAAAAAATCACAACAAATTAAATGAGAAGCTATATTCAGTTTTGTCCACATAGTATCAGACATTAACCACACAATATTCTTAATTTTGATTTATTTGCATCAGACTTAACAAAGAGAACCTATGCAAATCCATAGTTAGGTAACTAGTGTATACCTGAAGTTCGGGGCTTTGAAATCTGGATTGAGCAGATAAACAAATGCCTAAATATGTAGTGCAGATGATTAAATGCTACTCGGAGCTATTCTAAATTACAGTTGTGCACACACAGAGTATAAAAATGCCAAAATACGACACACCACCAAATTCAGTTGCCTCTTGCTCAACAAGCCTTAATCAAATGGGAAAAGCTAAATTGAAGAGCTGCTTTGTGAACATGCATTTCAATAAACCATAATGTTTGTAAAATCAGAACATGGGAAAAGAAAATTATCAATAGAAAGCAAATAATTCCCCATGAAAATTACCATTTACTATTTTTCTAGTACAAATTTAGGGAATATTACTGCATACTGATGCCTAGTAATAGAGGGAGGCTCATACATAAAAAGAGATTCCAGAATCTATATACAAGTTAAAAACAAGAACAAAAAAACTTCTGTGGCCTTTATTTGAATAGGTCTAAGTTAACAGTTCACCTTAGCTTATTTTAATGTGTACTTTTCAGGTGACGGCTTTAGAAGGGAAACTCAGCATTGAAATAAGGTATTTTCATTGGTTTATGTTAATAATTTACAACACCCACTGCCCCCTAAAAATCATAGTTATCATTTCTTTATGATGGCCAGACTTCAAAATTTCTATACCTGGCACTATTAGATCTGGCACCAGAGAAAATTATATAGTTCAACAGCAATCTATTTATCATATTAGGCAATTCTTGGTAAATCAGGGATATTTTGGGAGACGACCATATCACAAGACAGGGCAATCTCAATTACAATATCTACATATCAACAGAGTGCTATACCCAATACAGAACAGATCTTTTTAGCAGAGAAGGCTTAAACATCACCACTATATCAAACGCCTGATGCAATTTCTAGTTAGCATTCTCTAGAAGAGGGTACGAAGCATAAATGTTATCTCACAAAAGCTGAGGCAGTTTGGGATGGGGAGCAGAAAAGTTTGCCTGAGGTTAGCGTGTGGCCAAGATATTTCACTGCAATTCTCTGTATGATGGCCTGAAATTTTCAAGAAGAAAAATTGTTTTGAATATACTTTCAATTTAGATCCTCTAATTTAAGGAGATAGAAATGACAGATTTTAAGAAGAGTGAGATAAAAAAATGTAGTAGCACAAAAGTCAAGATCTTAATGGGAACAAAATCATGTAAAGTTCCTTGCAGCTCTTTGAAACATTAATTTTAGTATGTGCTGTGCTAACATGTTTTGGTACATCACAATTCAATATAAATATATAAATATCTATGTATTAGCATTTATATCAAAATACACAGGGACATAGCTAATGAAATAAATGCATTTTTGAAATAATAAAGTACAAACATTATCTAAGTTAATTCACACATGCATTTCATTCTCTATTTCAAGGGTCAAGAAACTTCTTCTTGCAAAGGGTTGGATAGCAAGTACTTTAGGCTTACTAGGCCATTTAATGTTTGTCATAAGTACTCAAATCTATGTTGTAGCAGGAAAGCAGTCACAGATAATAGACAAACAAATGATTGGGGCTGTTTTCCAATCAAACTTTATTTATAAAAGACAGGTGGGCCAGATTTGATCCTTGGGTAATAGTTTGCCAAATCCTGCTCTAGTCTCATGAACTAGGAGGGACGCTGAGTTGAAATTTTTTCAGTATAACATTATAAATTATTCACATTGTCACATTTTGTTCCCTTTTTATTGAACTATCATACCAGAAAGAAACATTAGTAGTACTCAAAATAATTCTAGGGAGTTTAACTTCTGTCAATTCAAAAAACCATTAGCACTTTCACTCTCTTGCAATAATAATATGATTTAAAATATAGGCAAAAAATTATGTAGTTTTAAAATCCTTTCAGTTATATAATGCACATGATATGCAATGGAAAATCAACACAAGTGGGAACTCAAAAGACAGAGGAGAAATTCCCAGAAAACAATGGAGACCTGTCACCATACAGCCACATAAATTTATATAGTTCAATAAGGTTACTAGACCTTTTAAAGTTGCTGTGATTCAATTGTATAGATGGGAGCTACACTGACTATACATCCACCTTAATGCCATTTACTCACATCCCCAGGAATCTAGATGCCAGTGAGAAATCAGAAAGATAGGAGAGTAGATCAATGAACATGCTTTGTGTTGCGTATGCTCAATTCACACCTTACCAACATACAAAATCAGGATGCAGCTCTACCCATGTGTGTTCATACTTAATCATGTGTGGGGAAAGTCAGCTGACTTGCATGATCCACATCCATCAAAAGCATGTGGATATGCTGTCAACTGATAAAAAGGAGTCTTACAATACTTACAGTGTAGATTTTTGCCCTTAGATATTATTTCCGCAATTAATTATATGTACTCAATTTAAAATTCAATGTAATAAGGTTAAATACTTAGAGATAGCTATGGCCATACAAATAAACATGGGATGAAGAATTACAAGTTTTTGTGTCTCAAGTGTTGATAATAATGAGATTCGAAGACCCATAGTCAAGAATGGAAATATTCAAGTCTAGTTTCTTTCTACTTCATGAATAGTCATGGAAGTGTGAGGAAGAAATATCACAACTTTTACATGCTAAGCCCAATTGAGTGTTCACTGATTCATACTCTACTCTTTGCCTTGTTTCCTGCTTCTGTGGTATGTATACTCCTTTATTCTCTGTCCATAATTAGGCTCTGAAACACCAAGTGCCTCTAAGTATCACATCAAAAAAAATTCCATATTTCTGCCTGCTTCCGCTATAGGTTTTTTTTTTCTTTACTGTGTGTGCATGCTTAGTGACTACAGCACAGAGAATAAGAAAACTATTCTGTATCAGAAATTCCATAAAGTGAATAAGGAGTTTTCCCATTTGCTCCTCTGAAGCTGCATTTATCAGATTTTACCAGGGACGGTAAATTAAATAGAATTTTTATAATCTGTGTCAGAAATGTCATTAATAATATGCAACACACACTTAAAAGATAATATTGTTGCCACTTCTGATGACCAAGAGAGTAGACATGGTGAGAAAGTATTGAAAAACCAAATAGATTATGACATTAGAGGAAAAAATGTTAGTATATGCTAAAAAAAAAAAAAAACAAAAAAAACTTAAAATGGAGGGATTTATGCAGTTTGGATGTCTGTACTGAAATTGTCACTTAGCTCAAGTCACCAAATCTTTGCCCTTCAACAGCTTTCTCCAAGTTCTTCCTATGGTTGGTTCTTTTTCATTCTTTACTCCTCAGTGAACATATCTTTTTTACCTCACATTCTCTCAGTGATTCCTCCTCCCATCATTTACTTTCTATGGCAGATTCAACATCGTTGGTAATTCTTTGATACTTCTCCCATTGAAAAACATTGAAGGAGTCAACATTTGAATCTGGGCTGCACCTTGACCAAAAGTGAATTACCAGAAATGACACTACGCCAATTCTGGTCTAACCTTTGAGAGGCTTGGAACTTTCTACGTTTTTTTGGCCTTGAAATACTTACTCTTGGAGCCCTAAGCCATCATGTAAGAAGTCTGATTTCCCTGAGGTTCTTATGTTGTAAGAAAGCTCAAGCTAGCTATTTGGAAAGGTTTGTTCATTGAGAGAAAAAGGGAGGGAAATGAAGAAAGAGAGAATGATTGAGAGGGAGCTATTGGGAGAGGAGGAGAGAAATAGAGAGAGAGAGAGACCTGACTACCTCCCAGCTTTCCAGCCCCTGGACATTCAATCATTTAAATGGAAATTCTAGACATCGTGGAACGGAGGCATGCCATCCACACTATGTCCTACCCAATATCTGTTCCAGAGAACGAGATAAAATTCTGTTATTATAAATTATTTTTAGCCAGTGAGTTTTACAGTGCACTGCTATGTAGTAATGATAACTACAATTATCTCCATATTCTAGTATCCTATTTATTTTATCGAGCAGTTATCATAATACATAATATTTCGAAACTTGTGAATTTATTTAATGCCTTTTGATTACAGAATGGAAAATCTATGATGACAGAGGCAATACCTGAGTTAGACTTTCAGCATTGTTATAATGCCTGACAGAACAAGTAAATATTTGCTGAAGAAAGGTAGAGAGGAAGGTGATCTGATTGCTAATAATACTAGCTCTTTTTTTATTACTTCAACGTCTTACCATACTTATACAAAAGTAACACTTAGGTTGGTAGAAAATAGGTTAGGAAAGTATTTTTTTCATATGTGGTATTTTTAAAAAATTTATCATTATTATTATTAATTATTATTATTATTATTTTATTTTTATTATTATTATTTTTTTTTTGAGACGGAGTCTCGCAGTGTCCCAGGCTGGAGTGCAGTGGCGCGATCTCAGCACACTGCAAGCTCCGCTTCCCGGGTTCATGCCATTCTCCTGCCTCAGCCTCCAGAGTAGCTGGGACTACAGGCTCCTGCCACCATGCCCGGCTAATTGTTTGCATTTTTAGTAGAGACGGGGTTTCACTGTGTTAGCCAGGATGGCCTCGATCTCCTGATCTCGTGATCCACCCGCCTCGGCCTCCCAAAGTGCTGGGATTACAGGTGTGAGCCACCGCGCCCGGCCCATATGTGGTATTTTTCTAAACCATGTGTATAGTACTTTTATCTACAACTTTCAGAATGTCTCTCTGGAAAATGATGGCAAAAGTTATCAGAAAGGTAAATTTCATTTTATGTTAATAAATTTAAAGATTTATCAGTATCTTTAATATTTTTCTTACCTGTTAAAATTAATCTTCCAAAATCACAAAGCAAAATAATAGTCTCAGTGATTGGAAAACATTACTATGTGCTATGTATACCTTCTAAAATGATTTTTGTTTACAGTTGTCAATACATCTTTCTTGTTCCGAAAAGCAAGTGGAAATCAAGAGGTCATTTCCCAGTAGACCTCTGATAAAAGCCTGCTCTTTATCTCACAAATATGAACTCCACATTTAGAGCTGGAATTCCTCCAGATAGAGTTGGTAATAATACCCCAGGAAGTTTAAGGAGATGGTTGCCAGGTTGATACATATCTACATTCTGCTTTAGAGGGAGCAGAAGCCAAGTTAAGAGACGCAAAGGCAAGATGCTCTAGACGTTTAGCAAAGATAAATCTTAGTATTTTTCATATTTTAAAGTGAGGTTCTCTAGCAACCTTAAGAGTCCAGTTCTTTTATAAGGATTAATATTAACTGCTTAGCAATTAACATTTTTTTAAATAAAAGACCTATGCCTGAGGCAGAAACTTTAGAATGTGAAAACAGAGCCTCTCCCAGTTTTCATTGTATTCAATCTCAGTATTTGCCAATATACCCTTGATTTAACACTACCTGTTTATAAGGCAATCTAAGATTTGCCTTATAAATATAAATATATATATGTGTGTGTGTGTGTGTATCTGTGTGTATATTCTCACATACACACACATTTTGCCAAAAAGGTATTTAATGTAATCCTGACATATAGCTAAATATATGGATCGTTTTAAAATAAAATTTTAAAAAGCAATGCACAAAAGTTAAATGGTCCAGAAGTAGACACAAAGCTAACTGCTCAACAATTCCCATTTATTTTTCCTCTTTCTGGGCACATAAACAGATTTTGCATTTCACTCTTCCCTACAGTCAGGTGGGGCAATATGAGTAAGTTGTGGCCATTGAATTGTGAAAAGGAGTAATGTGGCATTTCCAGGCCCAGAGAAGGGGGTTCCCCAGACCCACAGGTTTTCTCTCTTGCAGTGACCTGCAGTTAGTTATCTGCTCCATATGAAACAGTCCCAGGTTGGAGGAGAGTCACCTGACCAGCATCAGACTATAATGGAAGCAAGAGAAAAACACTCCATGGGTTAAGCTACTAGGAATACATAGTTTGACTGATGTGCCAACTTGTAGTAATTCCCATGAACCATACTGATAATGCAAGTTTCAAGATTCGATTCAATAATCTATAAAATTATGAGATCAAATACTTTTTTTCTTTGGGTGGAAAGATTCTACTTTTTTATAATTACAAATTAATATTTTCTGTTTCTGTATATGAAATTAAGAAAAAGTCAATTGAACTTAGATTTCATTATTTATTTTGAATATATTAAGTATTTGAACACAGTATGTTTTACTTTAAAAATCAGCTGTTCAATGTAATTTAATTATTTTTATTATTATATAAACATCCCTACTATAAAAACCACTACATTTTACTTACTTGGCAAATTAGGATGGCCAACATATTTCTGTAACGGTACACATTGTTTATAGAAATATTTACATATGTTTACTCACTAGGGAGGGCTACTATTATGACTTTGAGTTTGTGGATTTTCTGCCTAATACAGCATTCTTTCTTTCACCATTTCTGGAAAAAGAAAGAAGAACATAATTTGCCACTCCACATATATTGCTTAGTGGCTAACATTACAGTAACATGAAAATGTTTTTCATCCAGAAAAGAGTGTCTTCACATGCGAGAGTATCATGTGAAGTATTCAAACTGTGTTTATAATCCAATTATATACTTAAATCATATATAATTTCATAGTTAGTGCACATTCATTGATAAATAGCAAGTCAGTAATATTATCTATCCAATACATTGAATCTTCTTAATTTCTGACTAATTGATAATGTTAAAAATGCTTGCAGAAGCACTCCGTAGTTATTTTTGAACTCATGGCTTAAGAAAAGTCCAGATAGAAACAGCAGACACCCTAATAGCACTTACTACAAGCCAGCCATTCATTGATCCACGTGGTTTACATCCTTCCAATGTCTGTAAGATCACGTTAGCAGGCCATAATATTATTACTCATGTTTTAAAGACGAAGAAATTCTCATCATAGGCCGGGCGCGGTGGCTCAAGCCTGTAATCCCAGCACTTTGGGAGGCCGAGACGGGCGGATCACGAGGTCAGGAGATCGAGACCATCCTGGCTAACATGGTGAAACCCCGTCTCTACTAAAATATACAAAAAACTAGCCGGGCGAGGTGGCGGGCGCCTCTAGTCCCAGCTACTCGGGAGGCTGAGGCAGGAGAATGGCGTGAACCCGGGAGGCGGAGCTTGCAGTGAGCTGAGATCCGGCCACTGCACTCCAGCCTGGGCGGCAGAGCAAGACTCCGTCTCAAAAAAAAAAAAAAAAAAAAAAAAGAAATTCTCATCATAAAGTAACATTCATCCACACACAAAAAAATTAATCACTAACATTTAGTTAGCTCTATTTTGGATCTGAGTCAGAGGCACAGTATTATAATACTTCAGGGATCATAAAAGTTTTGGATGGTTTCCTTCACATATATGTTGCAGATTATAAACTTCACACCTTTGTAAGGAAAGGATTTTAAAATCAAATGAAGAAATGAGCCACGAAAAAGGTTCACTCACTTGTCAGAGGTCACATAGCGAGTAAGTGTTGGAGGCAGGATTTAAACCTAAGTACAATGTACCTTAGAACAACATGGGAGTTAGGGATGCTGACTCCTGTGCAGTGGAAAATCTGAGTATAACTTCTGACTCCCCCAAAACTTAACTAATATCCTACCATTCACTGGAAGCCTTATTGATAACATAAACAGTAGATTAACATATATTTTAAATGTTACATGTGTTACATACTATATTCTTAAAGTAAGCTAGAGAAAAGAAAATGTTATTAAGAAAATCACGAGGGGAAAAGAGATTTACAGTACCGTACTGTATCAATACTGTAACTTTATATTATCTGTTTACAAGATGACTTACGTCTGAAGGGTCAGGCAACTGCGGTTGCAGACCTCAATCTACAGCACATATCAAGCAGTTCAACTTTTTCTTGTAATGTTAAGACATTTCTCTACTTCTTGGGAGCACTTCCAGCATCACTAGTGACACTTCATATGGGTCCCATGGTGTTACTCAATGTTTATGGTATTACACTAAACACAATGAACAACACAAGAGAACTGTGAGAGATTGCTTTTCACTGACATCCACAATTTATTGGGAGATGAACTACTCATGCTGAGATGATGAGCATCACATGGCATTTTAGGTGGCTATTCACCTCACTTAAGCTCACCACAATAGCAACTAGAGGTGGCTAGAAAATGAGTACACTAATGCAGTATGTAATACAGTTATTTTTATGCAATTATGATCTAATATGGCACCTTAACATTAGTTTATGTTTCTCTCAACTGCAAATGGCATCATGTATAGTTGGCAAGTGTCACTGTGCATAAGTTTTAATAAATGTTAACTTCGTATAACAGGTTTGTGTATATTTTATGGCCGTAAATGAGAAAATAGACTAGAATCTACAATATTTTATGTATCTATGACATACTTAACTTTTTCTTAATTTTTTTATTACACTTTAAGTTCTGGGGTACATGTGCAGAACATGCAGGTTTGTTACATAGGTATACATGTGCCATGGTGGTTTGCTGCACCCATCAACCCATCATCTACATTAGGTATTTCTCCTAATGCTATCCATCCCCTAGACCCCTACCCCCTGGGAGGCCCTGGTGTGTGATGTTCCCCTCCCTGTGTCCATGTGTTCTCATTGTTCAGCTCCCACTTATAAGTGAGATGCTGTGTTTGGTTTTCTGTTCCCCTGTTAGTTTGCTAAGAATGATGGTTTCCAGTTTTATCCATGTCCCTGCAAAGGATATGAACTCATCCATTTTTATGGCTGCATAGTATTTCATGGTGAATATGTGCCAAATTTTCTTTATCCAGTCTATCATTGATGGGCATTTGGGTTGGTTCCAAGTCTTTGTTATTGTGAACCGTGCCGCAATAAACATACATGTGCATGTGTCTTTGTAGTAGCATGATTTATAATCCTTTGGGTATATACCCAGTAATGGGATGGCTGGGTCAAATGGTATTTCTAGTTCTAGATCCTTGAAGAATCGCCACACTGTCTTCCACAATGGTGGAACTAGTCTACAGTCCCACCAACAGTGTAAAAGCGTTCGTATTTCTCCACATCCTCTCCAGCAACTGTTGTTTCCTGACTTTTTAATGATTGCCATTCTAACTGGCATGAGATGGTATCTCATTGTGGTTTTGATTTGCATTTCTCTAATGACCAGTGATGATGAGTTTTTTTCATATGTTTGTCGGAATTTCATATCCAGACAAACTAAGCTTCATAAGCAAAGGAGAAATAAAATTCTTTACAGACAAGCAAATGATGAGAGATTTTGTTACCACCAGGCCTGCCTTACAAGAGCTCCTGAAGGAAGCACTAAATACGGAAAGGAAAAACTGGTATCAGCCCCTGCAACAACATAGCAAAATGTAAAGACCATCGATGCTATGAAGAAACTGCATCAACTAACAGGCAAAATAACCAGCTAGCATCATAATGACAGAATCAAATTCATACATAACAATATTAACCTTAAATTTAAACAGAGTAATTGCCCCACTTAAAAGACACAGACTGGCAAATTGGATAAAAAGTCAAGACCCATCGGTGTGCTGTACTTTTAATTTTTAGTATTTCTAGGCTATGCAGATTGTTGAGTTTTTCCAAACTGCAGCAAACATCCACATTTTTTTCTAATATATTTATTGACAAATCCCCTCAGATAAGTGGATCCATGTAGTTCAAGCCAGTTGTTCAAGGGTCAGCTCTAATGTGGTTCCCATATAGTTAATGAAAGCATTATTCTCTCAAATTATTTCATCACAAACAAAAGATTTTCTTTATCCTAAGTGTCTTGAGTTTTACTGTTTCTTTTTCATTTTTTTTTCCCCATGGTTGACCAGAATGTCTAGAACATAGTAGTCAAAAAGGATTTTTAATTTAATTAAAGAAATTAAGGGAGGATGCTACTTTAGATATATGTTCATTCATAAAGACTATGTAACTATCTGGAGAGCAGAATCTAAACAAACCATCACAGATTTGTAAACCCAGGTTTGTAAACTGTTTTTGTTCCCAATTCAAGAGACTAAGCTGATGTGCCTTTTGGAAAGTAGGTGAGGACCTTAAGCAAAAATAGATTAGGTAATTAAACAGTCATTTAAGACACATGGCTTAGACACAGCTTCCCCATGGAAACTAGTCATTCACAAAGGGAAGGAGCAATAAGAAGAAAGGTTTTTGCAAAGGTGCACATAGATTATGGTCAATAGCATACATGAGAAGACTTCATTCTTAAAAGTAAAGAAACCCTTTAACTATTCATACTCATTTCTGAGATCATCCAGGGCCAAAATGTGCTCTTCTATCAGATGAGTAACTCATAATTCAGAAGAAAATTACTATGGAACATAGAGAATTATTTTTCTCTCTGATTACAAATTTAAACCTTTACTTTTCAGGCACTTTACCCCTAAATTTTGTTTTCATTATTTGTTTAATTTAATTCCTTAGAAAAGCTATGTCATAAGCCATCTGATGACTTTGTAAATGCAAAGGGCCAATGTTGTGGAACAGACAATCTAATGACATAGTGTTTAGTGTTCCCTAAAGCAGGAGACAGATGAAGAGAAACGGTGAACCGGCAACCTTAGCATAATTAAGACAAGCCTGAGTGCTTGCCATGGTGCCATTACATTAATCTCACATCAGTGGCACCTGGCTAAAATTTATGAGATATGTAAAAGGGGCCTTTCCAACTGACCTTGATAAGGCAGAGTTATTTATCACGTGAGAGAACAGTCAGCAAGCTAGGGGGAATGAGGTATATTAGAAATAAGTTGACAGAGAGATTTAAGGGCAGTGGGCTGCAATACACGTTGACTGAAAAGATCTAGAGAAGCATTTCCAGTACCATCAATCTTAAACAACCTTGATAAGTAAAATATAAAATCATACATAATGTTAATAAACAATATATATAAGAAGGGGTAATAGTAAATGTCAACTTTTAAACTGATGCTAGTTCATTCATTTAATATTTTTTAATGTGTGTTTATTGAGCTAATATAATGGGACTTGCAACCACAATGGATTCTACATGATTTCACCCCCCAATAAATAAGCACAACATATTCACTGTGAGTTCTTTGGGGCACTGTCTCATTTTATTCATCATTTCATTTCAAGGGCCTAATGTAGAGTCTGAAACAGTTTAGTGCCAACAACTACCCGGATCTTTTTAATGGCTGACTGCTTCCTGTTTTTCAGGTCTCAGCTCATACCACAGAGAGTCTCCTAGCCACAGAGGAAGACCACAAAGTGTCCCCTGGCCACCTCATCAGAAAGACTTACCACTGTATTGAACCCCTTATGTGTTGCCTGCATGCTTATTATTTGCTTTTCCTCCCTGGACTCTAAGATTCCCTTTCTTGTTCATCTTTATATGCTGACACAGACTCATGATTAGAACAGGGCATGGCAGGTGCTTAACATTTGCCAAATGAATAGAAGAAGGGGTGCTTATTACATGAATTGTGGAAATCAGTAAACAGAGGAGTATGATTATGTTCCAGGTTATATTTTGGAAATTATATACTTTTGAATTTTAAACCATTGCAATATCAGTAGGAACAAGTTGAAAAAAATCAGACAATGGCCTTTCTTCACTCTGGACTTCATAGGGATAAAATTAGTATCACAATAATCCATTCTCGATTGTTGATTTAAAAAAAAATCTAATTTCTTTTCAGCAGTTGCCACTAATATTGTTAAATAGAACTAGGCTTTTTAGGACATAAACAGTTTTGTACTTGAAATGTTTCAATAAGAAATATGAAGGGAAACAAAGTGGTTTGTTTTTGGTTGAGGTTTTGTTTGCTTTACTTCCATATAAAATGTACACATAAAGTATTGGTAGCTGCAATCTATAGAAATTGCCATAATATAAGTGACATTTTACTTACATTCATGGGCCAACTCGTCAGCACAAGGGTCCTTTATTTTATTTTTTGTGTAATAGATAATTTGAAGATTTCCTTTTGACTTTATCAAACATAATTGAATTTATACTTCTACTAAAATGGAGATGGATGGGTAAAATTCTGTCTTTATACAATGAAAGCCTTATGGTCTTTTCAGTGAGGGGAAACAGCAGCACAGATTTAGAATGTCACATAGAAAAATCACATTGGGCCAAGTAGACCTGAATGATTTTAGGCCATACCAGCAAGAAAATGGCTTTTAACATTTAAATTCTACTTCTTCACCATTGCGTATTTGGTAACTCTTCTATGCAAAACCAGACTAGCTGAAATCAGCAAGCCACAAAAAATTATCTTAATGGTCTTTCATTATATCTTAAAATCTGTATTAGAAGTAAGTCACATTTGGTAGCTAGTATTTTAGAATGAAGGTAGAAGAGCAATCTTCACTTTAAAAAAAGCTTAAATTAATAAAATGAATATATCAATACTTGAAAGAAAAGGTTAACTTGCCTCAATTCCTAGCATAATCAGTCACTTTATAATCCAAATTAATATTCATTCCCACACAGAAAATTAATCACTACTAACATTTGGTTAGCTCTATTTTGTATCTGTGTCAGAGGTAAAGTATATAATGATACTTCAGGGATTGTAAAAGTTTTAGATAGTTTCCTTTGCATGTATGTTGCAGATTATAAATTTCACACCTTTGTAAGGAAAGGATTTTAAAATAAAATTATCAGAATAATTAAATCTTTCTCTTCTATTGTAAATTTGTGTATATTTTAATCAACATAATTTGCTTAATTTTTAAATAAATATTGTATAAATAATGAGTTATGAGTATAGAAGAGAGTGGAAGAATTAATGAAATTTCTCTACACTGCCTCCATTTGAACTGAATTTCTCTTGCTTTCTAGAAGCTTTCAGAATAAAATTAAAAGGTGCATAAATAACAGATTTAATATTTGCTGCTGATCTTGCCTAACTCTGGCAGATCTCTACTGAAATTTACTTATTTTAATGATTATAATTCCATAATGAAAATTTAAAACTTCTTACAAATAATAGAATGCTGCTGATTTCTATTTGTAATGAGAATACTGAAAGAGGGTAAAAGGGGAGATGAGGTTTATGTTTATAATTCTATAACTTAGCAATCCTATCTTAATTAAAGAAAATCTGCCATATACTTACCTCATAATTATCATCAAAGCAATAAGTTTTCATTATGATTCAAAGGCTAATTCTGTGACAATTGTATCTTATTTCTGTTTATCCTCTTCCTATCAATTTTTGCTAACTTTCTCTTCAGATTACTTTTATAAGATAGCTTTTGCTTTTTTAATTAATCGAAAGACCTGTGGGATCGAACATTCTTCTCCAAGAAATATGCCAATATGAGTCTTACTTTTCTTTAAAGAAGTTGGTGAATCTTGATCTTTTTTATTGTTTGTGATGAAACAGGCATGTGTTTTTAATATTAAATTGCAACGTCATGAATGTATAGGTCATTGGTTTCTAGAGAAAGTCTTTAAATTGGGGACAATATTTTAATCTAGAAAAGGATACAAAAAGTTGTTGCATATAGGCCAAAAATGTTTAAGTGTGAAAGAGAAATGTAATTATATTATAAATTACATTATACAGTTTTAGACAATAATTATTTCTCCTAACAAAACTCATTCATTTCAAACAATAATCAAACAACATCTAGAATAATTTTGATATCTGCCACTGAATTGCAATGTAAAGAAATTTTCTTCAAAAAGAACTTGAAAATCTGCGTCAGAAGATGGGAAATAAATTATTTGAAAAATAAAATCCTAAATCACAATGTGATACCAACACAGACTGAATAAATAATAAAAGGTGTTACCCCATTACCTGTTGGAACAACCAGCTATCCAATTGCTCTCAAAAATATAGTAGTTGTTAGATATATAAGCAATTTTTGCTAGTAGAAAATGCTCATTATTTCTTTCCTGTAGCAACCAACATATTTTAAAGGCAAGACATGAAAATCCACTATTTAATTTATCTGTCAATGCCTTGGGTCAGGGCACCTGATCTCCCCCCTTGGAATGGTTAATTCACTAAAAATGTCTGAGAGAAAAAAGCCAAAAATCTTTAACACTTGCTGAAAGGTTAATGAAGAGTGAAATGATTCATAAATAGTTTTCCCCAAAGCCAAGTATGTAAAAATCAATATCCTACATCTTAAATTTTTTATATAGAAATTAAGCCAAAGTTGGGTCAATCACCTTTTAGACATAAAAAGAGTTGCTCCTGAACATGCCTCAAATGTCCTCTCTGCATTTTTGCTGTTGTTGTTGTTTTCCTGAAGTAGGCAACATTTTTTATCAGGAGTATAACAGTTAGATAACTTTACTCATGCTGAAGTAGGTTCCAGTACAATGAAATCATTGGCAGAAAGAAGCAAATCACAGTGGAAAAAGGTGCAGGGGATGAAGTGAAAGCATCATGAATTGAACGAAACTAAAGATGGACTAAAGGCATAGAAACTGTTAAAACCAGGAGGACCCTAGAAATGTTCTCAGTCAAAGCTCTCATTTTAGGAATCAGAAACAGGATCAGAGAAAGTGTGTGGCTTTCTCATGATCAGAAGAACCAGACCTAGATCCGTGGACTTGACACACTTGGTTTTGTACTGTCTATACTCTTCATCTTTTGACACTTAATGAAATTAAGCAGGGAAAAGATAAGAATTTTTTTTTGTAAAGTCACATTCCTCTAGGAATTATTTACTAAAACTCTTCCTCACATCTCCCCCTAAGAAATACTGAAAGCCCTTCTTTTTTTTTTTCTAAAAAACATATTTGCAATTTAAGAAATTTCCTGAAACTCTCACAGATCTCAGTTTGCTCTTCTCTCTATTATCACTAGTCTATTAATTTCATTAATATAATTTAACTGATTTTCTTTAAAAGATTCTGATGAATTTGCCTACTTTTTTCCAGAATGTTTAAAGCACTACGTGAATTACTTTATTTATAAAATGTAGAAGTGAGATGTTACAGGAATTAGTGTAAAATTTTAAAGGTGTGCAATAGGTAGAAAGTTTTCCCTCAAGATGTAAAATCTTTCAAGACTGAGATTTCCTTCTAAACAAATGCCACACCCAGTCAAATATAGATATTTGGGAAAAAGAAATTATTCGCAGAACTGTTGATTCCTCTGTGAGCTTGCATTTTTAAAATTTCTATTTGTAGTAGTCCGGATTACTCATTTCATTTATATCAGTTGCTCTAGCTCTCTGTGTTCCAGTCATCTGGGTCACTCTGGTTTCTTTCAGTTCTTTCCATCTTGTTCTCTCCTTACAAGGCAAGCATTTAAATAGCTGAAGTGTATTGTTTTTAGAAAATTTCTGCACTGAAAGCCTTGAAGTCTCTATGGCACATTATGTGGTTCATTGAATAACCTGGAACTTAAATTAGTATATTATTTTTCCATAATTTACTAATAAACTGGAGCTTAAATTAGTATATTATTTTTCCACAATTTACCAAATAGCATCTTTCTATGTATTTAAATCACGTGCCTTTATGTGTGACATAGAATTTTAGGCCTATTTACCTTTCAAAATAGTAACAAGGGTAATTTATGCAACCCTGCTTCAGTGTGTTATAAAGTGTAAAAATCAATTGTCTAACCCAGACTGCAAAACCTATGCCACTCAATACACGATACGTTTATAAACTAAAAGTCAAAAAAAGTATGTATTGTGTGCCAGAGTATAAAAATATATTTTAAAAATCATTTGATAACATGCTCAACATTGCAATGAACAATTTGATCATTTAGAAGTTATATTTGAGAGAATGCCAAAACTCTCAGGTTATCATAATGTTCTCTGATGGTCACTAAATAACCATGAAGTGAACAATTCTACCATCTGGACTTTGTTACATAGCCCGATGCTGCCCATAGAAAAGATTAACCTGGCAAGCACCATAGGGATATGTATTTTTTCAATTCCCTCATTTTATAGGCAAGGCAAATAAAATTCAGAAAAGCTAAAATAATTGTAAACTTGGTTTCAAAGTGATTTGGCAACAGAGCTGGGAGTAAAACCCAAGTCTCTGAATTGTTCATTACAATCAGGCTACTTTCGCCTTTGAACTCTGGAAAACACTTTTTAAAAAAATATTTCTCTTTATCACAACTGCACGTGAGGTAACTCAGGTGTTATCACCCTGATTTACTACGGGAAGATACAAGCTGTTTTATTATTTGACTTGTATTAAGTAACGCAGTGACCTTGAGTGTGTCCATCATATTTATTTCGTAAACATTTCAAGGCCAATAAGGACAAATAATATATTTGTTATTTATTATATACAAAAATAATGGGATATATTTTATACCACTTCACGAGTGGTTTTCCAGCTTGGCTAACCTCCATAATCATTAGAGTCACTTGAAATCTTCTGGCTTTGCCCCAGACCCACTGAAGCAGAATCTCCAGGGAAAGCGCCTGGGAATTTGTATTTTTAAGTGGCTCCCCCAGGTGACTTTGGTAATTAGCCAAGTTTAGGAAACCTTGACAATATCACTGGAAGTAACAGGATGCTGCCTTACGTGTTCAGAATGTTCAGAAGCAAAACGTACCTACTGTAAAACTGACCCAATCCAGTTTCTCTCTTTTACAAATGGGGAAAGACAGATGTCTTTGTCACAAGTGGGTAGACAAACTGCCAAATACCACCTATATTTTTGGGTCAGAGACAGATTGGAACTCCACCAAGAGAAACTGGGCATTCATACTCGGTCTATTTCCATGGCAGGGACAAAACAATTCTAATCTTACTGATCTTTTCATTAAAGAATAAAGCAATCTCAGGGCATTAACTGCTGACAGTAATGCAGACCATGGATTTCACAGATTAACCAAACCACAAACAATCTAGAACATGCCCACAGAACAATTCTTTGTTTGTATAGTACAGGAGGCAAAAAAGCAATCAGTCTGACTTGAACTGCTGGGTTTAATTACTCAATATAACACTTGCCATTTAAAAATCCATATGCCCATCAGCATGGCAACAGTCTCTCATAAAGATTTTGGTATGATATGACACAATGTGTACAGTACTCCCACGTTTCCCAAGCACTTTCACATATATTAGCACACCTTATCCTTACAATAGCCCTGTGAGGTAGATAGTAATTCTTGACAAACTGAAAGGATTCTTATAATTAAAAGTGTATTATTGGCAGAATAGATTATAGTTTGTTAAAACAATTTTAAACCCTAAAATATTCATTAAGTATTTTTAATGGAAAATGATTCATGCAATGCTAGTTTAAATGCTGAATTTGAGGTTAAAAAAGAAAATGTATCAAGTAGTCAGCCTTTACTACTTTGAATATCAAGAATACAGATCCTGATTTATTTCATCAAAATGGTTTCTTAGCTATACCAAAGGCTAGATCCTTTTCCCTATGCAATGGCTCAGCTGAAAAATAGTTACTATAGTGACAAACCACAGTGAAGAGTTGAAAAGTTGAAGCTTTCAAAAATTAATATTATGTTTGTTCACAAGCTAATTAAAATGAATCCAAAGTTGTTATTCCTCATTGTTATTGTTTATTGGCACTTTCACCCTTTCTCTTTCCTAAAGCCTCAAACTCTCTAAATTTTGGCAAAACTTCTGTGTTATTCTTTCTGTGAGAAAGACTTCAACTAAACTTCCAAATTTTTTTTTCTGGGTACAGTGAACATAGCTAGAACAGTTACTATGTGAAGAGAATGCTATTAAAGTCAATTATTACAAAGAACCACTTAGACACACAATAATATATCAAAGTTTTTATTCAGCGTAATACTATCAACAGGTTCAGATAAGAATATAAGTTTTTCTCATGGGAGAAACTCCATCTGAGTCTCTAATTAAATAACTTTTGTATAGTTCCTTTTCTTCTCTGCACAAAAGATCTTTTTTCTGTCCATTCTTGCCCTCCTTCTTTCTTTGTTGATACTATTTACTCCCAAGCCTGCCTCTGAACTCTGTCTAATTAGCTCTTGATAGATCTGCTGCCCTGTTTCCACAAACATTTAATTCTGCCGTCAGTCCCATTTACATTACAGCATGTTGCATTGTCTTTTACCAGCCTAATTTTGTTTGAGTGAATGTAAATCCCATTAAGCAGTCACCTATTAGACTGTGGCATATAAACTCCAAAAGCCTCTTTATTACAAGAGTGAACATAAGGTCCAATTGATAAAAGATTTCTGGGGCATTTCCATTTGTGGTCGACTTCAAATATTCTATTTGCTTTAAACTTAGCTCATGTTTTCAAAGTATTTGACAGACTACTTGAGTATCTTTTTGCCTGCGTCTCTATTCCATAGCATGAAATACATAATCATCATTTGCTTGCTGTCTTTGGAAGTTTACTTATACTTAAACATAAGTTAAATATATATTTCTTCCTATTTTGTTATTTTATTTTTCCTTTGTAACCTGACCACATTATTTTTGAACATTGCATAAAGGTGTTTACAAATAACAGGATGGCTGGCAGAATCTTCTGGGAAAACTCTTTATGAATACTAAATAATTGTCCAGAATTTCAGCAAGCCTTGGTGTTCTAAGACGAGCTTTCTTTTTTTTTTTTTTGAGACGGAGTCTTGCTCTGTCACCCAGGCTGGAGTGCAGTGGCCGGATCTCAGCTCACTGCAAGCTCCGCCTCCCGGGTTTACGCCATTCTCCTGCCTCAGCCTCCCGAGTAGCTGGGACTACAGGCGCCCGCCACCTCGCCCGGCTAGTTTTTTTGTGTTTTTTAGTAGAGACGGGGTTTCACCGTGTTAGTCGGGATCGTCTCTCGATCTCCTGGCCTCGTGATCCGCCCGTCTCGGCCTCCCAAAGTGCTGGGATTACAGGCTTGAGCCACCGCGCCCGGCCCTAAAACGAGCTTTCTGGAGAGAGGTAAGACATAGCATCTTGACATGCAGCCCTTCAAATGGCAAGTAGCTATGGGCATCAGAGACAGACAGGTTTCTCTCATAACTTTAATGTAATTTGATAGATCAAAATGAATAAAAACAAGATGTAAGATATCATTAGAAGCCTTGGAAAGACCAGGTGGTCTGATATTTACATCAATATAATCAATATACTGAATAAGATTAGTGTCAGGTACCTGTTTTAAATGAAGGCTCAGTTATAGACTTTCCCCAAAACAGAGCTAATCATTCAGCACTATGGTCACATAATCACATGGTTGAAGGTAAGGGTGAGAATGGCTCTCTTTCCATTTCCTCCTGGTAATAAACTCAGAAAGACATCCATGAAGTGCAAACTCTCACACACAAAATTATTTCTCACCCCTGCAGGCTTGTCAAAGCCAATATTTCAGGAAAGCACAGGTTGCTGAAGGGGACTGTGATTTTTTTTTCTTTTTTTTTTTTCTTTTTTTTTTTGCCTGCTGTTAGTCCCTAAGGACAACAAACATTCTAAGAGAGACTGTAGCCAAAATTGCTAATAACTTCACACAGTTCTTTTGCCATAATGACAAAACTCAAAGGAAGACTGAATAGAGAAGTGGGTTAGGTGGTAAGCCAGTTATTTGAGGAGGAATAAAAATATGTATGATCCCAAATGCTAGTTACGAAGTCAACTAGATTAAAAACCTAAACAATGATTATGACAAATATATGGAACGCAAAGTGAATAACATACATTCAGTTTGTTAAAACTGAGTGGCTTATAATATTTAAAGAGGAGGAAAAAATTATAAAACAATTGAGTATCAAATATTGATTGTTAACATAAGAATTTGCATCAATACCCAGCCATACCTACAACATACAGCTTGGTGTTTGAGTAGAATAGATTTTATATAACTCTAGACTCTTTAACATTCAGGCTCAGAAATACCCAGTAATAGATATCAAAACAAACTTCTTGGATGATAGGCCCCTTATTTGTTTCTACATATGTTTTGATTTGGGTCAATGGCTTGGCTAGATATTATATGTATGAGTTTGACATGATTCTTTATCTTTCTGCCCTTTACATAGTATTAAGGACATTTATTTGACATAGATATATTCAAATGTCATAATAGGCAACATGAGTTACACGTTGACTCCCTTTAGTGTCTCCTCATAATCACTTCAAATCTAACTGAGACCAAGATTTCAAAGCAAGAGGTACATATTAATGTAGTGTTACTTGTTTCCAAAACAGGCAGCTAACTACTATTACATTGGTTCTTATGGTTTCCTGCAGCTTTTCTAAAACATTAACATTGTTATTGTGAAATACAACCAACATCAGAAGGAAATTATTTTTTAAAACAACACAAATATTTAAGTGGGCCTACAAGAAACCTTAGTGATTCATAATAAGTATATTGAAGGAATTTGAAATTCAGTGAGCACTTGAAAGTTTCTAGACCCACATAAGTTTCTGTACTACCTATAACATTTATAAAAGCAACTTCAGCAATTTAAAAAAAAGATCTCTCTGTTATTTCAGGACACAATACATATATAAATATAAATGGGTTGCATAACCTCTCTGAGCCTCAGTTTTCTCTTTTACAATGGAGAAAATGCAGATTAAATGAGATGATTACATAAATAAGTGCTGACTTTTGTTTTGTTTTGTTTTGAGTCAGGGTCTCGCTTTGTCACCTAGCTGGAGTGCAATGGGGCAATCTCAACTCACTGCAGCCTTGACCTCCTGAGTTCACACAATCTTCCTGCCTCAGCTCCCCAAGTACCTGGGAATGTAAGCAGGTGGGACCATGCAGGCTAATTTTTGTGGTTTTTATTTTTGTAGAGACGGGGTTTCTGCCACGTTGCCCAGGCTGGTCTCCAACTTCTGAGCTCAAGCGATCCGCCCGCCTCTGCCTCCCAAAGCACTGGGATGACGGGCGTGAGCCACCGTGCCCAGCCAGTGACTTCTTAATGTATGTCCTAAATTGCAAGAGGCACTGGATATTTGTGGAGTCTTGATAACCACCAGGGAGGGGCCCTAGGTAGGAGAACAATTGTTCTGAGAGACAACCAACCATAAACACCCCGCTGACATAAGACCTCACTCCACAGGTAGCCCAAATGGTACAACCTCGATCAACATGTAGCCCCCTCTAGACGACCTTATAAAACTTCCCTCCATCCCCTGCCTCTTTGCAGACAGCCCCTTCTCTGTAGTGCTACATGTTGCACCCTTGCAATGTGTTTTCATACTTTCTCTAATAAATCTGTCTTTATTTTTCTCCCCCTACAGCTGTCTTGGTAAATTCCTTTACCACCGGTAACACCAGCCCCAGCCAGTCACACCTGTAAGAGTATTGAGCATTGAGCAATACTTATTTCTCACAGCGCTATAGGTGAGAAGACAGACAGAAACCCAAATGTAAGTAAAACTTTTGATAATTTTTGTCACAAACAGTAGTAGCCTCTCAAACATGCTTTTTGTTCACCTTTCTATTAACATAACTTTTTATGTTTTAAAATGAATCTGCTCCAAAAGATTCTTGTGAACTGATCCCTCTGCCTACCCCAAACAAGGGTAACCACAGGCTTCATCACTAGTTAATGAGATGACCGTATTTCCCTATCAACAGTGATAGGAGGTACCCAGAAAGAGGCATGCCCTTTGCAACAAAAACACAACTATGAATATAATATAAAAAAAAATAAGTGCTTTGAACCTTTTCTGTCACAATTCCAGAAAAGACTGCCTAAGAATGAGGCCAATAAAAAAGAACGAGATCATGTCCTTTGCAGGGACATGGATGGAGCTGGAAGCCATTATCCTGAGCAAACTAACATGAAATATTGCATGTTTTCACTTATAAGTGGGAGTTAAATGATGAGAACACACGGTCACGTAGAGGGCAGCAACATGCACTGGGGCCTTTTGGAGGGTAGAGCATGAAGAAGAGAGAGGATCAGTAAAAACACCTAATGGGCACTAGGCTTAATACCTGGGTGATGAAATAATCTGTACAACAAACCTCCGTTACACAAGTTTACCTTTGTAACAAACCTGCACTTGTGCTCCAGAACTTAAAATAAATGTTAGAAAAAGAAAAGGAATGAGATGAAAAGAGAAAAGAGAGAAAATCAGAGCTGAGATGTTAAGATAGTAAGAGAGTGTCCTGCTGACATGGGACATGCTTTCAGCCCCAGATCTATGTGTGCTTAAGGTCTGATATGCTCCTGGACTTTCATTTTGTGAGTCAAGAAAATTCCTTTAGCTTGTGCTAGTTTAGACTAGGTTTCAGCGTCCACAATGCTAATATCACGAGCCACAGGGAACAATGGCAAAATGGGAATAGGTTACTGTTTCAAGGAGAGAAAACATTAGGAGGGCTCTATCTAAGGAAAATGTTAGTGTGCTTGAGGAACCACGAACACACTATTATTATCACTGTCACTACTACTGAGGCAGCCAAGTAAAAAGGGCTCCCTGGCAGAACTTCCCACAGGCCCACGCACTGGGAGGAATGCGCCCTGGGGTGGAGCCTCAGGAAGTTCACACCTTTTGCAGTGGGGAGGGAGAGCCTGGCCTCTCCTGTTCCAGGGTAGTAACCTGGAATTCAGTGTGCGAGGTGGGAAACTGGCTAGCGGACCTCTCACTTTGCTGATAGTCCTTCTTTCCCTTTTCATCCAACAAACACTGCCCTGCTCACCCTTCAAAGTGTCTGTGAGCCTAGTTTGTCATGGTTGTGTGACAAGAACCCCGTTTTTAGCTCAATTAAAGATAAAGTGGCCGGGCGCGGTGGTTCAAGCCTGTAATCCCAGCACTTTGGGAGGCCGAGGCGGGCGGATCACGAGGTCAGGAGATCGAGACCATCCTGGCTAACACGGTGAAACCCCGTCTCTACTAAAAAAATACAAAAAACTAGCCGGGCGAGGTGGCGGGCGCCTGTAGTCCCAGCTACTCGGGAGGCTGAGGCAGGAGAATGGCATGAACCCGGGAGGCGGAGCTTGCAGTGAGCTGAGATCCGGCCACTGCACTCCAGCCTGGGCGACACAGCGAGACTCCGTCTCAAAAAAAAAAAAAAAAAAAGATAAAGTTGTGGAACTTTATAGCTTCTAGATCTTGATCTACCTAAAAAGAATTTCCCACCAACACTGCCTGTTTACTTCCAATTTGTATCTCATTTAACCTATTGTGCTATCAAATGCAAGGATATTTTTCTAGATGCAGATGTTATATATTAACAGAAAAGAAGGAAAGAGAAAGGCTTGGTTCTGGAAAAGGATAAAGAGTATGAAGCCTAGTGAGCCACTGGACTGACAGACAGCCGTGGGCAACCCTAGGACACTGAGAAAAAGAAGCCTCCTGACAACACAGCCAAGCAGAACACCAGAATGAAAAAAACTGAAGACAAGAACTACCTACTCCCGAAGTTTCCCTAAGGCCAACCCTGGCTACATAATTCATCATATACTATAAATGAAATGGGGGTAGTTTGAAATATTGCTTTCTACTAATATTAATTTCAATAATCTATTTTTTAAATGAATGTAATAACTTTGAAATCTGTTTTTTTGCTTGTTTTCCTGATTTTATAAATACTCATACAGTAGTCTGATAACTGGTATTCTTTGTAAGCAGAGAATTCCTGGATTCAATGACCAATACTACAGGATCTTTTGATATTTTGGCAGTTACTCTCACTAAAATAAGGTACATTGAGCAGATTAGAAGGATTCATGAGAAATTCTTGGTTAGTAAATATTTGCTCCAGATTTTATAATTGCCTAAATCTCTTTATAGGTTATTTGTTGCGATACTTCAAGATCCTGAGTCAGCCATGCTTATACAAGCAAACTTTTATTTACGTGTCTCTTTGTGTATCTATAGTGTCTATTAATATAGCACCTGAGTGAGAAAGTTTAAATTCAAAGGAAGTTTTTGCCTGAAGGACAGCAGAATTGGGCCCAATGGGAGTTCTATATGACTATCAGAGGGCAGAATTTGGGCTACTGGAAGGGCAGTTAGTAGCCAGGGATTTAACCACTACAACAAAGTTTTAAGGAACAAAAGAGGTGGCAATATTATTGGGGCTTTTTTGTTCCCTTACTTTTCCCAAGTAGAATTATTTTGAAAAAACAAAAATATTAATTGCACAAAGTATCTTCAAATTATGCCATCCTGAAATCTGTCTTGAATGTCATTCAGATTCTCTATAGTACAGCTTTCATAGACTTAACTGATACCAAATCTTTCAGTCTTGCAAAAGGTAATATGAAAATATGAGGAAAACATATCCTTTATTTGTAGCATATGTCTAGTTTACTATAAAAATGTCATATTTAAGCTTAAGAGCCAATAATTTATATAGTAAAATTCATAGTCTTTTTTAGCAGAAAAAATAAATATAACACACACTTATTTCTCCAGCATTAAATTAGCATGTTTCAGCCTTAATATTCAAATATTTGTATTTTTAATTACAGAAATCATATATGTAGTTTTATATTTTTTAAAGGCAAAGAGTGGGGAATAAAACAAAGTTCTTTTTGACATCTATAGATAGTTGTTTCCTTCTTTTCCTGTCCACAAAGCCACCACTGTAAGTCTGACCAGTATCATTCCAGCAACTCCTACATGCACACATATATATGTATCTGCATAGTAGAATATAGCATTGTGTGATATATATGGAGTAGTCTTTACCACATAAAATGATAAAGTGAGAGAAATTACAAATTTAAAATCCAGAATGTAAACTAAAAATTCTAGACTCAGACTTCAGTGGAAGGGATCCTAGAAATAATCTCTCTTGTTTAATAGCAATAGATTCTGTGCCCTAGGGAAGGGAAGCTCCTTAGGGCACACAGCTAATTAGTGGAAGAGTTCCAATGGGACAAGATCTCTTATTTTCTAGTGCAATGTATTTTCCATAGTAACAGGCCACTAATCGCTAAGTCACATATCACATACTATACTTTATTTCTTTGTGTGTGTGTGTGTGTGTGTGTGCAGGTATGCATGCACATGATATGTGAGTAGAAAAGTCACATAACGGATTGCTTAAGTTGAAAAAGAAAATATATGACATTCTGTTCAATGTAAAAAACAAACAAGGAACATATACCATGTAGTAGGCATTATGCCAGCCAGTGTAAGAGCAAAGACAAAGAAGAAAAAAAAATGTCTATTCTCATTGGGCTTGTAGTTTAATGGAACAAGATTGAAAAACACAGCTGCAATGATTTTGAGTGTGTGTTTTAGTGTATAAAAATATTAATATAGTTGAAAGTTACACAAGACCCCAGAGACAAGGCAACTGTTTCCACACCTATGTATATTTTCTAGGACTACTTCTTCCAAATATGGCCTCTACCAACACACATTGCCCAATGAAGTAGAGAACTTACTATGAGAAAAGGACCTGTGCCTCAGCAATGTAGGCATGAATATGTGAAGGTTGAGTCATAACACTCATATCTCTCCAAGCATATTTAATATTGAAATAACTTTTACACAGCCCATGGCAAGTTTAAGGCAACAATACTTCCTATAGACGCACGGCAAGTGTTCCTATAGCCCATGGCAACACTACTTCCAATAGACTATACTAGACTATACTAAATAACAAAGAAGAAGTACAAGTGATTCTAATGAACAGTTATAAGTTGATAGTCCTGAATATATTTTAATCAGCTTTAGCATAATCCTATCATGTATTTTAAAAAGGCTTTTTATTAGATTTTTTTTAATGGAAAGTGAACAATTTGCATTAAAATTAAGTTAATTTCATTGTTAATGGTAAATTAGACCTATTTGTGCAAGGATGATAAAACATGCTTTAATTGTGTAGTTGCATCACAGGTGCCATTTAGTTTGTTCTTTCAAATATTATTTCAGTACATATACATATTTTTCTTTCTTTTATATGGAAGTCAATTAATTAGATGTCATCTGTAGCACAATGCTGGACACAAAGCAGTGCTCAAAAATAATCATTTGATGGACATTAGAGATTTGGGGTTTTTTTCTGAGTTACAAAGTCTGAATATTTATAACCATACACTAAATTTAAGTTGAGTACTTAGCCAGAGAAATCACATTTAACAGACTATATAGCAAATTCCTTATAGCACTGTACTCATAACATCTTAAATGTTGCAGGATGTTTAACTCTATTTTTCAAAAATATTTTATCAGGCTCTTTCAGAACAATTGTAGTGAAGAAAACAAATGTCAGAAAAAAGAACAGTTTGTAGTTTGTGGACTGTTACAATTAATCGTTACACTATGAATTAGATCATATCCGTTATACAGATGAAAGAACTGAGATTGAATGACTATAATGCTTAATGCCTTTGGCTATAATTCTGGAAAAACATTTCTGGAAAAAAGCTAATTTTGCTTTTTAAAAATTTTTTTCTGAAAAACTGAAATAAGTTTTAAGTCAGAAAATCCAACCTTCTCCATTATGAAACCCCTCTTCTGACTTCTACTTATGATTTCTAGCTGCCAAAAGGGCCTCTGGCATAAAGATTTTTGTATATGTTTTTAAAGCATAACTTTAAATCATACTTTTATTTGATAATTGGAAAGATGCTTAAAAAAAGATCTTTCTCCACCTTTTCATCTTACAAATAAAAAATGGGGCTCAAAGAAGTGAAATATTTTGCTAAACATCAGAATTTAATACTGGCAGATGTGTAACAAGAACTGAATCCTCACTGATCTCTGAATGCTCCACTTCTACCAAATTCCAGAATTAATATCGCGATATTAATTTCTAGTACCTTTAGTGATATAATTATAGATAAAAATAGTAATGGATGTCTATATAACAAAAAATAATCAAGGATGTCTTAACCCCTCTTAAAGTTAGTTTAGACCTAAAATCAACCAAAATCAAAAATTATGAAAAATACAAAGTGAATTGGGTAACAGGAAAACACACAGTTATATTTAATTATAAGTACACAGGAGCAAACAGTTCAGATTGTTGATGCTTTTGATGACCATTAATGCAAAAGGAGTATGGATTACGGCACTATATTAAGAATACACAAAAAGGTTAGTGAAAAGTTGTTTTATCTAGCAGACATTTTGACCTTTTCTGCATGAAATTGAAAGATAAACCAGAGAACCATTGAAAGTTCATGTATCAATAAATAATAAATAGGTCAAGTAAAAATGTATCCAAAATTCAACAAGAAAAGATTGCTTCCTATTTCAGTTTTTAAATGCAAGGTAGTGAACTGAAATCAAATCAACAAAATAAATGGGTCCAAGGACTCTTATTTAAGTACAGAAATGTGTAACTCCCAGGAAACGAAAACATAAATGGGTATAAATGAGAAGAAGCTATAAAAACAAAGCAATCTACACTAGAAATAAAGCTTAACCTACTGACAGTGGCTCCAGATAATAACCTAGAACAAATTTTAAATAAATAAAACTGAAGCATTATCTGAAAAAAAACTATGAATGAAGACCTAAGAAGTAAAATAATCTACTTAAATATATTTCCAAGCATACAAGTATTTTTTAAACTTATGAGGTGGGAGCTGCCCATTGTATAAGATTAATAAACAGGACTTCAGAAAAATATTTACTTAAAAATCATAAATATTAATCACATTAAAAATAATATTCCATAATAAAAATCTCATCTCAATTTAATGTAGCATATATTAAAAATATTTTTCCATAATAAAAATCTCACCTCATAATGTAGTTTTCAATAATATAAAAAGAGCTCCAAATCAACTTCTAAAAAACTTCCCTAAACTGACACAGACAACAAACTTTATTAAAAATTTATACAAAACAACCATCATCATATACAATTTTCTTCACATCTCAATAAACTAATTAATGCAGCTGAGTGAAAGTCATACATATCGGCCAGGCACGGTGGCTCACACCTGTAATCCCAGCATTCTGGGAGGCTGAGGCAGGCAGATCGCTTAAGGCCAGAAGATCAAGACCAGCCTGGTCAAAACAGTGAAACTTCGCCTCTACTGAAATTACAAAAATTAGCTGGGTATGGTGGCGCATGCCTGTAATCCCAGCTTCTCAAGAGGCTGAGGCAGGGGAATTGCTTGCAACCAGCCGGTGGAGGTTGCAGTGAGTCAAGATCAAGATTGTGCCACTACACTCCATCCTGGGTGACAGAGGAAGACTGTCTCAAAACAAAACAAAACAAAAAAATCATGCATATATAACATATATAAGTGTATGATGTGTATAAGATGATGCTGATATATATGTGTAGAGAGAATGTAAATTCTCTCCAGATTCAACAAAGTATTTTTCTATACCAGTTCCCTTAGAAAATCAGAATCAGAATTGAGACTAAACACACAAATTTATATTTTCTTCAACAGTATTAAATTTACCAAGTAATAAGAGGATAATCTCTTGCATTCACTGTTGCTGTACCATTACAGAAATAACATAAAGCTACATTTCCAAGGATATCATTTCTGTTCTACTTTTATTTTGCTGTTAGAAATACACAAATATGGAACAAATACAAAGTTTTATTACACGATTCATTCCAATGGAAAAACTATGTGGAAGCATCTAACATGCAAAACATTTTATGAATTGCCTATTTACTTTATTTGAAATAGTAAATATTAGAGATAAAACAAAAAGTACACTAAAAGTGTGAAATCTGTGTCTCTATTTCTACCCAAGTAATCTTAAATATATTCAAAAAGGGACTTTTTTTTGGAATAAATCATCTGATTTTTGTTGTTGTTGTTTCATCTCACTTTCTCTAATATTTTTGTCTTAAATCTTAAAATTATAGTAATTATACTGAAATTATATATACAAAACTGTATTTTAACCTGTACATTATAATTCATACTAGCGATTGTCAATCACTCTATGAAAAGTTGAATAGCTGTAAAATTTGTCAGAAACAGCTTCCTTTATAACTGTGTTCTATCAAAACTATACTTACAATATAAAAAACTCTTTAAAAAATTACTTTTTAAAATTCCAAAATGTTAAATACTGACTAGAATTTTAAAATTGTCTTAAAGTTACAAAAATGATTAAAATATAATTAAAAAGTATATTATAACCAAATTTTAAAACAACTTATATATAAATAATATAGCTCTATTTGCCTACTAGAAACAGCTTCTAAAGTCAAGTCAGGAAGGCAAATGACTGTAGGGGGTTTGATAGAGTGTAAAATCTTGGATGCATAAATCTCATTCAGGTTCACTTCCATATGCCCTGAGGGCAAAGCCAGGCATGAAGCCTTTGCCATATTACCTACTGAACTGGGTCATACGTGGTAATATTTGCTGTATGGTCCTGTGATGAGGTAGCATAGGGAGAACCAGCTGGCCAAGGCTAATACACCATCTGGACTGAAAAAATATTGCCAATTCCATTGGCAGAGCAGAAACAGAGTTTGTAATCGAGCTATAAATCACAAGTAGGTCTTGCAAGTTGTCAATTAAAAGTCTGATATATTGATGTCCTCAATGCATGGGTGACTTCTTGCTTTTAAAATATCACTATTTACATAATAGAACTCTTTTAAATATCAATCTCTACCTAATAAAAAATTACTCAAAGCACCCATAAGAAACAAATTCAGCACATTAAGAAATGTGACTCACAAAACCACAAAAAAATGAAGAGAAGACATATATGTTGATCACACAGCTATAGTGGAATTTCTGTGTTCAAATGACACACATTTTTTATTTAACTTCAAAATTTAAAACTTCAGCTCAAAGCGTTTTCACTGATTATATTATCTTCATATTTCTCTCTGTTTCAAATGAAAATTTATACACATGCACTTACTCTTTCATACACATACACAAACACAAATTATTGTACACTATGATGCCAAATTACTGACATCATGATACAGTGGAAAGAACAAGGGTTTTAGAGTCAAGTAAGCCACAGCTCAAATTCCTGTTCTGTTGCTTACTAGTTCTATGGTATTGTACCAGTTACTGAACATTTGTGAATCACAGTGACGCTGCAGTGATGTTAGAAGGATTAGCAATAATATATGTAAAGTAACAAGTACATAGTAGTTGCACAGTAAATGACAGCTGCATTAGTGTGATGTAGGCAAATGATACATTTGGACAATCCTTGATTCTTTGATTTAAATGTTGTATGCATTGTTTCTAATCAGAATAAATATGTGAATTTTAGCCAGAAAGCAGAGAACATAAAATTTAAATTGGTTAGTAATAAAATTTTTGCCAGCCCTTCATCAAAGCCAGATTTCATGCAGTTGACTCTTAATGGTTTTTTTCTTGCTTTTATTTTTCGAGGTTATCTCAATTAGATGATCCTATTATTGATCAAGCTCTGTTGTCTATCTGTAAGAACTTCTTGGGTAATCACTTGACCACTCAATCAATACCTAATTCATTGAGTATTCAATAGGTGAAGCAGCACTATATTAGGTACTTTATAAATTTAAGTTACAATGATGTATTAGCAATCATAGGGAACACCATGATGGTCAACGTTCAGACTTGATGAAGACTGAAGCATGAGAGAGGGCCTGACAGATATTGTAGAGTCCTTGCAGCTTTCTACCAATTTCTATTTACCAATAAATATGCCTGGGATAATATAGGAGAATTATAGAAGGGAACAAGGAAAGTAATCAAGGAGAAAGTAGAGAGTTGTTTCCAATGAGAGAATTTCATCTGCTTCTAATGTAAAAAAAAAAAAAAGACTTTGACATATTCAATTTGAAGTGTCATATATAACAGTTCTTCAATAATGTAAAGAACTATTTCAAGGTCATATACTAGTATTTGGAGGGATATCAAAATAAAAATATTCAAGGTAACATAATTAAATCAGTATACCCTCCACCCTCTTCTCTCTCTGTGTCTATAACAGATCATTTGCACACACCCTTCCCCAGTCCATTATCTGTCTTGTGCTATAACTCTGCAGGCTGACCCTCTGGACTGCATCTTATTTGCCAACTGGCTTCCATCTGAATGTGGACAATCTGAGGAAATCCTCAGGAGAAGTTTGGAGAGCAAGAACACAGAGACTTTTAGGTGTTCACTAATGCTTGGACCAGGGTGAGGCAAGCAAGGCATCCAGGGCATGAAATTTATGGACAAACTCAACCTGAGAGACTAACCACACCTACCAACTCCATCCTAAGTCTTTGCAACCCTCAAAACTACAGCTCTCTCCAGATGGACTCTCCTTCATGATTTCAACTCTCCTTAGACTGGTCAGCCTGAAGGGTGGTAATGACTCACCAACACTACTAATCCTTCTTCACTGTCCCTTAATTTTTTCCCTCCCTTGCTCATAACTCTTGAGGTTAAACTCTCTTTTGTTCAAGGACCCTGTCTGATGAAGCATCATCTCATCAGAGATGCCTGTAAGTTTTAAGTCAACTTACAAATGTGGTATTATTCACATGTGAGTACAAATTTAGGACTACTATCATTTATTGAGTATACAAATATTTATAAAGATCGCTATTTTTGTATAAGAAGAGGCCTTAAAATTAATTGGTAGCAATACATAATCCACTTTAGATTATCCAATAAAACAGTTTTGGCTTTCAATTAAAATTGATGTGTGTGTACAGTATATGTTTGCACAAAAACCACTTCATTGGAACAAAGAACAATTTGTTGTTGGATTAGATTTCTAGTTCTTCATCCCTAGCCAAAATGACAATTTTAAACATTAATGTAACCTTTGTGATAAAAGCAGATTAAATCGATAGTATACATGTGATCCAGTTTTGCCTGTTTCTTAAAGCTAACAATTCATAATTCAGTTGGTCATAAATGTTATAACACTAAAAGACATACAAGCTTTTTATAAAGGGATAATATATCTAAAGCTAATAGTTTCATTTTGTAAAGCATAAACCTGAATGAAAGACACAGAAAGACTTCAAAGATCAAACAAAACATTATATGATCACTGGCTGCTAAAAAATAAACTTTTACTTACAGTTTTTAGATAAATATGTCTAATATTTTCATAATCTCAAATAAATATTTTCAGAAAAACTAGAAAGATGATGAAAAAGGGTGTAAATAATGCATACTCAAATCTAATTTTAAGTTAATGTAATTGTATATATCAAATGACCATTAGCAATGAGTCCATTATTTATTATGAAGATATTTTTGACCAAACTTCCTTAAAATACTACATGAAAAACTGATAAATGCAAATTCAATTCAAAAATATTTGAATTTTGAAATAAAGTAGGTTCAATATAGTCATACAAATAACAAAATAGCAAATAAGTAAAACCATTTTCTTATTTGAAGATGGAAGACAGTGCTGAAATCTGACGCTTCAATTACGTTTTGTTTGAATGTAAAATATTGAAGAAAATGTATTATCTTACTAAAATTTGCTTTCACTAATAGTTCTTTTTAAGGAGAATCTTTTGGAAATTGAACAAATCATAAAGAACTTAAAAGACAATTAGACTGCTCTAGGTAGAACATTGTCAATTTTCATTAATGCTCTTTCATGCTGCTTGAAGATCAATCATATTCTATACCATCTAGTAAAAACGGTCAGTTTCTACATAGAGTGAAATGCTTTCTATGTGCTTTACATCATGAATAAAAAGAATCACAGATTTGTTTGTCTTTCTGTATCATCTAATTCGGAAGTTAAAAATTGGGTATTTGCTACATTCTAACTTTGCTGTTAGGAATTTAAAAACAACATTCTATGGTTATGAAAATTTTTCTTTCATAGAAAGAAAAACTTGAGTGTAGCTTTTCTTATTGGAAAATAGTTTTTCCCTGAGGAACTGTCATAACTAGTCCTCAGCCCCTGTCAAGTCTGCAGAGCCCTTTCAAGAAGCTCAGTGTAGGCAAGACAAGTGTACTTCTTCCCTATTTTACACTAGCTGAGGAACCCACTACTTCTCATATCTAGGACACCACCATCTTTAATCTTTTTCATTATCCTCACTTAGAACCTTTCCATATGCAAAACAGTTACTAAGTGCTTAAACAAAGGAATTAAAGAACATGCTCTTTTGCAGAGCTGTCTCTATAAGATACAACAAAATCAGATGCAATAGCAAAATGATTTTTTTGTTGAAACAGAAATTAAGTGAGTAGCATTTTGATGGATATAGTAGATACCAGATAAACCAAAGTTTAAGGAAGTCCTCAAAACTGGGAAGAATAATTACCTCAAATAGTTATATGTCATTTTCTTCATCTGTAAATAACTTAATTGTCTAATGTATTCTATAGCAAGTTCTCTTTCATTGTGAAATACTTTACATGATAATAATTATCATAATAATAGCTAACATTTATTGTGAGCTCAGTTTTCAAAGTGTCAGTCACTGAGTTAAAGGCTTTATATAAATTATCTCATTTAACCCTCATTATAATTTGTGAGGTAGGTATTATAATTACTGATACCATCTCACAGACCAAAAGTGAGGCATGTATCAGATCACACACAGCTAATAATACAAGAAATGACTAAGAAATCAGACCAACATGCTAGACTGCTTCCCTACGTTATAAAGAAGGCAGGAACTCATAGTTCACTCATAATGACATCAATTACTTTTGCCATACATTTTAGAATCATTATGGTTCATTAAATCCTGATACTGGTATTAATGCTGGCCAATCCCTTTTTGAAGAATGCAATCATTATCTTCTCAATTTTAAAAATCAATTTATGGGAAGGCTTAAGTTGTTTACAAATATGTAATATGAAAAAGTATGTAAAGTACCCATTGTTTTAGAAACTATATAAAAATGCATACATTCTCATTAAATGCATGCATTTCTTCCACAAATATGTGAGTGTTGACCATGTAAAAGGAACTGTCCTAGGTGCTGTGAAACCTTCCCCTGAGATTTTCCTTTGAGTCTCATTACTGAATATCTATATATAATAATGGCAGGGACACAGAGGTAATGATATAGCATTACTTAGAAATAATAACACAAATAATGCCAGCATGGTATCTCCATCTTAGGCATTAGAATAAGCAGCAGGCCTCTGGAAACAGATTTCAAGCACTAATGAGCAGTGATAGCCAACCAAACAGCAGCCTATTGTTTGAAAAAGATTTGTGAATCTTTATAATAGTTTTTCACAAACTATCTATCTCTTTCAATTCAGTTTGTTTTGTGCATAATACTGCTGCATAGCGTGGCAGAAATTTTGTTTGTTTCAAGTTTGACATTTTACCTACCCTGTCCTACATTAAATCAGTTGGAGATAGTCTTCAAATGTGACTCACAGAAAACAGCAAATCTTTTCGCTAAAATATAAACTCATAGCCCCACATTTTCATTTCCCCCTCCCTTGTTACCTAAATCATTGGAGCAAAAATGAGAAAAGTCATTACATCAGCGAATCAGTTCACCCAAGCAGTAGCCTCAAACCACAGGTTAATTTGAACTGTTCAAATATAATTACTTAAAAGAGGAAAGGATTCATTACTTTTGTGGTGTTTGCTGGTTCATTGCACCATTGTTGGAGATTGTCGATAAACAAATTACATCTAACACTGTGCCCTTCTGCTGAACAGTCCCCTGAGACTATCAGCTTGCACACTATGCTTTCTTTCATTTTGTGTGTGTGACCCATATTCACATGCTCTTGATTTTAACATTTTAAAACACTCTCAATTATGTAAAACCAATCTAAGCAGTCTAATATAAATAGGACTATGAAATAAAACATATACGTTGTTATATAATAGGGTCTGCATGTTTTTTAACCAAGAACTTCACAAATGTGACCATAAAATTTTAAGTAGAGTAGTATATCTGAATTTTTCATTTCAATATACATTATGAGAATGTCCATAACTTTGATTAGATTTTTAAAATATCCCAGCCTACAAAAATATTAAGAAAACTGTTTTGAATAATGACTAAAAACTAAGAAAGCAGTAAATCAAGATGTGGTAAGAGGAGTGGGGTGAAGGGAACCACTTATTATTCACTGCAAACAAGATGCCAGAGTTAAAAATATCTACTACATTATCTCATGAGATGCTCAAAACATAAGGGAGAAAGAACTACCTCCATTTTTAGATGAACCATTATCAATGGACTAAGAGAACCTGGGTTGTAATCTTAATGTTTTTCACTCTTGGGTAAATGTATCCCTTTAATGTGCAAATATCACTACTTCTGTCTGTTTCACTCAAACATTATAAAGATAAATTTTAGAAACATACAGCAATATCTCCGCATGTGCTTCACCCAGGTCTCTACAAAGTAAAGACCCTTTATAGGTAACAGTTTTGATTTAAAAAGGATGTCTGGAAAGCAAAATATTTCTTCACTGATGGCCTTTATTAAACAAGAATATGCTTCCATTAAAAGTGTTTCCCATAAACTATGTTAAAAGATTTGGACAGTTAAGTAATTAGCACTTGGCTGGATCATCATTGTTATATAGTTTGCATTGATATGCTTTTTTAGCACTTTCAAAACATTATAAACCTTTCCTTTCCTGATTCAAAGATCTGCCCTCATCTTACCATGTCTTCCCCTATAATAGTTATACTCTAATATCTGAAAATTCCCAGATATTACATTATTGCTCTTATTTTTCCTTTTCTTTGTTTTTTTCTTACAATGTTAAATAAAAAGAAACTTAAACATCACATGTATTCATTAGGTGCATCCCAATTCCCTGTAATGTATAACCTGAGAATTTTAAATAGGGTTAAATGAATTGAATTAAAGATTAGAGACCAGTATATCTCACTGAACAAAATATGAGCACTGTAATACATCTCACAAATTTGTCTTATCATATATTACATGATATAACACAGATATATCATATATCACATGATATAACATAGATATAACACAGATTGAGTAAACCTGAAATGGTTTATTCAATCAACTAATATTAATTAAGCATTTAATTTGACCAGTCATCCTGCTAGGTGTTGGACATATCTTGGTAAACATGACAAATTTGGAACTCTCACCAGTGTAGTAACTTTTGTAACAGAATCTAATATTGCCAGTGCTGATGCATATGGATTCATAGATTACACACCACACAATTCTGGGCATTACCATTTGCACAGACAACAATATTAATGGTTCTCCCAAGCAAGTTCCCTCAGAGGTCCTGGAATCCATATGTCATCATAATTTGCTGCTTCTTAAAAATAAATATGTGTCCCAGGAGGCATGTAACTTATAGGGTAAACATAGTTTTGAGGTTTGAAAAATAACATGACATATTGTTTTTTAAAATAAAAACATGAAGTTAAAAATCCACATACAACTTTTAAGATAAAAGACTTTCAAGAAATGCAATGCTACTGACAAGGGTACTATTGGCAGGGGTATCCCATGTCACTAAGGATATAAGACATATTTGACCAATACTGTGCCTTGTTGCTTTTGATACACTCTCATTATAACCATTAGCTAATGTGGGGAAGTTGGAATATCATCTGATTTGAATTTGGACAGATTGATTACGCCATTTACTAGACATGTGATCTTGGGAAAGTTACTTAAATGCTGTGAGCCTCAGTTTACCCACTTGTATTGTGAAGCCAACACTACCTTCTTCAAGAAATTGTTCACTGGGGTATTATATCTAGATCACCTGGTACACAGGAAATTGAGAAAAGTCATCAGGTATTTACATCTTTCCCTGGAGTTATTAGATATGTGCTGATAAGAAGACAATATATTTAATACAAATGTTTAATAATTATTTGACATAAGCTATAGAGCAGACAGAAGCTATTTGCATAAAACCTCCTTGTTTTATAATATCTACTTTAGCACTATTCAGTATAACAGAATCAATCTTGCGGTATAACAGCTATTCTTCCACAACTGCATGTGTTTGAATTTACGAGCCATCAAAATAAGGGGTGAATTAGAGTCCATTTTATTACCTCATATAATTGAAGTATGATAAAACATTAGCAAAATACGAGTTTCAGAATTTTCTAAGCAATCGCCTTCTCTATTTTTATTAGGGAAGCAGTATCTCAAAAGTCAAATAATTTCTGTAATTAAAGAAAGAGATGAATGGCTCTTGTGAATCTCCAAAAGGATAAAATATTATGACCTTCTGTAAAACATGAATAAATATTTTACATTTACCTAAGTAATCAGTGGGGTTTTATTTTAAGATAGCACTTATTGTAATTGTTAAGAAAACACACCGGAGTATGTATTTCATTTCCATTTAAATGAATTATCTTTCCTTAATTCTGAAGCTATCATTTCTATGTATAGACATAAAAAATTGTTTATCCCAACAAGTAATAGAGGAGATTCACTACTGAAAAGGTGTTTAGGAAGAAAAGATGAAAAAGGGGGAGGAGAAAGAAGAATAAAGGAAGCAGAAGAGAAAGAAGGGAGTATGAGGGAACAAATAGGGAAAGAAGAGGAGTGGATGGAGAAAGAAAGACCTAAGTTTTTATTTTCTTAGCTGCAGGAAGATACACATTTGCATTCCAGGGGTAAGTGGAACAAAAGGAGGCAGAAAACCACCCTGAGTTATCTCATCATCACTTAACTGTCATTTATAGGAAGGGCAGGAAAAGCAGTGCCTTTCAGCAAAAGTGAGCATTTCTCCATATTTCTGTCTCCTTCAGTGCTTAATGGATTAGGGAGCTTCAGACAGGAGGGATGTTCAGGATTTCTCCCTATTTCACTTTATTGACAAAACACTCCAATTATGTATATTTGATTATACCCTCTGCTAGATCATGTCAGTCCAGGAATGGATCTTTATCCACAGCTATAAAGACATTTGTTACTTTCAAACAGGCTTAAGTTCACAAATTGGGAGGAACTTTGTTCTACTTATATTTGATCCTTGTAAATCCTGAGAACAGGCTCTATTTATCTAGCACGTGTTTAATACTACTTAAGCCTGAAAGTTGTAAAAATGGGAAGTAGTCTTATGGAAGTCTTCCTGAATGTTAAATACATCTTAGAATTACAGTTTAATTTTGTAATAGATTACTTATTCAAGCCACTATAGTTTTAATATGTGACTACATTTCCTAAAAGTATAGTTAGTTTTGATGAGTTCAAATCAAGTATTATTGATCAAGAACTCAGAATGAAATTGAGTAGTTTTAAAATAAAGACAAATATTTGAAATCAGAGTCAGCTTTTGCTACTAGCCATGTTCTTGTTTTCACAAAGTCATGTTTTCCCTGAGATACTTAGCTGATCTTGTAAATATTTAATGCAGGGTAGAAGTGCAGGGAAGAAGAAATACCTTTTGAAATGGACTCTACAACAAGATTAAAAGTAGGAACAATGGAAACTGGGGAAAACCAAGTAAAGACAAATGATCTAAAAATAGATAACTTTCCTAATTTTTCAACTCAAAGAGTAGAAAATGTACTATCTTTCTTCTTTTATACTTATGCTTTGATTTCTACAGAAACATGATAAGCAATATCAGATACTGGAAATTTCAAACTGTACATATACCAGCAATATTGTTGTGGAGAATGTGACTTGGTCAAAGGTGCTCTCAGCAGAATCAAAACTAAGGGATGTTTAGAAATTCAAGAAGAATGTGGAAGAAGAAATTATAAAATATTTCTGTACAACTGGTGGTGGTAGTGAAGAGGTGTTTGGCAATGTATATTTTAGAACCAATCATAGAAAGTCTGTGAAACTTAATTCTCTCCCAATTTCCCCTGCCATTCCAAACTATACCTGAATATGGAAATGTTCTAATAAACTAGTAACAAAAATATTGTATTCAATGTCTTGGAAAATTTATTCCACACACTAAAGTCAACATGCATGAGAACACGTTTGGCCTGTGTCTGGGCTAGCCTGGGCAAATGGTACTGGCTTGATAAAGAACACAATTTTGTTTTATTTGTAGCATATCCAGAGACTTATTTCCATAAATCAATCAATAAATCAATTATTTCCATCAAACATTCCCAACTCAATGCTTTAAAAATATAATAACATAAGATTCCTGTTTATGTGCAACAGTAGATAATATATAGTAGTATTCTGCTTTTATTTGATTTTCATATAAAGAAGTAAAAACTCTATGTCTGTCTACCCCCCAAAAAAACACAATAGTTAATTGCACTTGTAGCATATCCAGATACTTATTTCCATCAATCAATCAATACATCAACCAAATGTATTCTTAGCCATCCTCACAGAAATTGCCCAAAATGTGCCAAGTTATTGAAAAAGCATCAATGAGCATTTGATTTCCCATACATGACATAAATCAGAACTGGACCAGAATCTAATGATGCCACAAGGGTGGAAGGTTGACAAAAAATTCACATGGCCATTTTCCACACTGTAAGGTTTCCATATTTAGTACTCAAGAACCTGAGCCCTTCTAGTAACTAAATAGCTAAAGTTCTTTAGAGCAATGTCAATAGAAAAGAAATATTGAAACCTACAATTAAAAAAAGCAGTATCAAGAAAACCTAATTTATATGTAATCAGAGAAAGATTAGAATCCATAAAAATTCTAAATATTAACTTACTTTTAGCATTTTGTGTATATGTTAGTGTATATGTGTGTATGTGTACGTGTCTGTGTGTGTATATATATGTATATATACAAAATTAGTCAACAAGGAGAAATATAAATTTAACATTAAAATACTAATAAAGCACTTAAAATATTTTCTTCAAATAAAAAAGAAAAATATTTATTGAAATTCATGAATGCCCAACTTACAAATGCCAGACATTTGATTATTTTATAACGGTTGATCCAGTCTCCTTTCTTTTGAAACCAGATACAACAATAACTAAGGCTTCTTGATTTTTGTAGATTTAGCAGAACCAAATCTATTTCCTAAGTCATTACTCTTTTTGGAGAGCCAGTACTCCAAAAATAAAGAAAAACTCACTGGTCTAGTATCAGTATTAATGCATGCTGTTTAGTGAGGATGTACTCTAAATAAGACACTTTGTGAAATACTGTGTATAAATTGTCTTGATTAATATATTAATAATTTTTATTCCACTAATAGTGATTTTATGAGTATTCTTCAAAAATAAATAATATTTAATTGGTCAAGATTGTACAGAAAAATACACTCCATATTTCTGTAATTCTGTTTCTATTACCTATAGTATGGTTACATAACTCCTCACATTCTTAATATTAGAGTCACACATTTTCTCTATCAAGGGAAACTATCATGAGATGAATCAAAGCAAAAAAAAAAAGACTCCTTAACATTTTGAAAACATTTTCAGTATGCCTCACTATAGTAGAAATTGGAATGTAAAATATTATGACTTCATTTGATAGTTTTTATGGATTAAAATATTACCACAAAATAACTACATGGCAACACTTGATAAAAATAAATTTTAAAAGCAAATACAAATAAAACACAAGCAATTACAACATTTACATAATTATAGATTAGGTTCCTAATCATGTCCCTGTGCATTAAAAGACATGTATCTGTTAATTCAAGTACACAAATTTAATGAATTTTAAAAAGAAACATATTCAAAAATCAAGGTGGTTATTCTGAGAAAATATGATTGTAAAAATAGCCTCAATGTTTTTTATACATGCTAAAATAATGTATTTGAACCCAATGATATTTGTATAAGTAAATCTGCTAAACATGTGAAATATTTACTTTGGCTGTTTATTCACAAACAGCTAATTAAGTTATCAATATTATATTCAAACATGTACATATACATATATATTGATAAGCATTCCCAACTCAATGCTTTAAAAATATAATAACATAATATTCCTGTTTATGTGCAACAGTAGATAATATATGGTAGTATTCTGCTCTTATTTGATTTTCATATAAAGAAGTAAAAACTCTATGTCTGTCCATCCCCAAACAAATACAATATTTAATTGCACTTGACATTTCTAATCCAGCAAGACTATTGTTTTCCTTCCATTTGAGACACAGTATTTCAAGAAGAAAAGAAACTCTATAAACGAAAGCCTCTCTGAGTATACACAAACTCACAAACCCCATCTTAGCACTGTGAGGCAGCAAACTCCTGCATGATGGATGGTTGCTTTGCTAGAACAGTCAGCCAGGGACACTCTTTTGCCCCTCTGCCCTATTTCTTTATTTAATTACATGGCACTGGGAATACCAAGCAATGAAATTGCATTTTCATCCATAGCTGATTTCCATTTAGAGCTTGTCATGTTAATAGTGAAATAAATTGCTCTAATTGCCAGAAAACTTCATCAAATTCACATTTCTTCCTTATTTTATTCAATATTTATTAAACTGCATGTCCTAATGTGCCTGCCTGGTAAAAGCAGTCCAGTTTCTGAATACATTTATATCCTAACATTCGGTGATGTCACTTTTTTTTTTTTTTTTTTTTTTTTTTTTACTAGTGTTCTAATTAACTTCTTAAAGTTTGGATACATTTATTCATATTGTTTTTGGAAATTTTTATTATGAAGAGTTACTTATAAATTTACTTACCCAAAATTATTTGACACATAGAAAATATAATAATTTAAATAAAAACCAATTAAGATTACTTATGTCTTCTGTTAATATAAGATTTAATTATAAGATTTCTGGATGGCATTTTTAATTGACTAAAAAATATTTTGGTTCCCATAACACATTGCTCCTGAAATACTTCTCAAAAGCATTTGAAATAGTTTAAAATGAAAGGCCAAATTATCATTAAATTATTAAGAGAACAGACTTCAAAACAAAAAGGACATCAAACTTGAAGTCTGAAGGCCTACATTCCAACTAGAGCTCAGTTACTCATTATCTCTGTATCCTGGGCTCACTCATTTAGTCTCTCAAAGTCTCAGTTTCCCCCTATCTAAGCAAAGAACTGGATCAGATGACCTTCAAATCCCCATTAGCTCTAAAAGCTATCGTTCTCATGATAGAGGAAGAAGAGATGAGGAGAGCAAAGAGTTAATCTGACAGCAGGGTAGTTCCTCTGACTAAATACAAATATTAGCTCTTGTATTCTCAGGCAAAAATAAATCATGCTGACTATTGGCAAAAAAAAAAAAAAAAAATCACTAATGCTTAAAAATATACTACAACAGTACTTTGAATTGCATAATAAAATTATTCAATACTAGTTATAAAAAGTATACAGAAATAGTTACCACTTTGCCCTTTCTTATGTCCACCAAGAACACAATATTAGATTACTTGTTCTGAAATGCATTTCAGCACGGTTTCTATGTAACACAGACAAGGTTTTCGATTTCCAATCATTTGTCTACATGAAAAGCATGGAGAATTGAGGAGAATAAAATTTAGTATGTTTCTAGGACTGGTCCTTTCAAATGAGAATTATTTTGTGTCTTTTACTATCACATACACTATATGAGATTGAGATATGAGCAGTCCAGTGTTTAAAATACAGAGATTTCATGTAGTTGCTCTAAACAACAGGTAACATGATGCAAATTAATATTTTCTTTTGAAAATTAAATATTTGATTTATCTCTTTGCCCCAGAACAGGCCACCACACTTTATTTCGAAGAGTTTGCTAGGAGTAGCTAAAGGTAGACCAATGTTTTAGAAGAGCAGCATTGCGTCTTCTCAAGTGTTTAACGGAATACTAGATTGAAGTCCCCAATCCATGCATTATAACCAAGAGACAACTTTATTCTGAATTTTTGAGAAAGGAGTTGTCGTATTTTCTTTTTATTTTATTTTACTTTATTTTATTTTATTTTATTTTATTTTTTTTTGAGACCGAGTCTCGCTCTGTCGCCCAGGCTGGAGTGCAGTGGCGTGATCTCCGCTCACTGCAAGCTCCGCCTCCCGGATTCACGCCATTCTCCTGCCTCAGCCTCCGGAGTATCTGGGACTACAAGCACCTGCCATCATGCCCAGCTAATTTTTTGTATTTTTAGTGGAAATGGTGTTTCACCATGTTAGCCAAGATGGTCTGGATCTCCTCACCTCATGATCCGCCCACCTCGGCCTCCCAAAGTGCTGGGATTACAGGCGTGAGCCACTGCGCCCGGCCAGGAGTTATCGTATTTTTTTTCTATCTCTACCTTAACTCTCTCCAAAAATATTCCTCCATAGTTTTATAGAAAAATCGATACAGAGCTGAATGAGTTCAGATGAGAGTTGTCTAATAAAAATACTTGGTTGTTGATTTTGACATAAATGCCAATCATTGAAAAAACATAGGCACACCGTCTGGCATATAATATGTATTAAATATTAACTGAATCTGAATTAATATGGACCTCCTTTTTCTGAATATTACCAGCCAGGTTATAGCATATTTGGAATTATTCACAAAAATAGTTTTTCTCATTCATACATTCATTACAGAGGACAGCAAGAATCCTGAATGTATAATACTTCATATTATTTAGGTACTAGTTATAAATGAATTAGTCTGAGGAAACAATTTTGCTTATAACATTTAGAACAGGCATTTTCTCTATGAAACGTCTCATTACTACCTACAACCATTCTCCAAGCGGTATTTCCATAAAAGGTTCTGAAGAAGCTTTAAAAGACCAGAATTTATTTGAAGTTATATAGTTTGACCTCTAGACATCTTCTGTTTAAAGTATTAAAGGTTGATCAATATATTTTGCTAAAATATCTTACCCTCAACATCTTTTTCCCTCAACTAAAGAGAAAAAAGTTAGCAATGATCACTAGAAAAAAGGCTGTGTGCCTAAATCCTGTGAGTTCTCTATGCAGGATATTAGGTAATGAAACCCAGGCATGTGTTACCTTGAGGGTAAAGTTGATTAAATGTGTTGAAGCAATATTCAATACGCTTAACGTTCTATAATTTGGCCAAGCTATAAGATCATCCTTTTGGTAGTCCAAGTAAATTAAAATTTGTGAGCATACTGGGGAAACTATTTTAGAATAGTTAATTAGGGGAAATATTTCTGTAGGATTTGGGTGTATAACCCAGTATTGGGTATAAATAACCACAGCTGAAGAAAAGGTAATCTCCTTTGAGGAGGTTCTTTTCAATTTAAAGTGTATAAAATTGCTACAGTAACTTAATCCGAGGGAGGATACTCTGGTTTATCAAATTTAGAATGTGCATCACAGAACACTAAATTAGAAGCAAGCTCACCTACCATCAGTGCAAATTTTAAAACTAGAACAACCACAGTTTATGAAGAAATATGGAGAAAAATAACTACTTAAATATCTTGATAAGTTAACACCCTCTGATTTGAGAACTAGACTATTTACATAATCCAAAGAAAAATATGACCAATCAACATTTTTAATCTGTTCTGATTTTCCACTCATTTAAACCTGCAAGCACATCAAGGACATAATCCTTAAGGAATTTATAATATGCACTGGTTAACATATGTATCCAACAAATATTCATCGAATACTTATTATAAAATAAATGTTGGTTAGGTACTTTAGCAAAGATGAATGAAACAGTTTTAATTTTAGTCCTTTTTCATGTTTAAAATAAAGACAATGAGAATTACCTGGTGAGATTATCATGAGACTAAAAGACTAGAATGAGATGTTTATAAAAGTATCTAGCAGAGTGACTGGTGAATAGCAGGCACTCAATCAGTACTTGTTATTATTCCCTAGCATAGAAAGCAAATAAGTACACTTTAAATAGTAATTTTAAGATATGTAATTAATTCAATAACCAAATAACAATCAAAGACTCTTCAGGTCATTAGTTATAGATGTATTTGCAGCTTTCTGCTGCAAATCTGTGTCATGGCTTTCAATGCCATGGTAAGCTTCAAGGGTATTTTTTTTCAAGCAATCAGATACTTTCAATCACTTGTTTTTCAGAATAAAATTATGACGGTTGTGTTCTTATTAATGACAAGTGACATATTTTAAACTGTATTATATTTAAACTCAAGAGATGTTATCATCCTATATAATAAAAAGAAAAAAATTTTTAAAATACTAATTGTGTATCAACATATTGGGCCATGTTTTTAGTGCTGGAGTTCAACCCTTGAAGTAAAATTTTAAGGCTCTAACTCCCCAAATGTTAAGGTATAATGTAACTGATTCTGTAGAAATAGATGCATTTTTCTAAGTAAGCAAACAGGTTTCTATAATAAACTTCCCCTCAGTTAAAAGTCAGTTTATTTTCAGAGTCTAATATAGGGACTACTCTATTTTTAATTATTTTATCAAATCTAAAATTAGAAATTCACCATTCTCCATGTTATAACTATAATTATCAAAATTAACACTATTTTAATATCTTTCAATTTGCATTTTCATTTATTCAAATATCATCACATTGAACACTGTTAACTGTACTCTATTGTTCAAGACATCACATTTATGTCTCTTTATAGCAGCATCAGTAGAAACACTGATACGATATTCAGCCTCCCTCTATTGGGGAACAAGGTAAAAACATGAACCTGATTAACCCATGTTACTTCTCTGAAATCGTTAGTGAATATTTGTTTTTCTTTTTCATATCACCAATATTTGTTAATCCTTACATCACCAATATTTGTTACTCCTTGCATCTTATTATACATAGGCATGTGCTTGAAAGCTATGAGATTTCAATTTACTTTGGCAGCAGTTCCCTAAGTAATTTTGGGCAAACCATCTAATCTCTCTGTTTTGAGCTTTATATATGTATATAAAAATATATACATATATAATAATATAAATATATATATATATATTTTTTCCAGAAGTTTATAGTCCAAACTAAACTAAAAATTGGGGAAAAAATTAACTGAAAAATATTTTATTTTCAAAAAAAGGAAATTTAATAATTGACATTTTACCATGAAAATCAGGAAATATTCGTGAGCTATCCAGTTCACAGAACACTAGTGTCTGGTAGAAGTAGAACGTAAAATGTTCTAGCAGTCACCATCAAAAAAGTAAAAAGAAACAGATGAAATTCATTTACATAATATATTAAATATATTCACATAAAATTATCAATAAGATATTTTACATTCTTTTCTATTTAGTAATCCTTTAAACCTGGCATCTATTTTACATGTAAAGCATAGCCTGTTTTGGACTAGTCACATTTCAAGTGCTCGATGGTCACAGTGGCTTCTGTACTAGGACCAATGCTGACAGTATAAACTTCCTTGAGACTAGGACTTTGTTTACCTATTTCCAATAGCTAGAACATTACTTGATACATAGTAGAAATCCAACATTTATTAAATGAATTTGTCAAATTAGTAACTTTGGTTAGAGATGGGGGTCATCAAATTTTTATATCCAGCCAGAGGGGCTACCAATATATGCCTGAATACTACTGGCAGAATATGTAACAAATGAATAGGAAAATAGAGAAAAAGAAAAATAATATAGAATGAGATAAAAGTGAAAAAGATAGAAACAAAGGAGGTATAGAATGGGACAAAAAAGAAACAGATATGGAAGAATGACGGAGAAGCCCACCAACTGTTAACACACCCATCCTCAGTTTTAAAATAAATCTTATCATCACGGAGTTGCAATTTAGAAAAGAACAGGCTCTCTATTGACTGCCTGTTAAAGCTATATATCCCAATACCTCACTACGTTTAGCACTGATCATTTTTAATACCAGTTTGTAAAGATAAAGTGAGTTTGTTTCTTTAAATGTCTACTTTCAGACTATAGTCTGGAGATAATCAAAACTATATGAAAAAAGTAGACTGATCACATGCATCCACCTCTCAAGTCCTAAATTTTTTAAAAACCACAAATGGGACCATTTTGCAAAATATATTGATAACAATTTTGGAAATAAAAGAGCTTCTATACCTTAAACAGAAGCAAAAAGTTTCTATCAATTAACCAGAAGCAATGACATTTCCCAGATGGAAGAAATTAGATGACATCAAACTGACAAATGCAGAGAAAGCCACATCTACATCCTAAAATGTGCACAGGAGAAATCTATTAGAGCAAACATAAAGACACATAAACTTAACTCCTGGTGAATAAACACAGAAAAGGAGAGGATGCCCAGGGGCAACTGTCAAGATCGTGATTTAAAGATTTTCAATTCAACACTGAAAACAGTTCAACTCTTCACCCCATATATGAGTAATTTTGCTTTGAAATAAAGCCACCCAGTTGTACTCTGAAAAAAGTGAAGATTTTTCCTGGATAGGCAGAGAGTCCTGAAGTCTCTCTCATAATCCTGTGTTTCACGTTGTAACTGCAGGGGGAGAAAGCAAATGAAATGACTTCCCCTTCAAGGAACTACTCTAGGATGGCCCCAGTCAGAAAAAGATCCAGTTTATTTGGTGAAACTGGGGAATTTTTCACTTGCCTACCTTCTCAATATGAACCCTGTAAAGTGAGACTACTCTTGTTTGCTGCCATATACACTTGAATAATATTTTTTAATTTAGTGAGAGTTGTTGGGTGGTAAAATTTCCAAGACTCATTGAATTAGAAATTATACAGTTTGTCCATGAAATTGTCTATTGTCCATCTTCCAATTAGATTATTTGTTCTAATAAAATGTCTATTTTAGCCTAAAATTCATTAATTTAGTGCTCTAAAATATTTGCTTTTTTCTTTTTCTTGCTACTGATATTGTTGGTAAGTACTCTTTCCAAATTACATAAGATTAAATTATCAAATTAAAAAGCAAACATTCTAATTAAACTATTTTAAGCGTGCAAGCAATATATATAGTTCTTTAAAAATTAATATAGAACTCAAATATACTCAAAAAAATTCTCGTTTTCTATTGAAGTGATTGATCAAGATGGAAAACAGCAGGTATACGTCTGAATATATTAAATTGAACAGCTTTAGAGTAGAGTGAAGCAGTTTGACTTTATTCTTCTTCTTTTCTTTATTTTGCTTCCCTCCTCCTCTTCTTCCTTATTTTAGAAGCAAAAGCAGAACTGAACAATATAGTATTAATAAGGAAAAAAATTAAAATCATTTCAATTTTAAATTTTCAGAAAAATCAGTAAATTTTTAAAATTACTATGAGTTAAATCAATAGAAAGTCCTTATAGTTTTAAATTCATTCACTAAAGAAAAATTAATGTCTTTTTTTAATTTTCGAAGTGCAGTGAATGATACCAGAAATATCTTGGCAAGTTTCTTTTCATTTGGTAAGGATAGTGGAACATGTAGACAATTTAGAAAATAATGAAAACATATTAAGGTAAATATATCCCATTTGGATACCATATAGTAATGAATTTTATATACCAAAGTGTTCTTCCATTTACAAACCAGTCTATAACATATTTTTGTTATGCATAAATATTATTACTGACACAAATTAGAAATTGAAAAGAGCCAATAAACAGTCCAGAGTATACCAACACAATATAACTTTATTATCAAATAAGGTAAATAAAAGATATCAAACTAGAGGTCTTACAACTTTTGAAAAGTTAATAAATTTCTTCTGCATATATGGGCTTATTTTGTGACAGTTTTTTCATTTACATAATTTGATTGTCATATATTTTATATATCTCAGAATATGCCAAGTGTTCTAGTACATAACTAATTCTACTGTAGCTCTTTTTTACTGTTAATGATTCTAGTTTATTAATATCATACAATATGTATACATTGATATTAAAATGTCTCAAAATAATAGATGTAATTCAACGCTATGTTCGTCTATCCTATCTGTGTAGAAGCACAATTAACATGCCATTTTATGAATATCGTGAAATCTCTTAGAATGGCATTTTACCACCATTCCCAGAAGTCACAATTTAGTTTTGTTTTCCAGAATTATTCATTGAGTGAATTTTTAAACTATTTTTCTCAATTTCTTCATTTAAAAATTTTTCTTTATTCTTAATAAATCTAGGTAACATCTATTAATTTGGACCCATTTGCAACTTTCACTAACTACTGTTCAATCTCCTGAATCATCAAGGTGTTAAATGAGATTGAATCTCAAAGTTCTCGAGGCATTTTTCAGCATGAATAAATTTCCATTTGTGATTTTCTCCCCTTCATCCCTCAATTTAAACTATCTACAAACTTTCAAATACACTTCCAGATACTAACTGAACAGTGAAAGATATAGTTAAATCAGTTATAAGACCAGAGGTCTTCTCCCTAAAATAAAGTAAGATCCCACTTTTAGTTGGCTAAATTTATCTTTCCCTAAAATGCTGAATTCACTAAGACACTGAGTTATGAAAGCATGTTATTAAATTATTTTCAAAGTTAACTGAGATCAGTTTTGGTAAAAATATTTTTTAAAGCATTGAATTGAAAAATCTTGTGTTCAAGTTTGTATGAGTACATAGTTTCTCAGGCTTTGTCTATCCCTTCCTCAACTTGGTTGATATTTTTATGTTAATTTTTTTCAAGCACTTTTTTTCTGAACACATTCCCAAGAACTGATGATTCAAACAATCACCTCTGGTGAGTTAACAGCATCCCAAAGTGGATGGTAAGAAGTTTAGATCAAAGTATTACGTTTAAAAAAAAAAAAATAAGAGAAGAAAAATAAAATAGTTAAATTAATTCATTAGAAAAAAAAATTAGTTATTTGGTTATCTTGAAAGTTCTTATCAAGCCTTAACAAATTTTCAATTCTACTAAGCAGCATAGACTTTTTTTTTAAAGAAATATCTAAAATAACCACATTTTGGTGATTTTTTAAAATAATCAAATTTTGAAGCTTCAAAAGATATTTAGAATAAAAAACTAGCATGTGAATTTACTTATTGCTTAAGTTACTAAGAGATAAATTAAAGGAAAATATCAATTAATAATGAAATGTGTTAGAGCCAACTGCTTAATTGTGATCTCCATCCAGGTCTTTTAATCCAGAAAGAGGCTTTCTCTTTCATTTACTATTTTACTCTTGGCAAGTCATTATAAATCATCATCAACATTATTTCTTTCATTACTTTCCATTGCTAACAGATGTAGGGACCAAGAGCTTAAATTATAATTGTATAATGGACTGAGGCTGAATTAATTAACAATCCCAAGCTTGTGGGAGAATTTAAGCTAATTTATTTGGTTTTTTAAAAGGCTAGTCACAGCTTGAGGTATCTCTCTGTACTTTGAGATTATTGAAGTCATGAAGGAACAGGAGCTTTCAGCATTTTTACACACCAAAATAGTTAAGTTGTAAGTATTGTAGGCAAGGATTTCAGAAAATGGGTTTTAGCTACAAGCCTTTTAATTCTTCTAATATTTGATTCTACTTTACTGCTGTTGCACATAAAACTGCAAAAATATAAAAGTATAATATTATTTTGCTCCTATGATTTTATAATAACTCAAGAAATGACAATGAGCAAATAACACATCATTTTGAGTATCCGGGCTAGAGATTTGCTTTCTCTTAATTAAATCAGTCTCAGAAAGACTGTAGGAATTCAAAATGAGAATCCAACAGGTGGCTTGTGAGGAAATTCTAAATAAGATACACATAGGCACACATACACAAGTATACACAAATGTTAATACATATATCACACACGTAATTATTATTTTTCACTTCTAAATGTCCTTAAAATTATTTTTAAAACAGGTATATAGCAACAAATAACTCTGATTTGGTACTGATTCTATGCTGGCAAAATAGTAATAATATTGTGCAAGAACTCTAAAGAATTTGATCTTTTCTATTGTGGTTACACTTTCTTGTATGCAACTTTTCAAGAGCTATACAAATATCCTGCCATATCTGGGTAGAAAGCACAGTTGTTTTGGTTTTTCACATGGTCTGTGTCACTTTTCCAGTTCACACAAAGTGGTACTTAGCTTTCCTCATCAACAAATACAATGTCAGATTTCAGGTATTTTGTTAATACATGGATTTTCAATTTTGAATTTGATGCCAAAGGAGAGCTGCATATTATACAACAAACTTTCTGACACAACAAAGAGTCAATTATTTTCTAAAAGCAACAATTGAACTCACAGAAGACATATGTACATTACAATATGAAGCTAAATATAAATTCACAGTCAGCTACATTATTAGACTCATCTTAATTTATTTATAGATATATCTCAAAATATTGATTAGGTGAGGAAATAAAAAGCTAAATATTTATTCCTACCAGACAAATGAAGAAAAAGAAAGTTCCAAATAACTATGTGAGTGACTGGAAGCATAAATAGCATGCTCATGGCTTTTGATAAGACAATTATCCCTGAGAAAACTATCAGTGATTCACAGACCATCTCGTTTTCCCATGTATCTTTTATTATTTTTCTCCTAATACTATCCTCAAAAACAATAATTACTTTTTGGATGATGTTTTTTTCTGTTACTTGTAGTATGGTGCCCTGTAAGATTCACACATGCCCACATGCACGTACACACACACACTGCAAGGGTGCCCTTTTGGATGCCATAGAAATGTGTATTTCCTTTTACAGTGGTGGGAATCACTTGACAATTGAGCATTAAAGAGTATCTGACCCCAAAGTAGTCTTTAATCAAATCTGATGGCTATGCTCTTGCAGCAAGTGGATCTGAAGTTCCCCCTTTTTCCATCATCAATCTTCTTCAGCCTGGCATTCATCAAGCTGCATGGAAACTAGTATTCACACTAAATAAGCTTTCAGGTGAATTTACTTTGGAATCCCAAATGATCCAGTGTAAAGGTCCAAATCATTCTTTCACAGAATTGCACCCAGATAGCCCCTGGCATTCTGATAAAAGTGGTTTGTCAATAAAATGCTGAGTGAAATTGCTTATTTAGAATGTATGGTGCCAGTTGAGAGACTAGTAGCTGAGCAAGCATCTTCCTAAAAAAAAAAAAAAAAGGAGAGATTTTTGAATGGCTGAAAAACACTTGCTTGTGATTGTTGCAAAACTATGTGTGTACACTAAAACCATTGACATGTACACTCTAAACAGGTTCATTGTATGATACGAGAATTATGTCTGTTTCAATAAAACTATTTAAAAAACTACTTGCTTATAGTTCTGTGAATAAATGTTAGTTTTTCATTAATCTATTTTATGTACTCAGCTGCAAGTCGCAGGAGATATTCTGAGGTGATCATATTAAAGATAACTAGATTAAAATCTAGATGTTTTTCTTTTTTTTAAATTTATTTATTATTATTATACTTTAAGTTGTAGGGTACATGTGCATAACGTGCAGGTTTGTTACATATGTATACTTGTGCCATGTTGGTGTGCTGCACCCATCAACTCGTCATTTACGTCAGGTATAACTCCCAATGCAATCCCTCCCCCCTCCCCCCTCCCCCCTCCCCATGATAGGCCCCAGTGTGTGATGTTCCCCTTCCTGAGTCCAAGTGATCTCATTGTTCAGTTCCCACCTATGAGTGAGAACATGCGGTGTTTGGTTTTCTGTTCTTGTGATAGTTTGCTAAGAATGATGGTTTCCAGCTGCATCCATGTCCCTACAAAGGACACAAACTCATCCTTTTTGATGGCTGCATAGTATTCCATGGTGTGTATGTGCCACATTTTCTTAATCCAATCTGTCACTGATGGACATTTGGGTTGATTCCAAGTCTTTGCTATTGTGAATAGTGCTGCAATAAACATACGTGTGCATGTGTCTTTATAGCAGCATAATTTATAATCCTTTGGGTATATACCCAGTAATGGGATGGCTGGGTCATATGGTACATCTAGTTCTAGATCCTTGAGGAATCGCCATACTGTTTTCCATAATGGTTGAACTAGTTTACAATCCCACCAACAGTGTAAAAGTGTTCCTATTTCTCCACATCCTCTCCAGCACCTGTTGTTTCCTGACTTTTTAATGATCGCCATTCTAACTGGTGTGAGATGGTATCTCATTGTGGTTGTGATTTGCATTTCTCTGATGGCCAGTGATGATGAGCATTTTTTCATGTGTCTGTTGGCTGTATGAATGTCTTCTTTTGAGAAATGTCTGTTCATATCCTTTGCCCACTTTTTGATGGGGTTGTTTGTTTTTTTCTTGTAAATTTGTTTGAGTTCTTTGTAGGTTCTGGATATTAGCCCTTTGTCAGATGAGTAGATTGCAAACATTTTCTCCCATTCTGTAGGTTGCCTGTTCACTCTGATGGTAGTTTCTTTTGCTGTGCAGAAGCTCTTTAGTTTAATTAGATCCCATTTGTCAATTTTGGCTTTTGCTGCTGTTGCTTTTGGTGTTTTAGACATGAAGTCTTTGCCCATGCCTATGTCCTGAATGGTACTACCTAGGTTTTCCTCTAGGATTTTTATGGTATTAGGTCTAACATTTAAGTCTCTAATCCATCTTGAATTAATTTTCGTATAAGGAGTAAGGAAAGATCCAGTTTCAGCTTTCTACTTATGGCTAGCCAATTTTCCCAGCACCATTTATTAAATAGGGAATCCTTTCCCCATTTCTTGTTTCTCTCAGGTTTGTCAAAGATCAGATGGCTGTAGATGTGTGGTATTATTTCTGAGGACTCTGTTCTGTTCCATTGGTCTATATCTCTGTTTTGGTACCAGTACCATGCTGTTTTGGTTACTGTAGCCTTGTAGTATAGTTTGAAGTCAGGTAGCGTGATGCCTCCAGCTTTGTTCTTTTGACTTAGGATTGTCTTGGAGATGCGGGCTCTTTTTTGGTTCCATATGAACTTTAAAGCAGTTTTTTCCAATTCTGTGAAGAAACTCATTGGTAGCTTGATGGGGATGGCATTGAATCTATAAATTACCTTGGGCAGTATGGCCATTTTCACGATATTGATTCTTCCTATCCATGAGCATGGTATGTTCTTCCATTTGTTTGTGTCCTCTTTGATTTCACTGAGCAGTGGTTTGTAGTTCTCCTTGAAGAGGTCCTTTACATCCCTTGTAAGTTGGATTCCTAGGTATTTGATTCTCTTTGAAGCAATTGTGAATGGAAGTTCATTCCTGATTTGGCTCTCTGTTTGTCTGTTACTGGTGTATAAGAATGCTTGTGATTTTTGCACATTAATTTTGTATCCTGAGACTTTGCTGAAGTTGCTTATCAGCTTAAGGAGATTTTGGGCTGAGACAATGGGGTTTTCTAAATATACAATCATGTCATCTGCAAACAGGGACAGTTTGACTTCTTCTTTTCCTCACTGAATACCCTTGATTTCTTTCTCTTGCCTAATTGCCCTAGCCAGAACTTCCAACACTATGTTGAATAGGAGTGGTGAGAGAGGGCATCCCTGTCTTGTGCCAGTTTTCAAAGGGAATTTTTCCAGTTTTTGCCCATTCAGTATGATATTGGCTGTGGGTTTGTCATAAATAGCTCTTATTATTTTGAGGTACGTTCCATCAATACCGAATTTATTGAGCGTTTTTAGCATGAAGGGCTGTTGAATTTTGTCAAAAGCCTTTTCTGCATCTATTGAGATAATCATGTGGTTCTTGTCTTTGGTTCTGTTTATATGCTGGATTATGTTTATTGATTTGCGAATGTTGAACCAGCCTTGCATCCCAGGGATGAAGCCCACTTGATCATGGTGGATAAGCTTTTTGATGTGCTGCTGAATCCGGTTTGCCAGTATTTTATTGAGGATTTTTGCATCGATGTTCATCAGGGATATTGGTCTAAAATTCTCTTTTTTTGTTGTGTCTCTGCCAGGCTTTGGTATCAGGATGAAATTGACCACGTAATTGGAAGTAAAGCACTCCTCAGCAAATGTACAAGAACAGAAATTATAACAAACTGTCTCTCAGACCACAGTGCAATCAAACTAGAACTCAGGACTAAGAAACTCAATCAAAACCGCTCAACTACATGGAAACTGAACAACCTGCTCCTGAATGACTACTGTGTACATAACGAAATGAAGGCAGAAATAAAGATGTTCTTTGAAACCAATGAGAACAAAGATACAACATACCAGAATCTCTGGGACACATTTAAAGCAGTGTGTAGAGGGAAATTTATAGCACTAAATGCCCACAAGAGAAGGCAGGAAAGATCTAAAATTGACACTCTAACATCACAATTAAAAGAACTAGAGAAGCAAGAGCAAACACATTCGAAAGCTAGCAGAAGGCAAGAAATAACTAAGATTAGAGCAGAACTGAAGGAGATAGAGTCACAAAAAACCCTCCAAAAAATCAATGAATCCAGGAGTTGGTTTTTTGAAAAGATCAACAAAATTGATAGACCGCTAGCAAGACTAATAAAGAAAAAAAGAGAGAAGAATCAAATCGACGCAATTAAAAATGATAAAGGGGATATCACCACCGACCCCACAGAAATACAAACTACCATCAGAGAATACTATAAACACCTCTACGAAAATAAACTGGAAAATCTAGAAGAAATGGATAATTTCCTGGACACTTACACTCTTCCAAGACTAAACCAGGAAGAAGTTGAATCCCTGAATAGACCAATAGCAGGCTCTGAAATTGAGGCAATAATTAATAGCCTACCAACCAAAAAAAGGCCAGGACCAGATGGATTCACAGCTGAATTCTACCAGAGGTACAAGGAGGAGTTGGTACCATTCCTTCTGAAACTATTCCAATCAATAGAAAAGAGGGAATCCTCCCTAACTCATTTTATGAGGCCAACATCATCCTAGATGTTTTTCTTCCCTTGCCCATTTGTGATATGTTCTTTATTCGATATTTTCAAAATCCTGTAGTTAATGAATTTTCCATCTAAAAAAGTAAAATTGTTGAGTGCCCAAGAAAAATTCACAATGTCCCAATAAAGCACTTCAGCCATCTCTTTACTTTTGTTTCCAGTAAGTTCAGATTTTTTTTCCAACTAATAGAAAATCAGCATTCACAATCAAAAACATAGGATAAAAGGAACCCCTGGAAATTCCTTGATCTTTTCAGAATTGTCATTCAGGTAGGAGAGTAAAAGAGCTTTGTGATAATTTAAAAATTTTACCCCGGATATTACATCGAGTAAAGAATCATATTTTATCCTTAATTCCAAAGCAACAGTTCTTAAATTCCAATGGTCACCTAAACTAGGAATAGCTTGAACAGCTTGTTAAAAACAAGGTTCCAAACCACATGGCTAAGACTCTGACACTTTGAAGCTGAAGTGAGTGCCCACAATCAGCATTCTAACTACCACCTCAGGTGCTTTTTATCTCAAGTGATCCTTAAACTATATTTTGATAAATTAATCATTTTTGTATTATACTGTATAGCCAAAATATGTATTTTGCCCTAAACATTTAATTTCACAGAATTCTTAGAATTACAGAAGTTTCTAAATAAACAGAACTTCAGGAAGGTATTCAGTCCAGTCCCATGCTTTACCGATGAAGGACTTAAGATAAAAAAGGATAAATGTCATGCCTCGAAGCATACAGATAAAAAGTGGTAAGGCTAGGACTAGAACTTACTCACTTGGTTTCAAATTTTTCTGTTTAGTTTCTTCCTGTGCCTCTCTACAATGAAAAAAAAAAAACTTTAAATAAATTAACCCATGGAAAAAGAAGTTTAACAACTACAAACTACAGAATCCCTTTAAAATATTGCTCAAAACTTATCTTTCAAAATCCACACAAAAGAAGTTTAAAAAGAGACAGCAAAACTATATGCTTTATCCTTCCTTAAGTTAATTAAAATAAAGGCAAACTTTCACTGAATACTTGATCCAGGTAGCCATAGGCTAAGTGTTTTATTCTTATAATCCTATGAAGTGGGTATATTTATTACCTCTAGTTTACAAATTCAGTAAACTGAGTCTCAGAAGTATCATATAAATTGCCAAGAGTCACACAGCTGGTGAGAGGGAAAGGCAGCCCTCAAATGAAGGTCTAAATGAAAAAGTCTTTGAGCTTAAGGGTTCAGTATGTATTGTCTATAACTATACCTGCTTAGCTTGGGTTATATTGTTAAATTGGGGGTTTTTGAAGTTATCTGATATAATTACTGTTGTAATCAGCATTTCTTTCATTTGCTTGTTTTGCAAAATTAGGAACACAAAATAGCACAATGAGGAAAGAACTTTTTCCCAGTCTATTGTTTTATGCCTTTGATTTCTTTCCTCCTCAAAGGGATTGTTTCGAATTAGTTACTTCTTTTGCTCAAAATAAAAGTTGTTACAAATACATTGGGTTAGTCTCTATAGAAAGAGAAAAAGATAAATAATTCAGAAAAAAAAGGAAGTGTAATAATATATCTGCCTTGTTGCAAATTTGATTTTATCTCGCACATTTTACCAGTTTTAATCGTTGTTTTATGTTTTGTGTGTAAACAGAAGCTTACTCAGTTGATAGGAGTTGCGAGAGCTGCCTAAAACCCAAGTAGATTGTTACTAAGTTATATTAATAACAAGTAAATCTACTGAAAAGAATTATGTGTCCTGTGGTTTTGCTTAAAAGGCTTCTTATTTTTTATCATGTAAGTCTTGCCCGAAGCTGAACAGCACAGAATGAAGGAGACGGTGAAGGTGAAAGATTTTCACAGCATTACTGGCCAAAGGCATTTTGCTACATGCCGTGGCTAAGGAGAGCCAGTGGGGACCAATCCCCACCATTTTTCAATGTTCTCTTTGCTTCAGGTTCTTGGGATAATAGATATACTACACTTTCAATCCAAATTCAGTGATCCCAGCTATGACATCACTGAAGTCTAAGTCGCCTCCAATACCTCAGGACTGTGAACTTACTACCACTCTGGGCAGTTCATTTTGTGGCACAAGTCAAATTGCTCAAAATTCATTCCTCTTTTAGCATCAAAAATGGGTCAACATATAATCACTTCTGCCTATTGTTTTTACTTTTACGTAGACAAACAAAATACGTGTAACTGTTTTCCTACATCAGAGCCTTCAAATGTTCGATAGTAAGAAACAAATACACCCATTCCCTTCCCCCAGGAATCTAAATTTTAAATATCCTCAGACATTCCAATTCACTTTTCCTGGGCTTAGTTTAACTTTTCTGGTTTGTTTGTTGTTTTTTATGATTACTTTTGTTATTTTTTGTTTATCTTTTTGCTTTGTGGTTAAATTTGTTTGTTTTACATAAGCACTTGGCCCAGGTTTCTCAAAACATTGAAGTTAGTTTAATATGTAACCTTTCTTAATGATATTTCTGTAGCAAGCATAAGCATTTAAATCCGTGTAAAATTGAAGCTAGCTGTCACTTACTATATCATGGCCAAATGGTGAAGCAACTTTGCATAAGTGAAATATTACTTGTTACAGGAAACTTTGAATTTCATATAAGTATATTTTATCTAACTTTTCGGTTTAGATAGAAGACAAAAGCTCCAATGGCTACAGGTTATAGCTCAAGTCATATGCCTCCTGTTTTCTTCTAAAGGGTTACTTCCAAGTTAGTAACAATTAGAATGTATATCTTTATGTAAACAATGCCAGCCCCTTTCTCAAGGCACACCATTTAACACATATTTGTTCTGTAAGGGCATCAATGGACTACATTACCAAGATAACTTCATGTGGTTCCAATGCTATGGGCCAAGAACACAATGTACTCTCATCTTTTCAAGATCTGAATAGGAACCCAAGCATCTTCCATTCCTTCCCCAAAAACCCCACTCTGGATACGTGGGTGGAATTTTCCTCCATACAGCCCCAAAGCAGTTGTTTCTGCATCTTAAAGCAACCAGTGGACAAATCTAAGCAAGTAAAAGTGAGGGCACTGTATTGAGGTGAGGAGGGAAAATTAGGGATTAGGGTTCTAGGTTTGTGGAATGGAAAAAGTCTGATATATTTTGACTGGGTAAATCTACCAGGCCAATTACTGGGTAAATCTACCAGGCAGATTTACCCAGTCATACTTTTCTTTTTCTGTGGCTGCCAGAATATAGCCTACCAAATCCCTTACCTACTTTCTTAGGGGAATGAAATGCAGTTTCGAGTACAGTCTTTTTTTTTTTTCTTCTTGGTAATAGTAAACAAATAAGAAATAAAGCATTTAGAGAAAATGTACTCTGATCCTCCAGTTCCTGATCACTTTCCTTCTTAACACTCCATAGGCAAGAGAAAAGTGAAATAAACATTAACCATAGATTTCCTCAGTAAAAGGATTAAAGGAAAATGTATTTACATGACAGAAAAAAAAACCCCACAAGATTCTGGCTATTATATTCTGAGTTCTCAGAACTGGAGAGGAGGAAAGGTTGAAAGTCTCTGAGGGTAGGAGTGAAGACAGGGGAAAGGCTTGAGGGTGCTACCAAGGAGACAAGCATTGGGACACAGAAAGCCAGGGATAAAGAAAAACAAGGAAGCTATCATTCTTATACTTGACTCTCTTTCTCTCTGGCCCTAGGGCCGGGTTTGTTGTTTTGTTTTGTTGTACTAACAGGAGGATCATGATTACCTGCCTTATATAACCTCCAGTGTTGCTGTGAGAATCAAATGAAACAATTAAAGTACCTTGAAAATTGTAAAGCATGGCACCAATATATTATTATTATTACTTGACTCTAAAGTCTTGTTTGGTAAGAAAACAAAACAAAATAAAACCTCAATAACTGTTTTTGGTTTTTTTTATATTTTTATTTTTGAAACGCAGATATGAAAAGCAGAAATAGACCCTATTACCAGGATTAAATGAAAAACTCTCACTGTAGAGTTTTAATATGAGATAATCAGAGTGGAAAAGAAACCGATGGTGATCATCTACATTAAATAAAGTTTGTGGGCTACTACGAAAAGGTTCTCTTTTACTAATACTGTAACGTGCACTGTGTTATTACAATGTTTTAAGTTTTATGTTTTGCTATCGTGTAATTATGATATATTAATGCTTTATAAAATTTAAAGTAATTAAATAGCAACTATGCTTATTAACAGATTAATTGAGGGACTACAGATTCACTAAGGTAATAAAGGTAAGCAAATTCCTAACAAATAAATGTTTTTGTAGAAGTTGACAAGAGCTTAACTTAATTAGAGTCTAATATAATTTAAGAAATTGAACTGTTTATATGACAGAATTAAATATAAAACAACAGAGTGGACATGGTGCCTCATGCCTATAATACTGGCATTTTGGGATCCCAAGAGTTCAAGACCAGCCTGGGCAACATAACAATACCTCATCTGTACTAAAAATACAACAAAAAAATTTAATTAGCTGGGCATTGTGGCACATGCCTATAGTTCCAACTACTGGAAGCTGAGGTCACTTGCACCAGGGTGTTCAAGGATGCAACAAACTAGGATTGTACCACTGCACTCCAGCCTGGGCAAGAGAGCAAGATTCTTTCTCAAAAAGATAAAACAAGAAAATAAATAAAACCACAACAAAACCTGTATCTTTGCTAATAGCTAAACTTAAATTTGAGAATCTTTGAAGCACAATTAGGCATTAAAAACAGCCCTGGAATTATGCACAATGACTTGGATGTCTTGGTATCATTCATGGAATACCAACCAAGACATACGTTCTTCATAATTTCTTCAAAATGCTAAAAAGTTGACTGTGTTATTAAAATGGCTACCAAGATAGAATGTTGCCTTCTTGTGGTTGACAGTTTAAGAAGAATCATCTAATTAATAGAGAATAATATGATTTTTTTGGTACAATGCAAGTTTATAGATTTCACAGAGTGGATACAGTATTTATGGTCCTTCTTTCACCTTAGGAGTCATAATGTTATGTAACTCTGAACTTTGAAACTTGAACCTCTATAAATATATGTAAAATGCTGAAATATAACCCTAAAAGTATAAATATAGTTAGGCTTTTCTGATGAAGCTGGAAATGAAGAGTGAACTGGCTTAGGAGAAGACAGAATTGGCCTGGGTTCTAGACATGCGGCTTTGGGCAAGTAACTTCACCAGCTTGATCTCTCTTTTTCTTATGTGCATAATCGGGATAGTAAGATCTCTTAAACAATGCTACGGTGAGGATTCCCAATGACAACAGGAAAGATGCCTAATTTCTGTCACCTGGTAAACACTCAAAAAATTAATTGCCTTTCTCTTAAAATCCAAACCTCTTTAAAAGAAAAAAAGAATCCACTATTTTAAAAACAACTTTTTTATGTGATTACGACATGTCTTCTAGAATATCTAATTTTTATTTAAAAGACATTTTAATGCATACACATTTTAGAACTCTTATCACATTCACTGCATGCCGAGTAACTGTCGGGGAAGAGGTTATTAGATGAAAATAAGTCTGTTGTAAAAGATTTCCTTGCAATTACTTCACTGCCATTATCCTGGCCACACGCTCATGCAGCTTTTCAAATTAATATGCTTAGATTACTGAGCCAGTAATCAGAGCAGTGGAATTCTATGAGGAACTCAATTACTAAAGAAAATGATCACTCAAGCATTTGAGAAATTGGGGCTACATATAATTTTGAATAGTGGATTATTATTGATATTATGGAAGTATTCAGTACAAACATTTGGACATGTAGCACCAGAATAGTGTTTCACTTTATATACATATGGTAAACAGAACTAACTCCTTGCTAATATTTCTGCTAAATGTTATTCTGCCTAGCTGGAAAAAATCAATCTTGAAACCAGTACTTAAAAAAAATAGGGAGCTGATTGCTTGAATAAAAATTGGATTGTTGACTCACATTTAAAATAAACTATTTTAATTTTTCTACTTCAGATAGAGTAATCCTTTATAGACAAGAAATACCTATCCAATGAAAGCGAATTTGAGAATTTTTGTCATTGTATTCTCGTATCACAAAACTGCTTAAATCCTTTCATCATTGCATTTCAATTATTTCATCACCAAAAGAACCTCTTTTGACTAGATTATTATGACATTCATGTACTATGTTTTTACTCATTTAATAATTTTTAATCAGGCCTTTATTTTCTCCAAATTAGCCATCATTCTATCTAAGCCCAGTTGCTTTTGATGAAAATTATTTTTCTAATTCTGATTTTGATCTAATATTGAAAACAAAGACTATTTTAAGAATGCTGCTATATCTTTTTTAAAAAGCATGGCAGTTAGGAAAGGTAGTGTGGGGAAGGGTATGAGCTTGCTATGCTTATTGCTCTTTGCTCTGTACTGAGGCAAGCAGTAAAGAAAAATCATCAATATCATGATACTTTCTAAGAAATCCAGCAGTCATCAGCTGTGTGGCCTTGAGGAAGTGACTTCACCTCTCAAAGTATAATAATACAATAATGACAATGACAATAACGATGATGATAATGGTGGTAGTAATAATGTAGATGTTATAAACACAAAGTAAACAAAGTATAAAAGTGCTTCAAGAGATTATTCTGATTATTGTCAGTTATATTTTTTAGAATATCAGTTATTTATCTTTTGGAGCCATGTACCACACCGAAAATATGCTGAAAGATTTGGTCCCTTTCCCCAGAAAAATGAGTATATATGCAGATTGAAAACATTAATAAAATCTCAGAAATCCATGGCTTTTCTAACACCTCTTTATTGACTGACGTGTTGAAGAACTACAACATGGTAGAAGTCACTGGTTGCCCAGTCCAGAGCCATACCCATCACACCTCACGCCTTAGTTTGCTCTGTCTTCATCAATAAATCCTAAAGTGTTCCAGTATCCATCAATTCATATGAATTTCCAGAATATCGTAAGTCAACATGTGTATGACACTCCTCGGTGAACTGTAAACTGACTTTTTTCCCTCTCCTGCTGGATGTGAAAAAGGCAGCATGCTGTCACAGTTGCTTTCAACAGCCATCTTATGACCACATGAATAACTACACCTAAGGTGAAGCCAAAGGTGTTAATGGCAGGTAACATAGTTAAACTTCTAGAAAAGTAACCCATATTACTCTAAACTTAATGTTATATTAAATAAGAAATTATCTTTACACATCCTTGAAGTCTCAGTTCAGACATCATTTACTTGGTGACGATGTCATGGACTGAACCAAGAGGAAAGAGTCTGTCGGCCTCTCACTTTGAAAACATCTAATGTATATAGAGCTTTATTATTTAACCCAATCATTGTGTTTAACATTGAGAGTATAATGAAGCCATGAACAGCTTAGAGGCAGAGGTGTTTTTTTTTTTCTTTTTCCTTTAGTTCATTATATTATTGCATTAACAGAACAATGCCTGCTACATAATAGGAATTCTACATCTGTTTAGTGGATCAGTGAATAATAGAATGTGACTGATTTTGAAAGACATAAATGAAAAAAAAAAAGGTGGATCTTGTCTACATTTTACTGAATCTGATCATTAGGATTTTGGTACGAATCCTTTCTTGTTATGATAAGATTAGACAGAATTCTTCATAAAGGCACAATAGCAAATAATGTTCATATCAGGTTTTCAAAAGTGGTATCAGTTACTTGCACGGGAAGAGGGGGAAATACTACATTCAGTTTTACAAAATTTATGGAAGAGGAACTTTAATAATTTGGGGAGATGTCCAATTCCGAATATTCAGTATGGCTCAAAATTTTTTCCTCTTAAGTTCTGGTATAACATTCATAAAGAAAAGTACACAAGTCAGGATTATACAGTTTAATTAGTAAACACTGATCACATCCATATAAACCATTGCCCAGGCCAATAAGTAAAATATTATAAGCAACCCAAAAAACAGTCTGGGCCCCTACCTTTAGAATGCATTTGTAGTACTTAAGACTATTGGAGTTCCAAAATTACTAAAAGTAATGAATCATAAATTTATGTATATTACATGTTAGAAATTTTACTTATTTTTTGAAGCATGCATGTTAATCATTCTTAATATACTTTCTCCTGTTTAATCTCTTATAGACCTCAAACTGTAGTGATTCTTAGGAGAGTGAAATTCATGAATATAAAGGTAGTCCATAAAATGTGATTTGTAGATTTTAAATCTGAAAAACATTCTCATATGCACTGTATTTAAATTTTGTCACTGTTCTATTTGATTTGCTTATCTCTACACTGAATGAATTGTTTCTCTAAAGAGGATGGGGAAGCTTTCCCACTTAGGAGGATAAAACTGAGGGAAATGAGAAATATAATAAGAAAAAGAGATTCAAATCTTCTGAAATTGGTTAATTGATTGCCTGACAGTTACAACAGAAATGCTTTAAATCTGAAACTCATCAATTCTAGGCTCTGTTTTTCTTTTCTACTTAATTAGAAAAAAATAAAACATAAATGCATTCTTGTTTAGTTAGAACTATGGGGAAATGTATAGGAAGTTGTAGGCAATAAAGTGCCAGCTGCTTATTTGGTGCTAAGTTTATCAGAGAGTTTAGAATTTATCATTCCTGTGTATTAAAGTTTTATGAGCTGCTTAGGAGAGGATGTAAACAAAAGCCATGTTATCAAAACTGGGTTAAAATGCAGCACAGAGATAAAGGTGTGAAATGGAGTATCATTACTAACCAAAGGTGCGCTTTTGGGTTAGGGGGAGGGGTGTATACTGACAAACAATTACAGGAAACATTTTTTCCATATTATTTTCCAAATGAAATTGTTCATAATTTTATCAGTCTAAGTATTTGAGAACAAACTACACCTATTACCAAGACATGCCAGATTCAGAGTTCTGCCTGTACACCTTATACAAGATGATAAACCTCCAATAAGCCCTTAAGAACAGAGCTGGAGGCCCAAACAGTCAACCAAATTATGCTGTATTTTATCCGCCATAGCATAAATACAAATTGGGATGCTTTTAAAATCCAAATTAGTTCTATATACGCATTTGAAGGAAAATGTTGGTGAAGAAATGTATCTATAAAACACTTCAAGTCAAAAAGCAAAAGTATATCAACTAAAAGTTTATGTAACATGATTCTTACTGGTTTTAGATCATAATTATCATCCTATATTATTTATATTCATATCACTGTTATCTTTCTCTGACAAATAATTCTGAAATACAATACATTTTAAAGTTATGCAGGATTTAAAGACCTTGTCTTCCTGGATTAAGAAAATGTGGCACATACACACCATGGAATACTATGCAGCCATAAAAAAGGATGAGTTCACATCCTTTGTAGGGACATGAATGAAGCTGGAAACCATCATTCTCAGCAAACTATCACAAGGACAGAAAACCAAACACCACGTGTTCTCACTCATAGGTGGGAATTGAATAATGAGAACACTTGGACACAGGGTGGGGAACATCACACACCAGGGCCTGTCGTGGTGTGGGGGGAGCGGGGAGGGATAGCATTAGGAGATATACCTAATGTAAATGACGGGTTAATGGGTGCAGCACACCAACATGACACATGTATACATATGTAACAAACCTGCACATTGTGCACATGTACCCTAGAACTTAAAGTATAATAACAAAAAAAAAGGACCTCATCTTTAAGAAAATACAAGAAGTTTGATAATAAACTTAAAAAATATGCTCATTTAAATAAAAGTTTATCTTTCTCCTGGCCAAATATTTGGTGAATTACTTACAAAGATACTTTCAATGATTAGATTCCTCAGCTAAAAAAAAATTCACTTGAATACGCTATAGCCCAAAAGCTCCTTACATTATTTTCATATCACATGGAGACAGAGCATTTCATATCACAGTGATGGGTATGTTTTTTACTTTTTATAGAAATTCTATTTTATATAAACATAGATGCCCTCAGTCCCTAATGCATAACCCTTTGTACCAACCTGGGTTTTGATTTTCATGCTGTCCCAAAGTTGCAGATGTGTTCATGACACAGCTGCATTTGTTCCTTCATCTTGTTCAGCAACCTTTTGCTAAGAAACTACCATATTTAAGATTTCTAATCGAGATCCAAAAGAAAAATGCGTGTGTTTGCTGTGTGTACATGTGCACATGTATGTGTGTGTCTGTAAAGATAGAGAATGGCTGAAAATTTACGGGTTTTTAAATTATTCAAAAGAGGAATGAGGGAATTCTAACAGCTATGATGCAAAACAAGATTCTAATAAGTTCCATGCCAAGTAAAACAACTATTCATTGAGATGTTAATAGCCTTGGTACTTTATAATGGAAAAAGAGAGATTAAGCAATTAGCCCATGGGTACACAGTTTCTCGTTTGTAAATACTGATGACACCACCATCGGCTTCATGAAGTTTTTGAGATGATTAAATGAGTTAATACATATGAAGTATACTTCTGGCTACATGAAAAACACTCATTAAATAACGGCTATTATTATTGTTACTAATGAGAACACTGAGCACTGTTCTGAGTACCATATTATTTAACTTGATCTTCACGATAGCCTACGTAGTAGGTAATATTATTCTAATTTTACAGATGAGTAAATTACGAATTACAAATATAGGCAACTTGTCCAATGACACAGAGTGTGTACATGCTGGAAATAGAACTTCAATAGACGCAATCCAAGGCCTGTTCTCTCAAATAATAACGGACTCAGAGACTAAGGACACAGATACTCTTGGAGACTAAAGCAGAAGCTAAGTATTAACAAGAAAAGAACCCAGAATCAGTTAGTGCCGAAGGCAGCTCCAGATCTACGTTTTGCTTGATCTCCTGATCTTGAATTCCCTAAGATTCTAAAACCAAACCAAAGTTATGTCATTGTTTATATAAAAGATATAATAAAGTTAAACATTAAGTGGCTCTGGGGAAGAGGAAGTGACTGCAAGTGGGCACAGGGGATCTGTTTTGGGAAAATAGTCTAAAACCCCCTTTAACAGTTCCTTTTTTTTCTTCTGCAGGGGAGAGAAATGTTCTAAAATTAGATTCTGATGTTAATTGCACAATTCAGTAATAAAAATTATTGGATTGTACACTTAAAATGGGTAGATTTTATATGTAAAGTATGCCTCCAAAAATTGTTATTTTTAATTTTTGAAAGAAAAAAATAAGGCATAGACACTCTTTCTGCTTTATTCAACCCTTTAATTCTCAAATTGGACCTAATGATTTAGTATTTGTCATCTAAATCCATAACAGTTTTCCAGTTAACAAATGATCCTAAAATCTAGTGTCTTAAAACAACTTTAAAAAAAAATGCCACAATTCACAATTTGTACAGGGCTACACTGGGCATTTCTTCCATTTCTCAAGTCATTTAGGAAACTCAGTGGTACTCATCTGGCAGATGGGTTGGTTTGGTGGATTCAAGATAGCTTCAATCATGTTTGGAACCTGGGCTCTTAGGGTTCAAAGACAAAGACTATCAGCAAGGAGCACGTACCTGAGGCCTTTCTGTGCAGCTTAACATTGCCAGAAGGCTATGGCCTCATAGTAGTCAAACTATTAATGCAGTAGCTCAGAGCTCCAAGTGTAAATGTTTTAGTGAATAAAGTGGAAATTGCATCATCTTTGATGACCCAGACTTGTATATGACATAGCACCACTTGTGCTATAATCCATTATTCAAAGAAATCACAGCCCTCCTAGATTCTATAAGTAAGGAATTTTGACTTCATCGTGTTGGGGAATAACAAGGTCACACTACAGAGTAGCATGTAAACCTGGAGATATTATGGTCATCATTTGAAAATATGTGTCATAATAGTTTATGATAATAATCACCATTAACAGAGGATTCAGAAAGGTCTATAATTCTTTAAAACTCAAATATCTGAAACACTGAGGATTTCTCATACCATATAGTATGTAGGTTAGTAGGAATTTGTGGGGAATTCATACTAATTTTCCCATACACTTCAAGAAATATATGCAAGAAACCTCCTTTTGAGACAAATCTAAACTTTTAGGGTATAAGAATAATTATACACAAATTTCCCTTGTGCTATTTTATATGGAAACATTCAGTTTACATAAAAATTTAGTTTCATTTCCTTTTAGTTTGTGATTCTAATGTGGCAGCTGAATACAGCTGTGAATTCTCTCCTTATAAAACATTTGGTGCTGACTAGGTCCGTTTTTGGACATGCATTTTCTGAACTGAACTTGATATTTGATAACTTTTGCCCCAAATAACAAAAATTTAAACTACAATCATAAATGCCTTATATTTATCCCATTTTAGTGAACATTTTGGAGCATGTGAGAGAAAAACATTGTACTAAGAACTACTTTAATTTAAAACCACTTGAGTTGACTGAGAGCTTGTTATTTCTTCACTTTAAAGTTACCAGACAACTTAATAATGAAGGAGTAACTCAGTATCATGTGAGTTTAGATCTTATTTTGCCATCTGCAATGAATAACAAAGTATTAAAAAGAAGAGAGGAAGAAAAAAAAAAACTAGGCCCCTTGCCTGAAGGACAGGATAATTCACACTTACTTAAAGAATGTCATTTATAGGATTTTCTCACAGCAACTTGAGACTATAGAATTGCTTTTTTAGCTTTTACACACAGTCATTAGCAATTTATAGTGCCAGAGAACACTGTAATGGAAAAAGAGTATGATAAAGTATGAAAGTTCATTGATTACATGGTCATAGCCTACTGAGGTTTGATTTAATTTTTAAAGAACAATTTCTGTTCTGTTCCCACCTGTTGAAAACACTTTGAATTTTTACTCATATAACCCAGCAGTTCTCCACACTGGCTATATGAGAATCAAATTGGACTTTTAAGAAATAGCAATGTCAGGCTCCAGCCCTAGAGATTAGATTCATCAGGTGTAGGAAACGGCTTAAAGTTTAAAAACCTCCTTCTATGATAAAAGTGGGTAGCCAGGTTTGTAAAACAGTGATTTAACCTGTTACTGTTTCTGCTGGCCTACTGTCACTTACTTCTGAGAAAAACTGTTGTCTAAATATTTATCAAGATAATTTATAAAATCTTGAATCTAACCCAGTCAGAAAAAAAGGTCCCTGAAGTACCTCCAATCCTTTAAAAAGAGAAAAATCCATCAGTCAGTATGCTCAAATGACAACAAACTTTTAGTTACTTTAAAATTCACCAACTGTTCCAGTGTTACTGGGGATGTTCTAAAAGAGTACACTGAAATCAAAAACACCTGGCTATAGATCAGTCTCTGAAGTTCCACCCCAGTAACCTTTTCCACAAAGTGAGTTAGATGAAGGAAATTAACAGTCATGGTTGAGAAAACAAACTGAAAGACAAACATTTCAACAAGGGAGAAAAGACGGAGTTTAAGCTTTGATATGGCCACTAACAACCATTATGTGATCATCCATGGGTCACTTAGGGCTTGCTGGATACCGTATTCCTCTGAAAAATGAGGGGTTGAGCTGTATCTATGTTTTTCTTGTTTGTTTGTTTGTTTTGCTTTCTGTTGGTCATGGTGAAAGTGTTATGAGTTAAGCAGTAGAAAACACTTTCCAAACAAAATACATTAAAACAACATACAAGATTAGCGGGCTAGCCGTGGTGGCTCAAGCCTGTAATCAACAACACTTTGGAAGCCCGAGGCTTGCTGATTGCCTGAGCCTAGAAGCTGGAAACCAGCCTGGGCAACAAAGTGAGACACTGTCTCTATAAAAAAAATAAAACAAATTAACCAGGCATGGTGGTGGATGCTTGTGGTTCCAGTTACTCAGGAGCCTGTGGTGGGAAGATTGCTTGAGCCAAACAGATAGAGGTTGCAGTGAGATGAGATCACACCACTGCACTACAGCCTGGGTAAGAGAGTAAGACTCTGTCTCAAAAACAAATCAAAACAAAATACAAGATTAGAGTTGTTCTGGTTGATCAGTAGATGGGGGCATGTGGAGACCCATCTATCAACCCTCTTCATTCACCAGCTGCTCTGCCTCTGTATTCCTACACTAATTGCATTTTTAGAGATAACTACTGTGTAATCTTATTTTCAAACTTTATGTTTTAGGCATGGTTCCTAATGACCTCTTAAAGTACAAATATTCCTAAGAACTAGGAGTTCCTACTGGGTAGATTTTACCACAAGTGTGATTACCGTAATGGGTAGAATCATATATATGAGATATATAAGATATAAGATACATCTATATATATATATATATATATATATATATATATATATATATATATATATATATTTCATAAGAATGCCCATAACACTTAATCAGTATATGAGTTTATGTATTTAATTTTGTATGGGCATATATAATTTACGTGTAACACTTATTGACAGACCACATAATGATGTATATGCCACATATGGAATATCTACCATCTCAAAGCAACCTGAAATATAATTTCTAGTTTCTCTCATTTTACATTAGGAAACATAGGCTCAGTGAGGTTTATTAATTTGCCTGGGGTCAACAAGTAGCAAGTGGTAGCTACAGTATTTGAAACCAGAAGGATCTGAAGCCAAACTATGTGCTTTTTCCTGCAATATTAAAATACCTCCTATTGTATCAGTAAGTTTCCCATATTTGTAAGTAGGGAGAAGAGTGGGTTATGGCTTGCTTCCTGATGCTTAACTGGGAATCATATCAAAACTGAGGATCAATTGCCCCACATTCCAAGGATATGGTGCAGTGAGCAGTGTTTGGAGAAATTGGGGATGGAAAAGTATAGTTAGCCCTAAGGCTTCCATCTTGCCACTCTCTCTCATTATGAGATATCTGTAACTAATGGTGTGCATGTGGTGTGTGTGGGTGTGTGTGTATTCTTCTCCACATAGCAAAGGAAAGGCCAGAATCTTTGTACTTTTATTTTTCAGGATCCTGCATGTTTGCTTGTATGTTTTTCCTAATGATGTAGCTTTTCCATCTCTTGAACCAAAGAGAACAGTTAAATCTTGAAATAACCTATTTCTATAAGTAATAGAAATAGGTCATTATAATATAACTAGTATGAATAATACTTTTGTTGACTTAAGCATAGTCATACAACTAACTAGTATATAAAACTGAGAACGTCTCAATGCTGACATTGCTGTGTTGGGGAAATCTCGCAACCCAAAACTGTACACACAAAAAACATTAACAAACAGTAATAAAAATTTTTAAATAAGAAAGCAACTTAGAGAAATCGATTCCCTCTCCTTCAGTTTTTATATCATAAAACTAGAACCCAGGAAGATAGAAAAAATGCATTTTTAAAGGAAATAACAGATTCCAATCTAAAGCATTTTTCTATTATATACTGTAGCTAGAGATAATCTTACTAAACTCAATCAATTAGTGTGTATGACTGATAAGAACCTAACCCTCTCAGAGAAGTACAGATTTTAAATACAAATCTTCTTTTTGTTAACTATAAACTCTTTTGAGGGCAAGGATTCATGTTACATACTTTTTTTGGTCATTTTTACATAGTAATTTACCTCTGGTATTAAATAGGAATTTATTTGACTAATAACAGAATCTTAAACTAAAATACAGGCTGTAATTCAATATTTAAGCAGAATTAATTCCATATTCTGCTGGAGAACTGCTCCAGAAGATTCCCCCAATCATACTTCCTATTGCTGTCTTGGGATAGGATTAACCTGCCTATGGCTTTTTTTCCCAGAAAAATTAACTAATAAGATAAATATAGCTTGTCTCCTCAGTAGTGATATGGTTTGACTGTGTCCCTACCCAAATCTCATCTTAAATTCCCGTGTGTTGTGAGAATTCAACATGAGGAACTGGGAAGGACCCAGTGGGAGGTAACTGAAACATCGGGGCAAGTCTTTCCCATACTGTTCTCATGGTAGTGAGTAAGCTTCACAAGATCTAATAGTTTTATATGGGGGAAGCCCATTTCGCGTGACTCTCATTCTCTCTCCTGACACCGCCATGGGAAAAGTGCCTTTTGCCTTCTGCCATGGTTGTGAGGCCTCCCTAGCCATGTGGAACTGTAAGTCCATTAACCTCTTTCTTTTGTAACTTGTCCAGTCTTGGGTATATCTTTAGCAGCAGCATGAAAACGGACCGATACAGTAGTAACTATTTAAATTATTCTGAAAAATGCCTCTATAAGCCTGAGGGCAGTAATCATGCCACTACTCTGACTTCACTCTTTCAAATCAAATATAGATTATTCTAAATTTATTTTATTTGTCCTACTTTAAAAATTTATAATTAATTAATATCAGTAATGCTTTCATTATTATTTTATTATTCTGAGACTCTTTCCAAGCATTCTGGCATTATTCTTATGATCCACACAGATAGGGATGAAAAAAGTTCATTTCTTTCCTGGGTTGTAACTCAATCAGCCTCTTCAGTTCCAAAGATCGGTGGTCTTTTTGATCTTGAAACTTAGAGTAATAATTTAAAGTTTAGAAGAACTGGGTCAATGAAAAGAATGGCTATTTGAGTTTCTTTGTGGTACAGTCCAAAAGAAAATCTGAGGGTGTTTTCTCTGCCAAAAAATCACTACAAGCTGTGATGTAAACCATTGAAAAGGTGAGTAGTGATTTTTCCCCTTCTTAGAAATTCTGCAAAGATGAGAACATGGGTATAAAAGAAATGGATATAGAATTTAATAGTAATGATCAGAAATGGAACTAAGATCATGACTCTAGCTTCTTTGGATAGAGAAATTCTAACAATCTCTAGAGAGGATTTGTGTTAGTTGGCTAAAATGAAAAGCACGCACGTGAACACTTGCACACATATGCTTAAATTCAGTAGATGGGTATAAAATATCAGAATTTACTCACTCATTCAAAAAATAATTTCTAAGTGCCTACGTCTGCCAGACTGAACCCTGGGAAAAACTTCCTGATTAAGAACCCTCATTCTAGTTGCCAGTGTTCAGAGTCCCAGTCCATCATCCTCTTCATTTCTTTTTGATCTGAAATTCCTGAATCCCGGTTGCCATAACTAATCCTCCAGAAATAGATCTAAAACCTGTCCACACAACAGCATAATCTGGGTAGATTTTAAAAATATATTTTCCAGGCTGGGCATGGTGGCTAACGCATGTAATTCCAACATTTTGGGAGGACAAGGCAGGAGACTTGCTTGAGCCCAGAAGTTTAAGACCAGCCTGAGCAACATGGTGAAACCCAGTCTCTACAAAAAAATACCAAAAAAAAAAAAAAAAAAAAAAAAAAATTTAACCAGACGTGGTGGCATGCACCTAAGTAGTCCCAGCTACTGGGGAGGCTGAAGTGGGAAGATTGCTTGAGCTCAGGATATTGAGGTTCCAGTGAGCCATGATCTTGTCACTGCACTCCAGCCTGGGTGAAAGAGTGAGATTTTGTGTCCCCAAAAAAAAAATTCCTTCCTTGGCCCACCTGTATATCTACTAAATCAGAACTCCATTTTGCAGGGATGGAGGAAAATGCCCTCTGGTCATTATGACACAGCTTGTTTGTGAATCAGAATTTTGGAGCTACTGATCTTGGGTTCACAATAATTCCTAAGAAAAAAACCTTCTTGACTAATTCAGCCAAGGCACCTAATACGAAAACCTATTAGTTTGTGCTCCACATGGAGTCAGATAGTGTCACTGCTATGTACATTAACATTACAAGCACACTGGACTGGAGGCTCAATGCAAAAATTAAAATTTCTTAATAATTCACTCACTTCAAATCATACCATCTTTCAATTTAAAATTCTAAAAAATCTTCAAATATTGGTACATGCAGACATTGCGCATATAGGAAAAAGACATATGAATGATTTAGCTTTTTGAGGTTATCTCAGTGAATTGATGATAACGTTAGCTAGAGTCAAATTATATTAATTATTTATCACTCTTAATTCCTCTCTCTTTTGCTCTCTTCATCTCTCTCTTCCTCCACTATTTTTCTTTAACTACTGAATTCCTACTTATCCTTCAATAGTCAGTTTACTTACAGGGAAGATTTTCTTTAAACCAGTAAATTGTAATCTCTATAGCATAAGACATATTTGAAATTTTGTTCATTGACATATATTCCCAGAGCAAGAACAGTGCCTTGCTCGGTACAAAGTAGGTACTAAATAATTGTTTAATAAGCGAATGAGTGAATACATGTATATATGTATGGATAAATCCTATAATTTCTATTTCTATAGCATCAAGGAATTGTTAGTTAAAATGTATTTGTTTGTTATTTGGCAGCAGCTAATTGTAACTAATATAGAATTTATTTTAGCACTCATCATATTGTGTTATAATTATTTGTTTCCTTGACTGGATCAAGTTATGCCTTGTTTTTATAAGTATTATATCAGTCTCATTCAGTGTATTGCATATGGCAGACATTCCATAAATGTTACTTGAATGAATGAATGAATATAAAAAGCTACCTCTCAAGATTCATATTTATTAAAAATCTGATGCCAATGAATTTAGATAATTTAGACATGATTCAGATACAGTAATTTAAGTGCTCATTTCATTTCATGACAACATTTTCTACTGGTTGAGAAAACATAAATTCCAAAGGAACATTATAAATATGTCTGGAGACCATCATTCATTTCAGTGCTCATATTTCATAATCAAGCAAGGAAACAGTTCCTAAATAGATCACTTTATCAGGGTTTATATTTGGATAAATTCTTGAAAAAAATACATTTTAAAGAAAACACTGTCTTTTTTTTTTTTTTTTTTTTTTGAGACGGAGTCTCGCTACCGCCCAGGCTGGAGTGCAGTGGCCGGATCTCAGCTCACTGCAAGCTCCGCCTCCCGGGTTTACGCCATTCTCCTGCCTCAGCCTCCCGAGCAGTTGGGACTACAGGCGCCTGCCACCGCACCCGGCTAGTTTTTTGTATTTTTTAGTAGAGACGGGGTTTCACCGTGTTAGCCAGGATGGTCTCGATCTCCTGACCTCGTGATCCGCCCGTCTCGGCCTCCCAAAGTGCTGGGACTACAGGCTTGAGCCACCGCGCCCGGCCAGAAAACACTGTCTTTTAATTTAACTTACTGCTTACCAGTTTTTACCATTACATTTTTGAATCCTGAATGAGAGCTACTCTGTAAAACATAAAATCCAAATATTCTCTACAGCGGTATATATGCCTCTGTAACCTTTTTAATGTTTCAGGTAGTATCAGTAGAGTCAGAAGTTATATTTAAACTGTAAAGGTTCTGAAATTGTATAAAGAGGAGTAACATATTTGAAGGGTCTCAAAATAAGGCATAGAGTAATTAAAAACCCATGTTATATAATACATAAGATTGATCTTAACAATACAAAATTGATATGTTTTAACAAATAATACATTTTGGAACAGATTACTGATTTTACTCATGAAGTAGTATGTGGGTTACAATATGATATGGAATAAAGAAACTAATGATTTGTAATTTTAAAAAGAAAGGGTAATTTTTTTAATTTAAAAAAATTTTAAAAATTGCATCTATGTCAAGTCATTTGGGAAGAGTGAAATAAAAATAGTGTATGAAAAACTTTATTAAGACACCCATAAGAAGATGAATTTTTGTTTGATTCAATTAATAATCATTATAAAGAATGCCATTTTATGAATTAATATGGAATAAACAAGAAAAATTTTACTTAAAATTTCATAGGAGACCAAGTAACCACAGCAATCGACTTTCCTTTGGGTTCAGATTAATCATGGCACTGTGAGCCAATAATTTAAAAACATAAAGAACGAGACACTATGAAATTCACAAGTGGAAAGAAGAACAAAGGCCATAGTGAGAGAGCAAGAGTATGATGCTCCCTTTTGTTAACTAGTGCTCCTTTCCTAATGTGTTCAGGAACTAGTTTTAATAGGCATTTCATGAAAAAGAAGTTCCACTGTTAATTTTTTTGAAAACTCCAAGTTGAGCAAAATTAAAAAGGTATCCGTAATTCAAGTCTACTCACAGCCTTTATTGTACAATGCCTAATATACAATTAGTTCTAAGTTACTAAACAAACTTTTGTTCAATGAAAGGGGAATAAAGTATGCAGGGTTTCTCATACTGCTCCAGTTTTTAAGCAAGCACTAGGGGAATTGGGGGATACATGGGTGGGGGAGTGTACTAATGTTCCACAGGAAAAAATTAAATTAGCATTAAATTTGTGTTTTACCATACTTCAATTTGTTTTTATTGTGTTTTTGGCTTATCTGTGACAGCTTTTCCATTAGCTTCCTTTAATTGAGGACTTGACTTGGTTTCTAACTTACAGCATTTAAATAATCTTTCTGCCTTCTTTTCATTAAGAAGTCATTATTATAGACTGAAGACGGTCTTACAAATATACCATCACCATTTGGATTTAAGGAAATTTGTCTACCTGATTTTTCTTTTACTTTGCCTTTACTTTTAGCATTTACATGAGTTCTATATTTTTCTTCCAGAAACAAAACTCTATCAATTATATATTGAAAGCTCATAAGCACAAAATACACTCTCAACCAATATTGGTTTGTAGGTATTTGATGCCAATGATACAATATTGTTTACTACGCTAAAAAGTCATTTATGACATAGAAGTACATTTCCTTTTTACTTTGATGGCCCTAAATCACAGACAAAATTTTAGTCTACTCTGAGGGCACCACACTGCACTGACCTCCCTGAACTGGCAGTGAAATGTTCTTTGCTTTTGTAAAAGATGTTCTTCTAAGTACTTCAGAATCATAGCAGGATTGAAATTTGAATAATAACATTTTAGTAGACTCATTCTAATTCTTCACTTTCCACTGAGATTACGCTTCCCAAATAGAAATAAAGTTTTCCTCAGGTCAGACACTTCTACTTGCAAAGCAATGTCTCTCAAACTCTAATGGACCTGTGAATGACTTGAAAGTTCTATTAAAATACAGATTTTGATTAAGTAGTTCTGAGGTAGGTCCTGCAATACTGCACTTCTTATAAGTCAGTACTGTTGGTCTATGGATCCCATTTTGAGTAACAAGATAGAAGTGCATAAAATATTACTGTTGACTTAGAAGCTAATTCCATCAGTTTCTAAGAAGTTTATTGTCTAATATCCAGCATATCATAACTTAACCATTGTGAATATATTTGTTATCTTTTTTTCCAATAGATTTGCTTAGATTTCTATTTTAAGAGTCAGATCTGGTCCAATGCTTTCACAGGAACTACAAATAATTTTGAGTTATTCTTCTGGAACACTGTTTTTCCCTAAGGCATTCTTCCTTTTATATCATTTGGTAAGGAACTTTTATAAAATAGGATTTAGCAACCTAATAAGCTGTGTTCTTGATCTATAATAATCTTTCTCTTGTGGACATAATGAACAAATTTATATAATTCAATGTAAAGCTGATTAAAATCACTCAGCACTAATGAGGATAGCTTTCAAGCCCTTTAAATGTATGTATTTATTTGTATTTTCTATGCAACAAATCAATCTGCCTTCACAAAATTGCAGATGGCACCTTTTCCTTTCAAACTGCTGGCTTAACCCCTCTCCCATCTCTATTACAATGTCGATTATACTTTAGTGTGAGTAAAAATCACCAGGGGACTTATTAAAATTGCTTATTCCATGCTCACCCCAGAAGAGTCTCATTCTGTATGTCTGGAGTAAAGTCTGAGAATCTGCATTTTGGCAAATACCTCTCACATATCTAATGCAATCTGAGTTTGGGAAACACTGTCTTAAGATCAGTCCAGACCTTAAGCAAGAAGCTTCAACATCAATCCACCCTTGCTACTTAAAGCCTGGTATTATTCCAACTTTGTAACTGAGCTTTTGCACTGTTTCAAAGGTTTTGTTTTCAAATATGCTCCTAATCTACAATTGCTCCCATTTGTTTGGGTCTTGTCTTGATAATCTGTCTGGTTTTGCCATTGCTCCTTGGATGAAGGACCTTAATTCATAAATCTTCTCTGGGGACTATAGCTTATCTTTCAAAGCAGACACTTTTGAGAGTAATATTGAATGCCATTAATAACTGTGCCAGGATAATTGAAATCAGCTGAAACTGTCCAGGACAGATTTTATGTCGTACTGATCTTGAATCCCAATCCAGGAAAAAATTTTTACCACATTTCAGACTGGTGGCAGATGGTTATCCACTTCTGAATTCTCCATCCAAGTACTATTCTCAGATAGAAAACTCCTACAGGAATTTCAAGTCAGACCTCTAGCTGTCACTCCTATGCTTTACTACCTTCATTCCACACTCTTCCATCATTCTGTTTTCTAGCAGACATGTCTGCTTAATGTCTGGCGGTGAAAATGACTGTCTTCTAAGACCCAGCACTACTGTGGCAGTAAGTTTCTTCCCAAATGGTCCCAAAGTGGTTCCTCTTGCTACAGATAATTGGGATATGAAAGACCATATGCATATACAAGGCAACATGAATTTGAGGTGGCTGTTTTAATTATCCATATTTGAAAGATCCATATATTTAATGTCTCATTATGATGAAAAATAATAGTTCAAAGTACATAAACACTTCACCAGAAAAATGTTTTACCTATTTTGTCATCTTTCTCTTAATGTCGTCACATGTGAAATAACTGATGCAATTCAGAGAAAACAGAGATGCACTGCACTAGAATATATAATATTTTTCTAGATATACCTACACAACTCATTGACAAGTAAAATCAAGCAACTGGACATTTATTTAGGCATTGCATCAACATTGAGTCATGTCCCTCTCCTCCAAGTATTGATTTATCTAATTATTCATAAAAGAAAATTCAGAGAAATAACTCTTTCCAATTTTAAAAGAATTAAAGTACATTTAAATAGATGCTTCAAACATTCATATGGAGAAATTCAGGACAACACATACAAGGTAACATGAGATTAATTATACAAATCATGAAGGAAAATAGACTCATTCATTCTTAAAACCACCTCATTCTCCTACCTACTATATTCGACTGGGTTTTTTAAAGATAATTAAGATGAAAATCTCACTTTCAAAAAATATTCCTAGTGCATTATTTTCTTAAATTTTAAGTTCCGGGGTACAAGTGCAGGATGTGCAGGTTTGTTACACAGGTAAACATGTGCCACAGTGGTTTGCTGCACCTGTCAACCCATCACTTACATATAAAGTCCAGCATGCATTAGCTATTTTTCCTAATTCTCTCCCTCCCCCAACCCCACCCCTCAACAGGCCCAGGGTGTGTTGTTCCCCTCCCTGTGTCCAAGTGTTCTCATTGTTCAGCTCCCACTTATAAGTGAGAGCATGCAGTGAGTGTCTGGCTTTCTGTTCCTGCATTAGTTTGCTGAGGATAATGGCTTCCAGCTCTATCCATGTCCCTGCAAAGGACATAATCTTGTTCATTATTTAAAAGAGTACAATAAACTGAGAATGTTTTAAAATGTAGTATAGTATTAGTAAATCATATACTCTTGGCTAACCTTACAGGTATGTGTTGTTTTTATAAATTAACTAGAACTGGTTTAACCCTAGGGTCAGGTTCAAGTGGTGTGCACCAGCAATCAGATTACAACTTGATGCAAATTTTGTCTCATTAAAAAAGTCACGCATCCCACCACTTCATTTGTAAAATAATTGTGTACCTGACCAAGGTCAGAGAATTTTCCCTCCGTTTCTTTCACTGAGTGAGCTCAACTTATTAAAATGCAGCTAAACTGTGAGAAAGATTAATTTTTTTTTCATTTGAGAAAATAGGGGACAGCAAACTTTTAAAAACTTGGAGGTTTTATAGTAATTTCTGATTTTCATGTTTAGAAAAAGAAATCACATTAAAAATATGCTTTTTAAAAAATTTTGAGGATACACTAAAATATTATTGTAGTCCAGAAAATCTGTATCCTATAATTCCTAGGGCAAAAGGGAAATTTATTAGTGTCAAAATACCTATAATTCCCAAAGTTATGATATAAATTTTAAAAAATTGTTTAAATACACAACATATGATGATGCTGTACTACTAGAAATGACAGAGCAGACTTTTTACTCTCTTCAAGATGCATTAACACTTTCATATTCCTAGTTCAAATTAATATTCTTTTTTTTTTTTTAGTACAGGATCTCGCTCTGGGCTGACGTGCAGTGGAGTGACCAAGACTCTGAATCTTCAACCTCCCAGGCTCAAGTGACCCTCCCACCTCAGCCTCCCAAAGTGCTGGGATTATAGTTGAGAGCCATCACACCCAGCCCAGATTCACATTCTGAATCCTCCAAGACCTCAAATTATTTTCAGGCACTTCTTTCTTCAATAGCAACGGTCCCCAACCTTTCGGGCATCAGGAACTGGTTTCATGGAAGACAATTTTTCCACAGACAGAATAGGGAAGATGGTTTCAGGATGAGTTAAGTGCATACAGACACTGTGTACTTTAATTCTATTATTACTATTCTATCGTAAAATAGGATGAAATCATTATACAAGTTACCATAATGTAGAATCAGTGGGATCCCTGAACTTGTTTTCCTGCAACTACATGGTCCCATCTGGGGGTGATGATAGACAGTGACACATCATCAGGCATTAGATTCTCGTAAGGAGCATGCCACCCAGACTCCTTGCATGTGCAGTTCACAAAAGGGTTTGCACTCCTATGAGAATCTAATACCACTGCTGATCTGACAGGTAGGCAGTCTCACTATGTTGTCCATTCTGCTCCCAGGTAATGCGAGCTATGGGAAGCAGCTGGCTGTAAATACAGATGAAGCTTTGCTCACCCGCTGCTCACCTACCTGTGGTGCAGCCTGGTTCCTAACAGACCATGGACTGGTCCATGGCCTGACAGTTGAGGACCCCTGTTCTATAGCTAAAATCCAATGATTTAAATATGAATACACGTTTGTCTATTAGATGCTACTAGTATTTTCCTAGGTGACCACTTATTTTTATCATCTATCTCAGTTAAGATTTTTAGATAATCACAATTGATTTAACTCAGTATTTATCAAGATCTTAAAAGGTATATGTAGGGCTCTTTGTTTTATTTCAGAGATAAATAATCACTGCCTCATCGCTATGTCTCCAAGTGTGTTATTTAATAAAATATTTAATCTTATTGGAAATCCTTTTATACTTTTTTCTCCACAAAGGACAAAGAGCTGATAATAAATAAAAAACAGAACTCCTTGTGGAAATTATAAATAAAATAAAGACTAATATTTGCTAAAAGAATTTGAAATGAGTATGCCAAAATATTTGCTATTACATAAAAATATAAGTATTATTATACAAGATATTTCTTTATTGTACTGAAAGATAGTACTAAGTATTATCTTAGAAATGAAGTTGACTTTAAACACGGTTTTCTTAGAAATCTAGTAATTAGCAATTTTGAAAATAATCCAGAAATGTCTTAAATTTTTTTTCATAAATTGTATTATTGGCATACGTATAGCCCCTACAGTGTTGTTCAATTTCTGAACTTTTTAGCTGCCCTTTATTTTTCTTACTATTTAACAATATTAGATTGGTTATGCTCCAGGAACAAATTTCAGTCCCTGGGTAATTATGCAGTGTGAACTTATTCACTGATTAGAATAGTTGTTGATTGTTCAATAGTATGAGGGATAGATGAGAGCTCCATCCATCATATTATAAAAGTATAGACTGTCTTTGTTTTACTAAATGACATATTAAAAACCTAATATATGTCCCATAAAATATTAATATAAGGCATTTTGTAATTTCTTTAGTTATTTCAAATTATATTGTAGAACATGAATAAACAGAGAAATCAAACTGCTCAAAATCTATCTTAATTCTTATCAGCTTGATCTCTGAGTTTAGCTTGGGTTTCAAAGGACCAGCATGGAGCTAATTGCAAGGGAACCAGTAGGTGTAGATAATCTAGAAGATGCTGTGAATCCTCTTAGAAGAGCAACTATAGTACTATTATTAAATAATCAAGATTTTATTTTTTAGAAATAATATGTTGACCAAGTATATAATAGAAAACTCTGGAGGGCTGGACGTGGTGGTTCAGATCTGTAATCTCAACACTTTGGGAGGTCTAGGCAGGAAGATCACTTGAGCCCAGAAGTTCGAGACCAAACTGGGCAGTATAGGGATATCTCATCTCTACAAGAAAAAAAAAAAAAAAAAAAAAAAAATCCAGGCATGTTGACATGCATTTGTGGTCCCAGCTATTTGGGAGGCTGAGATGTTGCTTGTATTAAAGAATTAAGAATCTCATAAATTTAATACAAGTAACATAAATGATTACCTGGTTGTGTCCCCTCCCAACTCTCATCTTGAATTGTAGCTCCCATAATCCCCATGTGTCATGGGAGGGACCTGGTAGGAGATAATTGAATCATTGGGGTGGGTTTTTTTCCGTGTTATTCTCATGATAGTGAATAAGTCTCATGGGATCTGATGGTTTCATAAAGGGCAGTTCCCCTGCACACACTCTCTTGTCTGCCACCATGTAAGATGTGCCTTCACTCCTCCTTTGACTTCCGTCATGATGTGAGGTCTCTCTAGCCATGTGGAACTGTGAGTCCATTAAACTTCTTTTTCTTTATAAATTACCCAGTCTCAGGTATTACTTCATAGCAGTATGAAAATGGACTAATAGAATGATGATGCTGGAAGTGTGATTTTTTAGCCTCACATTCATGAGAACAAAGCGATATATCTGGGTTTTCAATTATAAAGGGGAAAGTAATGTACCAACAGTAATTACTCATACCTGATCATCCCAGATATTATTATAACAAGCATTACACTTTATTTTTTACGTTTACTAGACTTCTCATCTCTTTAATAAATCATAAATCAACTATCTTATGGTTCCGAAACAATTACTTCCCATTATACAATACTGAAAGTTTGTAAACACATGTTAAAAGTACTATTCTTCTTATTCATATCTAACTTCTGATCTATGAATAAATAGGCCCAAACCTTTACATCTTCCATTTATGTGTTCTCTTTTCATCTAAACTAGTTGGATTTTTCCATTAATATTTAACTCAAGAATTTCTTTTTTTTTTCTCCTTGTCAGGTAACTCTCAATTCAAATGATCAACAATAAACCTCACTAAGCCTCACAATGCTCACCTAGAATTATGGTCTGAATAATTTGATAGAGTCTATTTTTTATTTCATCAGCCAGGTCATCAATGAACATATTTAATAACTGTATATGCCTTTGAAACATCATTCAACATTTCCTTGACCTGCTGCTGAGGCCCAAGCTAACATTAAACCACTAATAACACTCTTGAAACTTTATTCTATGTGGATCTAAGTCTCAAATAATTTCAACCACACACACCTCCATATCATGTGAAAATGAAGTCAATGCTGAGAGAGAGAAACAAAGTGTCTATTGCTTTAATCTATGCTTGTCACTGTGTCACAATCCAGAGTACTCAGGTGAAATTAAATTGTTAATTTTGTTCAGTCATTTTGATGCCGAAACCATAGGAATAACACATGATTTCCCTGTTAAAGTCGAAAGAATGCTATAAATCACTACATATTACAACATGGAACTCTAAATGCATTGAATACAACAGAAATTTATAACAGGATTTACTGAACAGGAAAGAGGGCCAAGAAAGCATAGATTCTGACTTGAATAAGTAAAATACCTAAAGAAAGAAATCCCTGTCATCTTATTCTAAACACATCACTTCAGCAGAATCCATCACAAAAACAAATCATCACATTAGTATTATTCATAGTTATTTGCAAAGTTTTAACAGATTAATGTCTTTTCCCATAAATACGGAAATAGTACCTAACCTGATTCAATAAATAGCTGCAAACATTTCACTGGTTGACTAGGTTAAATTTAATTTTACGTATTAATTTTTCATGTTTATCTCATATTTTATTTTTCTAGTTATATTTACTTTTACCAAAGCTTCATACTGTTTTTCATATCACATAGGAACTCATTTCTTACAATAAATAATATATAAGGAATAAAATGATTCCAATGCAAACTTTTTTCCATTTGCTTTATCTTCAAAGCAAACCCTGCATATTGTCTTCCAGAGAATAAACAATAAGAAATAATTTTATATTTATTTTACATAATTTGTTGTTAATGGGAAAAATTTAGGGGAAAAATATAGTTATATAGATGGGGCCACCAAAGAAAGCATTACATACACGTAGTTATTAATGAAATACAAAGGAATTAATGTCTCTAAGCTTAATGTTCAAAAATAAATGGTTAAAGCAAGTTTCTTGGCCTCCGAACTACTGACACCACACAGCTGGATAATTCTTTGCTGTGGGGGCTATCCTATGCATTGTAGAATATTTAGCAGACTCCTGGTTGGCATGCCAGTAGATCCCAGTAGCACCCCTCCTTTACCCGGTTGCAAAAATCAAAAATGGCTCCAGACATTGCTAAATATCCCCTAAGGCACACAACTGTTCCAGATTCAGAACCACAGGATAAAAGAGCTGTTAAATACAAAGATAGCATATATATATATATATGGCAAAGTATCAGCAAGTGGAAGAAATCCAAAACCACAAAAGTCTTGGTTATTTTATAATACAAAGAAAAATGTTTTTCCTTTTTTACCAATGCATCAGGTAAAAGAAACCACACCTTATTTCAACTCTAAAAACTCCTACTTTCATGCTGTATAACAATGCAGTTAAAATGTATTGCATCATTTAATTTACTGTCTCATGATCAAGTACAGACAGAATAGTAGAGTGTCTAAAAGTCTAAGAGCCCTGGCTTTCAAATCATAAAGACTGAGAACAAATCTAATTTTGGCAATTACCAGTTGTCAAATTTCAGTGGGCAGATAATTAAACTCTAAGACTATTTTGTTATCTTCAAAATAAGATAATGGTAGTACATCTCTCATAGGGCTGTTGCAAAAGTCAAATAAAATAATGTTTATAAAAGTACTAAACACATTGACTAGCATGTAGTGAGTAATCAAATTTAGCTATTTTGTTATTATTGCTATTCCTAATAGAGTTTTATACTTTATTCTATGGTTTTCAAAGTGGAGCAATTGTGCTCCCACAGGAGACATTTAGCAATGTCTGGAGATATATTTGGCTGTCACAACAGATGGAGAGGTGCTAGCTCAGATACATAGCTCTCTGATACTATGGCTTAATTTGGGTAAAGCTTTAAAAAATGGAGGAAATACCTAGACTTTAGCTAACTTGCCATAAATGTCATTTCTCTCAGACAGTAAGTTTTTATAATTTTGAAAGTGGCATGAAATTTAAAACTATATTCCTGGGTAAATAACTGGCATATAGTTATTCTCTATTAACAGCTAAATTTGAAATGATATCCTAAAGTCACATAAGGGTAGTTAACAAATAAGGTAAAATAAAAATTTTGTCAAAGCTGATTTTAAATGCCTAATTTAAATCATTATATGTAAATTTAAAATGTAAATCCTAAAATAATTACTTTTTCAGCTATAATTTCCCCAATCAACCTATTAATTTGGGTTCAAGATAAGTAACTGTCCAGTTCTGAGACCAATATATCTGGAAAACTGAAGGTCAGAAGACATATTTTAATTCTCCAAAAAAGATACAGAGATAAGTACAATGTATATTTTATATTATGTATCTATTAAGAAATTTAAGTTTGCAACTACATTTTAAAATGTGTATGCTATCAGAAGTTCATGTACTAGAAAGCTTATTTAAGGTGATAATCAGTAAGCTTTTTGCTAATATTAATTGTCTAGACAGTTTAACTTCCATTTTAGAAACACCCTCTCAGAAGTAGAGATAACCAGTTCTTTGTCACAGCAGATAAAAAGCTCACAGCCAAGAATACCAGAGCACTATTTTTGTCAGGTGCATATCAACATTTATGTTGTCACCCAAGGCCAGCAAAACATTTAACAGATCTGCTGTATCTACGTTTTCCAAGTATTTGATATCTATTTTTATATTTCCTCAATGATGCCCCCCCAAAAAAAGCCACAAATTGACAAAGAATGTGAAGTAAAAACATATTCTCATAAAGTCAAATACATAATGTCCAGATTTTGTGTTTATGTGTATGTGTTTAATCTAGTTTAAGGTGACTCAATTTCCAAAATCAATTCACACTAAACTTTGCTATCTTCCTTCATACCAAGCATTAAAACATGTTTTTAAATATATTTAAAGTTTTCATAAACTTTTCCTGAAACAATGATTTAAAAACACCAGCAACCATCATGTGAAAAAATATTATCAAGTTATATTTGATGGAGGTTTACTGGTTATGGGACATAGTATGTATTTCTGTTACAGCACTACTGCAATGTTCCATAACTTTTCTAGATCTATCACACAATATATGTTGAAACGTTAATGCACAGGAAGGAGCCTTTTGTAATTCTGAGCACCAAGGTACTTAGGAAAGAATGGAAATAATTAGGGACAGAAGGAAATAAATAATTAATAGACCTCAAAATGATTATTACTTTTATGAATACTAAGCCAAACTTACATTAAAATAAATATTTTTCTAGGCACCTTTGCAACAAAATTCTTTTTACTGTACTTATTGAAAATAAAACCATGTGGTTTCTGATATATGAATTAGCTTGTCTTTGGAGTTGGCAGAACATGAACTTGTCTGGCTCTGCCTTATCTAAAAGAGTCAGATCAGATAGGCCTAAGTGCTAACATTATAAGTCACAGTGTTGGGAAAAATGCTTTGGCAATCTTTCCAAAGACTTCACTCTCTCCTCATGGAAATAATAACATATTTCATTTTTGTAGAGATTTGATATGCAGATAAATGCCAAAGGAAGAAAAATGCAGTTAGATTTTGCCTTTAATTTACCAAATCTTCAACATATAAATTATGACCTATATAATTGATTATAGTTATTTCAGAAGTGTCCATGTTTTCTAAGACTTCCATTATTCTCTGCTGCTTTGCTTTTAGTAAATAATCATAACTTTGATAAGTGATTTCAAGATATTCCTAACTCCGTAATTTCAAAAAAAAGGGCATTGGGAATCACTAATATACCCAAAATGAACTCTGAGGAAATGACATATTGGAGCATTGGTTGGAATAGAAATAGTGTGACTTTACTTAATTGTTAGACTTCCTTATACAACTCTTTCCTTTCAGATCTGAAGAACTAATCCAGGTTGAGAATCCCTTATTTAAAATGCTTGAGACCAGAAGTGTTGCAGATATTTGATTGTCTCAAATTTTGGAATATTTGCAGCATATTTTTACCAGCTGAGGATCCCAAATTCAAAAATCGAATGATCATTTCCTTTGAGTGTCATGTTGGTGCTCAATAAGTTTTGGATTGGGGAGCATTTTAGATTTTGGATTTTGCATTCTCAACCTGAATATGAGAGAAATAACTGTCCATTTATTAATCTCAACATTTTAATTAATTCAAGATATAAAACACAAATAAGTTTTAGTGGTCTTTTAAGGGGGAAAGTTCAAGAAGCACTAACATTTTATAATATAAATATTTTAAAATAGAGTTTAAAGGCACCTCCAGTCCGTACAACTATTTTTATGTGAAATAGCATTCAATCCCTATTTTATAATTGTTGGATGGATGGAGGGGTATTTTGTCATTTCCTTTATAAACCAATTAACTAAAATGCTTAGTGGCAAGAAAAATTTTAGAACTCAAAAAGAAAATGAAATTTTTATTTTATAATCAAGTAACTCTCATTCAAAAATGTCACAGGAAAAGAAAGATCGTGATATTCTGTCATTGAAACTGAGCTCATACCCTTAAGTGAAACACCTGGGTGCTTCATTACCAAATTCATATCTTTCCTATTCTGAGAAACATCCTCCAAGAAGCTCACCTATTTTGGTAAGGCACCTACTTACAGAGTCAGATATTATCACATATAGCTGCTGGAAAGTGTGGCCACAATACCTCAAATATTATCACTTGCCACGAGTTAAAAAGTTTCCTCAAAATCAGCACAGGAAGATGAAAGTAAAGTTAAACACACACTCATTTAAAGAAGATGGAAAAGAAAAGAAAGGGATTCGTGTTATTACTTACAGCTAATAAGTAATGAGAAAGCGTTAATTGCGTATCAAAAAAAGAAGATAAACTATTGTTTTAAAACTCAAATCTGTAACACATCGTCACATTCTGAGAAGCAAGGTACACCTGTTACAGAATGTGAATAAATTATTTCTAAAAATAAAAAATGTAAAAATGGAAGAAAATAAACATCTAAATTCAGTGGACAGACTTGGTCGGAAATAGTTTCAAAGCCTCGGGCCACTGTGTACTGCGGGAACTGGTGGCATTACTAACAGTCTAGGTTTTCCTTCAGTGTGCACAGTCTGCCATTTCAATCACACAATATTCAGTTATCTCCTAAGCAAAACCTGCTTTTAAAAAATGATTCAAAACCTGCTCATAATAAAATTAATGACAGCCAATGAAAGTTCTGTAATGATAACCCAAGTCTTAGGCAAATAAGTAGGAGCTATCACTGGAATATTTAGTGAAGTTTTTAACCAAAACTCTACAAAATTCACATAAAGAAAAAGAGCAGAATCTATGAAGAAGGCCAGTCTGTGTGTGGTGGTCCTATAGGACCTCTGCTTTCACAGACATGATATGATTGTCAAGATTTTATTTAGAAAAGGATACGATGATTTGTGTCTCAAAAGTGGTGACACAAATATAAGTCTCATGAGGTTATACGTCACAAATTGTCTTCTGAAGATGGAGACATTAATTTCCATGTTTTAGAATAGAAGAGTTGTAATTGTTCACCAGCTTTTATACCTGGGCTGTTAATCACTAGTCACGTGTGGTATTTAAATTCAAATTTAAGTTAAATAAACAATATAAAACAAAGAGTTCAACTTCTTAATCACACACACACACACACACACACACACACCCTTCAAGTGCTTGACAACCCTGATGTGACTAGCGACTACCATATTGGACAGTGTACATATTGGACATTTCCACATATTGCGAAGGTTTATTGAACAACAGTTGTTGTAAAATGTATAGAATTGTTAACAGTTAGGAACACGTTTGGTAAAAGTAACAGAAAACCTGACTAACAGATTAAAATAAGAGTTCAGTGTTCTGTCATAGTAAATGCAGGGGTTAGCATTTATTGATATTGACCTAGGTGGGAACTGATGACTCCAAGAAAGCAGATTCTTTTAGTATTTCTCCTATATTATCCTTAGTGCTGTGAAGTCTGCCCTTATGCTTTTTACTTCCTGGATGTAAGAAGGCTGCTGCAGATACAGACATCCTTGCACATTCAAAACCAGAGAAAAAGTAGAAAAGGGAGTAGAAGTTGCAGTTATCCCTTAGTAAAGCAATTGCTTTCCTAAATTATCCCATAAACTTCCACTTATATCTCCTTGGCCAAAACTATGCCTTATAGTTGTTCTAAGAAATGTTCCCAAGAAGACGGGGAAAGCAATCCCAGCAAAATCAAGGTTCTGTTAATAAGCAAGAAGTGGAAAATAGATTTTGAAGGGCAACCCACCATGCTCATCACAGTTTCCTTAAGATTTGTCCTTGAAAAAAATAACTTGATAAAAAAATGAACTAGGGTAAATATAGTTCCCTCCACGGGAAAAAAAAAAAAAAAAAACTTTTAAAGATGAATTTTAAAATAAATGCTTAAAAATTAACCTCTTTTTTTTCCTGCCATGTGAAGAAGTAGAGTTTCTAAATGCAAAGGACTTCCAAGTTATTAATGTAAGGCATTCCAACAAAAAGTGCTATAATTTAATCAAAGTAGATTAATACTTCAAATATGCTCTCATGTTTTGGTTAATCATGTGTGATATATTCTTTATGTGGTATTAATATAGAAACGAATTTTCCTAACTGACAACATGACCATTTAGTTAAAGAATTTGGGCTAAGACCTTAGAGTGTAAAGCTATCCATTTACACAAGAATAGTTTCCTTAAGAGGAAAAATATGAGGTTTTCCCTCTTTCCCTTAGTATGTTTACTATGGAAGAAATATTGCATGAGATGAATTCCAAGAACATAAGCAAATGTTTTACTGTCTTTAATACTAACATGGAAAGATATCGCAACCATTCTAGAAAGTTCTGCATAAAAAATACCTAAAACATGTGCCAACTAAAAGAGATATTGAATGGCTCAAAAGTAATAAGATAAAGACATTAAAATTATATTCCCTTCAAGTCAGCAATTTTCCCTGTTAATATTAGAAAATTATGAAGTGATATTAAATCGTTCAAATCTTTCATAAGTTCTATGATCAGTAAAACACAAATATTTATGTCATGAGTTTATAAAATTGCCTACTATTCTTAGAATGACACAAATATGTCATTTATGATGTGCATTTTCAAGAAATACACATCATAAAGCAGCATATTAAGTGAACCATAAATAAGATGACAAATTCAAAATAAAGAATATAAAATAATAAAAAATGCATATTGTCAAGACTTGCAACAAGGCTGATTTTAGATAATTTGTATTGATACTGTGTTCTAATGAGTAAAAATATCATCCCACTTTGAAATAAAAAGCAAGCAAGGTGCAAATAGGAAATGACCTGCACACATATCTCCACGGAGTAGGGAAGGGCTAGTATTATCAGCTAGTGGGTATTACCGGCTGAATTGTATCCCCCTCCAAACTCATGTATTGAAGTCCTAATCCCCAGTACCTCAGAATGTGATTGTACCTGGAGAATGTACTTGGAGCCTTTAAAGAGATGATTAGGTTAAAATGAGGCCAGTAGGGTGGGTCCTAATCAAACCTGACAGGTGTCCTTATAAGGAGAAGAAATGAGGGCAGAGACTCCAGGGATGTGCAGGCACAAAGGAAAAACCACAGGAAACACAGAAAGAAGGTAGCTATCCACAAGACACAAGAGAGGCCTGAGCAGAAATCAAAACTGCCAATGCCTTGATCTTGGACTTGTAGCCTCCAGAACTATGGTAAAATAAATTTATGTTGTTTAAGCTACCCAGTCTATGATAATTTTTGATGGCAGCTTTAGCAAACTAAAACAGTAAGAATGACAGAAAACAGAATGAATTTCTGAGTTGCTTCAAACAGTGTGTCTTTCAGAGCTGATTACATTCATTTGATTTTATTTATAATATGAAATTTGAGTTCATCATTCCCCACAAGTTTTTAAGCAGTGCTGTGCAATATTCTGCCATTGGCCATGTGTAGCTGGGTAAATTCAAGTTAATTAAAATTAAATAAAATTTAAAAATCAGTTCTGTAGTCATGCTAACCACATTTCAAGTGTTTAATAACCACAATAGCTATTGGCCAGAAGATAGTCATTTGTCTGTCTTTCTACACTTTTTCCACTAATAGAGCATATAATCAAAGCATGTATGAACATCTTGGTTGCTATGGATTATACTAAGACAATCATGTTGCTAAGGTCATACATTGCAAATGACCCTCACATAAATGAATTAGCACAGTGTCATCTTTTCAAACACAGAAAGATTTTATAAAACAATGGTAATAAATCAACCTAAATGTCTATTAGTGGTAGACTGGATAAAGAAAATGTGATACATATACACTGTGGAATACTATGCAACCATAAAAAAGAAGGAGATCATATCCTTTGTGGCAAGATGAATGGAGCTGGAGGTAACTATCTTAAGCAAACTAATGCTGGAAAAGTAAACCAAGTATCACATGTCCTCATTTATAAGTGGGAACTAAACAGTGAGAATATATAGACAAAAAGAGGAAGACAACAAACACTGGGGCTTCCTTGAAAAATGGAGGGTAGGAGGAGGGAGAGGATCAGAAAAAGTACCTTATCAGGTACTATCCTTTGTACCTGGGTGATGAAATAATCTGTATGTCAACATCCCATGACATGAGTTTACCTATGTAACAAACCTGCACATGTACCCCTGAAACTAAAAGTTTTTTAAAAAGAAACACTTTATTTTAGATTGAAAAAACAAAGAAAAGAAAAGAAATCAAGACAAAAGTCTTGACCAACAGACCAGAAGTTCTTCTTTGGGGAAATAAAACTAATAATTCATTACAAAATATCTATCAGGCTAGTTTATTATTTGAAACTTCAAATTTAAAAAATCTTAATATTTGATACATTCTTAGATGCATTAAGTGAAGTATGCAAATGTATATGTGTAAAACCATAAAATTAAAATGAATTTAATGAGCTGGCCACGTGTGGGGGCTCACGCCTGTAATCCCAGCACTTTGGGAGGCTGAGGCAGGAGAATCACAGGAGGTCAGGAGCTCAACACCAACCTGACCAACATGGTGAAACCTCATCTCTACTAAAAATACAAAAATTAGCTGGGCGTGGTTGTGGGCGCCTGTAATCCCAGTTACTTGGGAGGCTAAGGCAGGAGAACCATTTGAACCTGGGAGGCAGAGGTTGCAGTCAGCTGAGATCATGGCATTGCACTCCATCCTGGGTGACAAGAGCAAAACTCTGTCTCAAAAAAATAAAATAAAATAAAGAAATAAACTGAATTATAATTTACTTTAACAATAGCACCATCTTTTTTTCATGTGGCAAATTAAATTACTCTAAACCAATGAAATGAAAATGAAAATATCCTTCCTTAGTAAAATGTCTGTTAAAAATCCTTTTACTGTGGTGAGTTGCCTGGACTACTGGAAATTTTCCCTACCCCCACCTCACAATTCTAATTTCATGTTTTTCGGTGTCAAATGCAGCCGTCAGGACCAGTTCTAGGGGATAACTGTTTTTGTCAGGCTTTGAATTCTCTGGCAATAAATGCATGCCCTTAAACTTTAATGATTTGGGGTCCACTAAAAATAATGAAGTATTATACAAATTATTAGAGATAACATTATATAAGTTATTATAAAATATATACAAATGTATATTATATATGCAAATATGTATATATTTAATATGTACAAATATATATTATACATACATGTGCTGCATATAATATATACAAATAAAATTTGTATAAAATATTACATAAATAAAATGATATAAACAAATATTTTATAATATAAACATATATATAATACAAGTTATTTCCTAGACAAATATAATCTATACTTCTTCCTATTAGTTTCCTCTGTACCTTCTGAAAATTTGTACTTTAAATTTTCTTTCCAAAAATTTGTACTCTAAAAATCTATGTGATGTGTCTGAAAGTGCTCACTAGAACACAGAGCTGATAAATGTTGAAAAAAAAGAGGAAAGACATCTACATTCAAATACATTTAGTAGTATAGTGTATAAAAGCGTGTGGAAGGGGAAAAAAATTATGAAACATCAGGCTGTAGAGTTAAGTGGGCACCAGATCACAAGACTTGTGGGATAGACCAAATAAATGTCCCCTATTACACTGAAACCATGTAACTAAATCTGGCCACTGGACTACAAGCAGAAATAACTGTTGTAACTTCTGCACCAATGCAGTTAATAAGCAGTGCACCTCCTTAATTCCTCTCTTCTTCTTATACAGGGACTTAGGAGTCCACATATGCTAGATGGTGTAGCCACAGGATGGAGAAGAGTAGCTGACCTATACTGAACCTTTCAATGAGTGAAAAATAAACCTGGGCTGTGTTAAGCTTGTGTTCCATTTCAGAATATTTCCATCCCTACAGGATTGATCTCTTACCTGGCTCATCTTTACCAATGAAGGCTCTTCCTATTTTTTATTCTACTGAGATATTTGTAATTAGCCTTTTTTCACATGCACTTGATTAATCAAAGGAACATAATTATTGTATAAGTGAGGTTTAAAGCAATTGTCCCTAGGCAGCTTCATACAGGTAAATGTCTACAGTTAGGAGTTGGCAGCAAGTTTGAATCTAGGTTATGTGATATTTTTGAATGATTGAAGAGCTGTGAGACTCCTGAGGTGTTCTGCAATTATTAACAGGTCATAAGGAAAGGAGGCCAAAGCCTGAGCATGAGGGGTGCCACATGAGAGAAGAATAGCAAATGTAAATTTCTAGATCTCATGAGGTGGCCTACCAACTGGTACTACATAATCTCAGGAATATATTTATATGCAATACAAAGGTGTACACATAAATTCCATGTTGACGTATTTACACATACACACTAGGAAATGCTTGGATATTCCTGGGTGTCTCATTCTTACCCCAGCAATTTCAAAAGGAGAAATGCTTTTCATCTTTAGACCTGACTTCCAAATCTGTTTACAGACAGAGAGTGAGGTGAGCTATTGTTCCTGAAAACCGACACTCCCATTTGGAAGTATTTCTGGGACCAAGAGACCCTTTCATGGTAGCGTTCATTTACAGAAAGAGAAGAAAAAAAGGTAATTGAAGAGAAAGCAGGTACACATCTCTTGAAGTTTCCAAGTGGCTTTTACCAACTTAAGCTGGGTTTGGAAATACTTATATATCTGCTGGTTTTCTTTCCTTTTTTTTTTTTTTTCTTTTCCTTTGTTTTATTTTCAGGAGGCCCCTATTAGCTATATATTAAATACAAATACTTGTGTTAGGCTTATGAGTGCTACAATGTTAAATAAGGCCCAAGTCCCTGTCCTGAGGGAACAATATGAGAGGGCACATGTGACCTTGATATATCTATTATATCTAGTATGGTTATCTTGAATAGTTTTACAATAAAAAGTGACCAGTCAGTATTTAAATAACACAAGTTATATTTTCAACTTCAACTATTTATGCTATCTATGCTTCATAGTATATAAACTCCATTGCACTTGGCACTTTGTGTATAATTTTACCTTGTATTTTATAAACAAGACTACTACATCTTTGATAAAATTATGAATAATAATAACAGTTTATTATTATCTAGGTTGTAGGGTTTTGTACTACAGTACTGGACTATAAGCAAACTATCAGCTCCATAATAAACTTTAGAATGAGCTTCTGCATGGTGAGAGGAAAAATGTTTTGAACTAAACTATGAAGTTTGCTCCATTTGGAAATAAAAGGGTCTTGATCTACAAACCCACTGAAGTCTTTAAATAGTCATTGAATGTTGAGTGGCACTTGGCCCAGCTTTGGCTTAACAGCTATGGAAAAATCTAGGGGAGATAAGAAATCACCCCACTAAAACTTTAAGGCATAGCAAGGCTGCTGGTTATTGTCATAGTTATGAGCCTATTTTTCCCAGCTTCTCAATAAATGACATTTTAAAACCTTGCAAATCATTGTAATATGCTCATAAATAAACAGGTAGTCATCTTGTCAGAATGGAGTTTATTATAGGATGTAACTAAAACATATCCTTTAAAGGGTATATGTTATATTAAGTGTGATAGATATATATGCATGTGTATATTTATGTATATATGTACATGCATGTGTGTGTGTGTGTGTGTGTGTGTATGTAAAATCATCTAACATATTCCAACCTATGGCATCACCTATCTGTTCCCATCTCAATTCCAACCTTTTCTAAGGAAGTTAGTCATGTCAATTGTAAGGGTAAATTTGAAATGTGCAGTTCAATCCCACTGACACTAAGGAAAAAGCACTAAATAAAATTAAATTAATTCCTCTTTATATATAGTAATACATCTCAAATAAACTCCCAAAGGGTATAAAACAGTTATTGTTTATCCTTACAATTATTATATATTCAACTCTGAACATAAAAGCAATTGATCTTTTCTGTAAAAAGCTGATTCTATTAACAAACCCACCTTTAAAGATTACTCGTTGTTCCAAACTGCTCTTTGTAGACTGCTTCAGCCAGTACTTTGGAGGGGGCAGTCAGCCATGTTGCTGTACTGATCCTCATACAACTACACAAATTACAGATATGTTTTCACAGGAGCAGCAAGACCTCATTAATCAAGTTGTACACACTTCCATCAGCCACAGGCAGAGCCAATGGGTCTGCCTCAGATGTCCCACCCTAAATTCTGTACTTGACTTGTTCACTTTAGTTTATAGAGAATAAAGCCTTGTAAAAAATAAATCTGATGGCTCTACTAATGGCATAATTTGTTTTTCTCAGCTACTTCTCCTCCTTCCAATGGCAAAATTACTTTTAAAGTAAGTATCAAAAATACATTTCACAAAAGCATGATCTTCATAATTTATCACATAGTATTTGTCTCCTAAAATAGGTTTTTTTGTTATTTTACCTGCTTATCTAAAAATAAGTCAATACATTTAAGCATCCTCTTTTTGCAACTGTCTACACATGCCCTCTATTTTTAAATCATAATCACTCCTGAGTCACAGATGGACAGATGGACCCATGTAAGAAACCATTCCTTGATAAATTGATCTTTCCAACTTTTATCCTAATAGTATGAATGCTCATATTGAGTCAAATTACTCGAACATCACCTATGATGCTATTTTTATGTGAAATAAAGTAAAAATAAATTGTTTGGTTTTGCTACCTTAGAAACGTATACATAGAAACACCCTATTGATTAAAATGTATTGTTAAATTCTAGATCACATCAATCAAACATAAGTACATTTTCCTCTCATTATCGTTTTAAAGGATTTTTGTGGCCTAAGAAAAAATCATTTTAAACATGTCATTTGAATTTTAACATATATAAATAAAATCATAAGATACATAATAGTGTCTTATACATAAGTGTTTTATCCCTCAAAAATTATATGAGCAAATTTGCTATTCCTGAATATCATATGTCTCTCAGTTTTTGCTTTTTTCCCCATTTTATTTTTGTTTACAATACAGGTCTTTATTATTTCATTCCGAACAATAAGCTTTAAAATAAAAAATAAAAATAAAAGGATTCATTTTCTTTTAAATATTGTATGGTTACCTCCTTATTATGATAAATTATAAAGTTCCTTTAGATGGTGCCCTCATATTATTAAGATAAATTAGTAAGGCCAATTTATCAAAGAAAAGTGCTCAAGGGGATCCATCTGTCCATCCGTGAAACATGAATGCTGTGAGAATACGACTTTAAAAATAGATTCGAAGTATAAACAGTATACAAAGTTATTTAAATATATTAAATTATTATAGATAAATTGTGGTAAATAGACAAAAGATAATTCAGCAGAAATATACAATAAAAATCAGCTTGTTTTATCAAGTTCAATATTTTAAAACATGTCACCTTTCTTTTTCCCATCTTCATTTTATGGAAATGTATGTTTGCCCACAGAGAAGCCCAGACACTGAAAATGGTCTAATAAACACAACCAACATTTTCCTTTTACTAACCTCTTTTGAACTGTTTAACACTGGATAGTGCAGAAATGTAGCTTTCTATCACAGGGACCCTGTGCTGCCCTCCACTGTGTGGGAGACTTGAAATTGTTCAGCCCCATGGTCACTTGGTTACCACATTATACTGCAAGAATATAGTAGGTAAACACAGCGTGGTATTGGGGGACAAAGTATCCTTTCTGAGCTGTGAGGTTTAGATAATGGTCAAACAATAATGGATTTCATGGTGTTGGATTCATTTGATTTCCACTGGCCTCACCCCGAATCATCATTAGATTACTTTTGAACATAGTGTACTCTGCTCTCCTATTTGTCAAAGTACATTTTCTAGGCCACATTTTGCTTTTCAGAGCATTTCTAAATGACTTCCCATAGATGTCTTCAGGTTTCTGAGACAAATTTGCTTGACAGGAAAAATCTTCAAACTATTATTTGTATTTTCCTTTCTAAAAGAAGAGATACCTATTTTCTCATACATGAATACATTTGTTTAAAAAAGAACTATTTAAATCTTTCCTGAAGGAGAATTCACAAAATACTTAAGTGACCTGTGCTGATAATATTATCAGATTACTATTTTTAACATATGCTTAAATATTTTAAAATTATGTCTTTTCCTACAATTTTACATTTGGTAATCAGCAAACAGCATTTTGTACCAAATAACACACTCAGTTCTTAGCACTTAAAGAAAATACAACAATATTATGTTTACCTCATAAAACATGGACAAGGAAGGTACAGTTGTAGACAAATAATTTGTCCAAAAAGTGTGCCATTCAAATAGCTGAAGATTATAAATGTTCATATGGGAGTAAATTCTTATTCCTTGATTGAATCATCTTACATGACATCTTAGCTAATTTATAATTGGAGTTTTCAATTTGTATTTCTTGATTAATGAGGTTATATTTTCCATTCCTCAAAATTTTGGCATATATATTTACCCTGTTTATATTATGAATCACTGATTTAAGTAACATGAAAAATGATAGAATAGCTGAATACTTAACTATTGGGATAGACTTGGGATAATACTGAGATTACACATTTGTAAAATATAGAATTAAAAAAAAAAACCTTCAGTAACTTTTATTTGTTTAGGTGTTGAACTCACTTGTTTAGAATTCATGTTGAGTTGGCTTAAAAATTTAAACTAAAAATTTCCTCTGAGAAAAATATTTTTCTTTTTCCCATCACAAAGGCTAAATGTTGTCATTTTCACCAGTTCATTCAGAGTGAATTAAAGAAAAGAGGTACAGAAATTCTTATATTTTAATAATTTCTTAGCAACAACTCACCAGCCTTAAATATTGGATTCAAAATCTAACTTTCATTATGAAAACTTGGAGGTCAAAAGATATATACAATATATGAAAAAAGATGAATACATTCACTGAATATATATTAAGTTCAGAAAAGTATATTATCCTAATTTATTGCATGAGTAACTGGTATAACTTATTCTATTTCAGCTGCATCTCTGCACAATTCATTTAAAACTGATTATGAGAACTCTTCTTCTAGAAATCCAGAGGATGAGGGAAAATAAACCAATGCAACATTATATTTTGCCACATAATTTCACAACAGATATTGTTCTTAAAAAAACAAGCCCACTTTAAAATGTCTTGACTCAGAATACTGTGCACTCTTATGAAATACTATTGTATATATCCAAACTTGTTCTAAATGTGATATATAAAAGGAAATCAGAAATATTTACATATTTTTAAAACATGTATGTGTATATATACATATATACACATATATATCTCCATCAATCTATATCTCTTTGATAGAAAATTTGATGCTCTGTATTGAGAAGGCAGTTTTCTATTCTGCCTAAAGGTTCAAATAGGTTTCTATCAGAAACAAAGTGGAAGGTTTAGAGGAAAATCAACCAATAAAATCTACATCAAATTGCTGAACATGAATTTACAGGGTTTTGTTTTGGGCTAATGTATCTGTTTTTTCCTAGTTTCCAACCTCACAAAGAAGAGCAGAGGGCTGGCAAACACTGGCTTAATTATCCCCATCAGTCTCTGAGACAAGGCGCTTAAGAGTTTTAGCTGCTGTAAACACTCCCCTGATAGCAGATAAGGAATCTGCTGAAAGGCAGTTTTGTCTGGGGAAACCTCAGCAGCACACCAGTTAATCATTAGTGCAATATTGTATATGCATTACTACATCAAAGGAAACAGAACCCAATATTCTATTGTGAAGATTGTCTGTGTTTTCTTAAAGGTGAGAAAACAAATGCTAAACCAGAAAATAAAAGATAATAATTACATTCGCACGTTTACCACAGAAACAAAGAATGTTCTGCTTTTCATTCATTTTCTTTTTCAAGAAAGAATAAGTCATTATTGTTTTTTATTTTTTAAATGTGCCCACTGGGAAAAAAGCTTTCCACTGAAGTTGAACGTGTAACTTTTGTCTAAAGAAAAATTTGCATCTTTGTATCTAAAAGCATTGATCAGAATCAGAGAATATCACATAACCTTATTTTATCACAACACTAGAAGTAAAACAATGTTATTCTTCCATATCAGTACTGTGTTTGTAAAGGGATCTATTTGTGGAAAACTGACACCGCACTGTCCCTAACAAAGAAACTTTCTATCACTTCAAAATGAAGGCATTCACAATGACCTACTATTCTTTATATCTAATAGACTTTCATAGTCCCATATCAGAGAATCTTAGAGGTTTCCAAAGTCTTCCTAGTATGAGTCCAGAGTTAACTTCCACTCTCTCTCAGCCCTTCCGTCACTGTGTGCAAGCCAAAGAAAACTTTTCAGCATCAAATATTCCTTGCCCTTTCCCATATTCTTGCCTTAATTGGCACTATTTCTTCTGATTGGATGTCTATTTGCTAGCCCCATCTCTACAGGTTTACCTTTCCTGGAAGCTCCAATTCTCATATCTGAATTCAAAACAATCTCTGTTGCTTCCCTCATGTAACTGGAAGTCATCTCTTTTTAACTCGCGACTCCTGTAGCAACTTTTTTATTATAATAATGCCTAATCTAATGTTTGGCATATCATGGGCTCTCAGTAAATGCTGCTGAATGACCAAACTTAGTAGCAACTGCTGATTTTTATTAATGATTAGTGTATGGATATTTACCAAGATTTTAAGGAAAATAAAATGACCCTTTCTACCACAGAAAGCATGGTCACTTTCAGTGACCATACTGAAAAATCTTTAAAGTCTACATAAGATTACTAACTCATGCTACCCTTTCAGTGTGCGTCTAAAATCATCTAAATTCTTCACTTTTCTTCCTTGATGAAAAATTCAGTGTTTTAGACTGAGACCTACTTAACTAATGATTTGTGAGTTAATGAGGCTGAAACAGAGATGTCTAAATTAGGTATTAATAAGTCCAGATTTTGCTATTGTTAGGTATGATACAGTCCCATCTTATTAACAGATTTTTCTCAGAGGAAATTTTTAGTTTAAATTTTTAAGCCAACTCAACATGGATTCTAAACAAGTGAGTTCAATATCCAAACAAATAAAAGTTTCTGAAGGTTTTTTGTTTTAATTCTATGTTTTACAAATGTGTAATCTCAGTATTATCCCAAGTCTATCCCAAGGTCCATAAATAATTTAAACTCATACTTTACTAAAATTTTCAGGATAAGGCAGCTTTTGTGTAACAACATTTCAATTTGGTTCATACAATGTAAATGATAAAGCCTTCCTTAATTATTCTGAGCTGAGGCTCTCAGGAGGACTCTACATTATTTGAAACAAACCATATGCGCCTCCATGCTTTCCTCGTCTAGACACCTCCAGTCAAATAGCCTAGGTAAATATTTCATACTGATGAAGCAGTGACATCTTTGAAAACTGACACCAAGACAGAGTGACTCTTTCTGGAGTTAGTATATCAAAGAGGGAAGGTTTTGCATATAGGCTGTCTGTAAAGTAAATAATATCATAACTGCAATTTTGACCTTCAAAAGCATTTTACTCTGTAAAAGTAAAATGTTACGACAGATTAACTCTTTTATTGGCACTCTTACTACTCAGAAATATGTACCAGACTTTCTATAGTAGAAGACAAAATTCACAATGTGTGAGAGTGCATGGTTAGAAGAAAGCTTTTCCTTAACAAAGTAGAACAATGGTTAGGGCAAGGGGCTTGTAGCTGAACTAATACCATTTTGGAATCCATTTTTGGCGAATGTTATCTATATGGCCTTAGGCAAATTATTTAACCTCCACAATCCTCAACTGATTCATCTACAATAAAATAATAACATCTATCTGACAATGTCTGGCATGTGGTTGTCATGTTATCATTTGATTAATATGAAAAAGAGCCAAAGCGTGAGTTTCACTCTGCATTTGAAAAGTAGAACAGGGTAACCAGGTTTCTAACTCATATGACATTTTAGTAGACAATATAATAACAAAATTTGATGAATATGTAAAATAAGTTGTATCCACTTAAAGCATATAATTTATATATATATAACATTTAAAAAGTTTCACATAGAAAGTTTTCTTTTTACTGAGGTTAGGTTATAAAAATGAGACAAATTGTATAATTGAAACTTTCAAAGAGTTATAATAAATATTCAGTTTTAATCTATAAAGATTTTCTACTTTGTTATTATAATGTTCTAAATTCAGTAGCTATCATTTTTTATTTTCTGTACTGGCAGATCTGGTAAAAGTATGGCTTTCAAATCTGTAGCCAGATACTTCCATCAGTATACTACAATAAAGACTTTGTAACTCAATATAATGGAGAAATAAATTTAAAAAAGGAATGGCCAAATTAGCAGCTAATTTTAAAGAAAATACAAATAGGGCTTACAGTACATGCTTTTAGATTATCCACCACCTGTTTTATCTTTTAAACATATACTCACACATTGTATTCTCTTGGCAACTACAAGCCCATTTTGATGTCCTAAGAATTTAATCTAGCCCTTTAAAAATTAATACACTCTCTAATTAGTAAAAAGAAAAAAAAAAGTCATATAAACTATCTAGTGTGACTTGTTTTCTTCCTGACACTCATGCCAAATGTGCTTAGATGCTGATGGATTATGATATCCAAAGAATGCTATTTCTCAATTCTTCAGTTAAAATATGGTTTATAAATTGCAATATTTCCAGAATATAAAGCTTAATTTTTACCAATGCTAACACAGCCAATGCCAGCACTATCTTTATAAAAAAGTAAATAATTCAATAGAAATATTGAATAAAATTTAGTAATTTTGGTCTCAGAGTAGCAAAAATATAATTTAAAACATGTATACAACTGTATAGCTAAATCTTTCATAAAAAACTATACTTTTTAAAAGAGCTATTAAGTTTTAATTATAAAACAATTAAAATTTAAAGGTGATAGGCAGTTGTCAAATATTACTTGCAGCCTAATTTTTAAAATTTGTGCCATGAAGATAAAAATATGGGCATTTTACTGCCTATAAAAACATACCTTTAAAATATGAAAAAATATATTTACTGATTGTATACAATATACACTAATTTAAAAAATAACAGCAGAGATTAAATTTAGCAGTTTGGTATTTATCCCACTATAACTATAATATCAGACTTAAGTATCAGATTCCTATTTACATGATGTAATATTACACAATTTTTAAATTTAAATGTTGTTGGATAGTATAGCTTTTAAAGGTATTCTATGGTTAGAATTGTGTGATCAGACTAAGTAGCCCATGCAGACTTGTATTTGCAAAATATACAATATAAAATCCATTTACTTTCATCATATCTTGTTAAGACATTATTAAGGAAATGATCACTTTTGTGTAACTAAAAGATAGAACATGAAAATAAGTAGGCTTTTAATTGATATTTATTTTACCCCATTATCATTGACAACAGAATCATAGCTACAGATAATACTTAAATAGATTTATTCATTGAAAAAATACATGGATGCTTAAAAATTAGAGAACATGCTATTATAATCATCATTACACTGAATTCTTAATATTTCAAAATGTAATATTCACATTTATTCTGAAGTTCACGTCCAACTTAGACACTTAGATAAGAAAAAACTACAGCCAGAGATCTATGAAAAAAATAAATGAAAATAATTTATATTTGACAGAAAATATACCTAAGGCACCTATATTTACTGCTTTCATTAAAAAAACATATATTTGAAAATGAGTTACATAATTTTTTTGTTAGATAATTCATTTTAAATATGGATTTACACTGGAAAATGTAACTGGATTTACAGATGAATTTACACTACTTCACAATAGGTACTGTGATAACTAAACCAGTATATATACATGATTATATATAAATTTACAAAACTTTTAAGAACTACCAATTTATTACTGTCTATGAATTCCACCATAGATTTGAACTTATGACTCATAGATACCAAACAGCTAATGGGAAGAGGATCAAGGATTGGAGAAATTGTGCTTCCAGATGCCAATATGTTGAATATAATGAGAACTGTGAAACACATCTAGTGTACACTGTGGAATGACACAATTCTACACATCTCTGGTAAACTGGTTAGTTAACTGAAGAATGTTTAAAATTTACTTCAAATATAGAATATTACATATCTCAATTCTGAGCTGCTACTTTCCTTTCTTAAGTAGTTCTAGTTCCTTATGCAATTAGCCATTCTTTTGAATCAACCTAGCATACAGCTAGTTGATTGTTTAGGGAAATGGGAGGAAAGGGAGATGGGAGAATACTCGGGAAGTGATTCAGAGCATGTATTGCCAAAATTTTTACACTGTGCATGCTTTGCTTTTCCAAGTTGTCCTGTGCCCAATTAGAAACTGAATTTTTTTCTTTCAAAAAAATGAATTTCTATCTAAAGCCCCTTGACTCCTACTACCACTAATAAAGAATTCTCAGTCAGCAATTTGCAGAGTAGGGAAGCCAGGGATAATGCAACTGGGCAGCCTTTACAAGCAAAACAAAACACCAAAGAAAGGGAATAAAAAGGCTGACAACAATGTAAGCTCTCCCAGAAGGCTCATACTTATTTTTCCCCCTCTAAAATGTAACATTAAAGAAGCTGAATCAGCTGTGACCATAATGATGCAAAGTTTTCATTATTATGGCAAATTATACCTTTGCTATTGAGGAGAGGGAAAAAAAGTTTTGTGGCTCATTAAAAGAAGCAAGGAATGAAAGCCAAGGCCACTGACATTTGTGGTGGCAGATTAAGCTGTGAGCAGACTCTAAATAAATTCCATTCTCCCTCATCCCTAAAATACACTATTCTGGCTATTAAGACTGACTTGCATTTTATGCATGCCAGTACACTATCCATTCAGGATCACTTATTTCAGTGGGAGACAGGGAGGGCAGTCTTCTGAGTTAGGAAGCTGTAACAGATTATTTGTGTGTGCGTGTGTGTGTGTGTGTGTGTGTGTGTGTGTGTGTTTATCAGACTGCTAACTGAATGAATTATAGTCTCTGCTTCAAGTTTAAATAAGTCAAGTATTTTATAAAATAGACAAAATATTTAAATCTTAAAGTCAAATATTTTATAAAATATTTATAAAAATTTCTGGTCATTTAATTTTTGAAAAAAAAATATGTTTAAAACAGAAATTAGCCTTCCTGTCATTCACAATACATGACTAAAATCCTTTCTTTCAGGAACACAAAATAAGGTTTGCAAAGACATGTAATTAAATCAGTCAAACTAAAGTTCTCAAAGATATATAATCTATATAAGAATAAAATGCTCAAATTATCTTGTGAACTCTTTGGTTTTCTCGATTAAATGATGTTTTCTTTTTACACTGACTAAAGTTCTTTACAGTTGTTTTGGAATAATATATTTCCACTTAGAAGAGAAATAAGAATATATCTGGCATAAGACTTATGGGAAAATACGAAGCAAATAAGGACAATTATAACAATTCTAAAATGAAATTACAGAAAGTGAGACAATATTAAGGACCATAAACCAAGTTGTCATTAAAAATAGTGACAATCTATTGCAAATTCAGCATTACCACTCAAAGTAAATTGACTGTAAGTACTGAAAAAACTTTACAACTTCATTTCAAACTTAATTTTAATAAAAATATTTCCTTAGATACAAATAGCTTTATGAGGTATAAAAAAATAAAAGAATAAGTATATGTAGGAAACATTATATTTGATAAGTCAGTAAATCTTTCTCTTCCATAATCAATGATATATAACCTGATATCCTTGTTTCAGCTTATATATATGCTTTATATTTGTTCATCTACAAATCATGATAATGTTTTTAAGCTAACTAGCACACAAAGAAGTACAAAATATCAAATTTACAAGGATTCACAAATAACTATAAGTACATACTGAGGAGAACAGGTTTCTATTGAGGAAAACTGTCTTTAGTGTTCAGAAAACATACCTTGAAGAGAAAAGCCTACATAATCAGATCAGCTAAATCAACAATGATAATTAAGCACATAGTAAAAAAAAAAAAAAATCAAATATCAACAATGACAATTAGGAATACAGCAGATAAATACCTTCAAAACTAAGAAAATGCCCTAAAAAATTCGATACGTCATTCAGTGGCAGTGAGGCTAAGAAGTCAGGGATCACCATCTCAAGGTGCTAGCCTCCCAAGAAATATAAATTTGATTGGCAAAATCTGCTCAGAGACCATTTACATGCTATTCATGGAACAAGAATGAAGTTAAAACAAGTGTTAGAATATGTTCTGTGATGCTCACTACTGCATATCTGATATAAATTATGATTATATTAAGAAGTTTGGCAGTTTTCACTGTGTGGCCTGGTTTGTGCAAGATAGGATTCCGAATATTGTTTCCTCCAAAAATTATAGTGAATTAAAATGACTATTTGGTTATTATCCAAACCTCATTGGACTGCTTACACATCACAGAGGATATAAAAATTATGCGGGAAAGAAAAAAAACAGTGACTTTAATCAGCTCCATATTACAAATTGCACCTTTCAGTGTTAAGGATTCAAAAATTCCTTAAAGGGAAACCAGATCATACAATACATGAATTCAGGGAGATCTACAGCTACCACAAACCACAGTGTCCAGCTATTGGAAAGTGTTGTTATAAAAAAGTGATTGTTAACAGATTTCTGAAATATTTCCAGGTGATTTTCTCATTAATAATATGTATTTTTCCCATAAGACAATCACCAATAAAACATAGATATATCACTTAGAATACTTAATATGGCATTTTGAATAATATCAACAAAAATAGCTTTTTAAAAAATGTCTCCGCTTTTAACTCTATGCATTAAATGAATTTAAAAAGCATAAATTTATTTATATGGATTTTAACCATTCTTTTCATAAAATGTTATCAAAAATATAAAAATGTTATTATATTTTTAAATCACCAATGATTACTATAGTTGTATAAATTAATCTAATACTAATAAATGACCTTGTTTATGGACTGAATTGTGTCTCTTCCAAATTTATATGTTGAAGCCCTAACCCCCAATGTGACTGTATTTGAAGACAGGGCTTTTTAGGAAGGTTAAACAAAGTCATAAGATCAGAAGAGTGAGGCCTTAATCTGATAGGACTGGTGTCCTTATAAAAAGTAGAGAAACTGGATAACTACACCCCCTGAACCCTGTCCCAGCATACAGAGAAGAGGTCATATGTTGACACAGTGAGAAGACAGCCATCTACAAGTCAAAGGAGAGTCCTCAGAACAAAATCTATCTTGCCAGCATCTTGATCTTCGACTCTGGCCTCCAGAACTCTGAGAAAATACATTTCTGTTGTTTAATCCACCCACCTGTGGTGTTTTCATGCGGCAGCCCTAGAAGACTCTTCATGGTGTCTAAGCAAACAAAAACATAAAGTGAGGAAAGGACACCCTTTTCAACCAATGGTGCTAGGATAATTGGCTAGCCACATGTAGGAGAATGAAACTGGATCCTCATCTCTCACATTATACAAAAATCAACTCAAGATGGATTAAGGGCTTAAACCTAAGACCCGAAACTACACAAATTCTAGAAGATAACATTGGAAAAACCCTTCTAGACATTGGCTTAGTTAAGGATTTCATGACCAAGAACCCAAAGCAAATGCAATGAAAACAAAGATAAATAGCTGAGACTTAAACAAAAGAGCTTCTGCACAGCAAAAGGAACAGTCAGCAGAGAAAACAGACAACCCACAGAGTGGGAGAAAATCTTCACAATCTGTACATCTGACAAAGGACTAATACCCAGAATCTACAATGAATTCAAATCAGTAAGAAAAAAACAAACATTCACATCAAAAAATGAGCTAAGGACATGAATAGACAATACTCAAAAGAAGATATACAGATGGCCAACAAACACATGAAAAAATGCTCAACATCACTAATGCAAATCAAAACCACAATGTGATACTAACTTACTCCTGCAAGAATGGCCATAATCAAAAAACAGTAGATGTTGGCATGGATGCGGTGAACAGGGAACACTTCTACACTGCTGCTGGAAATGTAAACTAGTACAGCCACTAGGAAAAACAATGTAATACTTAAAGAACTAAAAGTAGAAGTACCATTTAATCCAGCAATTCCACTATTGAATATCTACCCAGAGGAAAATAAGTCATTCAAAAAAGATACTTGCACACACATGTTTACAGCGGCACAATTCACAATAGCAAAATCGTGGAAGCAACCCAAATGCCCGTCAATCAATGAATGGACAAAGAAATTGTGGTCTATAATACAATGGAACACTACAGAGCCATAAAAAGGAATGAATTAACAGCATTTGCAGTGAGCTGGATGAGATTGGAGACTATCATTCCTTTTTTTAAATTTTTTATTATACTTTATGTTCTCAGGTACATGTGCACAAAGTGCAGGTTTGTTACGTATGTATACATGTGCCATGTTGGTGTGCTGCACCCATTAACTCGTCATTTACATTAGGTATATCTCATAATGCTATCCCTCCCCTCTCCCCCAACCCCATGACAGGCCCTGGTGTGTGATGTTCCCCTTCCTGTGTCCAAGTGCTCTCATTGTTCAATTTCCACCTATGAGTGAGACCATGCAGTGTTTGGTTTTTTTGTCCTTGCGAAAGTTTGCTGAGAATGATGGTTTCCAGCTTCATCCATGTCCCTACAAAGGACATGAACTCATCCTTTTTTATGGCTGCATAGTATTCCATGGTGTATATGTGTCACATTTTCTTAATCTAGTCTATCATTGATGGACATCTGGGTTGGTTCCAAGTCTTTGCTATTGTGAATAGTGCCACAATAAACATACGTGTGCATGTGTCTTTATAGTGGCACGATTTATAATCCTTTGGGTATATACCCAGTAATGGGATGGCTGGGTCAAATGGTATTTCTAGTTCTAGATCCTTGAGGAATCAACACACTGTCTTCCACAATGGTTGAACTAGTTTACAGTCCCACCAACAGTGTAAAAGTGTTTCTATTTCTCCACATCCTCTCTAGCACCTGTTGTTTCCTGACTTTTTAATGATTGCCATTCTAACTGGTGTGAGATGGTATCTCATTGTGGTTTTGATTTGCATTTCTCTGATGGCCAGTGATGATAAGCATTTTTTCTGTGTCTGTTGGCTGCATAAATGTCTTCTTTTGAGAAGTGTCTGTTTATATCCTTTGCCCACTTTTTGATGGGGTTGTTTGTTTCTTGTAAATTTGTTTGAGTTCTTTGTAGGTTCTGGATATTAGCCCTTTGTCAGATGAGTAGATTGCAAACATTTTCTCCCATTCTGTAGGTTGCCTGTTCACTCTGATGGTAGTTTCTTTTGCTGTGCAGAAGCTCTTTAGTTTAATTAGATCCCATTTGTCAATTTTGGCTTTTGTTGTCATTGCTTTTGGTGTTTTAGACATGAAGTCCTTGCCCATGCCTATGTCCTGAATAGCATTGCCTAGGTTTTCTTCTAGGGTTTTTTATGGTATTAGGTCTAACATTTAAGTCTCTAATCCATCTTGAATTAATTTTTGTATAAGGTGTAAAGAAGGGATCCAGTTTCAGCTTTCTACGTATGGCTAGCCAGTTTTCCCAGCACCATTTATTAAATAGGGAATCCTTTCCCCATTTCTTGTTTTCGTCAGGTTTGTCAAAGATCAGATGGTTGTAGATGTGTAGTATTATTTCTGAGAGCTCTGTTCTGTTAAAATCTGCCTTGTAATAGTATCCCCCGTGCACACTTAAGTTTCGGAAGCACTGATCTAGGACTCATTAAGTTTCTAAAACAAAGGTTGCAAAAAGTCGCAAGCCACAAACTAAATGTGCTCTATTACATTTTTTGTTTGGCCTCTACACTGTTTAAAATTCTTGAATTATTTGCTAAAATTAAAAGAAGGAAAAGTTCATAAAACGACAGTAATTTATTGATAAATTGCATGATTATATAAAAATAGGCTAACATTTCTGTATGACAACAGTGAAGCTGAGTGACATGGCTTCTTTTACAACAGAATGCTACATGTTCCCATGTTCATTGCAGTCCTCTTCATTTACTTATGTCATCTACCTGGTCGTGGTATGCATTTGACTTTGTAATCGCTACTGTCAAATTTCCTTTTCTTACATATAGCATTGGATTAAAAAATGTAACAATAAAAGATTTTTAAATATATAATTATCTGTGCAAAAATTAATAATTCCCATTTTATCATTTTTAGTTTTCTATTTTTCTTCACCCATTTCTACTTATTCTTTTTTAATTTTAAATTTTCTTTCATCTGAATCTTACCATTGCTTGTTTTAATGCCTGTATATTATGGTATTTGCTTACTTTAATCCATCAGAGATTTTGCCATTTAACCTAGCTGTCTAGCAGTCTAATAATAAATAATTTTGTAAAGGAATACACTACCTTTTTTTATTTTGTGGGGACAGGGTCTCACTCTAATGCCTGGCTGGACTGCAGTGTGAGATCACAGCTCAAAGCAGCCTGGAACTTGTGGGCTCAAGAAATCTTTCTGCCTCAGCCTCCTAATACCTAGGATTACAGGCATGAGCCACTGCATCTGCCTGGAATATACTAATTTCGTTTAAAGCAAGTTATATCTTTTGCTTCATGTCTTGTAAAATCATTGTGAAAAAAACCTTATGTCTTCAAACGTTTTTAGGATCCAGGTAAAATTCAGAAAAAAAAAATGAGAAATTAAAGGGAGACGTAGAGAGAAATTGTAAATTAATAAATTGGTGATTAGCTGATTGATATGGTTCCTCCATGCTGTTCTCATAATGGTGAGTTTTCACAAGATCTGATGGTTTTATAAGGGCCTTCCCCCGTCACTCAGCACTCATTCTCTCTCCTGCTGCCCTCTGAAGAGGTGCCTTCTGCCATTGTCTGTTTCCTGAGGCCTCCCCAGCCATGTGGAACTGTGAGTCAATTAAACTTATTTTCTTTATAAATTACCCAGTCTCAGATATTTCTTCATAGTAGTGTGATAATGGATTAATACACTGACCAAACACTAAATTCAGAAACGTGCAAGGCACCACCCTGGAGAATGCCAAAAATCTAATTACAATAACTGCCTCTGGTAGCTACTCAGATATATAAGGGAACACACTGCCCAAACATATTTTTAAAGAAGTTATGAAAACTGATACATTCTTAGCTACTTTTGGCCTTGAATTTAAAAATTTCCAGGATGATAATTTTCATTAAAATTAATGGAAATTAAGAAAATATGTAACATAGTATTATTTTCATTTTACTTCCAAGTACATTAGGAATTTTATCTTCTTTTTCTTTTTTCTTTTTTCATTTTTATTATACTTTAAGTTCTAGGGTACATATGCACAATGTGCAGGATTGTTACATATGTATACATGTGCCATGTTGGTGTGCTGCACCCATCAACTCATCAGCACCCATCAACTCGTCATTTACATCAGTTATAACTCCCAATCCCTCCCCCCTCCCCATAATAGGCCCCAGTGTGTGATGTTCCCCTTCCTATGTCCAAGTGATCTCATTGTTTAATTACCACCTATGAGTGAGAACATGCGGTGCTTGGTTTTCTGTTCTTGCAAAAGTTTGCTGAGAATGATGGTTTCCAGCTTCATCCATGTCCCTACAAAGGACACAAACTCATCCTTTTTAATGGCTGCATAGTATTCCATGGTGTGTATGTGCCACATTTTCTTAATCCAGTCTGTCACTGATGGACATTTGGGTTGATTCCAAGTCTTTGCTATTGTGAATAGTGCCGCAATAAACATACGTGTGCATGTGTCTTTATAGCAGCATGATTTATAATCCTTTGGGTATATACCCAGTAATGCGATGGCTGGGTCATATGGTATTTCTCTTTCTAGATCCTTGAGAAATCACCACACTGTTTTCCACAATGGCTCAAATCCCAAGTCTTATTACTATTTTATTGTTCAGAATCTTAAAAGCCATTTACCCTTCTGTTTTTATGTAACCCTCAAACACTGATTCCCTTAAACAATGCATGTATCCACATAGTTTTAACCATAATGTCAATAGCAATAAATGGTAACTCTTTACCTTTAGTTATATTTATCCCACTTCTCATTCTTTATCTCTTTTCAAATGCCAAAAATTTTATCTGAATAAATTAAAGTCACCTCATACTCAATATATCTAGTACCTAATTTCTCCCACATAACCATTATTTTCCCTTAACTGACTGTTGATGTAAAAAAAGATTATTTGAAGAATTTCAAGATGACTAACTGGATATGAACTAGAGATATGGGTAAAAGATGTCAACAAATCCCAGCAGTTTTTCCAGTGACAGCCTGTTTTTTATGTGTACCATCCTCCAGATTTTCACTGCCCAACCACGTTAGGAAAGGTGTTCTTGGTTTTTCCCCAGCCTATGTATTCAACTGGGACCTCCCTCTTCCAGTCCTCTCATCTACTGTTTTTAGAATAATCATTAAATATCACTGTCATAATACTTTCATATTTAAGCATGAATACCTCCATTATTACATTATAACAAATGGAATCTAAATTCCTGTTCACTTTAAAAACTTTCAAAATCTGACAATACTCTATCTAAACATATTCTTTGCTCTATGCAATTTAGTTTCTTTACAATGTCAAATACATGCCATACTCAAAAGAGAGGTTTTTAAAATTTGCATGCTTGTTTCCATCTCCTACATTCTGGTTTCTATCTCATTTTGAATTAAACAAATATGTATTTATTACCCACTACATACTGTCTTTTAAAATCCAATGCAAGTTCTATTGTATTTAGGAAGCCTATGGCAGCACTCATTTATTTGTGGTCATCATTACTGATAATTTCAATAACTACCCTTTGTGGAGTGCTTACCACTGCCAGATGGTCAGTTAAGCAATTTATGTACATCATCTCTTTTGTTCCTCTTGACATCTCTGTGAAGTAAGTATTACAATTCTCATATCATAGATGAGGAACCTGAGGATCAGCGCACTCTTGGCACTTACTCCAAGTCATGAAAAGTCTTACTTTGAGCTGAGAGGCTCATTTTCTCCTCACCACTTAAAGAGATAGAAAAGAGTGCATGAAAGTGATGAAGTGTTACAAGAACTTGGTTTGTGTGACCCAAAGGACAATTGCAATTTAGTAGCAAGCTCATTTTACTATAAGTATTTTTCTACTTTGTAAAGATGGCACAAGTATATAAAATATTTTAAATTTCTGTAAAAATGTTACTTTTAAAACTTTTAAAATCTGGTATTAGCATAAACAAGAATACCTGGGCCTTATTTACAATGTTGAAGAGGCTATATGGCAATAGGCCAAGTTTGAACTGAGTCCTCCACCAACCAGTCCTGAATCTCATAGCCCCCTTTCCCTTACTTAATTGATAATATATTAGGTTCAAAGCAAGGACACCAGACACAAAGTATAGCTATGTTCTCTCTTTTTTCTCAACAGTTACTTAAGGCCTTCTTAGGCTCACGGATGCAAATTGAATTTAAATTCATAAGCAGACTCCCTCTACTGCTTGTCTTCATCACAATGCAAAATATGGAGCTGTAGCACATTTGATTCGATTCAAAATTAGGACCTTTATAGGCCTAAGACAAATAACCCCTTGTTGACCTTAAATCCTACAGAGATGCAAGCTTCCTTTGCCTAGCTCTGAAAGCCTGTCATAAAAAGATGCCTGGCTGGACGCGGTGACTCACGCCTATAATCCCAGCACTTTGGGAAGCCAAGGGTGGTGGATCACGAAGTCAAGAGATGAAGACCATCCTGATCAACACGGTAAAACCCCATCTCTAGTAAAAATATGAAAAATTAGCTGGGCGTGGTGGCGTGTGCCTGTAGTCCCAGGTACTCGGGAGGCTGAGGCAGGAGAATCGCTTGAACCCGGGAGGTAGAGGTTGCAGTAAGCCAAGATTGCATCACTGCACTCTACAGCCTGGGCAACGGAGCAAGACTCTGTCTCAAAAAAAAAAAAAAAAAAAAGGCTGACCACATCTCTGGTCAACCTTTGAGCTATGTCCAGCTATCTATAGTTCTTTACTTTCTTCTCCCATGCCACTATTCATGCTCATCCCATGCTTGGAACAGTCTTATTCACCCAATCATTATCTCTCAAGACAAGATTAAAACTGTACATAACATGACAAGTTTAAGACTGTACTGAAGAACAAAAACAAAAAGCAGTAAATTAGGTATAGAAAATAGAAGAGACTTCCAAAATTAATGTATTAAAACAATAGTTTTTGTACTTAACGATTACAATAATAGAAATGATAATGATGAGGTTAATGACAACACTAAATAACATTTATTAAGTGGTTAGTATATCTCAGATTCTCTGTAAATCGTTATATACTTTATCTAATATAACACCACAAATAAGATTAAAATAAGCCCAAGAAAGTATGCATTATATGATCCAAATTTTAGAGATCAGGTAGAAAGTATAGAGTTCTAGCAACTTGTCCAACACTGTACAGCTAGCTAAGTCGAAAGAGCCTAATTTGAATTCAGTTGCAACTGATTTGGGAGGAGAGCGTAATAAACTCCTATAATACCTCTTGTTAAATTATTAATCAGATTATAGCAATGACTATTTTTAGGAGCCTTTTTTGCAGTTAATGAAACTGAGAATACAATCATAATAATGATAATAATAGTTACAGTTTTCATTATTATTGTGTGGTTTTCCATTTACTCAAGGATTATTTCAGAATTTTTACAGCATTTACTGCAGCTTTTTAAGCAAATTAATTAATAATGAAAGTGCTAAAATAATGTTGTAGCCATTTAAATAACTTTAAAAGTGAAAAGGATACAAAATGGGAGGTATTAAGGTATCAAGTCATAGTTCTACTTTATATGAGATGGTTGAAAGGTAATAAAATCAATGGATATATATACATATATATACATACATACACATATATACCTACTGTGATTTGACATAAAACACGTAATTACTGCAAACACATGTTTATACATAAAAAATAGGCAGATAGACATTATTCAGTGGCTAATTTTTAAAATACCAATAATAATGCTGTAAATTATATTACATCCATGGCTAAAATATTTCAGACCTTAACAGTGACTATTTTGACTTTGAAGGAAATTAGTGATGAATTAAAAATCCATAAAATAAATACAGAAATAATAAATAACAAAAATATTAAGGAAACAGCATATTATGGTATAGCAACAGTAACAACAAAACCTCCAAAAATCTGAAAAGTGAACGTGCATCTCTTCCTATCATTTCTCTGTGACCAAGCATGAACTTGCATAAAAGCAAATGATGTGTGTGTATGTATACCACACGTGTGACTTCTGTTCATTTCTATCATTTTTCACACACCATTCATGTTTTTAGAAGGCTTCAAGTTCTGATGAGTCAGTCTAACTGAAAATGTTACAAATATAAACACAAACACACACATGTATTTGTAAAGAAGAAGAACTAGAGCACAATAAGACAAGTGAGATAAATGACAAGAATGGCGTCAGTTCCATTCTTGGCCTCCAGAAAGGTACCTATTATTTTGTCCTCTGCTTTGGAAACTAACAAATAAAGAAAATTGCATATGATTTGGGGCAAGAACATTTTCTTTAGTCACTGAGTTACTCTGTGGCACAATCATAGGAGATGGTGCCCAAATTGAAAGGGGAAAGTAAGAGGGTCATTAATGTAGATGTTACTGAGAAGATCTTTAGAAATAAATATGGGGGGAAAAGGAGCGGAGAAGAAGTGATATTCTTCCGGATTAATTAATACATGATGAAAGATGTTTGTCAATGACTATGTAATAAGTCTTGGTTACAGGAATATATTGACCTGCAACATAAACCTAACTATAGGTCAGATAGCCTCATATGAATCAATTCTTAACTTTAATAAAACACATACCTCATAACCAAGCTAGATAAATATCATGTATATGACAAATCTTACAGAAGTCTCAGACTGTGGAGAGAAATCTCCCAAAGTTTAGTTATGGTACTACCACAGTAATATAATACTGCTAAATATTTTAATGGCAATAAATACTATTAGGCTGTTTTGCTGTAAACAATTGGCTTAAAATCAAAGAGTTACATGTATAACTAAATCAATGTGAAATTCATCTAATGAAGAACAGTTATTTGATACCTAATCTTGCCTGATCTTTTAACAACAAACAAATTTGTAATGCAACAATTCTACCATTAATACAACTTTTCTCACTAACGCCACTTGTTTGTGTGGTTTGTGTTTAGAAGTTACATCAACAGCAAGTTGCTGGGCAACTACATCTCTAAGAGTGTGAATGTGGATTATTACCTGATTCTTGATGTTACAATTCTTAGAAGAAAGCAGTCTACAGTTTTTCTTATAAGGGGGACTTCAAAAAGTTCATGGAAAATGAATATTATGAAAAAGCTATGGAGGTATTTCAATTTTTTACCAAAATAAACTCATACTAATTTGATATATCATGTCTGAACAGGAAATAGTTTGAGGCATTAAGAAGGATTAGACATCAGTTTGAAAAGAGCCCCTATCAGAGCAACATAAATTCTGCTAAAGTTGAAGCAAGAACAAACATCAGATTTAGGGTGAAGCATCGGTGCAAGAATGATGAAATCATTGATGCTTTATGAAAAGTTTGGACAATACCCCAAAGAAATCAGCGGTTTACAAATGGATAACTTGTTTCAAGAAGGGAGAAGACCAGGTGGAAGATGAAGCCTGCAGTGGCAGACCCATCCACATCACTTTTGAGGAAAAAAATTCATCTTGTTCATGTCCTAATTGAATAAAACCAATGATTGACAATAGAAACAACAGCCAACATCGTAGTCATCTCAACCGGTTGAGCTTATGCAATTCTGACCAAAAAATTAAAGTGGAGGAACTTTCCACTCAATGGGTGCCAAAACCATTGTGCCCAGATCAGCTGCAGAAAAAAGCAGAGCATTCATGGAAATTTCAAACACTTATAACAGGAAATGAAACACGTGTTTTCCAGTATGACCCAGAAGACAAAGCACATTCAGTGCACTGGCTACCAAGAGGTGGAAGTGCTCCAGTCAAAGCAAAAGTGGACCAGTCAAGAACAAAGGTCATGGCAACAGTTTTTTGGGATGCTTGAGGCATTTTGCTTCTTGATTTTCTGGAAAGAATTTTGCTTCTTGACCTTCTGCTTATGAGAATATCTTGAGAAGGTTAGCCAAGCTTGAGCAGAAAACTATCTAGGAAAGCTTCACCACAGAGTCCTCCTCCACCACAACCATGCTTCTGCTCATTCCTCTTACCAAACAAGGGCAACTTTGTGAGAGTTTCAATGGGAAATCATTAGGCATCCAACTTACAGTCCTGATTTGGCTCCTCTGGACTTCTTTTTGTTTAGTAATTTAAAATATCTTTAAAAGACACTCATTTTCTTAAGTTAATGATGTAAGAAAGACTGCACTGATGTTATTAACTTCCTACGACCCTCGGTTCTTTAGGGATGGACTAAATGTCTGGTATCATCATTTACACAAGTGTCTTGACCTTGATGGAGATTATCAAGAAGCAAAGCTCATATTTTTATCTTCTAGCTTCATTTTTTCATGAAAATTTTGAAGTCCCATCCTATATGTTCAAAGAATGAACAAGAAGCAGGCAAACTATTGAGAAAACACAATTTTATTTCATCCGTCTTTATTTCATTGTCTTTATTTCATCGTCTATACCTAACTTCTGGGCTGAATTACTGGGAGAGAAATTAAAGAACCTGCAATAAATCTTCTCCCCTGCTTAACTCATTGCACATGGATATTGTTTTGTTGACATTGCCTTTTGTGCCACTGCTTAAGGCACTCTGTAATATATAGATCTAATGTAATACTGTAAAATCATAGAGGTAGTACTAAAATGACTGAAGTTTGGGAAGCACTGAAATGTTCCTGGCAAATAAATTTTATTTATATATATATCAAATGAAATAAAATAATATAAAATATATACATACAAAAATATATAATATGTATGTATACATATATACACACACACATACTCATGCATAGCTCTTCTATAGAGATATGTTCTGATAAATGTATCATTAGGCAATTTTGCCATTGTGCAAATATTAGAAAGTTTACTTACACAAATTTACATGGTATAGCCTTCTACACACCTAGGCTATATGGTATAGTCTATTGCTCCCAAGCTACAAACCTGCACTGCATATTATTGTACTGAATACTGTAGCCAATTTTAGCACAATGGTAAATGTTTGTATATTTAAACACAAAAAAGTACAATAAAAATGCAGCAAAGATGATAAAAAATGGTATACCTGTCTAGGGGACCTACCTTGAACACAGCTTCCAGGACTAGGAGTTGCTCTAGGTGAGTCAATGAATGGCTGGTAAGTAAATGCGAAGGCCTAGGGCACTACAGCTACTACTGTAGACTTTGTAAGTGCTTTACACTTAGGCTACACTAAATTTATAAGAAATATTTTCCTTTCTTCAATAATATATTAACCTTAGCTTACCTTAAGGTTAATTTTTTAAAATCCTTTGGTTCTTACATTATAAGCTTTTTAATTTTTTTAACTTTTGTCTCTCTTGTAATAATACCTACTTTAAAACACAAGCACATTGTACAACTGTACAAAAATATTTTCTTTTTTTACATCCTTCTTCTAGAAGCTTTTTCCTATTTTTTTTTTAATTTTTATTTTTTTGGTTAAAAACGGAGACACACACATTAGTCTCAGCCTACACAGGATCAGGATCATCAATATCACTGTTTTCTACCACCACATTTTGTCACATTGGAAGGTCTTCACCGGTAATAGCATACATGGTGTTGCCACAACATTAAAATGGTTACAATGACACTAGGCAATAGAAATTTTTTGGCTCCATTATAATATTATGGGACTACTGTCATTAATGCATCACTGCTGGCTGAAATTTCATTATGTACCTCTCTCTCTCTCTCTCTCTCTCTCTCTGAAAAAGAGAGAGAAGAGCTGCTTTGAACAGAATACTGTTCTATATGCCGTCTGCATATAGAACTTCAAAAGTCTCAATAGAACCAATGTTCTTTGTCCAAGTTGGCAAGGTAAAGAGCCTGACATTGAGCATTAAAATATCTGACAATCCTGTTTTAGAGATGGAGGTACTCACACTATCAGGAAACATTGAGATTTTTAGCAATTATTAACAGCGAGAAATACTTTCTTATGTATGACATAATCCTCCATTGGCCTTTTGTCTGCAGCAAAGATACTGGGGTACCATCTTCTGGGAAATCAGCCTTGAGAGAGTTGTTTTCATCTAAAATTTGAAGACCATCATTCAAAGCTCTCATTTTTTTTTTCCTTCCCTGGTCAAATTCACTCAGAACTAAGTATTTTTACTCAATCTTCTTTATCTTTTTTATTATCTTTGTGACTACATGACTAATATTTCTCTGAAGTTTGGTCAATATTAACTCAGTATAGTGCTGTACATTTATACTAACACAGGGTCTATAGCAGATCAAAATTATATCATATGCGTTACCAATGTTCCAGTTAACAATTTATAAATTTCTGCACCGACATGCAGTAGTAGGCACTGCCATTTATGCTCAATTTCTGATATTAATACAATAGTTAAAACTGATTATTTTAGTTCCATTAAAATGGAGAATTTAGGTGAAGTTCTAAAATATTTTAATATTCATCATTATGGTCCCCAATTGTTTTTTCTTTTGTAATTTTGAAAAATTTTAAATGTCATTACATTTATAGCAGAAATAATTAAAGTCCACTTTCATTTACCACTAGTTTCACGAGTGAAAAGTTCAAGTGCAGTGTTCAGTTTTTGTGAATTCACAATTGAAACCTTCAAATGTTAGCTGACATTTTCCAGCAATATATTTTATTTGATTATCTAAAGAAGGGGAACAAATTCTAATTGTAGCAAAGCATTAGTAAAGATAAGTGAAGCTCATGTAACAGTTATCCTCAAAGTCATTATTAAGTTATCTTGTGTTCATTTGCTCATGTTTAAACAAGATTTTCCATTTGCACACAGCAACAAAGTAGTTGTCAATATGCCAGTAACCACACAGTGATACGAAATGCACAGCCATCTGAAGTTTAGAAACAGCTCCTTTATTCAAATATCTATGAAATAAGAAACAAATGTAATGTACCACATATAAATGCAGTATGATGAAAAGTTATCTATAAAAAATATGGAAATAGAGTCAACATTCGTATAGACTACCTTTACTAATGTCTAATCAGGAATGATCACTGAGTATTATCTTGAGCCAGAAAGATCTTTTAAAAAATTTGTTGTCAATCTATTGCCAAGAAGTCCATTTCCACAGCTCTTTATCTTTAATAAACTATTTTTGGCAATGGGAAAAAAGAAAATGAAAGAAGAAATTAAGTGGAAATTATCATAACAAAACTAAAGTGACACAATGAGAAACAACCTAAAAAATTAATCCCCCTACCATGATATTTTGAAGAAAAAAACACTCAATTTTTAATCATATGTATTTTTCTTTTCTCTTTCTCCTTCTCTCTCTCTCTGTGTGTCTGTGTCTGTGTCTGTGTGTGTGTGTGTGTGTGTGTGTGTGTGCTTTCCATGCAACCAATGGGAGGTTGAAAGCACTGAAAGACAAAACATGGTAAGCATTTTTAAATATTCAAAATAAAATACAAAATAATTGTACTCCAAAGTCACACCTACCAGGTACCTGTTTCAGTTCTACTCTGAAGATATAGAAAAAGCTAAAGAGTTGTTCAAGTGGTAAGTCTAAGTACAGTAAGTCTCTTTATAGCTGCCATTTAATAAGATACTTTATGATTTTATATTTTTCTGCTACTCTGCTGTGTGATTATACACACACACAAACAGACACACATCTACATATACACAGTTGGTCCTCTATATCCATGGCTTCCACATTTGTGGACTTGATGATTAGTAAATAGAAAATATTCGGGGGAAAAAATGTGTGTACTGAACACGTACAGTCTTCTAAGTCTTGCCACTATTCTATATCTAATAAAGTAAAAGAACTGTTTACATAGCAATTACGTTGTATTAGGCATTACTAGTAATTTAGAGATGTTATAGAGTATATGGGATGTGCATAGGTTATATGCAAATACTACCATTTTACACCAGAGACTTGAGTATCCATGGATTCTGGTATCCATGGAAGGTCGTGGAAACCAATACTCCAGATACTGAAGAATGACTGTGTGTGTGTGTGTCTGTGTGTGTGTGTGTGTGCGCGCATGTGTGTGTATGATGTTATGCTAAGTGATAAAAACAGATTTACAACTGATGTCTTTGTTTAGGAAATTGACATCAGATATGCAGCTCATTTATTTTAAGACAGTATACTTGATTAAAAAAACACATTTAAGTTAAACATATTTCATTTATATTAAAAATATTTTAATGTATTAAGAGTATTTATGTATATATTTTCTCACAAGAATTGTAGGCATTTGAAAATGCATACTTCTTTATAATTTATAATTGCTACCTCACACCCTTTTTCAATAATTGTTAACATTGCATCTAGAATCCCATAGCAATTGATGACATTTGGTTATAGAGATTGAATCAAATATACTGTATTTATTTAAAGTTTATTCAAATAACATTTTCAAAGTTAAAGGCCCATTCTTTATTTCACAACACAAAATCATATATTGGGTAGTCAGAATTAAAGCAATCTAAATTTCCTAAAGCAAAGGAGATAGAAGGTTTCTTTTTTTGTTTTCATTGTTTCAGGTAAAATGATTGTTTTTCCACAATTTAGAAAACAACAGTATCTTAACTGAAAAAACTCATAGTTAAATGTCTTCCCACATCACATTTTAAATTAATTATTGTTTATTTTTTCCTGTTTAAAATGCTAACAAACTTAAAACATTATTTATATTTCACAGGAAAATTGATTCAAATTATCCTAATTAATTCAAAATTACCAAACCAAAGTCTTATAAAAAGTAAATGAGTCAGTGCAAAAAGTTAGATAAAAAGTCAAAGGTTAGCTCAAAAGGTTCGGTTGTACCTAAATGATTAAGTAACCACTTCGACAGAGGTATTTTTCACTCTGCATTGGAAAGCTGCCCTAAAGGTAATCTAAATGAAGCCTTTTTCATCTGTATACCAGTTTCCAAACTGTCTTGTGTGGTATTATTTACTTGTTGCTTGGAAAACCATAAAGAAAAATAAGTGACACTATCACATGTTTATGTGTGGTGAGAAAGATACTACTACTTTTTTCATGTTTTCTCCTCTAAGCTAAAAGTTTCTTAACTCTCCAAGCAATTGCAGCATGTCTTCAATGCCACCAAATCAACCATTTTGAGTTAAAATTGGGCTCTCTGCCAAGTAATTAGTCATGTCTCCAATTGCCTTATTAGATTTATTCATGACGGAATCATATTATGACCAGAAAAAAGAAATCAGAGCCCCAGTAAAAATCCAGTTGAGCTGTCTAGGCATCACTTAAAATTAATGTAACAGAAATAAATTTATTCATAAATGCATTATATACCCTCACAGATAACCAAGTCTTGATAAAGTCAAAACTCAGAATTGTAATTATTTTTTGATATTTCAACTACCCAGAACTAACCTATGTTAAATCTGTTTTACATATTACAACTTTATATGATGTCATTATTTTTTTCCCCTTATCATTAAAAAGTTTCCCATATAACTTCAGTGCCTGTGTGATATTCTGTAGATCCTCACTACTCAAAGTGTTGTTTATGGACCAGAAGCAACAGCATCACTTGGGAGTCTGTTAGAAATACAGAATTTTAGACACCTCCGCAGGCCTACTAAATCAGATTCTGCATTTCATTATAAATATATACTATTATACACACATATATACATATACACACATACAAATATATATTATACACATACAATATATATTATACACATGCACACATAAAACACATATAAATATATATTATTATACACATATACACATATACATATACACACATACACCTATGACATTTATAGTATTTATTTATACTATACACATATTCATACACATGTATACATAATATATATTCATATTATACACACATGTATATATACTATATATAAACACATATATGCATATACACATATTAAAGCTTGAGAAATATTTTTGTGAACCCTATGTAAAAATGTGTATTTTTTTCTGCAATAAAACAACTTTACAGTATGACAATATGTAGTATACAATTGCATATATATTTATATATTTCACATTGTGCTACTATAAGTTCAGGTTGTTTGTAAATGTATCTAGTATTAGGAACTCGTCAATGAATATTTTAACTTATATATATGTTTTCCCTGAATTTCTGAATCTTTTCTTGAGAATTATTCATTAAAATGAAAATACTTGAATAAAGAACTCTACATTGTAACACTTGAGACAGACACTTCCAAAGTGTTTTCTAGATTACATGAATAACAGCAGTATTTGTTCTGCCCTAACACCTGCATTTTTACTTGTTTAATATAGATGTTTAATAGCAGAAAAATAGTATCTCACATTAATCATAATTTGTAATTATTTTATTACTAAAGAAGTTAAATAATTTATCATTTTTTTTTGTATTCTTCTTTTGTGAATTTTTCTGTATATTTTATTTCCCAATACATTCAGGACTTAGTATTTTACTTACAATATTATAAACCTTTTAAATATTGAGGGTGTTATGTCTCTTTCTGCAAACAAGTGGCATTTTTTTTCTACCTTACTGTTTTTTTATATTGGGATGTGGTGATTTTGACTTTTATGTAGTTAATAAAAACTGTCAACTTTTTCAATTATTTTTTAAGCTTAGAAAGTTGTTACCCATTCAGGTACTCAAAAATAATAAATCAAGTGTTTACCTTTTTCCATAGTCTGATATTTTCAACAGCCACAATTTTGCATGGAATTTATATTATATGAAATGTAATAAAGACCTAACATATTTCCTTTTCCCAGATGTCTTACCAATTAACCATCAACTTGTCTAACTACCTACACCCTACAACTAGTTTATGAAGAAAATATTGTATTTATTAAAAATATACTGATTAATTCTAAGAATATGGGCACAGATTTACTTCTTTCCTATTTCTTAGAAGTTTCTATTTATTCACATTTCTTAGAAGTTTCTACTTATTCAAAAGAAAGAAAGAAACAAGATTATCAAACTTTTCCCTAATTTGTGAAAAATATGACTGAATGTTTTAGTAGTCTATTAACTAGTAAATCTTTTAAACAATTATTTTATGCTTAACACTTCAGCGGATATTGTGGTGGATACAAATACAACTTTAACATGTAGTGTTTAACCTCAGGAAGCTAAAATTCACTTAGAGAGACAAAGCATACCGAACATTTAGATGTTAAATCTGCTAGCTTTCAGGAATTCAAGGAAGGGAAAAAAGAATGCTAAGAACAAAACTGAAGAAAGCTTTGTGAAAGATTAGAGCTTTTCCAGTAGTTGGGAGGCACAATTCAGGTTGAAGTCACAGCAAGTACAAAATACCTTTAAGTTATCTGTGTTATATAAAACAAGTATTTCTACATTTATTATGATTACTTAGGCACATGTCATGGCTTCCTAATTGATCACAGATTAATTTTAAGGACCACAGTTTTACATGTCCAATATCCTACAGAACTCTGAATACAGTGCATTACCCATTGTCATTGCTGGCTTGACATTTTTTCAATTAAATTGCTTTTGATCTCATGCACGAAGTTTTGTAAATATTACCCCTGATGGGCTTGTATATATTTTACCAGTATCTCTATGTTGTATTTTAGAATAAAGGTGTCCTAAAGTTTATGAGAGGTACTATTAATACTTTCCAGACCCAGCGGCTACAAACTCTTAATAAGCACAGAAGCTGCTTTTCCTTCCTCCAAGCGAAACATCATAAAAAGTAAGTGACAGCAATTGTGACCCTATCTGTAGAAGTTTATGAGGCCAATTTGAGGACAGATTGAGTTACAGTATTATTGTAACACCTCATCAAAATTCTTGTCCGATTTTAAGCAGTGACTTAAGACAAGTAGACTGGCCTGTTACTGCTGGGATCACTTCCAGCATCTTACACAGAGCACCAAATTACCCTTTTCAGTTAACCCCAGTTACTTTTCTCTCTCCTTGTTGTGATGGAGGGAGTATATAAGAAAAGGGGCTCTTTGGCAGTCTAGGGCAAGGAGGCAAAGGGTTGTGACATCTTTTCTACTATTCTGCTTCCAAAGAGACAAATTCCCGTCGAAATGTAGCAACTACTGTGACATTACTTTAGCAGAGAAACTTATGAAAAGGTCATGTCCAAAGACTTCATTTGATTTCCTCTTATCAGCCTGAAGCCATTAAATATCTACATTTTAATTTTATAACTATTTAAAATAGCAATATATGTGCAAAAAATTAACCATATATAGCACAAAATGGCAACACTTTGTGCTGGTGTAATGACATAATTACAGCATTCATTTTCACCATTCATTTCCACCTAAAGTTAGTTTTCTAAAGGTAATGGGAACCAATATGGATTTTCCTAAGAAAACATCTGGCAGTTAAATTTCAGGAGTGAATTTCAATATGAGAGAATGTTGTAAATGCAAAGGAAGAATAGAATTGTTCTTAAATTCCATGTTTGTGGATACCTTATAACTACTACCCTACAAGATGTTCCATAATATATTATTTTTAAAAGAGAGATAGAAAAGAATTGTTTGTGTAGCTGCAATCTTCATGTTTACAACAGAAAAATTCAACAGTGTTTGCAAACTAACTGGAAGATTACACTTTAATGCAAATAAACGACTTAAGTAACCTGATTCAGCTGTGATGAATCCCAGGCTGACAAATTAACTTTAAAAAACTGCAGTCAATGACTGTAAAAATGGTTTTTCTGCAAGATTTACTTCAGCATGTTGAATAAATATATTATACATGTTAGCTTTAATTCTATATTTAAAATAAGTCCTGGGTGGTGTGGGGTTTTGATAAAGATATTCAAATATATAGAATATAGTGCTTTTACCAAAGGATTCCCAGGAGGAAATCAGTGGACAACAATGTTGAATGTACTCCTCACTCATGGACAAACCACGTTTTCCTTTCTAAATAAGCTATGAAAATCCTATCTGTCAATCTATGTGAGTCAGTATCCCCTTCAAAGATTAAAACAAGCCCATACATGATCACCTTTATCTGTACAAATTAAGCAACTCTCTTCTTGATATAAACCAAAATGAAACCTAGTTTATTTTCCAAATCTAGTTTATACTCATGAAATAATTTTGAGAACTGAAATTTGATTATTCTTATTTTCACCTTTCTGTTTGCTGTTAATAGTAAAGATGCCAATCCCTCAATCACAAGAGAAAAAGGTAGTTATGTGGATCTTGTTTGTTTTGTTTTGCCTTTTTCAAAAAATCTATAATATTCATATAAACTTCAAGTAGAAAGAATGGGGAAAACAGTTATCCTATATTTGAAGTAAAAGCAATTAACAACAGATAAAACACCCAAACAGAATTTATATACTGAACATTTTGATTTTAAATTATTCCATATCCAAAATTTCAGTCTTACATAGAGACAGATCATTGTTTTATCCACATTAAGAAACAACCTCTGAGTTACTAATATTTCTTTTTACAAAAGTAGCCTTGTCTAATACCCCTATTTTCCATATTTGCCAAAATGGTAAGACAGTCACTCTCTATCTTACCAGCTAAGACCAGTCACTCTCTCTGTGTCTTCCTCTCCCTAAGTCTTCTGATCCTGATCCTTAAATTTATTTCTGTGTCTCTCATCCTTTATCACTTGATAGGTTTTAAAACACACTATATATATATATATATATATATATATATATATATATATATATATACACTTTTTTGTATTTTTAGAACTGAATTTTTTTTTATTAACTCCCAAGGATTCACCTTCTAGGTAAACACTTATTGCCAAACTTCTATATTTGGCCCAAACCTCTTTCTTATATTCAGTTGCCATAAAATATTTGTATTATCTCTCCATGATGTCTCACAGGTACATCAAATACTAACTTATCACATACATCCTAGAATCTCTCATTCTGTCTCCAGGTTTGGGTGGGGAATGGCACAATCATCTACTTATGTCCTTAAGACAAACACCAGGAGTCAAGATACCCTGTGAATCAAAGCTGCCAAATAGACCTTAAACTCATTTCCCTTTCTCTATATATGAACAATTAGAAAGCCACCTATTCATTCTGCACACTACCAAGAGAGTTCTGTTTTGTAAAAGCAAATATACTACTTCCTTTCTAAAAAAAAAAAAAAAAAAAAAATCCATTAATAAGTTTCATTACCTTCTCCTATGGGACAAATTCCCTAGCACAAAATGAACAGACCTAGGCCCCAACTACACTTTGTCTTGTACCATTCATCCCAACTTGCCTTGTTATTGCATGCAACACTACTTCCTCTACCTGGAATAAGCTCACTACTCTCCTTGTTCTTTTAGAATTAAGTTACCACCCCTTATGCAAATGTGTTTCCTTGTTTCCATAATACTAACCATATATTTTAATATAGAGGTCATTAAGTTGTCTTGAAATTGTGTATCTCTCTGATTATCTTCCTACTGTTCCTTTAGAGCAATGATTTTGTCTTATTCATCTGTATATTTCTTACATAGTGGCATGGCTGTAACAGGTTCTTAATAAATTTTGAATGAACCCTTAAGTAAACAGCAAATGACTGAATGAATGAAGCTGACCACTCATTTTGGAAGAAAGTGGGGTACTCTAACCATACATAAGCATCTTTTTTTTCCTTCTAGTATTAAAAATCAAGCAAATAAAATAACCTGAATTCATTCAGTTTAGAAATACTTCTGAAGGTAGACATTATATGTATCTATCTACAAAGGAATATGGTTATTTGTATCTCTTTGGTTTGGTGTATGGAACATGATAATATCTTATTTTCTGGATACAAAGCTAACTATAAATAAACCCTTAGCCTTTTGCTGAATTTTAGCTAATATCAAGCATAGTTTTAATGTGCCAAAAGTCACAAGAAGCAAAAAGCAAGAATGCATACAGCAGCATTCAAGAATTTGGGCCTCATGTCTGGAATTCACCATAAGGCTTTGGTACTTTCTATCTCAACTGAAGTCTTACTTTGATACAATCTGCCTCTTGCATTAGAACACACTTTTTTTTTTTCTTTTTTTGAGACAAAGTCTCGCTCTGTCTCCCAGGCTGGAATGCAGTGATGCTATCTCAGCTCACTGCAACCTCTGCCTCCCAGGCTCAAATAATTCTCCCACCTCAGCCTCCTGAGTAGCTGGGATTACAGGCACGCACCACCATGCCCAGCTAATTTTTGTATTTGTAGTAGAGATGGGGTTTTGTCATGTTGGTCAGGCTTGTTTCGAACTCCCGACCTCAGGTGATCCACCCACCCTGGCCTCCCAAAGTGCTAGTATTACACGTGTGAGCCACCACGTCCTGCCAATTAGAATACATTCGAATCTCGAACATTTTAAATTCACTTTATTCTGAAATTTCTGTGACATAATTAAGTGTTATATCCCTTTGCATATGCTTTGATTTTTCAAGAGTACACTTGTTTTAGTTAATGTGAACAACTCAGCAACAAAGATGATTAACAGCAAAGATGGTTGCATACATACTATATTCAGAGCATTGTATAATTAACTAGGTGTGTGTAGAAACCATGCTCAAGACAAGGTCTTCTGATCTCTTGAGGCTCACCACCTAGAAGTAATATCAATATTTGGATTTTCTGAAACATTATAACATATTGCAAGCAAGTACTTTCTTGGATATGCCATTAGAGAGAATATGATGCTTCCATATAGATCCCTTGGTATTTGAAATGGGCGTTAAATACTTAGTTGAGGGGTAATCAGTAAGCTCATGACTAATCTGATTGCACTAACTAGAATTTTATAAAAAGATACAGATAATTTATTAAAATAGGAAGAAGTAAATGATTTTCTAGTTCTGTTGGGAGTAGCTGCTGTAACTCAGAAGTACTAATTGGTTGTTGCATGATTTGAAATAGATAAAGTGGATATCAGGAAAGACTTTCTTCCTAAAGCATTTTATTTGAAGTGGTCAGAATAGGACAAAGCATATAGCTTTCAAATAATTAGATTTGAAAGGGAAGAATTGCTAAATAGGAGGATCTTGAAGCCAGCATTAAACACATACAGGCTAAATGCCTCAAGAATGCTTCTATTCTTCTCAGAGTTATTCCTGATGATATACCTGGAACTGGGAAGAGAGGAATTTTGAGCAGCCAGAGCACAGAGAGTAAAAACGAGGGTTAAAGAAATCATGGACATTTTCCTCCAGAGGGTTGTCAAGGGTAGACTGGAATGGACAAAGTCAGGCGTCAAAAAAATGGATTGAACCTAGAAGCAGAAGAAATGTCACATTTCATGGGATATTTTTCTCATTTCCTATCTTGAGAAATGTCATTGTGGGCATACATGTACATACACTCTTAGGTATTATGGAACATTAAAACACAATGCTGAGAATAACAGACAGTTATTAGGGCCAATCTTGAGAGCCTTGACATATTTTGTACCACAAATTTGTTGATGAAAAGAACTTTATTTTCTAATTTTGAAAGATTAGATGGCTTCTGGATTTCTCTAACAAAGAAGAATCTGAACCAGAAATGGACCAACCTAAATAACTGAACAAGGCATCTCTAAATATTATTCAACTTATATGCTGCAATTTTTACCTGCTTTACAAGTCAATAAGCAGCTTTTATGTGATCTGAGAAACTGGTGAGAAAGTGTATAGACTACAGGTTAGGCAGGTTGGTCAGAACCACCTTTATGGGGCAAAATCTCAAAATTTCAGGTGGCAGTTTCACAATCAAGTGCCTAAGTCTGATGTTCCAGCATAACATTAGCAAACCCCTCTTAGATTTTGCTAAATGTGATGTAGTTACATAATGATTATCCAATAGGCTAAAAGAGGAGACAAAAAGTATGATTTAAAAATAAATACATATATTGAAAATGAGTATTCACTAAAATATTATGCTACCTCTAAAACAACTATAGACCATATATATATATATATATATATACACACACACACACACACACACTATATATATATATAGGCATGTTGTGTTAGAAGTAGAAATCAATGTTCAAAAGTTGCTGATTTTACTTAGAATTCAAAGTATACATTAGTAAAGCCTGAAAACATATCCAAAGCAAAACTACGTCTAATATTTTCCTTATTTTCTTGTTGTGCTTACAGTTACCATAAGAAAGTCTGAAAAATTCAACTCTATGGTCAATCAGCACTCTATGGGATAAAAGAATTCACTCACTCACTCTCTCCTTTATACAATGTTTTAGCAAATATGGAACACTTTGTATTTGCTAAGCACTCGCTCAGGCACTGGAAATATAACAGTGAGCAAAACTTATAAGTCTCTATGGAATTTGTGTTCTAGTCTACAGTGTATTAATATTATTAAAATTATTTTAGTAATCATTTGTTGAGCATATATTGTATACTTGGCATTATATTAAAATTTAGCTCTCTTTGGGGTGTATGATTCTAAATTATATTCAGAGCTTCATGTGATTGCTAACTTTCAAAAACATACAACAAGTAATTTTACATAAGACAAAGGTGAAATTCAGCTGTTATTAAAATGTATAATAACTCATGTGCAGAGTTATAACTCAAACCCAGGTCTGTCTTATTTAAAAAAAAACCAAACTCTGCTCTAGACTCTGCTGTGCTCTCTAGAATAAAAGAAATAGCCCTCATTCACCAATGAAAAATGAATGGTTCAGAGAGAATAAGTGATTTTCCTCCTTAGTAATATAATAACTAAGTTGAAGAGGCTGGAAAAAGAAATGTATTGCTTTAAATGAGGAAAAGCTGAAATGCAAAATCTTAAATGACTTATGTCTTAAGTCATAAATGACTTAATGTCTTAATGTCTTAAATGACATTATGTATCTGTAAATTAAAATGTAACATCTCAGGAATTTTCATTTAAAACGTATCTAAAATGTAGTCATACCACAAAAGAAATTTTCACTGTTATTGAGTTTATTAAGGATTTGTACATTGTACCTCTTCAGGGCAGGGACTTCATTTATTAGTACTTTAAGTATTATTCAAGAGTGTATAAAACCATTTAAGTAGACTAAGAAACATTCTAAATATCAAGTTTTATTTAATTTTTTCTTGTTATTTTTTTAAATAATAAAATCATTTTTCACCTGTTATCTCTGGGGGAATTTACACACATTAAAAAAAATCAATATATAAGGTCTTTCTCAGCTAACAATTCTGTCAAAAGAATATGTTCAGGACATCTATTCTTTTTTCTTTTGCTTCATTTATATTGCTCAAATACCACTGGTGACCTAGATGCCAGAAAGGAAAGCTGTGCTATGTCCTTCAATATATAATGAGGGATTACAAAATGTAATTCACTGAAACAGAAGATTATAATATCTAATACATATGCATTTTTCTTCAAATGGATTTATGAACACTTTCTCTAGGACACTGCTCAAAAGACATCATATTTCCTTAATTTCTTCATTGGTGCCGGATGTTTTCCACAAGTCTTTTCATTTTTTCCTCTTTAAGCTTAATACTTTCAGATACAAGGAAGGCTAAAGTTCAACAAAGGGACTACATTAATTGTTTTCATGGTCCAAAGGTCTTACTTTATATATAGCAAAGTTTATTGTGAATATTCTATGCAGAATTGGTTAAATAAAAATAGTTACTTTCATGGTTTTATAACAAATCTAAAAATGCTCAATTCCTTTCATGTAGACACATTTAGCTCTCTTATGAGATTCCTAAAATATGTGAAAGTGAGACAGCCTATAACCTCATCAGTTCCCTTTCATAGCTGTGTTTACATCTTAATAAATGACCACCATCCACGAACTAATATTTCCATTACTTTAACACAACTTCAAACTTATCAAGATCTTATGACTTATCAATAGAAAACAGATATCCTAAAATGTACCAATAAAATTGTTTCTTTTAGGCATTCTACTTAAAACTCCAGCTAAATTTAGTGTGCAACAATTAGAACAATAAGCTTTATGAAATTTTCTGATTGTCTATATGATTAACAGAAGTATGAATCATTATCAATAGTAAACTATATCTTTAAAGGTAAGATTTATTTTGGTCACCTGTCAGCAGTGCCTAGTACAATGCTTGATTCATAGCTGATGTTTAATATGTTTACTTAATGAGAAGACTATAATTAAAATAAATTAAGTATATGTTCTCTCATCAAAGCAAAACCTTATCAGCTCCCAAATTGAATTTTAACCGCTAAACTAAAATATTTAGACCTTCTGCATTGTATGCCCTCATAGATATATCGCCAACAGCACTGTCTATAAAATTATGGATTCTTCAAAGTCTCTCCTGTACAACAATGTGAATATTATATGTCAATATATTTATCATATTGACTTATATTAATATAATAAATATATTATATTGGCATATAATATTATGTAGGATTGTATATAGAAAATTTATATATGGTATGTATAAATTTAAAGTATCTACATATGATTGTCTTTGTTCTATTTCATACTCAGAAACAAGACTCCCCAAATTGACAAAATAAAATAAGCAATGCAAAATTTTTAATTTAAAAGGATTATAGGTAAATGACATAGTTTTTAGTTATTTAAGATGACTGAATAGAACTTGAAATATTCACCATCTTTACAGTTTTTATTGGCACATTTTATTGGTTACTATAGACACACAACCATCAAAATGAATATAAAAAGAAGGCTTTTAAGAGGGTCTATAAAATATACATCAATGATAAAAAAGGAAAGACATCTCTGTTTCTCCTAATCCATAAGACTACTCAGAATGACTGTGGATCACTCAGACCAATGTCCTTAGTCCCTTCACAGAAATCTAAGCCATTTAAATTATTGAGTCATGCCTCAATTATATGGTAACTCAAAAGTATGTCTCCTATTACATAAAAGAAATCTTTTAAAAAATGAGTCTGGAAAATGGCAAGAGGGAAATGTTACATAGAAAAGAAGCCAAGATTCCTAAAATTAAAATTTAGGAAAAGGCATACAAGAAAGGAAAAGATAGATGTTCAAAATTACTTAAGAATTGTATGTCTTAACTCATTCAACAAACATTATTAAAACCTACCTCTCTGTTGAGACCTGCTAGGTAATAAATTCTGTTAGATAACAAAGATATACAGAACTCAATATAGCAAACAGATGCATTATCTGGACAAAGAGATATTTAATGCAAGCAAGTAAATTAAAATGTCATTCGATATTAAGGTAATCTAAAATAGCACTGAGAATGAGTTCCCAATCATCCTTCAAGACCCAGTTCAAATGCTTTCTTTATGAATCCCTCCTTTTTTTGTGCAAATCTTTTTTGTGCAATAATCACATATTGCTTGCATTGTATGTGTTTTATATCATATTACATTATTGGTCAACCTATATACTTCAATAAACTATGAGTTGTGAGCAGAGATTATATTGTCTGCTAAGATGATGTTCTCTAACTAAGACAGATTGATTTAGGATGGCATCACAGATTTATTAGGTGACTTCTCCCCTATCATTTTCTGCTTGTAGCACTCTGCTTCCCCAGCAATCACCCTACCTTTTATTTTCACGCTTTAAGATCTTCCAGGACTGACAGAGAAGGCAGTAAGATAGCCAGGGGAGCTATAATGCCACCAAGGCAAGTCCTGGGCAAATTGGCATGGCTCAAATCCCTTGCATTTTCTTTTTTCTACTATTAAATATGCCTCTGTGCTCTCTCCAAACCTGAACCTACTTGGGCCTGTTCACATTATTCTGTCCCACGTGGCAGACCTTGCTTATCTACAAACTAAAGTGTCTTTGGGTCCCATTTTCTCAAGAATCTGTTTTTTTAAAGTTCCAATCTTTAAACCAAAAATATTAGCGCCTATTTCAATAGGGAAGAATAAATTACCCTTATGAGCTATACCACATTCATTTTTAAGGGAGCTTTTTATAAAAGCTTTCTATCCATAAAGCAAACTCTACATATATGAACCAAAACCACTGAACAGGGAGCTTTCTTTGCTGGCAAATAGGTGAGAGGATTAATTTCCTTATGATATAATAATATATTAAATAATAATATATTATTACTTGACAATAACAAAACATACCACCTTTGGCTGCACACATTCAGACACTCTAGGCACCTTATTTACATGACTTCATTGTATTCACACAATAATGCTTGTGAGAGTATGGTATGTGGATGTTCTTGTCTCTATGATACATATGTATATATTATGACAAAGAGAAGGTAAATACTTTTTCCAGGATTACTCAGCTGGTACAAGAAAGATCAAAATTTGATCTTAGATCCGCCAGACCCTGAAACAAAATCTCTTTCTTAAGAATTTCCCTAAAAATGTTGCTGTGGCAGATTCTGTCGGTCATATATTAAAAAAAGTTCTGGCCGGGTGTGGTGGCTCACGCCTGTAATCCCAGCACTTTGGGAGGCCAAGGCGGGCGGATCACGAGGTCAGGAGATCGAGACCATCCTGGCTAACACGGTGAAACCCCATCTCTACTAAAAAATACAAAAAACTAGCCGGGCGTGGTGGCGGGCGCCTGTAGTCCCAGCTACTCGGGAGGCTGAGGCAGGAGAATGGCGTGAACCCAGGAGGCAGAGCTTGCAGTGAGCCGAGACTGCGCCACTGCACTCCAGCCTGGGCGACAGAGTGAGACTCTGTCTCAAAATAATAATAATAACAATTCTTTTTGTCTACATATCTTAGCTTCCTTTGCAGTAAGGTGTGAATATGTGCCTGAGTACTAGCCAATGAAATAGTAATAGAAGTCATCCGTTCCACTTCTAGGCCAGATGCAAAAATGCCTCCTATTTCCCCTTTGCCAGTTGGAGATTGATAAGCAAGGCAACCTTGAAAGTCAAATGCTAAATATGGCAAAATTTCTATTAGTCTGAGCTGTTGGATGACTGTGGTATAGAATCCACTTGCATACCCTTTACCTCTAATGCTACTGGATCTGCCTTAAACTAGTGAATGATTAAAATATTATTTTCTATTTTGCTTGAGTCCTTACACATTTTTAAATTCTATTTGTTACAGCATCTAGCCCACCCTAACTAAAACAGTCTTATGTGCAAATGTAGTCTCAAAGGACTTTCCTGAGGAAATAAACTCTATGCTAAATTATACTCATAACTGTTTTCCAAAATTTGGATAATTTAAAATAATAAAAGAAATTCATTTCATATTTTAAATGTGGCATCAAAAATATTAAGTTTACAATGAGAAAATTATTTTGGGTTAATATTATAATTGTACTCTTGCTCATATAATGTTAATCTCTTGCCTAGGAATTATCAACCATTTTGTCAACATGAAAATTCAAGTAAATAAGTCCTCGGATATAATAATAAAACTCGACCACCATCTTGACCATTTATATCTTCCTGTTAATATTATTCTATCAGTATTGATTTTTAAAATGTGCATTTTAGAAACATAATTTAATTTATAGAGTATTAATATTCATTTTGAATTAGACATCAAAAAAGATATTTACTACTCCTTCACTACTTATGTTAAATATTTTAATCCACATGCTTCCATGTGCTTGTTTCATGTGTTTCCGTAATTTTCTCTATACTTATCTTGTTCAGTATCTTATTCAAGCACTAGAAAATTTATAAAAATAAAGTATTTTGATTGTGAAAGCCCTGTAACATGAATGAAGACATAGAGAAAACTGAATTGAAAAAATACACAAAGCAACTTTAGGAAATGACATTGCATTTGGAAATACAGTTTAATAACGTAATAATCATTTTCCCAGTCATATTTTGACTTTGAGGTACAATGACCTGAAGGAAAGGAATTAGATCAAATCTAAGTTAAGATCAACTGGCCTTAAACGTCAACTTCCAGATCCAAGTAGTGATTATCAATGAGCATAATATGAATACATTAGTAAAACATAAAACTTTCACAGGTTTGCTGCCAAATTTTAAACAGTATCTAAAAGTCACTATTCTTAACAACTGAGTATCCATACTGTAATGGCAGTGTCTGCTATATATATGTGTGAGTTATATATATAGCAGTATATCTGCTTGAGTTATCTAATACAGTATAGAGTAAGATTCTTTGTCTCCTCCTTAATGGACATATCTACTAAAAAGTCAAGGTAGAATCCTCGCATTATTCTTAATTTTTTATCAGATTTGGAATAATACTTCAAAATGGTGATTACCTTTGTGGAGGATAGGAAAGAAAGGCAGGTGAAAGAATAGGGAGGAACACACAGCTTTATATATTATAATAATATTTTACAATTGGCTGTGGGCTTATAAACATTGATTGTATTATCAAATAAATAAATAAATATAACAGAAAATAGAGGTGAGTCATGTAAAGGATGCTGATACTGAATCATGATGATGAATGAACCTGTTGACCTAACGTCCCAAAATAAAAAAGAATTAAGCCTATGCTAAGGAAAGTTCATACCTTTACGCTTACCGCTATGTGCGAGCATCTTTGTCTTGGGAGTATTAATGACGGTACAGAATAGCAAACAGTGACACTTTTTTTTTTTTTTTTTTTTTTTTTTGAGATGGAGCCTCGCTCTGTCACCAAGCTGGAGTGCAGTGGCGCAATCTCAGCTCACTGCAACCTCCACCTCCACCTCCACCTCCTAGGTTCAAGCTATTCTCCTGCCTCAGCCTCCTGAGTAGCTGGGACTACAGACACGTGCCACCACACCCAGCTAATTTTGTATTTTTAGTAGAGATGGGGTTTCGACATGTTGGCCAGGTTGGTCTTGATCTCTTGACCTTGTGATCTGCCTGCCTCGGCCTCCCAAAATGATGGGATTATAGCTGTGAGCCACTGCACCTGGCCAGCTATACTCTTTTACGCAGCATGAAGATCAACCCAGTGGATAACTAGTGAATCTTTTATAGATACTATGAGAGTCTTATATAGGAGTGGTGATTGTGTGTTAATTATAACTGATGGTTTTTATGTGCTTTAGGGTCTTTTAAATACAAGATATGCTGCCAAAAATTCTGATCTTTAAAAATGTGCTCAAATAGAAACAGTTGGGAAACTACTTGACTGGAAAACATTGAAAATAATGAAATACTTTAGCAATATTCTCCTTCAAAATGCTCTAATGAAGGAGTCCTTAAAAGATCTGGGACAAATGTGTATTTTGCTAGAGTCTATTGGCACATTCGAACCCAAAATTCAGAATGAATCCAGAGATGATCCTCTACAGTTACTTAACCTTCTCAAAGCTTTTTAAAAGCCTAACTTAAGAAGCCATATAGTTCAGTGATTCTAATGCCAGATTGTCTGGATTCAAACCCTAGTTTAGCCGCTCACTAACTCTCTGGCCAGAGCAAGATACCAACATTCTCTCTGGTTTGGTTTCCTCCTCTGAAAAAGGGGGTAATCAAGATACCTATGATATAGAATTACTGTGAGGTTTAAGTTAATATACATAAAGTTCTTAGAATTTAATGCCCCACATATAGTAAGAACCCCTAGATATTAGCTATTATTACCTTTACAGAAATTTCATGGCCTACAGAGATCTCCAAAAAAGGGGTTTCAATTGTTTTAATGTGGCAGATATTTACATGGGACTGGTTCATAATACCTACTTAAGCCATAGCAGACCCAAACCAATGATTCGAATATGTATTATATTTTTTACTTAATAACATGAGCAGGTTTCTAAAAATTATTTCTTAAAAGAAGTTCTTTAAACATCTCTAATTGTGATTTTTACTCCTCAGTCCACAGAGGAAGATAAAGTTTAAGAATTTTTTCAGAGTTTTTATCATAATAACCTCCTAAATTTTAAACAAATAAGAATGTGTTTATACATAAAAACAAAAAATAAAATCATTCTGATGTATAATTTGTTGTTGTCAAAGAACAATAGATGTATATTATTCCATTTTAATGACTGAATATTAATCAGCTGTATTGGTATGGAATATTTATGTAACCATTTAATCCCATATTTTAGATATTTTAAATAATCTTTACCATAAGTTTTTTCCTACTGTTAAAAAATAAATAAATGTCTTATTTTTCCAGATGTCAGAATATTTTCCTGGAATATAGTTATAAAATATTAGAATGGCTTTTTAAAATACATATTGCTAGGCAGGGCATGGTGGCTCATGCCTGTAATCTCAGCACTTTGAGAGACTGAAGCAGGAGGATCACTTGAGCTCAGGAGTTTGAGACCAGCCTGGACAACATGGTGAAACTCACTCTCTACAAAAAAAATACAAAACAGTCATGCATGGTGGCACGCTCCTGTAGTCCCAGCTACTCAAGAGGCTGAGGTGAGAGTATCAGTTGAACCTGAGAGGTCAAGGCTACAGTGAGCCATGATCTTGACACTGCACTCAGTCCTCGGTGACACAGCAAGCCCCTGTCAAAAGAAAGAAAGAAAAGAAAGAAAAAGAGAGAGAGGGAGGGAGGGAAGGAAGGAAGGAAGGGAGGGAGGGAGGGAGGAAGGGAGGAAGGGAGGAAGGGAGGAAGGGAGGAAGGAAGGGAGGCTGCAACTTTGTCTTCCAAATCAATGGGATTTTACCAGGTTGCATTCATACCTTGTTATTAGACTGCTCTCTTTCCTTTATCTTAACAACATGATTTTTAAATTCTGCCAAGCTTATGGTCAAAGATTATAGTAGTGTTAATTCTATGTGGATATATTTGACTAAATATGAACATTTCTCACATTTTCAATTGTTGTTTTTATATTTTGTTCATTTTTCTATCAGGGCATCTGTTTATCTTAGTTCCTGGAAAGGTTTTAATCTATTAAGGATATTAATCATTTGTCAAATGTATCAACTGTTTCCAGACTTATTTTAATATTGTTTATAATGTCTATAGTGTTATTTTAAAATGGGAGAAACTGGTAACCCTTTACTTACCAAAATTAGGACTATGAAGCATTATACAGCCATTTCAAAAGTGTCATTTTTGAGAAATGTTACATGAAAAGGAAAAATGTGGCTGGGCGCAGGGGCTCACGCCTGTAATCCCAGCACTTTGGGAGGCCGAGACAAGTGGATCACGAGGTCAGGAGATCGAGACCATCCTGGCTAACACGGTAAAACCTTGTCTCCATTAAAAATACAAAAAAATTAGCCGGGCATGGTGGCGAGCACCTGTAGTCCCAGCTACTATGGAGGCTGAGGCAGGAGAATGGCGTGAACCCGGGAGACAGAGCTTGAAGTGAGCCGAGATAGCACCGCTGCACTCTAGCCTGGGCGACAGAGCAAGACTCCGTCTCAAAAAAAATTAATCAGGAAATAAATTCATATATATATATATATATATATAAATCAATGATCACTAAAATATAACCTGATACATATATGTATGTGTGTGTGTATGTGTGTGTGTGTGTGTGTGTGTATTATAACCTCAAAGTTGGAAAAGAGAATGTATATTTAAGGCAGTAAAGATACATAGTAAGATATTCATTATCTCTGGGTAATGGGGTTATGGGTGTTTGTTTTGTTTTTTTCTCTTTATTCTTTTCTCTGGAGCACATATATGTGGTTTTTAAAATCAGGAAAATGTATTAGTAAAACCAAACTTTATTCAGTGACAGCTTGAACCAAATATCCAACATAAGAAAAGCTGATGTCACTTAAAGATTTCCGCACTTCTCTGTAAACATAATAAAATTTTATGTCTATACAAGATCAATAGTTCATCCTAACAAACACACTCATCCAAAATGCCAACATGATCATTGTAATGTTAATTAAATTTTATTGTCACAATAAGTTAAGAATGGCAAGACTGCAGGCTGAGATGCTGATTTAAAGATGGAGCTAAATGTTTTATTGCGAGATTTGCTTATAGACAGAGCTAATTAGTTAAATTACATTTATATGTTTTTGTTACTAAAACAATTGTGTTTGTAAAAGGCAGTGCATTTAAAAGAAGGATAATTTTACATGCCTCTACAATTTGATCAAGTTATGACAAGAATTTATGAAAGCATTTAATGAGGAAACTCATGTTAAAAAAAAAAAAGTGATTACACCATCTCATTGATTCTTATTCAAGATTTTTCAAGGCTTAAAAGACCAAAGCAGATAGCTTATAAATTTATTAGTGTATAAATATGTTTTCTGAAAACATATTTCAAGATATGTCAAGATATGTCTGACATTTCAAGATATGCCTATTTCAAGATATGTCTGAAAATATTTATTTCAAGATATGTCTATTTCAATATATGTCTGAAAATATTTATATTGTTCATTCTATTTATTATATTATTATTATTATTTTTTTGATACAGAGTCTCGCTCTGTTGCCCAGGCTGGAGTGCAGTGGTATGATCTCGGCTCACTGCAACCTCTGCTTCCTGGGTTCAAGAGATTTTCCTACCTCAGCCTCCTGAGTAGCTGGGACTAAAGGTGTCCACCACCACACCTGACTAATTTTTGTATTTTTAGTAGAGACAGGGTTTCACCATGTTGGCCAGACTGGTTTCAAACTCCTGACCTCAAATGATCTGCCCACCTTGGTCTCAGCAAGTGCTGGGATTACAGGCATGAGTCTTTGCGCCCGGCCCATATTGTTCATTCTAAACATTCTATATTAAGATCTATATTATTTACCAATCCTACATATAGAAAGAAAGGATATGAGGCAAATATTTAATGGTTTAATTATTGTTGCTCTACAGTCCAACTGATACAAAAGTATTAAGGGGTTACTTACTTTAACACTTGTTTATGATGAAATGTGATTCTGCACAATGGTGATCACTCAGATTTTGTCAATCTATTAACCTTCAATCTAAGGGCTGCTATTAATAAGTCATGCCTCCTCTGATTTATAACAAAGATAGAAAAAAAGTATGTAAGTGCAGATTTTTTCCTCTCATTTATTCATTTAATTGTTATTTATGGAACGTTGATCATACTCCAGTCATTGCACTAGACATAGAAACTGCAGCACTAAACAAACAGAGCTAGTTCCCACTAAGAGATCTTGCAGGACAGTGGAGGAAGACCAAAATGCAAGTAAACATAGCACAGTATATAGTATATGGGGCTGGATGCAGTGTCTTATGCCTGTAATCCCAGCACTTTGGGAGGCCGAGGCAGGTGGATCACCTGAGATCAGGAGTTCGAGTCGAGCCTGGCCAGCATGGTGAAACCCCGTCTCTACTAAAAATAAAAATAATAATAATAATAATAATAATTAGCCTGCTGGCATGATGGCACATGCCTATAGTCCCAGCTGCTCAGGAGGCTGAGACAGGAGAATCACTTCAACGCAGGTGGCAGAGGTTGCAGTGAGCCGAGATCGTGCTACTGCACTCCAGCCTGGCGACAGAGCGAGATTCCATCTCGAAACAACAACAACAACAAGCATAGTATGGTATACGAACATCATGACAAAAGTTCAGAGTGCTTTGAGAGCCTATGGGGGGCAGAGAAAAACTTTAATGAAATCAAATTATATGTTAGGCAGGCTGAAAGGATTGTGATCCAGGAAGGGGAATTGCCATGGGAAAACCTGGAAAAAGTCAGGGAAGCTGGAAGTCTATAGTGAAGGAAAAGTGGCAAGATATGTCGTTAGAAAGATGACAAAACCCTCAGTCAGTGCCAGAGTTTGGACTCTATACCAAGGACAATAGGAAACCTTTGAAAGATTGTAAGTAGAGAAGGAACATAATTACTTTTGCATTTCAAAACACTCTTGCTGGAGTGGGGAAGAGGATTTGGAAGGGACGCAGTCAAGAGGCTACTGCAGTTATGCTGTGGCCTAATGGGGAGGTGGTAAAGCATCTAGGACCTAGCAGACCTTGGGAGACATTTAGTAAGAATCAATAGGACGTAGTAAAGAACTGACCATGACAGTGAAAGACAGGAGGTGTCAAGATTGACAGACTGCCACACTTGGAGCCCCATATCTTTATTTTTATAGAATACAGATAACTTTAAATCAGTCATTGCTAAAATATAATCTGATACCGAAAAGAGTTCTCTTGATAAAATCTTATATAGTTCCCTTTTAGTCAGCAAAGACAAATAGTTTAGATCATCAAAATTTTACATTGAATAGATTTTTCTTATTATATATTTTAGTATACATTAACAAAACTATGGGACTTGGTCTCTGAAACTGAAGCTATAGAGGAGAGCAATACTGAGCAAAGAGAAATGAAATTTTAGAAACCCACTTTTTCTGATTATCTGTGTAAGAACAAGGTATTTTCAATTGACCATTATTTGAACAATAATTTACCCACTCTGACTGTCTCTGAACTTTAATAAAAAGATACAACTCTTGAAAGATAAACTGGCTACTTGGGTCTGGGGCAACAATTTTTTAAAACTCGTAGCAAACTCTTATCAAAATTAATTAATATTTGGATGTATATAGTACAACCTAAAAGAGCATCTCTCATATTAGTAGCTCAATAAATGCTAGCTGAATTCGAAGTAAATTGCTAGAGAATGCTATGTTTTGAATCATAACAATATAGCACTTAATGCCAATTTGAAGTTAGCTATAAAAGAATGTTCATACGACAAGCATTAGCCTTTAAAATTAATCATGGACTTTATTATTTACCCAATGTCTGTGTATTCATTTCTGCTTTCACTAGGCAGAATACATGGATCCAGATTAGACCTGGATCCCAGTCACAGTTCTACCATTAGGCCATTATTAGCTCTGCAGTCTTAAACAAGACCTAACTAGCAATGTAGTCAGAATTTCTTCATTTGTAAAATACCATGACTTCCTTACAGAGTTATTGTGAAGATCAAGTAAGATAATATATATGAAAAGATAAAACCCAATATAAATAGAAGATTAGCTTACTTCATGACTGGCCTCTAAATAAGTATTTTGATTAGATATGCCTTATCTATGAAAGCTGGCTTGAAAGCTCATATTAATTTGAAATACAAGTGCTTTGCAACAGTTTTTATATTTGTTAATATATTTACACTGTTAAAATATATCTGCACAATATGTGGTATAACAGTTTTTGCAAGTGTACCAAGAAATGACTGAACATACACCAAAATAAATAAATGAAATAAGCTTAGCTTATGAAGTATTTATAATAATAAATGTTCTCATTTCAGAGAAGAAATTAAACATGATTATAAAATTATCTTATTTTTGTACAAGGATTGTGTTATTATATAATTTTTTAATTCTCCTTGGCAATCTATTACTGTGACTTAGAATACAGAGTAAGGCTTCTAGCAAAACTAAAAGACCACAAACATAATTATTGAAAACTGGTGATGCCATCATATACCTATCAGAATGGGTAAAATAAAACAACAGTGACACCAAAGACTGACATGGATGTAGAGTGACTGGAACAAACATACATTACTGTTGGGAATATAAAATAGTATGACTACTCTGTAAAATAGTTTGAGGTTTCTTATATATTTTACATACAATCCATTAACTGTATTCTCGGCCATTTATTCCTGAGTTCTGAAAACTTATATTTACACAAAACCCTGTGTACTAAAGTTCACAGCAACTTTGTTTGTAATAGTCAGAAACTGAAATCAGCCCCAGTATTAACAGGTGAATGATTTAATAAACAGTGCTGCATACACACTTCAGAAAACTCAGAATAAAGGAATGCGTTGTTACGCATATAACCTGGGATGAAACTCCAGAGGCTTTATGCTGAGTGAAAAAAAGTCAATCCCAAAGATTCCATATGTTATTATCTATTTATATAAAATTTTTTAAATGATAAAATTTCAGAAATGGAGGACAGACTGGTGATTGCCACAGGTTAGGGATTGGGCGGGCTTTGGAGGAAGGTGGATATGGTTATAAAAGGTGAATAAATCGATCCTTTCAGTATCCTGACAGCGGTGGTGAACACAAGAACCTACCTAGGCGATAAAACCATGTAGAACTTATACACACATGAGTTCAAATAAAACTGGAGAAACCTGAATAAGACCAGTAGATGGTGTCAATGTCAACTTTTTGATTATGATATTCTACTACAGTTTTGTAAAATGTGGCTACTGGGTTAACTGAGCAAAGTGTACAAGGGCTTCTGTGTATTATTTATTACAACTACATGTGAATCTGCAATCGTCTCTTAAAATGTTCAATTAAAAGTCAATTTGCATAAGTAGTATTAAGAAAACAACTGCATGTGTATAAATAAAGGAGTTTGTAAATTAATAAACTCTAAAAACTTATTTTTGTTTTATTTTGTACAAAAAGAAATATAAAGTAAACATTTTATATAGTTTTATCAATAAATATCATACCAAAAATAATTAATGAGGCACAGCTCATTAGTTTTTCTTCATGATATATTTTGTTTCATTCAACTTTTACGTGATACCAGCATATATACTTTGTTATAATTGGTTCCCATACACAAATAAATGTCAGGGTTGGAAGATCTGTTGTTTATTCAGTTCGGAAATAAGACTAATTATATCTACTAATTAGTGATTTATTGACTCTGTAAAACAATTTATATACAGCTAGAACTAAATTATCTCAAGAAAGTCAAATTTCAAAACAGAACATTGGTGAACTTGGTTTTTATTACTGTAGTTAGTAAAACAGATCAAATAGATTTTGTGAAGCCCTTAGAAATTTCAAAAAAATAATTGTTAAATGTACTTCTTTTCTCCTAGGTTTCATTTCTCTGGCTGCAAAAAGTAAATATTTTAATGAAAGTGTGCTGCTTGGATCCTCAGAAGTTTTGGGAGATTTCTCAGTGTAAAAGCAAATGCAGCTACTATGAAAACCAGTATAAAGGTTCTTCAAACAATTAAAAATAAAACTACATACCAGCAGTCTCACCGCGGCAAATTAATCCAAAAGAATTATAATCAGAATCTCAGAGAGATATTTGTACTCCCATATTCATTGTAGCATTATTTACAATATCTAAAATATGAAAACAACCTAAATATACATTGGCAAGTAAAATGTGGCATATACATAAAATGGAATATTATTCAACTTTAAAAAAGAAGGAAATCCGGCCGGGCGCGGTGGCTCAAGCCTGTAATCCCAGCACTTTGGGAGGCCGAGGCGGGCGGATCACAAGGTCAGGAGATCGAGACCACAGTGAAACCCCGTCTCTACTAAAAATACAAAAAATTAGCCGGGTGCGGTGGCGGGCGCCTGTAGTCCCAGCTACTCAGGAGGCTGAGGCAGGAGAATGGCGGGAACCCGGGAGGCGGAGCTTGCAGTGAGCCGAGATCGCGCCACTGCACTCCAGCCTGGGCAACAGCGTGAGACTCCGTCTCAAAAAAAAAAAAAAAAAAGAAGGAAATCCTGCAATATGTGACAACATGAATGAACCTTGAGGACATTATACCAAGTTAAATAAGCCACTCACAGAAAAACAAATCCTGCATGGGACAATTTATATGAGATGCTAAAGTAGTGAAATTCATAGTAGTGAAATAGAGTAGAGTGGTGACTGCCAGGGACTGGGGGCTTGGGAAAATGGGAAGTTGCTAATCAACAGGTACAAAGTTTCATTTATGCAAGATGAATAAATTCTAAAGTTAATAATAATGTTTTATGCACCTAAAAATCTGTTGAGGATACATCTCATGTTGTGTTCTTACTACAATAAAATAAAATAAACCAAATTTGAACTTGAGTTCTCTCTCACATCTTCTTTAGGCAGGCCTGCTAGTCATAACTTCTCTGATACTTGCTCCTGACAGCTTCCTGAAGTTTAAGGCAGGTCAAGGCATTGTAGACTGAACGTTTCAGATGACTTAAAACTACATAATAAGAGCCATCATTTTTAAGTAACCCCCTAAATAATAGGTTTTGGAGTCTGATTAGTTGAGATGCACACAAGCCATGAGGGAAGAGAGAAAGGCAGAATCCTATAGTGAAGTGAAAGCTAGCATATACCCTCAGTTCCAGCAGAAGCTCAAAGATAGTAAATTACGCCGCAAGTCAATGGCCAAGTCAAGACTAGAATTACTTTCTCAAGTCATCCTTTTTCCTCCTCTTTCTTCAATATTCAGTAAACTACTTATTTTTCAAGACTTAGATCAAATTCTGTTAATCCCACCTGGACCACAGGCAGAAATAACCATTCTTCCCTTTGTTCCCATAGAGTCCCTCATTATTGATTCACTCTTTTATCCATTTGTTCTTTCATCCAACAAATATTTTTGAGCAATGACTCTGTGCCCAACACCTAGTGCCATGAAAAAAATCTCTGCCCTTATGAAACTGGTAGGAGTGAAGGGGGAAACCGATAATAAGTTTTTAAAAAGTAAAATATAGAACATGTCAGTTATAGCATGTCAGATAATGACAAGTAAAATAGAATCAGCAGGGAAAACAGCTGGAAAGTGCATTTGTTGGGGTGCGGGAATTCTTTTAACTTTTATTTTAGGTTCAGGAGTATATGTGAAGGTTTGTTACATAAGTAAACTTGTGTCACAGGGGCTTATGGTACAGATTATTTCATCACCCAGGTATTAAGCCCAGTACCTAATAGTTATCTTTTCTATTCCTCTCCCTCCTCCCACTGTCCTCTCTCAAGTAGACTGCAGTATCTCTTGTTCCCTTCTTTGTGCTCATGAGTTCTCATCATTTAGTTCCCACTTGTAAGTGAAAACATGTGGCATTTGCCTTTCTGTTCCTGCATTAGTTTGCTAAGGATAATAACTTCCAGCTCCATCCATGTTCCCACAAAAGACATGATCTCATTCTTTTTTATGGCTGCATAGTATTCCATGGTATATATATGTCACCATATTTTCTTTATCCAATCTGTCATTGATTGGCATTTAGGTTGATTCAAGGTCTTTGCAAAGTATGCATCTGACAAAGGTTTAATATCCAACATCCATAAGGAACTTAAATTTACAAGGGAAAAACAAATCCATTAAAAACTGGGCAAAGGACATGAACGGACACTTTTCAAAAGACATACATGTGACCCACAAGCATATGAAAAAAAAGCTTGATATCACTGATTATTAGAGAAATGCAAATCAAACCACAATGAGATACCAACTCACACCAGTGAGAATGGCTGTTATTAAAAAGTCAAAAAATAACAGAGGCTGGTGAGGTTGCAGAGAAAAGGAAACACACACTGTTGGCAGGTGTGTAAACTAGTTCAACCATGTGGAAAGCAGTACAGTGATTAGTCAGATAACTAAAAGCAGAACTACCATTGGACTCAGCAATCCCATCACTGGGTATATACCCAGAGGAATTTAAATCATTATCATTCTACCATAAAGACACATGCAAACGAATGTTCATGGCAGCATTAGTCACACTAGAAAGTATGCATTTGAAGATGAATACAATTCTAAGTAGGACAGCCTGGAAAGGCCTCAGTAGAAAGAATAACACTTAATAAAAGATCTGAAAGAGGTGAGGATATATTTTCACAATTAATCCCGCACATCTGTTTCCCTTAGATTTTCAAAGTTAAGAACATACTTCAGTTATCTTTGTATGATAGCTCCTAGGGAGAAGCCACACTTAGTAAGTACACATATGTTCAATGAAAAATCTCGGGTTTCTTACCTTAAATTTCAGTTGTCTTTCGACTACACAAGGCTTTCTACTTCAGAAAATTGATGAATTTGAATACAACACTGATGTAAATCAACAGTACATGTAGAACTTCCTACACTATCGCTACTCAACAATTTAATTTAATAGGGGTATGATTTTCCAAATGCTGTAGCCCAACACATCTAGGAATCATATGAAGAAAACTGAATCTCAAGAATATTGAGGGACAAGCCCAAAACCATACACAGTGTGAACTAATAAACCTCCTAAACCTATATTTCACAACATGAGAAAGAATGAAGTGCTAAGTAATACATTTGATCAATTATTGTCTCTCCTATTTCTGATTTTGTTCCCATAGTATGGCAAATTTTATGTTTAACACTACTACCATCACCAATAGGAGTCTGAGAAGTTTCATGCATGGCTTCCTTGTTCTTGTGATTATAGGCTAAGTTTAAGACGTGTGTGTCTCCAAATACCTACCGGCAGTGATACCTTATGTCCCAGTAAATCAATATACAAAGAAGAAGTCCTTGAGAGTCTAAAGAAAACTACAAAAATCGGTCACTTTGGACAGAAAATATGACCACAGATCTAGAACTAGTATGACCACTCAGTCTGGGATGATGACATGGCCAGTTTCTTGGTATAAAATGAGAACAGCACATATGGCTGAAAGCCATATTAGAGTCAGAATTACTACTACTTATGTGCTGTTACAAATTGCAGATAAAAGATGATTACACATATTATAGTTATCTAGTTTTCATTATAAGGACTAAATGATTTAAGATTACAGAAAAACCAGACTGAATGAAGAATACAGGATGGGTACATTAATGAAACATTCGCCTTTGTTGCTCACTGTTAAAAACCTCTCAGAGACTCATCATTGACTGGGAACTGACTCTGGTTGCCATTTGGGATAATGTATTTGTGAGTGAATTGATTGATGGTTCAAAAATACCAATACTTGCATTATGAGTCCTTCAGTGATTCTCCATTACCATTAAGAAAAAGCCCAAAACCATTAGTATAAGATACAAATGTCTTCATGAGGTGGCTCTCTTCTTGCTCTCCACACATTCCACACCCTCCCATTCTTAGGTCTCTGAACATGCCACGCTTTCAACACCTACTTCAGTCTCTTTGCACATACTCTTCTCTCTGCACAAATCCTCTATCCCTCACCCCCCAACAGGGTGAATTCCCTTAAAATAGCTTAAGTGTTATCTTCATTTGGAAGCCTTTCCCGAACCCCACTGCCCATACTCCCTGTATTAGGTATCTCTTACCCTTCTAAATACGACTGTTAAGCTTATCACACAGTATTAAAAGATTTATATATATATATATGTGTGTGTGTGTGTGTGTGTATATACACATATATATACACACATATATATACACACACACTCTATATATAACATATATATATAAATATATGTATGTATGTATGTCACCTTCACTGGATCAAAACTTCTGAGCAACTTTTATTCATGTTTTAATAAGCAATAATATAGAATTGAATATCTGAAAGCAAAACTAAAATAGTGGTAACTAATATTTATTGAGTGCTTAATAATTGTCAGACACCCTTCTGAGGTTTTAATTTATTTATTGTCATAACAATCTAATCAATACATAACTAACATTATTCCTATTTTACAGATAAAGAAACTGAGGCAGGGTAAGTTTAGTAAGCTGTTTAAGGTTACAAAGCTAGCAAATGACAAAGCCAGGGTTTGATCCCAAGCACTCTGACTTCAAAATGCTTGTTCTTCACCACTGTACTATAGCTCCTTCATATGTATATACATGTATTAAAGTGTTTTTAAGTAAATAAGTAGGCATATATATAAAGTTCAAGAGTATGTGTAATATATATGTGTATATTCATTTATTTGGGTATATACATGAAAAACATTGACTATTAAGAGTGAACTCTTAACAGCAGTACAAAGTTGCTTCAATGAATTAGAAGTTTTGATAAAAGACTATCTGATGTTCTAGAAATTATCTTTTTCACTGACATATTATAGTACTCTAGTTAATAATTTAGAAAATATAATATCAATATACATAGATTTCAAATGCCTTATGTAGATATGCTTTGTATTGAGAATACGCACTTATTATGTACTACTAGGTAGCTTAGTAAAAATTTGAAAATTTAGACATAATATAATCATTACAAGATTAGTTCTGTAAAGTACTTTGGCATGTATAGACAATTATTAAATAAGTGTTTTATTTAGGATAATAAAAATCTATATTTATAAATATATTAAAATATTTGTTTCTCAGTAACATTTTATTTTTAGTGATTTTTAATTTTTTTTTTTAAGTTCTGAGGTACATGTGCAAGATGTGCAGGTTTGTTACATAGGTAAATGTGTGCCATGGTGGTTTGCTGCACCTATCAAATCATCACCTAGGCATTAAGCCCAGCATGCATTAGCTGTTTTCTCTAATGCTCTCCCCTATCCCCACCCTCACCCAACAGGTCCCAGTGTGTGTTGTTCCCCTCCCTGTGTTCATGAGTTCTCACTGTTCAGCTCCCACTTATAAGTGAGAACATGCGGTGTTTGGTTTTCTGTTCCTACGTTAGTTTCCTGATGATAATGCCTATTATTTTATATTCCAAAATTATAAATTCAACATTTTAATACAATGGGTTCCCAAACATTGCCATATACTGGAATCACCTGAGGATCTTTTAAAAATACGGATTCCTGAGGCCAGGCATGGTGGCACGTGCCTGTAGTAACAGCTACTTGGGATGCTGAGGCAAGAGGATCCCTTCAGCCCAGGAGTTCAAAGCTGTAGTGAACTATGATCGCATCTGTGAATAGCCACTGCACTCTACCCTGTATTTATCTCACAGAGATAATAAAAATCTCACAGAGATAAATACAGTGAGACTTTAATCTCTTAAAAAAAATAAATAAATCTGATGCCAACACCACCACCACCCTCTTAACCAGACATTCTGATGTAATTAATGATGGGCTGAGTCATGAATATTAGGATTTCTTCAAAGCTTCCCACATGATTCCAATATGCAGCACAGATTGGGAACCAGAATTTTACTAAACTTTCCCTAAATTCACTCTAAATTTCACTGGAATTTCTTCTATTATGACATTTAAAAGCAATCCTGACAAAAAAAAAAAAATTATTCAAAGTGTTCATCGGCAACAGTGCCAGAAATCAACATGTAGTTTCTCATATCAACAATATCACCTGGCTACTACATCTTTCAAATAGAATTCCTTTCCTCTTGGCTAATTCTCTTTACGGGTAATACAAATCATTTCTTTATTAAACCATTTATTCAAGGACATAGACAAATTCACAACCTAATCACCAAACTTAACTAGGCAGAATTTTACTCCATTTTAATTAAGTATCCATTTTCATGTGCTTAAAACAGAAATGAATATAGCCTGGAGAGGGAACAGGTTATTTGTAAAAAGGGAAATTTAAATAAGGGTAAAAATACATGGAAAGATAAAAGTTACTGGATGGTATCACACCTTGCACACCCTTCTCTACCTACTTGTCCATTTTAATCCCTGTTTATAATCCCTGTTAAATTAATCCCTGTTAATAATCAGCTCAATTTAAAAGCAGTAAATAAATAATACTAATGTTTATGCTGATGTGGAGATATGGAGATGTGGAGATTTTATATGAGAAATAAGCCTTAATGTTTTAAAGTCCTTGAGATTTGTGGGTTATTTTTTATTGTAGTATAATCTACCCAGTCTTTAAATTCTATATGTAAGTATAATTGTATATGTAAATATATGTCTATTTCAGAAAAAAATATATCACATGTGTAAGTGAATTTGTTAGATTAAGAATTGGCATGTCCTACTCTATTCAAAGTGCATGTTCTTTACGATGTTTGCAAAACTCTATGTAAGGTAAAACAGTGATGTCTAGTCTATCTCTAATGCATAATGATCAACGAGTTTTGTTTATCACATACTCATGCTGAGAATTCATTAAGCACTTTCACTATTAAATATTCAGAATGAGTTGTTGGCTCCACTTTACTGACACCAGGAGTCACATTCATCAGTCTCCAACAGGATGATAAAAGACTGAATGATACAATGAAAATGTTGATCATTATGGTTCAGTTGTAACAAATGTATGACTAAATCTGGGTTCTCATAATACATCACATCAAACAGAAATTTTAGGGTGGAATGGTTCTTCAAGCTAAATAGTGAAGCACTTTGAAATCTAAATTCGTGAATTCTAGTTATTAACATAAACTCTGAAATAAATCCAGGTTTCATCTGCAGAAAACAATAAATCTAAAATAATAAACTCAAAGATTGTTAGATATTAAAGAAACTACCTGGATTAAAAAAATAGAAGGAAATAACGGTGTTTCTCTTTAATCATCTGTATTTTGAAGTATTTTAAAGATAGAAGTGACACATTTTATACAGCTATACAATGTAATCACCAAAAGACCATATTGGGATGACTTTTTATTAAGAAATATATGGTACCTGTTACTGTCATTAATAGTGAAAACTCTGTAATGTATTTATTGATATGTTTATTTGTGTTAGTGTGAGTTAGAATTAGAGAGTAAAGAACAATAGTAAACATATTCTAGTGCACAAAATAATATAAGTGAAATTTCATTATATACGAATCATCACAAACAAGTTTTTTTTTTTTTAAGAAACTATCATTCTGAAGACAAATTTAAGCTAAAATATATGGAACATATGTATGTATGAATATGGATTTCTTTTGAGGAAATCATACTTTTTGGTGTCTTGTTTAAGTTTTCTGTGGAGTTTGAAAAATCCTGAAAGGCATGAAATATTTGTTTTAAATTATACATAAGGCTTATCTACAGCATGAAATGCATGTGTGCTCTCCCTGAATAATATTCTCCTCTCATTTTCTCTTCTAAGTCTAAGATTAACTTAAGACAACAATTTTGTGTACTTTTTTCAAATAATAAAACAGTGGTATATATTCACTTAAAAACAAAAACATGAAATTAAATATAAATAGGTATTACAGTTACATTACTTCCCCCTTCATACTTGTTTCATTTAAGATTATTTAAAATGCTGTTGAATTAAACTGCTTTCATATTGATTATTCACCATATAAGACTCTAACATGTACACATATACACAAATACATTTTTATATACACATATTCAGATAGTTTCTCAAAGATGATTGTTAATTCATAGCCTCAAAATAATGAAATACAGCTATACTTTGTGATATATGACCTTTTAAGAACTAGGTTAGCAAAAGGTTTACAATTCTATTTACACAATTTATATTCAGATAAAATATTTCAGTCTGAAAGGTATAATGTTAAAAAATTAACTAAGTAAAATGACTTAAACTGTTTCATTGTAATAAAATAAACACAGCTCAAGTTGAAATAATATGTCTAAATAACTATAAAACAAACAAAAATGTCTTTATATTTTAAAAATAAATTAATTGATCAGATGTGGAGAATTTTGCATTTATACTTATTCTGTTGGTTTCAAAGTTATGTTTTTCTGTGCCATAACCAATAAACAGGCTACAAGCAGTCCTTAAATGCCTCTTATCAACTTCAACTACATCGTCTTAATAACTTTTTTCTACCCAGAGGCATCCCATAAATTTTAGAAATTCCCACAGTGTGTACTTGCAAAACCTAACCTAAAGTTAGAAAAAATACTTTAACATATAAGGAAACTACATCAAAATCATCAATACATGTAGATAAATACTTATGGTGATATCTACTCTGATGGTGATATCTACTCTGATGAATGAACACTGCTACCAGGAAGGGGATGTGACAGTTTCTCTCCCTCCCTAGAATATGCTTCTCCCTCAGCTTGCTAATGCCAATTTTTAAAATCCTCTGATTTTGGATCATAGAGGAATAGAAAAGTTACTTGACTGGTGAGGATCTAGTGTTGGAGCTCTTAGAACTAAACACTTGTTTAAAGTGATTCTGCTCCCCTAGGTAGTTTTGTGATCTCTGTGGGAAGTCAACATTCTCTCTCTCCCTTGCACCTTTAGTTGGGATATTTCTTTCTAAAGTTCCCCTGACAAGGATGAATGCAGCAGTCTTACTTAGTCCCTAATTATCTTATAGTATCGGCTGTTTCTATCTGCAAAGGTCACTTAGACCCTCCACACCATCCTTTTAGACAGGACCCAAGATAACACCATGCCAGTTCTTTCCTGTAGCCCACATCTGGTCTATGGGAAAGACTTCTTCTTCTTCTTCTTAGACCAACTCTGGGAGTTCAAAACAGTTTTGCTCCAAAATAAAGGCAATTAGTCAGCTTGTTTCTCACATATCAGTCCACCATATCCTGTAAACTCTCTCTTTAATTTTCTTAAAGACACACTCATGGAGAGAATTATGCCCACACCCATCCCCTTCTTGAGGGTGTGAAAATAGAAATCAAAGCTTACAAGAACTTCTCTTCATAAATCTTAAATCTCCCCCTCAACTTTGGTAAAGCACTTAAGAATGTCAATCCTATTTTTCCCTTTGTGACATGGTTTGGATCTGTGTCCCCACCAAATCTCATGTTGAAAGGTAATTTCCTGTGTTGGAGGTGGGGCCTGATGGCAGGTGTGTGGATAAGGAAGGTGTTTCCCTCATGAATGGCTTAGTGCCCTCCCTTTGGTGATGAGTGAGTTCTCCCAAAATCCAAAAGTATGTGGCACCTCCCCATGACTCCTTCTCTTTTGCTCCTGCTCTGGTCTTATGACGTGCCTATTCCTGCTTCACCCTCTGCCATGAATAAAAGCTCCCTGAGGCCTCTCCGGAAGCTGAGCAGATGCCAGTGCTGTGCTTATACAGCCTGCAGAACCGTGAACCGATTAAACCTCGTTTCTTTATAAATTTCCCAGTCTCAGGTATTCCTTCACAGTAACTCAAGAACAGCCTAACACCAACACATCTTGGTTTGTTATTTCAAGTTAAGCATGATAGCCTTGTACCTTGGAATGAGCTTCCTGTTGTCTTTAGATCTCAGCTGAGACTTCCGTTGTAAATATACTTAATTATATACATAATTTGAAGTGAGGACACTCTTGTCTCACAAAGTAGATTAAATGCATTTGTGTACAACATTAGCGTATTTAAAAACAAATTATAACATATTCATCCACTAATTACCCAATTTTGTTAATCTATATCAGCCTGATGAACAGAATAATTCCCTCTGTACTGGTTTGTGATATATAGAGTATTTTTTTTCTTCTTTGTTTTTGAGACAGAGTCTTGTTCTGTCACACAGACTGGAATTCAGTGGCGCAATCTCGGCTCACTGCAACCTCTGCCTCACGGGTTCACGCGATTCTCCTGCCTCAGCCTCCCAAATAGCTAGGATTACAGGCACACACCACCATGCCCGGCTAATTTTTTTTTCTTTTTTTTTTTTTTTTTTTTTTGTATTTTTAGTAGAGATGGGGTTTCACTATGTTGGCCAGACTGGTCTCGAACTCCTGACCTCATGATCCGCCCACCTCAGCCTCCCAAAGTGCTGGGATTACAGGCATGAGCCACTGCGCCTGGCTACATAGAGTATTTTTATAGTACTTTACTGTAGGCAAAGTCCTTGTACTTCTACTCTCTTATTTACTTGTGAGTGATTTCCAATCAGTGGAAAAGCTAAATAGCCACATATACACCTGGCAATATCATTAAAATAACACAGAATATTAAACTTTCTCTTCCGTTATATTTCATTTATTTAATTGGATAAGCCATTTTAACCAAGTTTAATTTAATTATGGTGATCATAATTACTACTGATTGGAAGAATACAACTTAAAACAGTTCTATGGTTTGGATACCTTGTCTTATGTGTGTTAATAGAAAACATCTCAGTAATTTCAAAGCTAGTAATAAAATATGGGAACAGTATGTCATAGCAGAAAGGGCCCTGGGCTTGAAATCATTATTCAGTTCACGTTTATATTCCTACTTCTCTTATAATTTAGACTATTTAATAGGTATTATCAAAATTATTTTAAAAAGCATTTATTTTTACATGACATGTACACAGACATGTGCATTATAAAAAGACTCACAATACTTCAATTATCTTCTGTTGATGATACATTATCTATAGTGATTGTTACAAAAAAATAAATCATCAAAATGATAAAACAAGAGTACAGCCTTCTCAAATCATAGCTATAGGAATCAGGTGTATTTACTTAATCTTCAGATTCTCAGTTTTATTCATCTGTAAAATAGTGATAAAATGCTGGTTTACAACTTTCCAGAGTTATTGGGATCTCATGAATTGACAGTAAAAATGCCCCATTAAGTGGTACATATATATAGATAAAGTGGTTATACCGAACTCTTAAACATGCACACATGCACACAAACAAAAATATTCAAAAACAACTTAGCGTATCTCATGGGAATTTATCTCTGAAAATGCCTGACTGCTATTAAAAATCCTTTAAATTTCAACAGTTACATGCCTTACCACCAAATAGCACCACTTAGAGTACTTTATATAAAGGAATGTTTTGTAAAACTTCTCAATTGGCAGATTCATTGCTCTATTAGTGAATGGCTATAAAATTTATATTTTCATTCTATATTCTTTTAACTAAGGACTTTAAAAAATCAAAATGATTTAGTATTTGCAATTTAGCAGCCTGAATGCCTTTAGTCGGAAGAGGTGTCTTGCGTACCAGAAGTTCATCTACAATTTGAAAGGTGATCTTTCTCCAAGAATTCTGAAATGCTATAATAACTTTATATGGCTCTCAACTGTTTCATTCTAAAATCTCAGGGCTTTTCTAATGTGGCAGGTTTAACAAAATTCCAAGGCTCTAATCTTAGTATTTTAAACTAAATTGATAAATCAGATCCTTAACTTTAAAATTTCTAATCGTAATAAAAATACGAGGTTTAGCAATTCCTTCCTAGTCCTGCAATATGCATAAATTATAAATGAGTACAGCCTTTCTTTATTTCCTAGCTTTCTTTCTGTTTCATATGAATCTGAACTAGAAAGCATATTGAATCGATTTAAACTAGAACCCACAGAAAGAAGCTGGTTAAAGACATGGAGGCTAAATCATAGTCTGTGACCAGACTGGTTTGTCTAATGATGTAGTTGTCACAATAAATGGCTACATGCACAGATTTCTGTCTGGTTACACACTTGGCTTGAAATAAACATTCAGAGAATTGAATCCAAACATCGACTTTAAGGCCAAAAGTTGCCTTAAACTCTGCCAATCTCATGCTAATTCAACTGGAGTAACATGCTTTTTTGTTTTGTAACAAATGACTCCTTGAATCTATTAAACTGAAACTGATGATGATTTCGGAAACATGTTTGATGAGGTCATAATCTCTCTCATTGCAGTAGGTCTGGAACCTAATTTTCTTGTCAAACGTCACTTACGTATTCTGGTATCCTAGAAGTGAAAGGAATAATCCAAGAACTGGGAAAGGAAATACTTTGGCTCTGTAATTTGATTCATAAAAAGGGCCTGTTTAACCACTTATTTTGTGAATGCCTATTTTACAAGTTTAGAGATTATTCCTTGTCTGAAATTAGCTCTATTTCACCATCCTAAGGCCTTAAGAAAAGCAGATACTATGAGATTAGATACTTAGAAAATACTGTTAATGAAAAATAGTAGCATAACTAAAAATAATTTAAATAGGGCTCTGTGTGTGTGTGTCACTTATTTTGGCATGCTGTATACCTGTATTTGCAGATCTTGTATTCAATACAGTTAAAGGAAATAGCATTTAGAAATCATTGGGAAATATTAGTAAATAAAGAATGGGACATACAAAGTTATTTGGATGGAAGAAAAATATGCCAAACAAGAGACTTTTCCAAATTACTTGAAGACTAAAAGGATATATATGTATAACCAAGAATAAACATATTTATTTAGAAGACATTGATATACTATAATATTTTATGACAAAATAAAGAGAAAATACTAAGTTAAATATGAAAACAAGTGTCTAGTTAAATAGTACCACAATATTTTCTTAACTGAGTTTCTGATGCTATTTATCATTCTCCCCTTTAAAATAACTTACAAAAAGTGCTAGTTTTGTGTGTTGATATCCAAATGTGGAATGGCTTTTCATTTGGAACATGCAACAAATAGAAAGTTTTATTTTTCCATTCAAATTATGATATCATTCATGGGTCCAGGGCAAGCTACAAAATTTGTGGAGCTTAGTGCAAAATAAAAATATGAAGCCCCTTATTTCTTGAACTAAGAATTTCAAGACAGCAGCAACAAAGCATGAATCTCTTCTTAACACAGGGGCCTGTGTAATTACATACCCACAAAGCCAGCCATGAATGGGACCATCAACAAAACTTTCTATTGACTTGCATTTGTATTGCTAGTAGGTTTGAAAAGACATGAGTAGTAGTTAGTAAAGCATCTTTCTGTTCAAACTAAATCAACAGAAAGTTACCCTCCAAATGAGTCCACCCATACCTATTTATCTGCCATATCAAAATGAACAAGCTGTTGAAAACATGGCAGCAAGGGCAAGAAGCAGAGGAATTAAGATACACATCAAGCCCTGCAGCTTCCTGCCTTTGATAGAAATGTACAATAGTGTACTGTCTGCAACATCCTTTCATTTCTCTGCTAGAGAGTTCTGGCTTACACCCACTGGAGTCTTGTGAAAAGACGCAACCCATACTTAGGAAAGGGGTCAGACATGTTTGTTCATTTTCAATATCTTTTCTTTTTATATTAAAAAAAAAGATCTATAAATCTGAATTAAAACTCGAGTTTCGATCTGCCTCATTCTTAAATCTTCAACCTCACATAATACATTCATATAAAATATGAATAAAGCCTTTAAGACCATGACAAGATTAATTTAACTCATATATATTAATTTCATGAAACACCAAGTTCAACCCTTACATCTTTATTAGCATTGCAGTATATTGCTGACATATATATGTAGTCTGGGGTCACTTCAGAAATTGGCAAAGGAAATTACTCCCTTAATGCAGTATACAGGCACACCTCAGTAACAATGACACCTTTATCTTTCACTTATTGGCAAGTTTTATTCAGTTTCAAAGCTTGACTAATCCACAAGATAGCATCAGCATATTTAAATCCTTAATTTTATCAAATCCAACTTTATCTGGTAAATGAGGATGATTTCCACTTCCTTTCATCCAAACTCTCATGATAAGGGCTTTGATAAGATAGTATCATAAATTATTTTCCTACAGGGAATAGCTTCTAAGAAAAAGTATACTAACTAAAGGAGGGGAAAAATGGATTTATACGTTAAAAGAAATTTTGAAAAAATTAGCATTCATGATAGAAAGATCAAGAGATGGATTTTATCTTCCTAAGTTTTGAACTACATACTATCAGTCCAATTTTAGGTTTACTTTGTACCTCTTCAGTAAAAGCAAATGGCAGATAAATGTTTATTTTTTAATTTATACTTCTTAGTCATAAGTATTTGTGGCAGATGAAGCAATATCTATCAGTTTCTTAAAAGAAAAAAATCAAGATTATCCACTTCTTCACTTACACTGTCTTAAATTAACAAGAACTAAATAGTGATCAGAAAGAGAAAAAGCAAGTACACATTGAGTATTCCTAATCCAAAACTCTAAAATCTGAAATGCTACAATATCCAAATGTTTTTGAGCACTGACATTACACTAATAGGAAAAGGTCATTAAAGCATTTCAGTCTTTGGACTTTCAGATTAGGGATGGTGAACCAGTATAATTGTCTACTGAATAATTTTTACCAAAAAATCCCAAATCTAAAACACATCTAGTCCCAAGCATTTTGGATAAGGGATATTCAACCTGTAATGTCAGTCTGAAGCATAACAATTAACTTACGCAGCCAAGGCTAAGCTATATCAGAATTTTAATAGTTCTCAGTGAACGCTATGAGCTCCTCAGTATCTTTGAAACCTGATAAACTACTTTATCAATTAGTACTTATGTACTACAATCGATTCTTCATGAGAAATAATTTGCTTTAATGACACAGAAATAAGCTACACTTTAAATCGGTACTCCTTTTCAGCTAACTATTAATATTTGTATTCTCCCAATATTCATATATTGAATCTCTAACTCCCATGGGATAGTATTAGGAGATGGGGTCTTTTAGAAATAATTAGGTGCAGTCAAAAGGGTGAAGCTCTCATGATGAAATTAATGCCCTTATAAAAAGAGAAAGAGATCCCAGAGCTTCCCTGTAAGGATACAGCAAAAAGATAGCCATCAGAAAGTCAGGAAGAAAGCTCTTACCAATAACTGAATCTACCAACATCTTGGTCTTGAACTTTCCAGTCTTCTGAACTGTGAGAAGTAACTGTATTGTTAGTCATTCAGTCTATGGTATTTTGATATAGCAGCCTGAGCAGACCAAGACGGTACTCCTAAAAAAATTTAGAAAGTATGCTGACAAATTCCCACCATATTAATACTAAGTATAAATATCAATGATATATGAAGAAATACTTATTAATATTATAAAATCCAGTTCTTGGTAATTTCCATTCTAATTCACTTCATTAATAACATTTTCCAGTGCTTTCCATAGTTAGCAATTACAATATAATGCCTAAATATATCATTTAGAGTAAAGAGTATTGCTTAGAGTAATCCAAAATTGTGTATTCTCCACCTGCTAAGAGTCTAAATTTTCACACTAGTTTTATAGTAATTTTCTATCAATAGAGTCTGCCTTGCTAAAATAAAATAAACATATATATGTATATATACATATGTATATTTGAAGTCCATAAAATAAAATGCTTTAATTCCCTTCAATCATAAGAACCATTATAAAAACAAAAAAAGAGAAATTAAATACACTTTTTGCAAATGCTAAATTAATTACTTGAGAAATGCTTCTTAAAAGTAATTGTGCCTCCCTAGATCATCAATTAAATAACTATAATTAGAAAAATTTTCTTCTTTAAGAGGCAAAAATGATTTACCACAAAATCTTCGTAACAACAAATTTTAAAGACTAGATTTTAATGTAAGGCAAGATGTACCTGGAAAATAGGTGCTTCTGAAGTGTTTTAACCTTTCATTAGCTCCCATTGACATGGTCCTACAGAGTTCATTTTACTATAATTAAGTTTACTAAATACTGAAATTCAATGCAAATATGAAAGCTTCAAAGAAGCAGAAGCATTTAGGCTTTCCTTAAAACGTATTTTCATACATGCAAAAAGAAAAGAGCCATATCCTATACTCTGCCTATACTTTATTCACATTCAAACAGTATTTGCTAACTTCTTACTATGTATACAGTACTTTTCCTTCATTTTTTTTTAACATTTCAGTTAAGGGCACATTCAAAATTCACTCTGTTTCTACTCCCAAATTGCTATAGAAAAACTGTTGAACTGAACTTTCAAAGTTAGTGTTTTTCAGACCAGACAGATAATGTGGTTTTCAAGTCAATCTGCAAATGACACTAAATGCTGTAATATGCAATCACTCGATTTGGAAGGAGGAGGCAAAGAGTTGCCTGCATTTGAAAGTATTAAGATAAACATATCAAATAGGAAAATGTGCAGACATCCATTACATTTTGTATCTATGTGGGTTCCAATAGACTGACTTTTTCAGAATCATACTAAACATGGAAATAAGCCAAAACAAAAAGGGATGGATTTGACTTTGAATAATTCTTCATCCTAAATTAGACAAACTACATGTGTTAAGATACTATGTATGTGTATGTTTGCATACATATACATATAAATATATATGCATATATTTACCTTTAATGCATATTATAATATGCCCTGTTTTCAAGAGTTCAATTTCATTAATGTAGTTATTTAATTGATTTACTTATTATTTTTACAATATTTCATTTAATAAAAATTTTGAGGACTTACTGTGTGTGAGGAATGAAATGCATTTCATTGGCTTTTATATATTTTATGTTTAAGACATTTGAATATATTAGGCAATAAATTCACACCTAGAACTGAATTAATGTCCTATTCAATAGTTATAGTATCCAAAATATTTTTTATGTCTGAGATTCTTTAAACCTTCTAGCATTGAGACACTATTATCAGCTCTGGTAGAAAAACTATGATATTTTCTACTTTAAAATATAATCTCTACTTGTTTACACTATTTTCCTCAATGTATTTCTTAAATATCTTGTGCTATACTAAAATGAATTCATTCTAAGTGCAAAGTTATAAAAACTATGTTACTGCATACATTATGAAAACTGAAACATCTGCTAAGCTTTCATAAAAGGTGCTGAGAATATGACACATTCATGCCTTTCTTTAATACATAAATACATCATTGTGATATGTATTTTCATTGTATAGCATTCACACCTAAATCCAAATTTCAGAAATGTTATATACAATATTCACCAAAAATACAGCCAATTATGTCTTCTTATACGTTAATATATTTCTGAAAACTGTCCCAAGAAGTAAATTCAAGATTGCACTATTTATTTTCCACTTAGGAGACTAATGTTAGGCATATAAGAAATGACATGCTATAGCCAGCACTCAGTTATGCTCAGGAATGGCCCTGCTATACAAATAAAATTGAAATCTTAGGTTATATACATTTAAATTTTTTTTCTGTAGATCAGATTCATTTATTTGAATTATTTTGAAACCATAATGTCTGCCTTAATTGGGCAGTTATTATACTTACCTCTTCAAATGCATGCATTTTAATTATGAAAGAATGGGATCTGTCCAAGTTTTCCAAATAAAAAATCAAAAGTTTGAATCATAAGCACACAGGCCTTTGTCTTTTCAGAAAGGTTTTTTGCTTGTTCGTTGTAACCATGTCCTCTTATAGAAGTTTCTTTCCGCATCTGACTCACAGGAACATTCTCACTATTCTGAGGTCATGCTCTAGCCTTCCTAATAAACCATCCTCAGGTGTTATAAAGAGCTTTGCAAGGTAACATTCAGATATCCTTCATGACATGCCTCAAACTTATCATTACTTGCTCAATGGCTGTCTTTCCAGGCAAATAAAGAGCATTATGAGGACAGAGGATGTTTTATTCTTAGCACACATCACAGTGCTTGGGTCAATAAATATTTACTGAAATAATGGCTAGATGAAAGTAATAATTGTATTCATAATGTTTTGTTTTTAGGAATCTTTTGGTTTCTGCAAACTTGGAGATTTTACTCTGAGCTGACACTTCTTTTCTAGAAGTTATAAATATGCCATATAATTGGTCATATTTGTCTCCAGTTTGTGGTGATGTTTTTTTATTTCCTATAGTCAGAAATGCAAATATTTTTAAAGCCTAAACATAATTCATCAACCACATATCTTAAAAGATACTTATTTCAAAGAATGTCAGTGGAAATTATGAGTCAATATATTTTAAAAAGGTCCCTATGCCTGGTTATATTTGTTTAATTGGATATTCTACACTTTTCTAGAGATTCTATTTACTTACAGTCAGATGAATTGAAACTTATTGGTTTGTATTCCACAGTGTTCCTTCTGAAAACCCTTTTTAGCGTCACACTGATAGCTGCCAGTTATCACACAAAAGGCTCTTCATGTTGATAAACTGCCTACGTATATTGAACCAACAATTCCACAATTTCAATTGCCTTAGCACTTTTCTTATGTCTTCTAGTCTTGTTTTCTATATCTAGTGTTTAAAGTAGTACAAAATGTTCAACACATTATAGTATATGAGAAACCACTTTCCTTGGGAGCTGTCACTTTGGGATACTGTCAATATGAATGAGGGATTCTCCATCATGCCTGGTTTCTTACATTGTTCAACTGAAAATCAGTGTTTTTCAAAAATGTCTTTAAGAACCGCTAAGTGAATGGAGATAGAAGATTGTCAAAACTATCTACATCATCATGCTAGGAAAATTTGAAGACATGGAAAATGGTGTGATTTTCTGTAGGGTTCTCTGTTTGAAAACATAGAATTTTGACCTGATTGCATAGCTCTGGATAATAATGTATTGGGGTCATCTGTGTAATCACAAGAGATTAAAAACTCAACCACTAAGGTGAATGTGTTTAAGAATACTGTTGGAAAAGTCTAAATGATTTCAGATTAACACACACACAACTCTAATTCAAAGTTTTCATCGAGAAGATATCTAAGGAACAAATATGTAGAAAAGTTATCACTTCAGGGAAGGCAAATATGATGGTGTGGTGTCACAAGGGAATCATGCAGTTTTAAAGATGTCCACAGTGATAATGCACCATTGAAATGTATCCCAGACTTAGAATCTTGTATTGTGACTAAGTAGATTTCTAAGTGCTCAATGGGATAATACATCATCTGTCCTTAATATTTCCTGGATGCTGGTGAACTGTCACAAAAGCATTCATGATTAAGAAACAGCAGGTAAGGCTGGGAGCAGTGGCTCTCGCTTGTAATCGCAGCACTTTGGGACGCCAAGGTGGGTGGATTACCAGATGTCAGTAGTTCAAGACCAGTCTGGCCAAAATGCTGAAACCCCGTCTCTATTAAAAATACAAAAATTTCCGGGCGTGGTGGTACACGCCTATAGTCCCAGATACTCAGGAGACTGAGGCAGGAGAATTGCTTGAACCCAGGGGGCAGAGGTTGCAGTGAGCTGAGATCGTGCCACAGCACTCCAGGCTGGGCGACAGAATGAGACTTGGTCTCAAAACACACACACACACACACACACACACACACACACACAGGAAGTGGGGGAAAAATCTGGTGCTTTGCAAAGTCGTCACAAGACACATCAAAATAAATTTGTCTTAAGCCACTTAGACAATACCAACCAACTTTCACCAGGCATAATCCATGCACAACCAAAACCTTTTACTGTGAGAGCAAAGCTCTTATGGAGCTCTATCTCATCAGTGGTCTACCATTATAAGATATAAAAGACTAGTGGATCCTATTCAGAAAACCATTTGTCTTTGCTTGGTATTAATTTTGGTAGGAGATGAGTTACCAAGTTAGAAATTAGTGTGGTCCCAAATTAAAATATTAAAAAGAACCACCTAAGGTAAATATAAATACGTGATATAAAATTGTCAAAGCCAATCCTTTCGGACCTTACATCATTTTCAATGGAAGTATATACCAGTCATTGCTAATAGCTGGTTAATATTTTGTGAAATACCATAGAATAAAATAGCTTTAAAGAATGTTTTATTCTTAATATATGAAGAATTCTATATTAGATATTCTAGAAGATACCAAAATAATAACTTAAGAGGATAAAAGATGATAAAAGCAAAATAATCTGTGTAAACAAATACTATGAGTAAAGCTAGCAATATAACCATATCTATGACACTTAAGTACATAGGGTTTAGGTAAGTGAAGGGGGCAAATAAAAATAAAATTATAAGCAAATTCAGCATACTTAGAGGAACAATTAGTCATATGGGCTGAAAACATGTTACAGTCACCACACACAGCACAAATAAAAGCTTTGTAACGCAGCTATCTTTCTAACACAGCAGAAGATACCAAAAGCTACAGTGATTATCTGAATCACAGAAAAAAGAGGTGTCACCTTTGAGTTGAAAGAAGATTATGCATAGAGGTTCAACAAGTAATGTGAAGAGTTGGTAACTATTGGCAAAACAACATGCATCTTCAGTGAGAAAATGCTATATTGATCATTTCAGTTCATACTACAAGTAGAAAAGCAGCAACTAAGTATGACATGCATGTGCCTTATTTTTATCTACACATAGGCTGTCTGCTCTATAAAGCTTCTGGGTTAGTGGACAAATACATGAAAATGATTAAATGCTAATTGTTACCCATGTAGCATGATAAAAATAAAAATAATAATAATACTACATGCATATCTATTTCTAAAATTCTTTGAAGTCTGTGCATTTGATGCTGTCTCTTGATAGTTTTGTATTTCTATATTCAAATTTAAGGGAAGGTGATACACCATGCAAAGAGAACCCTTCATTAAGGTATACTTTCACTAGATGAGAGTAGACACTCACTTGACTTTGTGATTTGAATTACTGAACCAATGCTATAGGAAAGTGTGCCTATGGCCCAGATTTTGTCCATGAGGTATTTTTTCCCAAATTCCCAAAAGTTTATTATTAAAACCTAAATAACATTTTGGAATTTTATGTTTAATCATTAGCTTTTAAAAGTAATAACTTCTAAAATACAATCTACAATTATTAATTATCATAATCATTGGCAGTCATGGCTTAATATAAGCTATTTCTTATCAGATGTTGTTTAGCAATTCATCTTAAAATTCATTTTGGTGTCTGAATCTCCTTGGGGCTAATACAAACCTGACATACATCAAGTCATCCTATAATCAACTATCTACTTAACTATTAGAACCAAAGAGACTATCTTTGTTTTACTTTCAAGACTTCAGACTGATGGGTCATTAAATAAATATGTACTGAATGCCTACCTACTCTGTGTCTGGTACTGTGCCTGGACCTTACAATGGTAGGACTTTCCCTGCCACTAGAGAGCCTACAGAATGAGTGAAGTTCTGTGCCATCTCTGTTGATTCCCCTTCAAGCTATTCCCCATGCACATATATACACATATATCCAAAAGAAACAGGTAAAGCCCACCTATGCACATAAAAGCCCACTTATTTTTTCTCCCTATTAGAAGAGAACAACTTTTCACGGCTATATAAAAAAGATAACTTTGCTATTTTCTAACATGTATTTTTACAGACAAGTAGTACATAATACATATACTAAAACTTTGCTAAACAAAGTTGATTTCTTACTGGAGCAATTCATTGACCTCTAATAACAGCTATAGCTCACCTATAGTAATCAGATAAAACTAGATTACCCTGGATTAACACATGATTTTTTTATTTTCTTTTTTTGTTTGTTTTTGGTGTAGAAGGGGAATGTTGTGAAAGAGAAGAGTTGGAAAATCCAAAACTATACAAATCCACGAATACTTAATGTCCATAAACAAAGAAAAAACCTTTTACTTATCTTCAGAAATGAAAGTATAAGCAGAAAGACAATAAATCAAATTGTTAATTGTGGTATTCTACTGGAGACGATGACCCAAGTCATTTCAGTTATACATAAAGAAAAATAATGTTGTAGGTGATACCTAATGTTATCCATGTATCCGTGAAGAAAAAGTACTACACAGAAATATGAACACAACTAATCAGATTTATCTTTTATGTATGGCATTTTATAGATGCTAGCAGATTTTTCTAAGCTTTCTTAAAACTGTCATTATAAAATATTTGTAATACTAAGGTCAAGAATTTAATTTAATATCATAGATCTAACTCATTAACTCTTTTGAAGTTAAAGTAAATCAAATTTTAATGAACTTTAGTGTTACAACATTTGCTCAAACTAAAAAAATTATATAGAACTATAACATGTGATATATAATATATAACAGATATATATTTTGCATGTAATATATAATATATATCACATGTGTTGGATAAATATATATATTATCAAAAAATATATATAAATAGATACATATGCATATATGTTCATATATATGTATCCTTATATATTTATCCAATAATCAGCATATTATTACAAAGTAATTGTGTATTTCTCCAAAAATAATGAGGCAGTTGTTATTTAAAACAATAACATCAAAAAGTTTCCTCAAAATAAAATACATCCATATTTTAACATAATTGCAATTTGGTCATATTGGTTATAGTATAAACGTAATATTGATTTAGAAGGACACATTTTTCAGATCTTAGGAAAATTACATGTAACAAATTCATCATTCCTCCATCTCCCTCTTCCTTTCTTAGTTACACTGTATGTATCTTTATCACTTCACTATTTATAAACTGATCTATCAATGAGTAACATTTTTTAAATCATTGTCCTTGCTTCATTCTTTTTCCCATCATTTTCTTGCTAGTTGGTACCCATCATTCTAAGCCACATTTGGGAGATAGGAAAGTTTATGTATTCCTCATTTTGTTGTACCTGTCCACCTAATGCCTTAAAAATCAAATTATTAATATGCAGGATAAGTCACCTAATCATGTGAATTAGCAGCTTCGTGGTTTAATTATAATCATAAACTTTTCTTCTGAATCAATGTTCATGTATTTATCTTCAGAAATGTTCATTTCTGAATGACATGATGTAGATAAATGTTCATTTATCTTCAGAAATGTTTTCTTATATTAAAAATTCAAATCTGAGACTTTATCTCCTTTTACATTTTATAATGTCTGAACTTCTTTATAATCTATTTTAGACTCTAACAACTTTGTAAATATATTACTTGTCATTGTTCTCTACTTTTAAGTTTGAATGTGATATCACTCTTTATAGAAGGCTCAAAGCAAACCTCAGAATAAGTTTTGAATTGTTTTAGTTACTTTTTACATGCATTTATTTCCAAATGTACATTAAAATATTAGGTTGGTGCAAACGTAATTACAGTTTTTGCCATTAAAAGTAATGACAAAAACCACAATTACGTTTGCACCAACTTAATAGTTATTAGAAAGATGGTGGTTATACAAATTAGTTCTCTTTCATCACACATTTTCTTCTAAATGTATATTTTCAAGTGTTTTAGTAATTTCTCGCGGCTGAAATAAAGAAGCTGATATTTTTATTAAAAAGTTTTCAGAGAACCTCACATCTCTTTCTTTATCTCTACACTGCTCTTTGGCTTTCTCTAAACATACATCTGCATGCACCATAAATATATTTATTGTGAATATAAAAGTTCCTCAAGTTTCCTGTGTGTTTATGTCTAACATCGCTGATCTATAAGGCATATATTAAACGTTAATGTTTCTTTAGTAATAATGACGCTCTTGTACCACTACCTATCCACACTCTCACACAATCACCCCTTTTGAAGTAAAGCCTATATTTTAAAAACAATTATTACAGATCGTGAGTGCAATCTAGGATCACATAGCAGAACTAAAAGCTAACTGGCCCTCCCACAAAGTAAATGTGAGAGGGCTCACGGTAGCCATACTCTAGCCAACTAGTGCTGACAGATACCAGATACCAACAGATATAACCAAATGTTACACATTTGTGTTTGCACACGGGATAAATATTTTCCTGACCAATCTATACTTTTGATGATTCAAGCTACAGGAGAAGTTGTAAAAATGTCTGTTGCACTTACCTACATTACTTAATAGTATCTTCTAGTAATAGACAACTGTTTTACACCATTTTAGTAGGAAATCTATTTGTCATTCAATTCCATTTTCTAATGCAGTAGTCCAGCCCAGCCCAGAATGCATTATTGATATGGAAATGAGTGTAATTAGCAGCGTAAATGATCTGTTATTTATGATACAAGTCAGAGCAGTAAATCACCATTGGCTCACTATCATTACTATGCAAATAGAAGAAGGCAGTTAATGGTCCATGTGTTAAAAACAGGCCACTTGCTTGCTCATTTGCAAATGAAAGGCAAGGGTGAGAGTTTAAGGTAGAGATGACAGTTTATCATATTGTCAGTCCTGGTACTTGGACTTAAGAAAATCAAGACACACCAATCATTATGCTAGTTTTAAAAGTTACCCCCTTTCTCTACTGTATATTCTGCCTAGAACCTATTCTTATAGCACCTTCAAACTTAATTTGGGTTCCCTGTGATTTGCATATTGGAAGTAGAAATAATTGTGAGAGTGCTTGTAAGTGTTTTGCACTGTATGAGATACTTTTTATGCCATATGGGAAAAACACAATAAAAATTCACTACTATGAAATAAAATATCATCATTGGTCATATAATTCCCTTCCTTTTCCTACAAACAAATTTTGTTTTCTTGTAAGGAAAGAAACTAGCAATAATTTGAGTAGTCAGAGACTAAAGGAAATATTAGTGAGCTTTACTGGAAATTATTCAGTATACCTAAAAGAAATTGGTCTGCCTGTCCTGGTTGCTCTCTTTTTGTTTAATATTCCAGGGAATGTGAGAGCTTGTGAGGAAACTTGAGTGCGTTAGCAGCAGACCAATGCTTGCTTAGTGAAATGGGAACAAAGGCAAGACACATGAAAAGCTAGAGGAAGAAGAGGGATTGAGGGCAAATGCAAATTCTGCAAGCTTCACTTGCATAGATCTGATCATTTTTTAAAGTATTTGACAGACTTTCAGAAATACAGAACTGAGAAAGAATAACAATGTCTTTATATTGAAGATGTACATAGTAGAAAGGATCTCAATCTCACATAGATTAAATTATCTCCATCTTTGCAAATATATAAATAAAACTGGCAAATCACAAAACCTTATTTTTGTTTGTTGTTATTTTTATCAAGCTATGAATTCAAGAATGACATACAAATTGGGCAGGAATTTTATATACAGAAAATGATAATAATATTTAAATAGTAGAAAATACTTTTTCTTATACCAACATGTTTTCTTAAATTATATGTACAGAGTGGTTGGACCAATGCTTTAATTCATCTTTCTTATCAGTTTATGTTTTGTAAATATTATATTTTTCTTTAATTCCAAGGAAATAGGCCATTGTATTTCCTTGCCTCACTGGTTTTTCCAAAGATAATCTTCTTTCTTGGCTTTTGTTTTTGAAACCTTAAACCAGGAAGAAAGATTATATGAGGAATCTGAAAAAGTCAAACTCATAGAACCAAGGGGTGAAATGATAGTTGTCAGGGACTGGAGAGGAGAAAATGGGAAATGGCTAATCAATGAGCATGAAGTTTCAGTAAAGTAAGATTAATAAGAAGGTCTACAGATCTGCTGCAAAACATTGTACCTATAGCTAACAATACTGTATTGTATACTAAAAATGTAAGAAAATAGATTTCATGTTGTGTTCTTATCACAATAACATAAAATTTAAATAAAGTAAAATAAAACTTTAAGTCCAGTGAGAAGTTTAAGCTAGAGGAAAGGTGGATGGTTTGGGGGTGAGCCCCTGCATTTGTTATCAAGAAGAGAAGAGACAAGTGCATAGTCACCAAGTCTGGGAAAGGAAGGTACATCTGTAGGCATAACAGATAGAGGGATCCAAGTGCACTCCCAGGCAGCACTCAGGAAATGAACTGACTTCAGGGGAGGGATTATGTATTCCCCAGTGTATCAGTCAGATTTCCAGCAACTGGTTGACGAGACATTCAAATAAGGATAATTTAAAGAATGTTAATATAAAAGTTATTAATTTTAAGGATTTGGGCAGTATAAAGGAATTACTAGGAATAGTGTGAGAATGGGAGCAGTTTATTTGAGTTGGTATTAGCCCCAGGCCAAGCAAGACTAAAGCAGGGAAGAGAAAGATTATAGAACAAGGAGAAGCTTACAAAAGCAGCTTCCTTCAGAGCAGCAATGACCTTCCTTTGAAAGTCACAGATTAAGAAGATCTCACAGAGAGGGAACCAGGGGAACAAATACTCAGTTTCACTGTCCTTTCTCTCTCTCTGATTTCCTGCTGGGGCTTTCCAAATGGGTCATTGGACAATCCTAAACAAAACCCAGAAAGCAGAGAAGTCTACTGATAATCATCCACACAGGCCAGCCTTCCAACAATCAGAACACAAAGCCAGGATTTCTGAGGACGCAGTGGAGTTTTCTGTCTTCAAGGGATTATACAAGTGTGGATAGCTGAGCATATCAAAGGAGGAGGCTGTTATAAACCAAAAACTAAGAATCCCCCTCTAAAATTTCATATGACATATACCAAAATTTACTACATTTACTAAGCTCTTATGCCCATGGATTATGCTAAGCACTTTATATAAATTTTCTTCTCCCTTACAATATTTTGAGGTAGGTCCTATTACTATTCTCATTTGACAAAATAAGAAACCACGGCACACAGAGGTAATTATCTTCCTAAATAACACATGATGAACACATGATGAAATCATGGCAGTTAGATTCAAACCCGTGTAGGTCTGACCACAGAGCCTGTTCACTTAATGACTTCATATAATTCTTCCCTATATTTGACATAAATGTGCTGACAAGATAGATTCCCAATTGTGGAAAGTAATTAAAATAAAATGCAAAAATAGTTAAAACTATTCATTATAATTTGAATTAATAGGTTCTTATAATTAATATTTGTTATAGTTTACCTTCTACACTGAAACATTAAGTTGAAAGAGAGGCAGAAGTAATGGGATTCATACATATGCAGAATTGCGCCATTGCTTTAAAATGAAATGAAGATGAGAGAACCACTTAAAGAGATATTATAGTTGTTGGACAGATTAAATAATCCACTTTGCTAAAATGCAACTGGTAAAGAAAATAAATAATGCTTATGAAAGGAACTAGATTCAGGTCTATTATTTGGCTCAGCTTTGAATATTAATTGGTTTTCCTCTTATACTAATATTTGTGTTTTATATACATACATAGGATATGCTTTATTTAAGTAGGAAGCACATATGTTAAAAATGTGTAGGTAAAATATAACTAGCAGTCATATTATTGAAATCTATACCATGTCCATATCAAACATCTTATTTAAGCCAGAAGAACATTTTTAAAACATAAAACCTGTTAATAAAGAGAAATTCCTTAAAAGGAAAAATTGCTTTCTACAGTCAGTTATGTCTCTTTGCAGGTTGCATTTACTTTGCATGCTGTTTTTTTGTTTTTGTTTGCTTTTTTGTTTTTTGTTTTTTGAAATGAAGTCTTGCTTTGTTGCCAAGGCTGGAGTGCAGTGGCGCGATCTTGGCTCACTGTAGCCTCCACCTCCTGGGTTCAAGTGATTCTCCTGCCTCAGCCTCCTGAGTAGCTGGGATTACAAGTGCCTGCCCCCACGCCTGGCTAATTTTTTGTATTTTTAGTAGAGATCAGGTTTCACCATGTTGGCCAGGCTGGTCTCAAACTGCATGCTGTTTTTATATTCGAAGAATACTATGTTGTATACATATTGAGATCCCATTACTAATCTTGTTTAGCATGAGGCAACTAAGTCATTGAGTACAGAGTTATTTTCCAAAATTATTCAATCTCATGTTGAGAAAGCAAGAGGAAAGACGAGGTGGAAGATGGGGGATGGGAGAAGCAAGACAGACTGAGAGAGAGAGACAGAGACAAAGATTAAGATTGTGGTGATGAGTTTAATGACCTTCTGCCTCCAAACCTGGTCACATTGATGTAAATAATAAATACGTGGTTGCACTGCTTTTCCTTAGAAGGAAACATAGATTTACTCCTGTATCTCTTCTCATATCCTTGATGTTTTCCGAATTTTGTATTCAGACTGATTGACATTGGTTCCTTCTTTGACAGACCTCTCTGCAGAACCTCACACTCCTATATCCAGGAGGAGGAATGCTACTCAGCCTCTCTGTTTGGATGGCAGGTAGCATAATAAGCACATGTCACATGAACTCCTGATCTCTTGGTCTATATTCTCATCTAAACAGCTCCTTTCATGGTCTTCTTCATCTCATCTCAGTTGATGGCAACTCCATCCTTCCAATTGCTCATTAAAAACCAAAAAAAAAAAAAAACCCTTTGTAATTATTTTTATTCTTGTTTTCTTTGAAATTTCACATCATATCTCTCAGTGACTCCCGCAGGCTCCCTCTCCCTTTAAAATATTTCAAATGTATTCAGAATCCCATTGCTTCTCACCACCCCCACTGCTTCTACTCTGGATAAAGTCAACACAATCTCTTATAATATATTGCATTTGCCTTTGACTCTGTTCAGTGTATTCTCAACCAAAGAGCAAGAGTAATCCTCATTGAATGTATATCAGATCAGGTCACTCTACTTCTCAGCACTCCTCAATGGCTTCTCCTATGTCTGAGAATAAAAGCCAAAGTCTACTACATACCTTTCCTTCCGCTATTATTCTATGATGACATCTCTCATGACCCTTTCATTTTCTTATCCCATCAACATATAGTGTTAACTATTTCCTTGAACAGTCATCACAGGGCCTTCGTACTTGCTGTTTGATTAGTCTGCATCACGCTTTCACCAGCATCTTCACTTCCCTCAGATCTTTACTCAAATGCCACTTCTTCAGTAAATCTCTCCCTGGGGTACCCTATGTGAAACTATAATCTCCCAACATTCATTTTCCTCTTTCCTAATTTATTATTCTCCATAATACTTATAGTCTAGACTTCTATATGCTTTATCAACTTTTAAGAAAATACAATCTCTGCCAAATCAAGGATTTTAAACTACTTTGTCCATGACTGTTTTCCAATGATTAGAGCATGTATTGAAGTGAATTAAAAGACAAATGAAAGACAGGACCTCACTGTCATTTTGTAACCCAGGTTGTCTGTTCTTAGATTGTTCTATCTCTGCTGATGTCACCTTGAGGGATGGCCTTTCCTGAAAGGAGGTGGAATCAAAATTTCAATGGTAATAATAAAATACTATTTTTTAAGCTTGTTAATAAAGATCAACAGAATTTTATAATTAAGAAATGCCATTTTAGACAATAATTGTAAATGCCTTTTCTCCCAAAGTGCGATATTAAAAAACAGTCAGTAACTTTATGTTTCTGTGAAATATATTACTGGTGGCAATTTGCTTTTAAGTTACTTGTAATATGATTAAATAGTAAATAATTAGGAGCATGGTACTATACAAATTTTCCAGTCAACTGTGAATCAGTTTATGTCTAAAAATTTTATGGGTTCTCTCTCTATATATAACGTGATCAGAGGTGCATTCTGCTAAGTGTTAAATAACTTGACTTCTGTAAATATAGCCCTAAATTTTCTAATTTTAAGGCAAAATTAGATTTCAGTATGTCTAAATATCACCAAGAGCAGTAATTAGCAGTTATATCAGCTTACTGAGAATTAGTTGATAAGGATCAAATTAGATTTTTAAATCATCATTGCAAATTATGAAGCTCTGTTTTCAAGAAACACATTTTACATCATTAATAACCCACAGAAGTTGTGAAAGGTGAAAATTTTTTTAAAGAATAATTTCTGAGAGACAATCCTTTAGTTTGCCCCTTCACTGACTCATGTAATTAACTTGCCTCAACTCTTCCCTGAGTTATTCAGATGGTCAGTGAGAATAGTAATGGCAGCCACAAACTTCTGGAATCATCTCCAAGTCTGATGATACAGCGTTACGTGGTATTTTCTACCACATAACCAAAGCTCTAGACTATATGAAGGGGTATCTAGTGCTTACATTTGTAACATTGAAGGGTTTTATGTACCCCTTCAAATGTTTCAGAGCTTTGGTGTGGTAGAACAGTTATTTATAACATATAAATCTGATACTACAGTACAGAGAGTTACATGTTATGCATGCTTAAAGCACAATATTTTAGAAATTTTATACTGCATTTAGCTAAATACTTCATTTGTAGAGAGTAGCCTTCACAGGATAATTAATATTCTCTAAAAACTTCCACTAACTGAAATTTTTACAATGGATTTTGTTAGTTAAGTTTCAGTTTACAACAATTATAAGTGTGAGAATTCATATGGAATCTGTATAAAATAAGAGAAAATTTTCTTTTTACCTTCCTATTACATGTAGAACTTTCGCTAAGACTAAAATATTCCTTTAATAAATTGAGAAATCATTGGTCAATTTCAAATTTCTCACCTCTGAAAAAATTATATATGATTTTGAAAAGGCCAACATATTCAATCCCCTGTATTTTTATAGACAGAAAAATAATCACATTTAAAAACTGCCAAATTACAAAAAGTTGCAAATGGTATTCCTTTAATACAACTTTCAGGCCTCATTTATTCCTTACTCACATACCAGGTTCTCAACAAGAACAGCTGACCCAAGAAGAAAATAGGTCCTTCACAAAAATTCTTTCTTAGAAGAGCTATAACTATATAAACATCATTGGTAGTAAAATATATATATATATTAACATATTGAAACATTAGAAAATATCATCTATTATATCTTAATTCTATAGTAAATCAATAGAAAGACACAATAATCTTCAACATAACAAATCAAACACATTGAACTCTCTGCATGTTGGGGTGATGAATGTATTCTATGCATGGCAGTGTGCATTCAAATTCAAAGCCTTGTTTACTTGATTTTTGTCATACACTCTAATAGTGTCATTACATGGAAGAGAGATGCCCAAGGATATACTTTAAGTTTAAGAATTATTTTCCTCTGTTCAGCTGTTAAACTACCTCTCAGGAAACCAATAATTCACTTAATTCAAAGTGAAATTAAGCAAGGTGACTCAATTATGTGACTTTATGTTCCAGTTCCTATACATGCTTTTAAAAAGAATGTTTCAGATCATTTTACCCCTTAGGGGTCAGTAGGAGAATAACCAATCTAAAATAGAATTTCACAGTGTAAATTCACATCCATGTAATCTAAATTGTGTCCTCTGGAGTTTTAGAGACCACTAACAGTTAAAGCATAGTGGATATAGTAAATTCTGAAATCCCCTGAATAAATGAATACAAATTTCATATGACTGGACACTGTTTGAATTACAGAGCTACTAGAAAGCCAGAGATACGGCCAAGTGAAAATATTTTTCCCTAAAGTATCTAGATGATGCTTATGGATACTACAAGTCTTCTACACCTTATAACATTAAGTAAAATTGCTAGAATTTATATTTACCCTATATCATTTGGAACATCAAAGATTTAAAGAAGACATATTTTTCTCACATAGACTCTCAGGTGGCCTTTGGGGTAAGAGTAGGGGGAGTGTGCGGCGGGGAAATAACTATACTGCTTTTTACCATGACTTAGAATCCATGGAGTCAAGAGATAGCACTCATTCATATACGCACACAGACACACAGTCACCTTAGTAAACTTTGAATCCTCTCTTGTGGCAGGCCCAGTTTTAAGAATCAAAACACATTCCATTCTCCTTCAATGTGCCAGCAGACAATTCTTTTGTAATCGTATAATATGGAATCAGAACAACAAGGTTTCACATTCTTCTATTATGTAGAGCATTCTTATTACATACAATTGAGAAGAGCAATGTAAATGTGCAGCTATTCTAACCTGCCTATTGGATAAAAATGTAAAATACCAACAAGTTTACTGCTCAAGATTTTCCATCCTTTATCCATTTGCAGAAGAAAAAAAGACAATTTTCAAGAAACAAACGATTTAAAGTCCAGATTTATTTGATCTGAATGAAATTGAACTCAAACTTTTTTCTACTTACAAGCATATTTATCAAAAGCTAAAATAATTTGTTAGGTATCCATTCATATTTCTTATAGGAAAGAAACGATTTCATTTCTAAGTCTTATAGGAAATTGTTTCTAAAGCTATGAGTTTAGAAAAGATCTGAAATCAAGACATGACCAGAAGAAATTACAAGAAAAAGATTACGTTGATATTCCTCCCCGTGCCCTCCTGTTTTCAGTGCCCATCTCCAACCATTCTACCTAATCCCCAGGAGAAATCTTCTCTAGACCTATTACCACACACCTTGATTTCCAAGTATTTCTAGCTAAGGGAATATCAAGGGAGTTGTCCCTCTCTGAGTAGCCTCCAAGACTTACAAACTATAGACTTGATGTTAAATTTTGGACACCATAAATAATTCTGGGCAACACTTGTAGAGAGAAGGAAAATTCTACACAATATGAACACCTGTTTATTTTGAACACATACTATTGCCTTTCTCTGGAATTCTAAATGGTGATATCAAAAGACCCCTGTTTACAAGAAACTAATGTAAATTTTTGTTAATTTTTCTATCAGAGGAAAATGGAATAAATTGCATAATTAGAGGAAATCCATAGTGCAAGAATAAAAACATGAATAAAGCCAATGATAAAAGCTAAACTTTATCATGTACACACTAAATCCCAGGCTCTAGATGAAGTATTTTCCATGTATTTCCTAATGTACTAATATTTGCCCTGAGATAAATGTTAATATTATTTAGATAAGAAAACATAGTATTAAAAATTATACATGGTTCAAGCTCCAGACCTAGGATTTGATCCCAGGGTTCTCTGATCCCAAAGCTCCAGCTTTTAAAAATTATATTTTAATACTATGTAAAAATTGACTTAGCACTTATAAATTTATATTTAAATATTTTGCTGAAAGAAAAAAAAAGAAATAATTATCCTTTGGTGGTTCCCAGAAAGTTCCCAGATATGCCAGGGGTTAAAAATGATTCTCTATTCAGAATCATGCTCAGTGAATAGAAAATTCAGTATATGGCCCAAAACAACACAGTAATTACAAGCATAAAAGCAGGAAAATGTGCCATAAAAATTTGTCAATCATTGTATATAACATACAGAAGACCAGAAATTGATGAATAAATTAGTACATGTAATCTCTAGAATACGTTTCTAGTCAACACTGTCAGCCATATAAACATGACATGGTAAATAAAAAATCTCAGAAAAAGCAATCAGTAAGATCTTAAAACTGAACTGAATCAATTCATTTAGAAACTAAAAAGTTTATATGAGTTATAAATCACATATTAAAAGAAATATATATCATCTACATCTAACATCATTCTACAAATGAAAAACAAAAATTTTAGAAAGGCACATTATCTCCAAGGAGGCATGGCTGACATCCACCAAATACGATAAGAAAATATACTACAATAATTAAAAGACTCAGCCAGCTTACATTGATAGGTGATTCTATTTCCAGGATAAATGCACTGATATCTTTTCAAAACGAAAAAGAATAAGATAAATATTTACTAAGTAGCGATGTGATCTTGTGTCAATCTCTCAGAGATTTTTATTTCTCCTTTCTAAGTCTCAGCTTCTCTACATTCAAGTTTTAAATACAACAGTTTTATAGAATATTATTTGCCATTTTTGACACATGGGAAGAAAATATATAAGTGAATTCTATATATATATTCAGCTCAAATAACAAAAGTTAAGATTGACACAATAATCTCAAACTATATTTGCCAGTAAACCTTCAAACAGTAATCCCATGAACATCACTAGAATTGCCGAAACTTTATCAAATAAAGAGACTTTTGCAGGTTAGACTTAAGTCAAATGCTTCATCATTAATTCCAGCAGGCAAAGAATGGAAGTGGGTAGAGCACACCAGAGACGAGAATAGGTTGGAGGCCAGGCAAACTAGAGGTTATAAATGGAAGCACTAGAGGCTAGAAAAGAGTGGGTTGGAGACTAGGTAAACCAGAGGGTTTTAGTACAAGCAAGAGAGTAAGGCTAGAGAGCCCAAGGCCATGTAAACGCCAAAGACTGGTTGTAAAGCAAACTGTATAATCTCAGGGCAAGGTAAATTATCTACCATAAGGAGATTCACAAAACTAAGCAAAGATCAAATGTAAGGTAAAAGAAGACTTGCATTGTGCCCATCCGTGGTGGTCTTTATTCTGCATTCACCCCATTAAGAACCACTCCTAAATAAGTTTGGCTGAGAGAATACAGAGAGATTACTAAACAAAGCAGTCTGCTAGAACTTATTCCAGCTCTCTGGGATACAAGTATTTTCCTTACTCTTACCTGCTCTCAAGCTAAAGGATTTCCCATTAATGGTAAAGTTCTCAGCTGGAGAATGAACTTGGCAGTAAAATCAGAGAGCTTATGTAGCAATTTTTGAGTTCTAAAAAGCTGTAGTAACTAGAATTCTGCTTTCCTTTATATTATAAATAGAAAACTCCAGGACGTGATAAGCCTTTTAACCTATGCTACGTGTATGCATGTTCTGATACACACACACACACACACACACACACACACACACACACAAAGAAGTTTGGTCAAAAGTAAATTTTTAGGATAAACTCATCTGTCTGGCCCTCTCTGCCTAATTATGCCTCCCCTCCCCACTAAAAGCTCTTAAGTATTCTCTATTGTATATGCTACAGAATAATGTTCAAATGCCTTTGTAGGTCACAAAAGGAACTCCATCATTGGGTTAATATCCACCTCCTAGGCCTGATTCTGTAGTGACTTTTTGCCTTGCTCTTTGTGCCTTAGAAACACTGTACTGTCTATAGTCTTTTGTCCACACCATTCTGTTTCTTTCCTCCGTGACTTTTATTCTATGATTTCCTCTAATTGGAATACCTCATCTTCCTTTTCATCTATCTTATTTATTCTTTATGACTTACCTTAAAAAAATTCAACTCCTTAAGAAAACCACCCTGATATTTCATCACAATCACTCTCTGGTTCCTCAGAGTACCTTCTCATTCTCTAGTTCTGCTTACAGAGTATCCTCGGCACAAATTTAGCCCTATGTACCATGTTATCTCATGAGTATCTGTTTGCACATGTTTAGAGTGAGTTTTACATCTATGAGGCTAGCCCTATGGTGGCTGCTTTTTTTTTTTCTAGACTAGTGCTCATAATTCATATAATACCTACCATAAAGTCATAAAAATGCATTTTTATGACTGTAAGGACAGATGTGATATAACATTCTATAATGGGAAGAAAAAAAATGTGTTTTGGAGCCAGACTTAGATACTAGTCTTAGCTTTAATTATTGCTTACTATATAAATTTTGGTAAGTTACTATCCACTTTTAGTTGTCTTCACATTTATAAATACCAGGATAAAAATACCATTAAATGTTGGTTCTTATAAGATGTCTTATGAAAAGCTACTCTCAAAATGCCTGGTGAACAAATATCGATCATTTCCTTTAAACTATAAGCTCCTTGAAGGTAAAACATAATGCTGTGTTGTGTGTGTATGAATTGTAATATCTTCAACAATTAGTAAGCACACAGTGTGTGATATGTGTGCCCTGTGTTTGTGGTTGAGTAAATAATCATGAATAAACACATACATAAAACAATTATAAGTTAAATTTCTAACAATCCTAAATTTTGAAAATATAAATTGTATTGAATGAATGGAAGAACTGAATAAATGCATATCAAACTGTTAATGATAATATAAACATTCTACTTAGCTTCCTGTTAATCTGTACATTTAATGTAATTTCAATCAAAATTACAATTTGGTAAGATGATGGTTTTGGAGGAGGGATGAAATTTGAGGGATATTATCATTAAAGTAGAAGAATAAATTTATAACAAGAGCCATTACATCTTTTAAAAGTTAAACATTATGATACTGGCTCAACAGCAGACAAATAGAATAAAGAAGCAAAATAGAGAATCCAGAAACAGATTTATATATCTATGTGAATTAAACATGATAAAAGTAGCATACCAAACCAGTGAGACATGGTGGGTTTTGCAATAAATTGTGTTAGAAAAACTGGATGCCCTTTCAATATTCAGAGAGACTAAGTAACTCTCCAATAATCACACTGTTAGAAAGTAAGTAAGCATTAGCTTTGAAAGGAACATACTTTCAACAGTGTTTCACTACTTCTCAAGATTTGCCTTAGATAGCGTGTACAAGTTCTTACTGAGATAGATTCAAATTTACAGATGAGTAAAATGAGGCCAGAACAGGTATAAGACTGCATCAAGATTATTCTGCTAGTGGTTATGTTGCAAGAAATTAGCTGGAATACCTAGCTCATCAGCATACAAAATTAAATATTCTGCCTCACTTCTACATTTGCAATAAAATGTATCTCTAACTTTAATTTCTCAGGTTTTCCATTAATTCAACCAAATTATGAAGACTTGATCTTTAACACACAAATTCAGCTATGACAAATATACCTTATCCAAACTTACTATTTAGAAGGCATCCATTGGTTATGAATTCATGGATTCTAGGACATGCCTTTCTCCCCACGAAAAAAAAATCTACCCATTCAGGTTACTAAAGTATGAAATTATGCTGCTATAGGTTTGGTATTTTAATTTAACACAATTCTTTATTGTTGAAATGCACTATTTCTGCAGTTATGAAACTTACAAAATATTAGTCATGTATGATTATGAAGAAAACAATAATGTGATAGAAAGTTTCTGGTAGGGATAGGATAAGAAAGTTTTGGTTTAACAAAAATAACCAGAAACAGCCTTCTTGAGGAAGTAACATTAGAATTTATTCTAATAAGATGCAGGCTGTCATTCCAACACCTGAGGAAAGTATTTAAGAATAAAAAAATATAAAAAGCCCCATATAAATGGACCTGAAATTTATTAAAAATCAGCTTATTTCACATTTGAAGGACAAAAAGAAGGCTAGTATAGTAGCATGGTAAATCAGGGGTGGAGAGATGTACTTGAGTACACTACTAGAGAGATATTCAAGTATTGGAATTTGGTGACCTGTAGGATATAATAATAAGTTTGCAACTCAAATAAAATCTGAAGGTTCAAAGGAGGATTTGTGTGAAACACATTTAGTAGAAAGATAGTAACAATACCATCACTAACTTATCCAAAGAAAAGTAGATGTCCTTAATTAGCCAGGTGTGATACTTAATACTGAGTATCATCTTGATTGGACTGAAGGATACAAAGTATTGATCCTGGATGTGTTTGTGAGGGTGCTGCCAAAAGAGGTTAACATTTGAGTCAGTGGACTGGGGAAGGCAGATCCACTCTTAATCTTGTGGGAACAATCTAATCAGCTGCCAGCAAATATAAAGTGGGCAGAAAAACGTGAAAAGGAAAGACTGGCCTAGCCTCCCAGCCTACATCTTTCTCCCATGCTGGATACTTCCTGCCCTCAAACACTGGACTCCAAGTTCTTCAGTTTTGGGACTCGGACTGGCTCTCCTTGCTACTCAGCTTGCAGGCAGTCTGTTTTGGGACCTTGTGATCATGTAAGTTAATACTTAATGAACTCATATATATCATGTTAGTTCTATCCCTCTAGAGAACCCTAACTAATACAGATTTGGTGCCAGGAGTGGTTCTAGAGGAATAGAGTATTAAGGATGAAGTTATTTAGTCAGTCTTGGGGTTTCTAGAGTGAGCTGGTTAATATGACTAGACCCCAAAATGCTATGGAATCTACTTTTTTTTTTTTTTTTTGAGATGGAGTCTCGCTCTGTCACCCAGGCTGGAGTGCTGTGGCCAGATCTCAGCTCACTGAAAGCTCCGCCTCCCGGGTTCCCGCCATTCTCCTGCCTCAGCCTCCCGAGTAGCCGGGACTACAGGCGCCCGCCACCTCGCCCGGCTAGTTTTTTTTTGTATTTTTTAGTAGAGACGGGGTTTCACCGTGTTAGCCAGGATGGTCTCGATCTCCTGACCTCGTGATCCGCCCGTCTCAGCCTCCCAAAGTGCTGGGATTACAGGCTTGAGCCACCGCGCCCGGCGGAATCTACTTCTAATCGTATGGAGAAAACTGATAGTACTTGACATGAACTGTTTAAAGAGTTATGCAAAATAAATGCATTTAACACTCCTGATTCACCACTCATGAGAGGCAAGGAGTTTAGTGACTCTACACATAATACCTTTGACCATATGTGGAAAACCAAGGAACATAATGAAACTGGTTGCTTGCTCCTAAGTTCAGTGGACAAAGTGATGAAAGAAAATGAAGAACTCAGGGTTTCTGTCTCTGGGCTTCAGAAGCAGATACTGAGCCTCAAATCTCCTAAGATTGCCCTGAGGGAGAGTCTTATCTCCTGTAGAGAAAGAACTGAAATTGTGGAAAAACAGACACGCTATCATGTGAGTGGCTGATCTGTAATGAAAGATGCATGCACAGCCTCATCAAGTGTTTATTGTAAAAGTGAGAGCATCGATTGGAAAAGAATGAGACCCTGCATCTTAGAATGGGCACATGTGGGAGGACCCTGATGAAGTTGCGAATACTGAGTGTGTAAACTCTGATTAACCCTTTTTGTCAAAAGGAACAGCTTCCCCATCCCCAGTAGGGGCAATGTCCCCTCCCAACCCATGCTGCCATCAGCCTTTCCACCTGTGTCTGTGGAGATAAACCCTGCACTGCCTGAGGCAATGGTGATAGCCTCCACTGAGGCAGCTGCCAGGCAAAATAATGTTGATTATCCTCAGAAGCCACCCCCATCACCCCTGTTTGCTTCTAGACCAGTATCTAGAGTAAGTCCCAGTAGGCCCCTAGAGGTGAGGTTGAGAATGTGACTCATGAGGGGAGCTACATGCAAAAAGATCTGTTTGAGTTTTCTAATCTATATAAATACAAATCTGGAAAACAGGCATGGGAATGGATATTAAGGGAATGGGATAATGATGGAAGGAACATAGAGTTGGATCATGCTGAATTTATTTATTTGAGCCCACTAATTAGGGGCTCTGCTTTTAATGTTGCATCTTGGGGAGTTAAAAAAAAAAAAAGGTTCTAATAGTTCATTTGCTTGGTTAACTGAAATAAGGATTAAAAGAGGCCCACTGTGAGTGAGCTAGAAATGCCTGATCTCCCTTGGTTTAATGTAGAGAAAAGGATACAAAGGCTTAGGGAGATTGGGATGGTGGAGGGGCTTAGTCACTTTAGACCTACTCATCCCAGCTGGGAGGGTCCAGAAGATATATCCTTGACAAATGCCTTGTGAAACAGATCTGTGAGGGCAGTACCTGCATCTTTGAAGAGCCCTGTAATTGCTCTTCTCTGTATGTCAGATCTAAGAGTGGGAACCACAGTTACTCAACTACAAAATTTAAATATATTGGAGATAATTGGATCCAGAGGTGGCAGGGGTCAAGTGGCAGGACTCAATCATCAAAGGCAAGGTGGGCGTGGCTACCATAATGGACAACAGAGACAAAGCAGCAATAAGAATAGTCTGACTCGTGTAGAGCTCTGGCATTGGCTAATTAATCACTGTGTTCCTAGAAGTGAAAATGATTGGAAGCCTACTGCATTCCTACTCAATTTATATAAGGAGAAAATTTCTAGGTTGAATGGACAAAAGACTAATTTGAATTACAAAAACAGAGAATCACAGCCCCTCAACCAATTTCCAGACTTCAGTCAGTTTACAGACCCAGAACCCCTTGAATGAAGGGGAGGCTGGGTCCCTCTGAGGAAGGACTCCACTACATTACTGATAATTTATGCAGTGCATCTTTCTCCCATCCTTCCCAAAGAAGACTTGAGACCTTTCCCCAGGGTAACTGTGCATGGGGGAAAGGGAAATGATCAGATATTTTGGGGACTATCGGGCACTGGTTCTGAGCTGATGTTGATTCCAGGAGACTCAAAATATCATTGTGGTCCTCCAGTTAAAGTAGGAGTTTATGGAGGTCAGATAATTAGGGAATTTTAGCTCAGGTCCAACTTACAGTGGGTCCAGGGGGTCCCCAGATTCATCCTGCAGTCAATTTCCCAAGTGCCAGAATGCATAATTGGCATAGACATACTTAGCAGCTGGCTGAACCCCCAAACTGGCTCCTTGACTGGTAGAGTGAGGGCTATTATGGTGGGAAAGGCCAAATGGAAGTCATTAGAGCTGCTTCTACCCAGAAAAATAATAAATCAAAGACAATATCCCATCCCGGGAAGGATTGCAGAGATTAGTGCCACCATCAAGGACTTGAAGTTGCAGGGGTGGTGATTCCCACCACATCCATGTTCAACTCTCCCATTTGGCCAGTGCAGAAGACAGATGGGTCTTGGAGAATGACAATGGATTCCCTTAAGCTTAACCAAATTGTGACTCCAATTGCAGCTCTTGTACCAGATGTGGTTTCATTGCTTGAGCAAATTAACGCATCTCCTGGTACCTGGTATGCAGGCCCTGAATTGGCAAATGCCTTTTCCTCCATTCCTGTCCATAAGGCTCACCAGAAGCAATTTACTTTCAGCTGGCAAGGCCAGCAATTTACCTGTACTGTCCTACCTCAGGGGTATATCAACTCTCCAGTTTTGTGTCATAATCTTATTCTGAGAGACTTTGATCACTTTTCACCTCCACAAGATATCATACTGGTCCATTACATTCATGACATTATGCTGATTAGATTCAGTGAGCAGGAAATAGCAAACACACTGAACTTATTGGTGAGATGTTTGCGTACCAGAGGATGGGAAATAAATCCAACTAAAATTCAGGGACCTTCTAACTTAGTAAAAATTCCAGGGATCCAGTAGTCTAGGGGTCCTGTCGAGACATTCCTACTAAGGTGAAGGATAAGTTGCTGCACTTGGCCCCTCCTACAATGCAGAAAGAGGCACAACACCTGGTGGGCCTATTTGGATTTTGGAGGCAACAAATTCCTCATTTGGGTGTGTTACTCCAGACCATTTATCAAATGACCCAAAAGGCTGTCAGTTTTCAGTAGGGTCCAGAACAGGAGAAGGCTCTGCAACAGGTCCAGGCTGCTGTGCAAACTGTTCTGCCACTTGGGCCATATGACCCAGCAGATCCAATGGTGCTTGAAGTATCAGTGGCAAATAGGGATGCTGTATGAAGCCTTTGGCAGGCTCCCATAGGTGAATCATGGCAGAGGCCTCTAGAATTTTGGAGCAAGGCCTTGTCATGTTCTGCAGATAACTACTCTCCTTTTGAGACATAGCTCTTGAACTGTTGTTGGGCTTTGGTGGAAACTAACATTTGACCATAGATCATCAAGTCACCATGCGACCTGAATTGCCTATCATGAACTGGGTGCTTTCTGACCCATCTATCCATAAATTGGGTCATGAAAATCAGCATTCCATCTTCAAATGGAAGTGCTATATATGTGACTGGGCTCGAGCAGGTCCTGAAGGCACAAGCAAGTTACATGAGAAAGTGGCTCAAATGCCCATGGTCTCCACTCCTGCTACCCTCTCTGCTCTTCCCCAGCCTGCACCAGTGGCTTCATGGGGAGTTCCCTATGATCAGTTGACGGAGGAAGAAAAGACTAGGGCCTGGTTCACAGATGGTTCTGCACGAGATGCAGGCACCACCCGAAAGTGGACAGCTGCAGCACTACAGCTCCTTTCTAGGACGTCCCTGAAGGACAGCGGTGAAGGAAAATTTTCCCAGTGGGCAGAACTTTGAGCAGTGCACCTGGTTGTGCACCTTGCATGGGAGGAGAAATGGCCAGATGTGCGATTATATACTGTTCATGGGCCGTGGCCAATGGTTTGGCTGGATCATCAGGGACTTAAACGAAGCGTGATTGGAAAATTGGTGACAAAGAAATCTGGGGAAGAGGTATGTAGGTAGACCTCACTGAGTGGTCAAAAACTGTAAAGATATTTGTTTCCCAAGTAAGTGCTCACCAATGGGTGACCTCAGCAGAGGAGGATTTTAATAATCAAGTGGATATGATGACCCTTTCTATGGTTACCCCTCAGGCTCTTTCCCTAGCCACCCCTGTCATCGCCCAATAGGCCCATGAACAAAGTGGCCATGGTGGCAGGGATGGAGGTTACACATGGGCTTAACAACATGGACTTCCACTCACCAATGCTGACCTGGCTACAGCCACTGCTGAGTGCCCAATTTGCCAGCAGCAGAGACCAACGCTGAGCCCTCTATAAGGCACCATTCCTCGGGATGATCAGCCAGCTACCTGGTGGCAGGTTGATTGTATTGGACCTCTTCCATCATGGAAAGGGCAGAGGTTTGTCCTCATTGGAATAGACACTTACTTCAGATATGGGTTTGCCTATCCTGCACGCAATGCTTCTGCCAAGACTAACATCTATGGACTCACAGAATGCCTTATACACCGTCATGGTATTCCACAAAGCATTGTCTCTGACCAAGGCACTCACTTGATAGCTAAAGAAATGTGGCAGCGGGTTAATGCTCATGGAATTCACTTGTCTTCCCCATCATCCTGAAGCAGTTGGAGTCATAGAACAGTGGAATGGCCTTTTGAAGTCACAATTACAATGCTAACTAAGTGACGATACACTGCAGGGCTGGGGCAATGTTCTCTAGAAAGCCATGTATGATCTGAATCAGCATCCAATATATGGCACCGTTTCTCCCATAGCCAGGATTCATGGGTCCAGGAATCAAGGGGTGGAAGTAAAAGTGGCACCACTCACCATCACCTCTGGTAATCCACTAGCAAAATTTTTGCTTCCTGTTCCTGCTGCATTACATTCTGCTGGCCTAGAGGTCTTAGATCCAGAGGGAGGAATGCTGCCACCAGGCAACACAACGATTCCATTAAACTGAAAGTTAAGATTGTCACCCAGACACTTTGGGCTCCTCCTATCTTTAAGTCAACAGGCTAAGAAGGGAGTTACAGTGTTGGCTGGGGTGACTGACCCGGACTGTCAAGATGAAATCAGACTACTACTCCATAACAGAGGTAAGGAAGAGTATGCATTGAATACAGGAGATCCATTAGGGCATCGCTTCGTATTACCATGCCTGTGATTGGGGTCAATGGGAAATTACAACAGCCCAATCCAGGCAGGACTACAAATGGTATAGATCCCTGAGGAATGAAGGTTTGGGTCACTCCACCAGGGAAAAAAATACAACCTGCTGAGGTGCTTGCTGAAGTCAAAGAGAATACAGAAAGGATAGAAGGATAGTAGAAGAAGGTAGTCATCAATACCAGCTACAACCACATGACCAGCTGCAGAAACAAGGACTGTAATTGTCATGATTATTTCCTTTCTTTTGCTAAAAACATGTTTGTGTATGTATACACTTGTACTAAGAAAATATCTTCTTTTATTTCCTTTTCCTTTATCATGTGACATAAGATTTATTGACTTCATATCAGCATTTAAGTATTGTTAACTTTATGTAATAGTATTTGAGTCGGGGATTGGTGCGTTTCTGGTAGTATGAAGGATAGTTGTATTATGTTAGTCATAATTATGACCTTATTGTCTTTACTTGGATATCATTTATGATCTCAGTAGATCTGTATGGGTTCAAGTTGACAAGGGTTGGACTTGTGATGGTTAATACTGAGTGTCAACTTGATTGGACTGAAGGATACAAATTATTGATCCAGGGTGTGCCTGTGAGGGTGTCGCCAAAAGATATTAACATTTGATTCAGGGGGCTGGGGAAAGCAGATCTACCCTTAATCCAGTGGGCACAATCTAGTCAGCTGCCAGCAAATATACAGCAGGCAGAAAAATGTGAAAAGGAGAGACTGGCCTAGCCTCTCAGCCTACATCTTTCTCCTGAGCTGGATGCTTCTGCCCTCAGACATTAGACTCCAGGTTCTTCAGTTTTGGAACTCAGACTGGCTCTCCTTGCTCCTCAGCTTGCAGACAGCCTATTGTAGGACCCTGTGATCATGTAAGTTAATACTTAATAAACTCTCGTATATATATCCTATTAGTTCTGTCCCTCTAGAGAACCCTGACTAACACACCAGGGTATGTGAAAACTTAGCATAGCCTTTATTTTAAAGAACAAGTAAAATTCAGCATATTTAGGCTTCATGTGCTGCACTAGTTTTTCTAAAATCTGGTAATTTTACCAATGAATGAAACATAATTCGTTTAGGTAAAGCTGAAGTTCAAATATCAAATGGAACTGATAAGTAATAAGCCTAACCCATATGACTGCATTCAATATATTTGAAAAGTGTCTTTGGGATTTAATAGGAGGAAATAATATGATCAATTATTTTGCAAGGAAAGGAAGTCAATGGAAAGAAAAAAATAGTAATTAATACCAAATTTTTCAAAAGGTGAAAAAATACATTCCACTTAACATTTCCAGTCAACTCTTCCACTTTGTCCTACAAAAAGCTATTCTATTTTATAAAATGTGACTTATTACACTAATGAAAACTAATAATTACATTTTCCCCCCAAAAAAATGTCAAGATTTCCACCCTCTCTTTTATTATGAGCTAGTATTTGTAGCATGGAACATGTTTTTCATAAACATTCTTGGGTATCCTTAAAAGTTAATAGTTAGTGTCCACCCTGAACATTTTGCCTTTCATCTGTATTCAATTAATGCAGTTTTCAAATAAGTAATCAACATAATAAACACTATGATAGAGGTTTAAGAATTACAGAAATTTTAAGTAAATGTATGGATATTCTAATACACATTCCAGTATAGGCCAATATAAGTATAAAGCTAATTTTCTGTCACTTACATAGTACACTAAAATATAATTCTTCATAAAAGATTGTGTGTGTGTGTGTATTCAACATGTGCAACTAACATTTCTTTCTTCAACATTGGCCTTTAAACTGCCAAAACCCTTATACTGTGTTCTAGTTATTCTCATGCGCTTATCTGAGACTTTTCACAGAAAAAGCTCTTCAAATATAGTCATGATATGGAACTGAATCAAATCACACTATTATTTGTCATGAAGTAGAATTCCATATCACATAGAATGCCACGCTAAGCTGTCCTGTTTGAGACTCAAATCCAGTGGCTTCAGCGGTATTCACAACTGAGTTATTCAAAATATTCCATTATGAGAATGTACTTAATATGGTCTCTTTAACTGTGATCTCTAAGGTAATATTATCATGACATGTCAGGGTGCAGGCATTCTTTTAAGGTATACTTGCACGCAAACAAACAGTAACTACTTTAATGCATGTGTCAAATCTAAATCTTTGTCCCTACTGTTTTGTGTACCCAACAGAGGAGACTTCCCAGGAAGAAGACTGGAAGAGATACGCACATGCATTGGGTACATCAGAATGAAATGTCTGTATAATTTTGAAAATCAAGCTGTTTCTAAACAACTGTTGAAAGATTCATTTAGGCCTTACATTTGCTAATCACACAAAATGTTACAGAATACCACCATTTGTTATCTACAAATCCAAAGAACAAATGAATAAACTGTATTCAGCCATGTGTATAATCCTCCCTCAGTGATCCTCAGTGCATTGTAGCATAGTGGGAGTGTGGCTTTTTCTGCCTCTTCTCTGTAACATATAAAAGGTATTAACTTTCACTTAAAAAGGAAATAATGAAAGAAAGAAGCAACAGCTTCTGTTGGTACATAAACACCAGACATGGAGATTCTATACTGCATCCTAGGAGAAACCAGGGAACCAAAATAATGAGCTTAAAACCTCAGAAATCTTTGTTTATGATTCAGTTATTTGAAAGCAGTTACTAAAAAACCTCTTACATGATACTAGTATATTTTCCTTTGTAATATGTGCTATTTTGTTTATCCATCCCAGAAATTTGTCTTTATTTTAATTGTCGTTAAGCTCTTTGCTGGAGGTTTTATAGCTTCATCCTCTCATACTCCCAGGTTTTCTATTTGGACTTTGTAGCTTGTGGTCACTGAGGTTACATTTGCTTTTCCTCTTTTATGTTTAGCTTCATTGCCTCAAACTTTTCTTCCCACTGAATGCATATGAGGTCATTTATCTCTTCATATTTCTATTCAGTCTAAGCACAGATTGTATGTGTGTGTGTTTTGTTGCTTGTTTCTTTTAATAGAAGTGTAGCTTCTCTCATTCTTTCCCTACTCATTAAAATATCCAGATTTCTTTTACTAGTGTTTATTTCTTCTTTATCACGGAATAGCACAAAACATCACCACTATGTATTACTTTGAAATAGATTTAGCTATCAATTTATTGTATCTTAAAAATGTATTTCAAAGTTTGTTATAAAATCAAATGCACATTAATCAACTAAAACACATCAGAATTGTTTTATTGCCAATGATAAATATCAGCAGACTTCTGAAATTTTGTTCGTAGGAAAAGGTAAAAAATTTACTAGACACTAGCTGCTTTTGGTAATTTGTGATTTTAAAAAGCAATTTATATAATAGCAAGTAAATTTTATTGAAAGAAAAAGCTAATTAAATCAAATATGCATTTCTGTTAAAAGATTGCCGGCTGTATTTAATTACATATAGCTTTCCCCAGTAAGATGATAATGATAAATATCACTCTAAATTACAATTGCTACCATATTTTTTCCAATCTGGTTTGACTGCATTTCACAATTTTTATTATTGCTTTTATCGTCATTATCATTATTTGTATTTACCTAAGCTTCTTTTTAGACTATATTAGCTGTTCATAGTGCATTAACTTTTGACCCACAAGGGCAAAAAGTATCAAATTCTGTTCACTGATCCATGGCCAGCATGAAAAATGACATTCGTAGGTATAAAATATTCTTGGACAGGTACCAGGCTTGGATAAACACCCTCTATTATCACAAATTTTTAAATTATAATGTATAATTATGGCTACTGATATAGCTATAATTAATATTAATACAGCCACAATAGACACTTATTGTAGGTTTGGGATATATGTAATTTTTGTAAGCTTATTGTAATATCCATCCCTTTTTCTCCCATTCAAGGCATTAGCAGAAAGAGCATAAGTTATGGGAATGACCTTGCCTATACACTAACGTGTTTAAAAAGGAGTGAATCATTTAAAAAGTCTGGTTACGAATTACCTGCTATGCACTTCAGAGGTCATCTTGACATGCCGGTGTGCCTCATGATCCTAAGAACCACTAAACCAGAATTTTATTTCAAACACAACAGAAGAAGAGCAATGGCAACAATAACCATTTAAATGGCAACAGAATGGGGAGTAAAAGTATGACTATATCAATCTTGTGATAGGCAGAATAATGGCCCTCCAAAATGGCCACACCTCATTCCTTGTAATATGTGACTATATTAACTTACATGGCAATAGGGATTCTACAGATACAATAAATAAAGGGTGCCTGAGATGGGAAATTGTACTGGGTTATCTAAGTGAGCCCAGTGTAATCACAAGGGTCCTTTTTCGGGAAAGAAAAGGACAGAAAGGTCAGAGTTAAGAGGAGATGTGAGGACAGAAGCAGACTGGAGTGATGAGATTGCTGACTGGAGGCCATAAGCCAAGGAACATAGGCACTAGAAACTGGAAAAAAAAAAAAAAAAAACTGATTATTTTTTAGACGCCCCAAAAAATACAATTCTGCTGACTCCTTCTTGATTTTAGTCTAATGAAACCCATTTTGGACTTCTGACTTCCAGATAACAACATGTGTGTTGTTTGAGCCACTATGTTCTTAGTAATTGGTTAAAGCAGCAATAAGAAACCCACGGTCTTCAAACTAGTAAAAGCATATTACTATATATTGACTCTATCTTCTGAATGACTTACTGCCTAATAAGAATTTTATTGATAATGACTCCATTACAGAGTTAATGCAGGAAGATTTCAGCCAAGAAAAAAAAAAAAAAAAAAAAAAACAAGGCCAGGCAGGGTGACTTATGCCTATAATCCCAGTACTTTGGGAGGCCAAGACAGGAGGAGCTCTTGAGCCCAGGAGTTTGAGACCAGCCTGGGCAACATAGCAAGATCCCACCTTTACAAAAAAATAAAAATAAAAAATTAGCCAGGTGTAGTGTCATATCCCTGTAGTCCTGGCTAATTTTTTTATTTTATTGTAAAGGTGATGACTATATACTAGGCTTGCTATTGCAAAACAGAAAGTAGAGAATGAAGAATATTTTAAGAAGAATCAGAGAAGAAGGTAGCCTTTTTATCTCAGTCCAGATGGGGAGAAGGCCATGAAAATAAATGTTTCTATAGAATTGTTGAGGATTATGACAAAGACTTGGTATATGAGTAAACCACAAATTTTCTGTGAAGCTGGAGAGTATTTCAAAGAAAAGTTGATATTTGAGCTGTGTTTACAAAATAAAAGTATGAGAATTTATAGCTATGTCTCAAAATGTTGGAAAAATCATGAACTACTTGTTAAGACCATTTGATATTAGATAGAATTTACTGATTGAAAATATCCTCAAATAGAATTGACCAAATTGATATAATCATGTCTTTGTCCTATGCAAGGGGCCTTTTATAATCAGTTATGACCACCTGTCCTCACGTGTTTTGATGCAATAAAAATCAAATTATATAGTGATCAGGAAGTTGCTATGGATTAAAATAGAGTAGCTCTATTTTCATTAGTTATTAAGTTTTAACTTAGTATTAAAATTGACACACACCTAGTTTATCTCTAATAGTGTTTTTAAATAACCTAACAGTGCTACACAAATAAATTATAGCAAAACTAGAGAACAAATATTTTTAAAACTGCACCACTTCAAATATTATTAACTCTAGTGTCTGAAATAATGTACCAATATTTTCTAACATTTCAGTATAGCCGAACATCAACCTTGTAGTAAAATACTATACTGCAGACTTAAGCATACATTCTTTTCATTTCTGTCTAGTTGCTACAGGGCACAGCTATTCATATCTACAAAGCCAGTTAGATTTACATGTGAGGGGCGACTGGGTTGAAATGAAGGTTGCATCACCAGAGAAAGCATGTAGCACAATAGAACAAGAGAAGGATTGTCTCAGGCACCTCTTTCCTACGTTGCATGGCTTGTGAGTGTGCAGGTTTTTTTTTTTTTTTTTTTTTCCTTTTTTTTTTTCTCGGATATTTATCAGAGGCAGTTACTATCATTCTTTTTGTTGTAGAAAATAAATGGATGGGGTGGGAAAAATGTCATGAGTAGAGCAGAAAGTTATGTGTGGAATGAAGGGGGAGGATGATGGGAGGGAATAACTTACCAAGGTTCTTTAAATCATGCCAGCTTAATGACCTTGCATATTTTATTAACACATACACTTTCCAACCTCCAGAGAAACTTAAAGGCTTGTGACAATGTCAGTCTTCTGCAAAGATTAAAGTATAATTCTTTTAAACTTAACATTTTAAAATAAATAAAAATAACATTTAACAGTTTTTTGATACCTTTGTATATGAAGACATTTGTGTCTATAATTTTGATCAGTTTACAAATTACAAATGTTTTAAACTACTACACACACCCAAATGTGCAAGGGAATATGACCTAGAAACCAAAAACAAATTTAGCTTTCCTGGCCAATATGTAAGTCAGTGAAATTTAACAGTAGCTCAGGATATCTTTATAGGAATGCATGGGATGATGTGAGTAGGAAATCAGTACATAATTGGAGAGAATAGAATCTGTTATTTTAATGCACTCAGACCTACATATTTAAAAATAATTTTAACATATATACACATAACAATATGTATAAAAATAGAGCTTAGAATCAGCATTTAAAACTGCATCCTACAATTTGCTTACTCCTATATAAGAATAGAAGAAACTGACTCTAAGTTTAAAATTCATTTGACCAATTAATTCCTCTCCACAGTGCTTATCTACATACTAGAAATATTAAAATAAGAGATAAAAAGTTAAAATTTATTTTTTAAACATAAACATTTTAACATACTACAATTATTTGCATTTAAGGAAATGTAAAAGGTAGCACTGCTAACATAGTTCTCAAAACTGTATAATTTGTAATAGAAAAATTTAGTTCTGTTACATTTGTTAATTTATCTTACTGGAACAAATAGACCCTACCATGAGATAAAACCATGTTCATACTCTTGCTCTGACATTTTAAAGTTGTATAACTTGGGGCAAATCACTTGACTAGTCAAATACTTGTTTTCCACTATAAAACAGGTATTATATCTACATACCCACAGGATTGTTATGAGGATTTTGTGACCATAAAACTGTTATATGATGATAATCAAGTATCAAGCACATAACTCTATAGCTGTTGCTTCTTACATCTTTCCCTTACCCCCTCCGCATATAGACTCTAACTCTTGCAAGTGTACTCTGAAAAGAAAGACCTACACTGATTTCCCATTTGAGGTCTATGGGACAAAAGGAGATGCTCAAAGGCAGACAGAAGTGATACAAACTCCTCCTGCCTTCAAAAATTAAGATATTCAAGAATGCACCCAGGCTGTATCTTGCAATTGTACTCATTGATAGAACAAGCAAGAGAATTTCCAAAAGCAAATAACACATGATTAACATTGCACTTGTTAGGTTCAGTGTTTCGTTTTGTGTTTAAAGAGGGTTCTTATTTAAATATATCGCATTGATACCTACCAAAATTTGGTATTAGCTTAATTTATTTTGTTTTTGTGAGATTTGTGTTAAGCAACTTGTCACTTCTTTATACACCAAGCGGGGTATGCTTTTTAATGTTTCCATATGATTATTACACCAGGGTCTTTTGTTATGTTGTTATTTTAAAATTTAAAAATAATTTTGCCTAGCTGTCATAGAAATGTTATTTACACATTGCTAAAAGAAATCATGAAATGAGAACATAGGACTACAGATTTTAATGATGTTTAGGATATTTAAATGTAATTTTATCAACCTGTCAGACATCTTTGACAAAGAGTACTAGAAAAAATATTTTCTCTCTTCTTTCCAGAATCACTGGGTGCATGAATTGCAAATCTTCCATATATCAACAGAAACAATACTATATTCATTAACTTCTTTTTTTTTTTTTTTTTTTTAATGAAGTCTCACTCTGCTGCCCAAGATGGAGTGCAGTGGTGCAATCTCAGTTCACTGCAACCTTCACCTCCTGGGTTCAAGTGATTCTCCTGCCTCAGCCTCCCTAGTAGCTGGGACTACAGGCATGCACCACCATGCCCAGCTAATTTTTGTATTTTTAGTAGACACAGGGTTTCACCATGTTGGCCAGGCTGGTCTCGAACTCCTGACCTCATGGCCTTGGCCTCCCAAAGTGTTGGAATTATAGGCATGAGTCACCAAGCCTGGCTATATTCCTTAACTTCTATAACTTACTGTGGTGATGCACTAGGAAGTTAGCAATTTGTCTTCTTTTCCACTGAGAAGACAGACTAATTTAAGATGATTTCTCTTTCACACAACCCAAAACATGCTGTCATATTGAAAGACTCAATGAATGCTTAGCATGAAAATGTCAATTTTAAAAACTAGCTATTATTGAGGGTTTTCCCACCTCTACACTTGATATATTTCAGAGGAGAGTATTTATGCATAAACCACCGACTTTGTTAGAATCTCTACAAGAATATGAAAACTTTTGATTTGTGAGCTCCTGTGGAAAAATGAAAATTATTTCTGCAATAAATAATATTTTATCTCTTCTAAAATAGCTTAATGATTCCCATAAGTCTATTATGAGAACTCTTCATTAATCAAAACTTTCACTCTAGTAGATATAATCACAATCTATTAAATTTATGTTTCCTCCAGTGCTAGGAATAAGAGCAGCAAATACGACCAACATAATCAAGTATTGTGGAGAGTACACCAATTGTATAGGTGGCTAAATCACTTTCACTCTAGGCCTGTTTTCACATCAACAAAGTGAAGCAGTTGGACTCAATTTTTGTTAAAACCAGCTTGATTCTACAGTTCCTTTAGGTTTTTTTTTTTTTCTTCTTCTTCTTCTTCTTTTAATAAAACTCAGGAAAAATGACTGCCACCTCACTTCATTTTAGGGAAAACAATGTGTGACACACATTATAAAACAGAATGCAAAGTGTCAACATTATCACGATATTAAGATATAATATTCATTTAGCATGATAAACTTGATCCAAATCAAATAGGTCATGAGAAATTCTCAATCTTCCAACCTTTGGGGGCTGTTATAACTTAATGGACCTTGCTGCTGTATTTGAATTGAGGACTTCATTACCTTTTCCCATTCAAGAAAAAGGAAGGACTTTTGTTTACATGATGCTATTTTCTCATTTTTCTCCCACCTTTCCAACAACCTGATCACCTTCAAGGGGTTATTTTTAACACCTAGGTGCCTCCCAGGATGTAAGGCTTCAGTGATTCAATCACCCATTATGTTTCTTTCTGTTCTCTCATTAGGTGATCTCATGTATAAATATGCATCACCCTCTTAATCTTATTGTTTTCTCAGTGTCAGTAGCAGCCTCTAGCCCCGAGCCAGCCAGTAAAACTTTCCGCCATGATAAAAATATTCTATCTCTGCATTGTCCAATGTGGTTGCCACTAGCCACATGGCTGTTGAGCATGTAAAATCTGGCAAGTAAAAAACTGAATGAGAAACTGAATATTTAATTTTGACACTCTAAATTCCTTCACCTTAAAAAAAGTTTTGCTGTGTACTCAGCTCCTGCTGCTTTCCATCACCAAAGATGCAAGAGAAGGAGAGAGATTTTGAATAAAACTTACTCTCACTAAAGAAAAGAAAGAAAATTCTAAACCTCAAATGCAAACTCTATTTTTTTACTTTATTGGATAGAAAAAGGAGTTTTAAAAGTGTTACTTTTTAAAATCTTAGTTACAAAGCAATAAGTAATACATTTCCATTTATCCTGTAAGAATATGTATGAAACAATCTATTGTTAAAAGTGTAACATTTATTCATTTATTTGTTTAAAAAATATTTATTGAGCACTTACTATGTTCAAGGGACCATGCTAAGTGCTGGGCATCCTGCAGAAAAATAAATGATCATCCCTGACCTCAACATCTTTAATGTAATGGCTTCTTTCCCCAAGCTGTCTTTCTTTTATGGTTTAAAATTTCAGGTTTATTTCGCCTTTGAAGGAGAATTGAACACAAAATTAAGAAAACAAAAGCATAAATATTTTTATCTTAAGGAAATAATGGTTTATCAAGTAAACTGTAGTACACACTTCCTCTAGAGCATTTCTAAAATTAAATCTGGTGATTTTTTATAGCAACATTTTGCAAGGAAGAAAACGTAATTTCAAAAACAGCTTCAAAATAATTCTTCTAACTACCTAACATAAAATAAAATTGGTATAAAGCATGAAAATAATATGGAGATTAAGAAAAATCTGAATTGATGTATTTCACTTTTATCAAAATCACTACAACAAAACTGTATTTCAGTCATCAGAAAATATTGCATACCTTACATAAGTGTAAAATATTTTTGGAGCCCAAAATCTGACGGGATAAATAGAGTACAAGATTAAGTGACAGGTAGAAGAAATAGAAATCTGTAGGAGATGATTAATTATTACAGAATTATATTCTCAACTGATTGTTCTTAAGTATGAAAAGACTGAGTCTGCTGTTTATAAATACCACAATGCTTCCTTCATTAGTTATCTTCCTCTCTTAAAAAAATAGAATATGAGGTTGATTAATCATGAGGGCTAGGAAATAAATATTATTCTAGGAGTTTTTAAATGTAGAATTAACTCACAATTAAAATATCAGAAAAAGTATAGTGACATTTATATTTAAGGGATACAATTTTTGCAGAGCTTTTAAGAGCAAGAAATGTTTTTTATCTGTTTATATAAAAACACATAAAAACAACACATATCCATTCAGATAATTAAAAAATTATTATTGGCGGTATGTTCAATAATATGTTATCAAATAGTAATTGTAAACTAATTTTCCCATTAAGTAGACAGACAAAATTGATCATAATGGTCTTTTTTCTTCCCTAAATACTCCATATTTTACATGTTCTACTATACTTAAGGTTTTCTTTATGACATTGCCCCAAAGTCTGCACAGCTCATCTATCACAGTATTTACTCTACAGGTGCTCCAAAGGATTTTCTTCACAGAAATGTGTAATAACTTTCATTATGCCAACTTGAAATGGTAAAACGGTAGGGGTACCTAAAAAATATCCTTGAAATATTTAATGATACATCACAAAATAAATATTTTTAAATGTTTGTATAAATAATTCCTACACCTAAGAACCATTTCAGGTGAATAGAGATGGGTGTTGTATATATTTTTCTGCTCTAAATTTTTTAAGCCCAAAGCCAGAAATAATATAAACAAAATCTTTTAGGATTTTTGAGATCCCCAATCATAGCACATTTCTGTTCTCTTCCTTCCTACATGAATGTTTAGTGGTTTAATTTTCTTTATCCAACCATCTACAGTATCTTTCAGATATTTCCAACCCCTTCTTTACAGACTATTCCAAGTTTTGTTATATATTATTTGCACTGTTATCACAGAGTATCCTCTCAGAAATGTATACCCCCAAGCTTTCTACAAAGGTGATGATAAGCTTCATTTCATATTAATTGCTTTCTTGCTGATTGTCCTGTGATATCTCTAGAATTAATACCATTAAATCACTACCTATCAGTCTATTGGCATAATTTGGCTTAATTACTTCTACATCTGTTATCTTTAATACTCATATTAAAATTTATTCCACATTGTTTAAGCAACTCAGACAAATTTCTCCATGAATTCCTTTCTCTTTGACTAGAACCATTGGAAAGGATGATTGAGATAACTTCCTGGTAAAGAGTATCGACTAGAATTAGGCCTATATGTGAAATCCAAATACAATATTCTTTTTAATTTACACTAATATCCTGGAATCAGAGTAAAATCTTGATCTTGAAGATCATTTTTAAAAATAGGATACTGGCAATATCCATTTTTTCCAGTAGGCATCCCAGTAATATTTACAAGGATTTTTTTTGCTAAGGTAAATATTTACTATTTACTATTTACTATTTTTTATTATTCAGATTTATTATTTATGATATACAAAGTATTCACAAAATAATGTTCTTCTATTGTATGTTCTAATTTAATAGAAAATAATCAGCTATTGTTCTGCCTGCCTTGATTCCCAACTGTTTTTTAAAATAATTCATGTCAACACATATTATTAGATACCTACTATGTGTCATGTACTTTGGCATTTGCTGAGCACGTAAAAACAAAGCAGAAACACTGGAAAGCAAATGAGTGGAGCAGGAGCGAATGATTACAACAAAAAACTGTAATACCTTTTGAAAGGACCATGGAAAGGCAGCCAAGCGGGTAATTCCATTCCTTTTTTTTTTTTTTTTTTTTTTTTTGAGATGGAGTCTCACTCTATTGCCCAGGCTGGAGTGCAGTGGTGGGATCTCGGTTCACTGCAAGCTCCGCCTTCCGGGTTCACGCCATTCTCCTGTCTCAGCCTCCCGAGCGGCTGGGACTACAGGCGCCCGCCACCACGCCCGGCTAACTTTTTGTATTTTTAATAGAGACGGGGTTTCACCATGGTCTCGATCTCCTGACCTCGTGATCTGCCCGCCTTGGCCTCCCAAAGTGCTGGGATTACAGGCGTGAGCCACTGCGCCCGGCTTTTTTTTTTTTTTTTTTTTTTTTTTTTTTGAGAGGGAGTCTCGCTCTGTCGCCCAGGCTGGAGTGCAGTGGCGCGATCTCGGCTCACTGCAAGCTCCGCCTCCCAGGTTCACGCCATTCTCCTGCCTCAGCCTCCCGAGTAGCTGGGACTACAGGCGCCTGCCACCACGCCCGGCTAATATTTTGTATTTTTAGTGGAGATGGGATTTCACCGTGTTAGCCAAGATGGTCTCGATCTCCTGACCTCATGATACGCCCGCCTCGGCCTCCCAAAGTGCTGGGATTACAGGTGTGAGCCACCACGCCCGGCCAATTCCATTTTTTTTAGGGAGTAGGGAATCAGGGAAAAAAAAAAAAAAAAAAAAGGTAAGAATTCTCTTTTTAGTTAGGCTCTGAAAGATATACAGACATCTGTAAGGTACATATGGTGAGGAACGGTGGATTACAGCATTCAAGTAGAGAAAGGTGCATGCATGAGAAAGTGCATCACTTGTTAAAGAAAACTGAGAAACCCAATTTAGCAATAATAAATGGATCAGGCATATAGAGAGAGGAAGATACATCTTGAAACGCAGAATGGCAAGAGGCTGTGAAAGAGCTGTAGGTTGAGCCTAGAAATTTGGACTTGATTCTCTGGGCAGTGAAAGTTTTATATACAAGAGTCACACGATCAGGTCTCTAATGGAAAAAAAAAAAAATCATTCAAGCATAGTGTAAGACAGATTTAATGGGAAGATGCTGGAGGGACCAATTTGGAGACAGTGGATTATTATAAGAGTACCAGATAGAAACTGCTGTGGGCAACAAATAAGGCAGTAGAAGTTAAGAAGGAGAGAAGCAGGTGAACAGATGAGGAAAATGTTTAGAAACAAAAATTAATAAACTGTAGATATATTTGGGTAGGAAAAGAAGAGAATAATTTCAAGAGTGTCTTAAGGAGAAGAACATATCTTGTTCATTTTTGGACCCATTGTGTAGCACGGGCACATTATAGGCATTTAAATGGCTGAGAATGAATGAATGAATTATATTCATTCTTACAATCAGACATTTATTAAAGGCTCCATGTTTTTATTCATTAATTGGCTCCTCTGGATAACAAAAATAGAAAAGGGATTTAAGTATAATCAAATCTTTGACAAGTAAATTTGTACAGGGTGATTTCTGAGGCCATATATCTGAAGGCTTTGGGGTTATATATAAGAAAACTTTAATCTTCATATATGGAGACATAATTAGTTTGTGCTCTTTGAGTTTTTTTTTTTCTTTTACAGTATTAGATGTACACATAATATTCCCATAATCTCATCAAGTTAATTATTTCCCCATACACAAGTGTCAATTTATTAAGGAAAGTCAGGATGACACCCTTTGGTAATCAAAACATACACATAGTTTACAGTAGCCACACTAATGTAAAATACAAGTAAAATAAAATACAAAAAGGAATAAATTTAAACAATAAGGTGAAAGATCTCTAAAAGGAAAACTATAAAGCACTGATAAAAAAAAAAAAAACTGAAGAGGACAAAAATAATGAAAAGATATCCTATATTCATGAATTGGAAGTAATAATATTGTGAAAATGACCATACTACCAAAAGCAGTCTACATGTTCAATTCAATCTCTCTCAAAATACCAATGACATTCTTCACAAAAATTTCTAAAAAAGTTTGAATGGAACCACAAAGGACCTCAAATAGCCAAAGCTGTCTTGACCAAAAAAGAAGAGTGGTGGAGGCATTATACTACCTTACTTCAATATAATACAAAGCTGTAGTATCCAACATAGCATGGGAATGGCATAAAAACAGACACATAACCCAATAAAACAGAATAGAGAACACAGAAATAAATCCACATATTTACAGCCTGCTAATGTTCAACAAAGGCATCAGAACATCCACGAGAGAAAGGACAATCTTTTCAATAAATTTTGCTGGAAAAACTGGATACCCACAAGGAGAATAATGAAACTAGACCACTACTGATAAGATTTGGCTGTGTCCCCATCCAAATCTCATCTTGATTTCACATGTGTTGTGGGAGGGACCTGAATCATGGGAGGTAATTGAATCATGAGGGCAAGTCTTTCTCATGCTGTTCTCTGACAGTGAATAATTCTCACAACATCTGGTGGTTTTAAAAAGAGTAATTCCCCTGCACAAACTCTCTCTCCTTGCCTGCTGCCATCCATGTAAGACATGACTTGCTCTTCCTTGCCTTCCACCACAATTATGAGGTTCCCCCAGGCATGTGGAACTGTAAGTCCAATTAAACCTCTTTCTTTTGTAAATTTCCCAGTGTCAGGTGTCTTTATCAGCAGCATGAAAATGGATTAATACAATAAATTGGTACCAGTAGAGTGGGGCATTGCTGAAAAGATACCCCAAAATGTGGAAGCCAATTTGGAACTGAGTTACAGGCAGACGTTGGAACATTTTGGAGGGCTGAGAAGATAGGAAAAATGTGGGAAAGTTTGGAACTTCCCTAGACTTATTGAATAGCTTTGACAAAAATGCTGATAGTGATATGAACAATAAGGTCAAGGCTGAGGTGGTCTCAGACGGAGATGAAGAACTTCTTGGGAACTGGAGCCAAGGTGACTCTTGTTATATTTCAGCAGAGGCTGGCATCATTTTGCCCCTGCCCTAGAGATTTGTGAAACTTTGAACTTGAAAGAGATGATTTAGGGTATCTGGTGGAAGACATATCTAAGCAACAAAGCATTCAAGAAGTGACTTGGGTGCTGTTAAAGCATTCAATTTTATAAGTGAAGAAGAGCATAAAGTTCAGAAAATTTGCAACTGGACAATGCAATAGAAAAGAAAGTCACAATTTCTGAGAAGAAATTCAAGCTGGTGGCAGAAATTTGCATAAGTAATGAGGAGTCAAATGTTAATCACCAAGATAATGGGGAAAATGTCTCCAGGACATGTCAGAGCTCTTCATGGCAGCCCCTCCTATCACAGGCCCAGAGGCCTAAGAGGAAAAAGCAGTTTACTGGGCAGGAACCAGGGTCCCCATGCTGTGTGCCACCTAGGGAGTTAGTACCCTGCATCCCAGCTGCTACAATCATGGCTGAAAGCTGCTAGATTTCAGAAGATGTATGAAAACTCCTGGACGTCCAGGTAGAAGTTTACTGCAGGGGAAGGGCTCTCATAGAGAACATCTGCTAGGGCAGTATGGAAGAGAAATGTGGGGTGGGAACCCCCACCCACAGAGTCCCTATTGTGGAGCTGTGAGAAGAGGGCCACCATCCTCCAGACCTCAGAATGGTAGACCCAGTGATGGCTTACACCATGTGCCTGGAAAAGAAGCAGACACACAAAGCTAGCCCGTGAAAGCAGCCAGGAGGGAGGCTGTACCCTGAAAAGCCACAGGGACAGAGCTGTCCAAGACCATGGGAACCCACCTCTTGTGTCAGTGTGACTTGGATGTAAGACAAGGGGTCATAAAAGATCATTTTGGAGCTTTAAGATTTGTCTGCCCCACTGGATTTCAGACATGCATGAGGACTGTAGCCCCTTTGTTTTGGCCAATTTCTCCATTTGGAATGCCTGTGTATTCCCAACGTCTGTACCCCCAGTGTATCTGGGAAGTAAACTAACTTGCTTTTGGTTTCACATGCTCATAGGTGGAAGGGACTTGCCTTGTCTTAGATGAGACAGTGGACTGTGGACTCAGAGTTAATGGTGAAATGAGTTAAGACTTTGGGGGACTGTTGGGAAGCCATAATTGGTTCCAAAATGTGAGGATGTGAAATTGGGAAGGGGACAGGGGCAGAACAATATGGTTTGGCTCTGTGTCCTCACCCAAATCTCATTTTGAACTGGGACCTTCTGGGAGATAACTCAGTCATGTAGGCAAGTCTTCCCCACGTTGTTCTCATGATAGTGAGCAAGTCTCATGAAATCTGATGGTTTTAAAAAGAGTAGTTCCTGTGCTCTTTCTCTTTGCCTGCTGCCATCCATGTAAGACGTGACTTGCTCTTCCTTGCTTTCTGCCATGACTGTGAGGCTTCCCTAGCCACGTGGAACTTTAAGTTCAATTAAATTTCTTTCTTTTTCAAATTTCCCAGTGTCAGGCATGTCTTTATCAGCAGTGTGAAAATGGACTAATATATCTACCATATACAAAAACCAACTTTATCTGGAATAAAGACTTAAATGTAAGACCCAAAACGGTGACACTATTAGAAGAAAACACTGGAGAAACAACACTTCAGGACATTGGTCTGGGCAAAGATTTTATAGTTAAGATTTCAAAAGCACAGGCAACAAAAGGAAAAATAGACAAATTGAACTATATCAAACTAAAAAGCCTTCTGCATAGTAAAAGAAACAATAAACAGATTGAAGAGACAACCAGCAGAATGGGAGAAAATATTTGCAAACTATTCATCTGTCAAGGACTAATATGCAGAATACACAATGAGCTCAAACAACTCAACAGCAAAAAAATAAATGATCCAATTTCAAAATGGGCAAAGTATCTGAACAGACATTTCTCAAGAGATGTCATACAAATGGCAAACAAGCATATAAATATGTTCAATATCACTACTTATAAGTGCAAATCAAAACCCCAATGAGATATCATCACACCCCAGTTAGAATGGGTATTCTCAAAAAGACAAAAAATAAGAAATCATGACAAGGATGCCAAAAAAGGACAACTCTTATATAGTGTGAGTGGGAATATAAATTAGTACAGCCATTATGGAAAACAGTATGGATGCTCCTTAAAAAAGTAAAGATATAACTACCATACAATTCAGCAATTCCATTACTGGGTATACATCTACAGGAAAGGAAATCAGCAAGTCAAAAACATACGTGCACTGCCATGTTTATTGCAGCACTATTCACAATTGCCAAGATGTGGAATCAAACTAATTATCTATTAATAAATAAATAAATAAAGGGAATATGGTATTTATACACAATAGAATACTCTTCAATCATAAAAAAAAATGAAATCTGTCATTTATGGCAACATGGATGAGCCAGGAATAAATTATGTTACATTAAAGAAGCTAGGCACACACACAAAATAAATACTGCATGTTCTCATTCATGTTGAAATTGAAAAAGTTGATCTTATGTTAAGTATAGAGTAGAACAGTGGTTTGAAAGGCTGGAGAAGATCATGGAAGGAGGTATGGGTAGAGGTTGATTAAGGGATGCAAAATCACAGCTAAATAGGAAAAGTAAGTTCTAGGGTTCTATAGCACTGTAGGGTGACTATAGTTAACAACAATTATATATTTTCAAAGAGCTAGATGAGGGGATTTTGAATTTTCTCAATACAAAGAAATGGGACATGTTTGAGGTGATGAATATATTAATTATCCTGATTTGATCACTACATATTGTGTAAATGTAAAATAGCACAATGTACTCCAGAATATGAACATCTGTGTCAATTAAAACTATTAATTAAAAACACATATATGTATATATGCTTTAGATTAAGATATATCTATCTTTCGTCTCTATATCTTTATCTCACTGGGCCATATACTAATCTCATTATTGACATGATTTTCTGATTATAAACATTAAAATTATTTCATCTACCATAAAATTTCTGAATTATTTTTACATGTTACACTTTATTTATACCTGAAAAGGCTTATTTGATAGTGAAAGAAAAAAAAACTCAAAAGATTGAAATTATTATTCTGCATTAATGTTCTTCTATGTGGTAAAACGATATATTACAATGCCCCAATACTGACAATCTGAGAGGCACAAACTAATTATTTTGTGTGTATCCCCAGCCAGTTTCATTCAATTAGCTCCATGACTCAGTTCAAAAGGTGATTAATTGGCCCTGTTTCATACTGCAGAATTACCATCCTATTTAGGATACATGGAAAGACACTGAGAAACTTTAAATTTAAGTTTAATCACCTTGTCTAAAAATTAAAGAGAAATAAAAGGAAGGGTAACTGACATGCAAACCTTCTCTTAGCTGGAACAATTTCCTACTTGCTCTTACTCAGTGATACATTCTGTACACAATATACAATATCAGCAGTCAACACCCCTGGAAGAGGAATATAGAAACTGCCACTTCTGCTTAACTATTTGGAGTGATGTGACAAGGATTAGTTATGCATGAGAGGGTATCAGTAGACCCATGTGGTCTCAGAATAATGACTCTCCTTCTTATCCTGAAATCAAATCATCTTAGCTGGGAATGATTAAAAAATATTTAATTATTGCTTTGAAATTGAGTACATTATTTGGTTCTACTTTTTTCACTATTGTGTCATATTTTTAAGTATAATGTTAACAACCTCACAGAAAATATTGGTATAATTCCATATATACTATAAACAGATTTATTTCTGAGACCAGCATCTCTCGTTTTTATGGGTAAGTAAATATTTGCAAGCACGGTTCCATTCCAGTAGAATCATTTTGCAGTCATTTGTTTTGTTTGTTGTTCATTTTTGTTGTTTTATATGTTTGTAAACAGGTAAGAACAGATTTTTTTTTCATAGCAATTATGAAATTAATACTTAGATATTTTAACAAGGGAGGGCCAGTTTAGCTGCCTGAGAACCAATAAAGAATTTAATTTCCTATACTCATTTTCACATTTCATGGATCATAGTTTCAAAGGAGTTCTAATTATAAGAGTACCAACATCCATCAATTAGTAATTCAATTTGACATAGCTAGAAGTATATTATATATTTTAAGTACCTATGTCAGTTTTCTAGAGTGAAATTTCAAGCCTATTAGCCCCAAATAAGTTTTGTTATCTACAAAGTTTAAACTGTTTCTTTCCCGTAAAACAAATGGTGGTCAATTAATAATGCCTTTTGAAAACAGCAACAATGATTTACATATAGTAGGCACTCAAAACTATTTGTTTTAATCAAACATCATAAAGATTTTGCAATCTATTGAGAAAGGGAAACATCACATCACACACACACACACACACACACACACACACACACCCCTTAGAAACTAACACTTAAACTAATACAAATTGAGAGTCAAAGACAATCAGAAATACTATAATAGAATGATAGTAAAACTCTGCTCTTGCCTAGTTCTGCCAACATCTACCTATATGAGATTTTCCAAGCCACACGCTTGAAATAAATGCAAAGTGAAGCAGACAGAATTACAGTGTTGAAGAATCAGCACAAGAGGCTAGGAAATAAGATACCTTGGTTAGCAATCCAGCATTATATAAATCTCTCTGGACTTGTTTCCTGATTCTAAAAGGAGGGTTGAACTAAATGACCTCCTAGGTCTTTTCCATCTCAAGAATGATAAATTTTCATGAAGGGACCAAAATCAATGGCATGATCAAAATTGCTAAGCCCTGACGACTTCCTAAGTTTGATTTTACTTGAAATTTGCTGAAGAAGGCAAATATGAATAAACGAAAGGGAAAGCAAACAGTCATGGTCATAGCACACCTCTTTGCTGAATGGACGAGGAAACAGAATCAGAATGACAATGATAATGTATATTTTTATATCTCTGTATAATTTACAAAGTGTTTTCCTATAACATATACATACACCTATTTTAGCCTAAAATAACTATTTAAAAAACTTAGTAAGCAAATTACCCAGGATCACTAAAGCATATGAAAATTGGAGTCAAATTTCAAAGCAAAGCGTTTAGAGTTGAACCTTGCTGTTAATCATAGCTGTGACTCAAATCTACACCTTTTGCTCCACTTCCTATTTTATTGCCCCTCAAGGCTTCATTACCTCCCTAACCAATATATTTTTGTGCTTTTCACCATTTATACCTAAAGTAGTCATCTCCCGGCTGTGTGTCTCAAATATGGATAAACATCCATTTTATTGTCCTCTTTTTCCCATCCACAGTCTATTTTCTAACCTAGTTTGCTACAAACAAATTTTGAATGTTAAATGGAATTTCAAATAGAAGAAATATTTGAAGTTCTTCCATTTGAAATTCCATTTAACATTCAAAAGTAATATAATAGCTATTAAGTTAAGCTCTGTGTTCTGACAGCAAATAATAAAAAATTTTAAGTGAGATTAGATATAAGAACCAGAGCCACTGATTTCTACACATCCTGAAAGTGCTTAAAGTATCTTAAAATTTTCCAAGAGACTTTACTGTTTTAAAGAAATCTTTTTTATACCAATATTCAAGAAACTATTATTATTCAACTTTAAAAGTTTAAAATCATAATTATAATTCCAACAGTAGTGATTTTTGTTGTACTATTCCATCTGCATTAAACATAAAATTACTGTTGACCCTTGAACAACACAGGTTTGAACTGCACGGGTCCACTTACACATGGATTCTCCTCAACCAAATGTGGATTGAAAATACTGTATTTGCAAGACTCGAAACCCAAATATAGAAAGGACCAACTTTTTGTATATACTTGGTGATATGGTTTGGCTCTGTGTTCCCACCCAAATCTCTTCTTATAGCTTCCAAAATTCCCATGTTGTGGAAGGGACCTGGTGGGAGATGATTGAATCATGGGGGTGGGTCTTTCCCATGCTCTTCTCGTGATAGTGAATGTGTCTCACAAGATCTGGTGGTTTTAAAAATGGGAGTTTCTCTGCACTAGCTCTCTTTGCCTGCTGCCATCCAAGAAAGATGTGACTTGCTCCCCCTTGCCTTCTGCCATGATTGTGAGGCCTCCACAGCCATGTGGAACTGTAAGTTCAATAAACCTCTTTCTTTTGTAAACTGCTCCATCTCAGTTATGTCTTCATCAGCAGCATGAAAATGGTCTAATGCAATACATTGGTACCAGTAGAGTGGGGCACTGCTGAAAAGATACCCCAAAATGTGGAAGGCAATTTGGAACTGGTTAATAGGCAGAGGCCTGGACAGTTTAGAGGGCTGAGAAGACAGGAAAATGTGGGAAAGTTTGGAGCTTCCTAGAGAATTTTTGAATGGCTTTGACAAAAATGCTGACAGTGATATGAACAATAAAGTTCAGGCTGAGGTAGTTTCAGATGGAGATGACGAACTTGTTCAGAAATGTAGTGAGGGCGACTCTTGTTATGCTTTAGCAAAGAGACTGGCAGCATTTTGCCCCTGCCCTAGAGATTTGTGGAACTTTGAACTTGAGAGAGATGATTTAGGGTATCTGGCGGAAGACATATCTAAGCAACAAAACATTCAAAATGTGACTTGTGTGTTGTTAAGGGCATTCAGTTTCAGAAGGAAAACAGAGTATAAAAGTTTGGAAAATTTTCAACCTGACAATACAATAGAAAAGAAAATCCCATATTCTGAAGATAAATTCAAGCTGGCTGCAGAAATTTGCGTAAGTAATGAGGAGCCGAATGTTAATCACCAAGACAATGGGGAAAATGTCTCCAGTGCAAGTCAGAGACCTTTGCAGCAGCCCCTTCCATCACAGACCCAGAGGCTTAAGAGGAAAAAGGGTTTTGTAGGCCGGGGCCAGAGTCCCCATGCTGTGTGCAGCCTAGGGACTTGGTGCCCTGCATCCCAAGTTGGCCCCTTTCAGTTGCTCCAGCCATGGCTGAAAGGGGCCAACGTAGAGTTCAAGCCGTGACTTCAGAGGGTGTAAGCCTTAAGCCTTAGCAGCTTCCACATGATGTTTAGCCTGCCAGTGCACATAAGTCAAGAATTGAGATTGGGGTACCTCTGCCTAGATTTCAGAAAATGTATGAAAATGCCTGGATGCCCAGGCAGAAGTTTGCTGTAGAGGTGGGCTGCTCATGGAGAACCTCTGCTAGGGCAATGCAGAAGGGAAATGTGGGGGTAGAAGCCCCCACACAGAGTTCCTACTGGGGCACAGCCTAGTGGAATGGTGAGAATAGGGCCACCATCCTCCAGACCCCAGAATGGTAGATCAACTGACAGCTTGCATCGTGCACCTGGAAAAGCTGCAGACACTCAACACCTGCCCGTGAAAGCAGCTGAAGGGAGGCTGTATCCTGCAAAGCCATGGGGGCAGAGCTGTTCAAGACCATGGAATCTACCTCTTACATCGGCATGACCTGGATGTGAGACATGGAGTCAAAAGAGATCATTTTAAGGCTGTAAGGTTTGACTGCCCGGCTGGATTTTGGATATGCCTGGGTCCTGTAGCTCCTTTGTTTTTACCAATTTCTCCCATTTGGAATGGCTGTATTTACCCAATTCCTGTACCCCCATTGTATCTAGGAAGTGACTAACTTGCTTTTGATTTTACAGGCTCATAGGCAGAAGGGACTTGCCTTGTCTCAGGGGAGACATTGGACTGTGAACTTCTGAGTTAAGGCTGAAACGAGTTAAGGTTTTGGGGGACTGGGGAAGGCATGGATGGTTTTGAAATGTGAGGACATGAGATTTGGGAGGTGCCAAGGGTGGAATGATATGGTTTGGCTCTGTGTCCCCACCCAAATCTCATCTTGTACCTCCCATAACTTCCACATATTGTGGGAGGGACCTGGTGGAAGATGATTGAATCATGGAGTGGGCTGTTCTAATGATAGCAAATGGGTCTCACACAATCTGATGGTTTTAAAAATGGGAGATTCTCTGCACAATCTCTCTCTTAGCCTGCTGCCATCCACATAAGATGTGACTTGCTCCTCCTTGCTTTCCACCATGATTGTGAGGACTCCCCAACTGTGTGGAACTGTAAGTCCAATAAACTTTCTTTTGTAAATTGTACCATCTTGGGTATGTCTTTATCAGCAGTGTGAAAACAGAGTAATACACTCAGTTTCTCAAGGCTGACTTCAGGACCTGGTATATGCACATTTTGGTATCTGTGAGAGTGGAAGAACCAATGCTGGGAGTATATCCTACAAGAACTGTACTTTTCTTGTGGGCAAGACTGAAAGCTGTCAGTTCAAAGGAGAATTATAAGCATCCAGCAGAAATTAAAATTCAACACAATCATTTGAATAGGACAGGATATATTTCCTTTATAAGTTATCTGCCACATTACCAATTTACAAATAAAATTACTCAATGATTACGAATTGTTCACTTATTAGGAAAAGAAAAATATCTTCTCTCTATATCAGTAGGCCATTGTTGATTTGTAGACTGCTATAGGGATCAATCAAATCTTATTTTTCTAAAATGTTAACTGTGTTTCAATATTTAATATTTCAAATGGTGAATCAAAAGAAATCAAATACCTAAGAAATAGGTTTATTTATTTATATCATTTAACTCACTAAAAAAAGGTGCTTTTCAAAATCTACATATAATACAGTGATGGTATTCTCAACTACTAAACATCTGAATCATCTGATTACTAAAATTAGTATCGTTTCATTATTTATAGATATAGCATAAAATAATCTTTTAAATGTCTAGGGTCAAAAATACTTCAAAGTTTTCTCACATAATGAAACCATTATGAAATTTCTACATTTGAATGTCTCTTTCAAAAACATAGTTTTATAAGACTAGACACTTGGAACCACTTTGGACAAATTTTAATGGATTTATATTTCTATACTAACTGTAAACTTCCTTTTAAGTCTATGTCCTGATGATGATGTATCTGCTACATATGTATTACTGCCACTCTTTGAATGTCATTGCTAGCTCAGATAAATGTGATTGTCACTTTTTAGTTGCTGTTTTAAAAAAGATATTATGTCTTGGGTTCCAACAGTATGCTTAGCACCATAAAAACTTTTTGAATTTTCTTATTTCCTCAATAATTGCACAGGTAAGTCTCTTACGGCTATTCATGATATTAATGATATTACAGTTTTTAATTTTCTTGGAGAGTACTACCTCAAATTTGAGACTAAACAGTATATGTGTTTTTAACAATATGCACACATTCAGATTTTTCAATGCCTTCCAAAATTTTAGTGTGATCATGCATACTCAATCTTTTTTTTTTTTCACAAGAATTTCCAACACTACAATGGACCTATCACATGGCTTTTGGCACATCTTGTGCCTATTCCGGTTTCTAATATATTCCTTACACTCCTCTTTTTGGATGGAACACCAGTTTTCTTTAGCTCTTTAACTCTAACTACTAATACTGTATTTTCTGAGTTACATCAAACTGAACTTTTCAAAATCTTCAGAAGACTATAGCACATAGTGATCCTGAAATTCTCTGAAAATTCTATTGTACATACAGTCTGCAATATCATGTAAGTTCACAATACAATTTTTTTTTAAATTTTAAGTCTGTTTATTATACATCTACAAGTAGATTATAAATTTCTGGTGAATAAAGGCAAAGACTGCTAATTCATTATTTGTTGTCACCCATACCCTACCAAGATATACTTAGCTGTAAGCCCTCATACTGCTTCAAATAAAGTAAAAATTGTTTTCTTACAACACATCTATCTGGAAAATAGTGCCAGTCTCTCTGTGCTTCACCCAGTAACTGACCTATCATCATTAGCTTTGAGGTGAAAAAAAGACGTGCCTTACCTGAGGAACCTATTTTCTGCTTACTCCAACTATGTGATTAAAATAAGGATTGCCTATCATAGGACCAACTCCTCCCAGCCACACACACAGTTTCACAAGTAATGAGACCTGGGCCAATCAGAGACCTTCTCTGAGGTTTTCCAAAATGGAATTAAGGGAAGAAGAGAACCTTATTCTTTGAATGGCAAAGTTAAGAAGATATGAGACTGGAAGATGCTGGCAGCTATGGTCCAACTTTACAGAGTTAATCTGTGAGAATAACACTAATACATGGTGAAAAGCCAAGATAGATGAGAAATAAGAAGAGTGGTTTCTGGATTTTCTAGTTCCTGCTTCAGTTATTTCTGAGGTCCCGAAATGTCTTTGCCCTTTATTAGTTGGGTAACTTCAACCCTTTGGGGAAATATACACTGAAAGATTAACAATCTACAAGAAGAGATTATGGATTATCTTAATATATTTCTTTTTTATTGTGGACTTTTTCTAAATTTAATTCAAGAAACATATTTATTTAAAAAGAAGCAGATACAAATAAAAGCTATCAATTAGCATGTAAATTACATTACTATTTATATGTAAAATAGTGTAATAAATCAAACTAACACTCTTTCCTACAACTAACCTAGATGCTTTATAAAGTATGAAAAGACAAGAAAATACTACCCAGAACCTAGACAAGAATAACAACACTCATGTGAATCTTTGGTATGATTAAAATAACTCAAACATGAGAGAGAATGAGGGCAGCTACTTTGCCTTCAACCTAATGTTTTGACTAGAGACACATTTCACAAAGAAAATATGATTGAAGTGGTGCCTTTGTCTGTAACGGGAACCTTCATTCTTGAATCAAAATTAATATCTTACAATCCATTTTATATTGGAGAAATTTTCTAACTGGTTTTTAGAACTATTTTATTACTTAAATAGTATCATGCTCATTGTCTATGTTCATTGACAAAATTCTAAGAAAGAGACTCTTTGCACAGTCTTTAGCCTTTAATCTTAAAATATCCCTGTCAGCTAGAAAAATAGAAATCCATTAATACAGAAATACAATAATCTACTATAATTAAGAAATTGTTCAAAATATTCTTGCAATTGCTGTTACTATGATGGCTACAACCAATAAATCGAGATCTCCACAACACTGAAAATTAAGTATGATCTAGTCCAATGCCTTAAATTTTACTTTGTAGAGCAGTCCTTTCTCATCCATCTCCATGAAGAAACAACCTAGCTTATTTTAGTGGATAAGACCAGATTGTTTTTAAAATCTGTTACTATAAGATAAATGAAAATGTACAACTTTCTAAAAATAATATATCCTTTTTCCACTTATTGCTGTTGTTTTTAATTCTGTAACAAAACTCATAAAAAAGATTCAAAGTTACATTTTGCATACATAGATTATTTACCGGTAGTTTGTTAATGCTAATAACACTGCAACAGTATATTTAATAATAATTGTTTTCTGTTCTGATGACAGTCAAAAGCAAATCTAGATTATATTTACCGAATTATCCAGTCAGTTAACAAGAAAATGAAAGGTTTTAACACCTGTTGTTTGTCACCTCCTCTGACTCAAATTAGAGGCAATGTCACAAGTGCTTGAAACTCTCTCATACTTAAGTGAGTAACATCTATTTTCTGTAATAAAAATTAGGAAATCCATTTGTAAATCAACTATCATTTTATAACTAGTTGTAACGTATTAAATATTTAATCATGCGAAATCCAACACATCATCAAATATATTCAAAATAATTTAATAGTGTTCAAGCTTATCTATTGTGGTTCGTTCAATAAATGGGTATAGTACATTATAAACGGTATATCTAAAAATGTTCTTTATTATTCAACTTTCCTACTAAAAGGAAGAGACCCAGGAAAGAGAGTATGCTAAAATGCTCTGAAACCTAAAATATATTGGCACAACAACCTTTTATCATAGACGTTATTATCTCCATTTACAATTAAGGAAATAGATGCTCAGGAAATGTAAATAAATTGCCCTCGATTGCACAGATAGAAAGTGATATAGCTTATTTGAATCCAGATGTACATGGCTTTTAAGCCTTTCTTTTCTTTTATGCTATTTCTTCCGGACTTCTCATACTCCTTACAAACAAATAGGCAGATAATAAAAAGTTATTAAGTAATTTGAGATGTTTTGAGTTCCACAACAAAAAAAACCTACCTAAGTAATTCTTAGTGAAGGCAAATGCAGAGAGGTAGAAAGTATATAATTGGAAAGAGCAGCACTTCTCAAAGTATCTACATGTAAAGGAATAGTTTTAGTTTGAAATTGCTACTCTACAACACTTTTTAAGTATAGTAAAAATAAATTACTAGAAAAAAGTCATGTGTTTGCATGTTATAACAATGTCAAACTTATATAAAATTTCCTAAATACTCAGTCTCAATTTTAGTACTTATATCATAGAAGAGCAGCACCAAACTATGGCCCCTACTTTCAGTAATACTGAGCTATATGATGAATGAGAATAAGCCAATAATGTTAATGCATATTAGCTTGTGTATTAAAAGTATATTATGCATCTAGCTTTTATTGAAATAAAAAGTGATTCCTATCCCCCAAACAATTGTTGCAAATTCTTGTTACTTCATCAAGCTGCTGATCATGCTAATTTAGCATGAAAAAACCACAAAAGGTCTGTTTAAGAAAGTTGAATATAGAATAAAATGTATACTGTCTTAATAAACCAGGTAGAGAGAAAAAATGGAGACTTGTCAATTCCAATGATGTTCATTTTTGTTTTGATTTTATATATATTATTGTTAATAAGCATCAACATTGCAAACTAATTTTAAATATGGTAATTATTATTCAGTGGTTAAAATTATTTCATCTTTCTGACAGGCTCAGGGGGTGTGAATTATTCTTACTGAATATATCGATAATCACTGCAATGGGAAAATAAGATGACTAATGTTGTCTTTATCCTTTCTGTCAAAGCTGACACATAAAAAGAGGTTTCCACACTTGCCATTTTCCAAAATGTGGCAGCAGTGCATAATACATCCCTAACTGCATTTTGACAAAGTGAAAATTTGTTTTATATCATGAGATCTGGGAAATGATTCTAGAAGAATGTGCTAATTAAATTAAGAAAACAGAAAAACAGAAAATAGATTTTTTCCCATAGCATAGTAAGTAGCTTTGTATAACATACTACATAACGACACTGTGATTCAATTTTTAATTTTCTTTTTCAAATGTTACTAACCATAGAATATACTTAACAACAATGCATATGGTAATAAGATCAGTATTTACTGGTTACCTTAAATAATTATCAATTTTTTATAACTTTGGAATAAAACTATCTTAATAATTTTAGTATATGGATAAAACTACAGCTTACTGATATTGGAATCTTCATTTATTTCATATTTGCTTTTTCTCAGAGTTCATAAGAGTATCTGATATGAGTTTATGGTAAAGTTTTGAATTAACCAAAGAGCATCCATCAAAATCTAGGCAGAGCTATTATTATTATGAAAATAATCTTTCATGACAACATGAAATTTAACCATTATGTGTTTTAATATTCACATTAATCCTGAATAGGAAAAAAGGTGGCTTTGATAAGTACTTCATAATAGCTAACAAAAGTCATTCCAATTGTAGAAAATTCCTTAAAATTATACTTTGATAGTGAAATACAATATTAAAATTTGAAAATCATAAAATAGATAACAAACATTTTTTTCAGTTATTTTATAGATGACACTATCTCCACTTGATTGTCCTAAATAAAAAAAATAGTAAATTTGAGATGATGATACAGAAGCCAATTAATGGACCAATATGTCTCAAAAAATAGGCAAAAGAGTGATTTTTTTTAAAGTATTTGTTCAGTGATGTCACAAATATGGTGCTTTGCAAATAGGGGTTCAGTAAATGATTGTTTAATTGAAACATTTTAGTGTAGGAGGCATAAACGAGTAATAAGGTTCAACGTAGCTATTTTCAGCTTACTGAAGTGACACTTACTGTGCCTGTCTTGCACTGGTATTAACGTCATATTGTGTTGGCAGAGAAAAGCTTTAACTGATGTTAGTGTTACTGGAATGGCCAGCATTAGTATGTCTCAGCAGCCAAAAAATAACCTGTGGCACAGCAACAACTTATCCCAAGCTTCAAGAGGGGCATGGGTTTGGAGACCTATATTCTGTATTGAAGTCTTCTATGAATAAACTTTCTGAGAGTCTTCAGGTTCCTGAAGTTTCTGTCCTTGTTTTGCTCCTCTTATCAGTCTTTTTGACCCACTCATCTACTTTATAATTTCCACATCCAAAAAACTTTCTCTAGTCTTATTCTCTCCTAATACAGTCAAGCTCTTATGTTGGGTGGGCACTGCCAATAAAATACTCGAGAGACATCTTAAAATAAACTTGCCAAAACATAAACTAATCACCATTTCCTGACACCTGACCATTCTTTTTTTTTTTTTTTTCCTTCAACCTCCTGGTGGGCTCAAGGGTTCCTAGCATGTCAGCCTCCAGAGTAGCAGGAACCACTGGCTCACACCTCTATGCCCAGCTATTGGTCTCGAATTCCTGGCCTTGAAAGGTCCTCTCGCTTAGGCTTCCCAAACTGCTGGAATTACAGGTTTGAGCCACCACAATGGGACCACTCTCCTTATAGCCTCTATTTCTGTTGGTTGCATGACTATCACCTAAGTTCTCAAACTAGAAAGCTTGTAAATCTTCTTAATTTTTCTTTCTTCATAGTCTACATCTCCAACTTACTACTAGCACCTCTCACTATGCCAGTTTTACGGACAGACAACCAGTGCAGTCACACAGAATCCCTTGCTTAGAAGGGTCCCATGTTTCTCTGTGCTCTCAGCTGTTCTCTGCTCTGCAGTTATCATGAGTCACTTCTGAACAAGAAGCTCTGCATTTTCTTGCACCAGGCCCTGCAAATTACATAGCCAGTCCTGTCTCCCATGTCCTTCATCCTCTGTAAAACGTGTGTTAGCCTCTAATCATGCCATTAAATTTCTCACTTCCCTATCTTTGTGTTCATTTTCCCTCTGCTGAGGATGTTCCATTTGCTGATCAAATCCTCAGATATACATTTCTGGTGCCACCTCCTCCAGCAAGCCTTCCCTGCATAATTAAGCTAGGATAAGCACTCTCATAATAATTATATCATTTCAATTATAAGAGTATGCTATTATTACCTACTCATGAATCTCTTTTATTCTATGAGGGGAAGAAGAAGGAATTATTTCACAACTAAGCTAGTGACATGTGAAAAACATACAATTATGTGTTATTGTATGAATGAATAACATGATGAAAAAATAATATAACTGCTATTTTTTTTTTTTTTTTTTTTGGCGGAGTCTCGCTCTGTGGCCCAGGCTGGAGTGCAGTGGCCGGATCTCAGCTCACTGCAAGCTCCGCCTCCCGGGTTCACGCCATTCTCCTGCCTCAGCCTCCCGAGTAGCTGGGACTACAGGCGCCCGCTACCTCGCCCGGCTAGATTTTTGTATTTTTTAGTAGAGACGGGGTTTCACTGTGTTAGCCAGGATGGTCTTGATCTCCTGACCTCGTGATCCGCCCGTCTCGGCCTCCCAAAGTGCTGGGATTACAGGCTTGAGCCACCGCGCCCGGCCTAATATAACTGCTATTAAGCCTTATGAATTAGTCTTATGAATTAAAACAAAAAGCTATTAGAGTTTTATTTTTTATTCAAATGGAAATAATTACAATATTTGTATTATCAACTCTATATCCTAAACAGTTTTGGTATCTATCCACTTCTCCCTAGTTCCTTCTTTACCCTCACTCAGTCCAATCACTTTCATCTCTGAACTATATCACTGTCATGCGCTCTCTTTCCTTCCACCAGTCCTTTCCCCACAATACAGTCAGAGGGATCTTTTGAAATACAAATCAGACTGTGTACCCATAGCAATTATTCTTTGCCTATATTCATTGCATTTTCTCTTTTTAGCATTTGGCTAACTTTGTAATTTATAACTTTTATAATTTAATAAAGTTTGTCTCCCTCACTAGAGCAAAAGCTTTAAGTTAGGAATTATGTCTACTTGGCTTGGTATTCTATCACTAGTGTACCTAGCAGATAGTAGGTGTCAAAAAACATTTTGTCAAATTAATGTACATAGCAGTATTAGGTAAACACATGGTATAGGAATTTTAAAAAACCTCAAAAATGTACATATCCTGATGTCAAAATATTATTCTCATTCTCTTCTACCCTCTTCAATATAATGGCTTATATTGGTTATACTGATTTCATGGCACTTCACATTGCATTTAATGAAACTGCAACTATTTTAGGTATTTCTGAAGATTTCTAAAAATTATTCAGTAGTGTCTTTGTTTAGATTGTATGTCTCAGTTTTTCCCTGAAGACCCTATTGAGCATATGAGAATTTAAGGGAAATAATGCAAAAGGTACCAAACAAAACTTTATGAACAGTAAATACTACTTTCCTCATATACACATTAACAAAAATTAAAAAGTTTTATAACTATGCAACTGGGAGCCATAAAAATATTTTCCTATATCAAACTTGCTGGGCTTCAAAAATTATTTTTAAGTGTATACCTTCAGGACAGCCACTTGAGCACACAATAACTCTTGCATCATCATGAAGCAAAATCTAAAGACAATACCATTGAAGTAGTCTATATAGAATTGCGAAGATCGTATTAACTATTTTTAGCTTCTATTTTTGCTTTCATAACGGCCTTTGGAACATTGCTTCTTTTATATTCTAACTCCCTAAGCTTCAGTTTCCTCATCTATGAAATGGTATAGTGATGGTACCCACATCATAGTGTAATTTAAAAGATTAAATGAAATGATCTAGGTAAAACAATTAGTATAATGCTTGCCAACTTGTGAGTATCCAATAAATATGAACAATAATAACTGCTAAAAACTTCATTAGGGTCTAGAAAATCACAGAAATAGAAATAAAAATGACACAGCACTACAAAGGGCTAGCTGGAAGGCAAAACTCAAAGCGTAAAGACTGTCTGTGTTTGTTAGGCAGTTTGACAGGTTCTCATTAGCTACTCTCTGGCACTTGTTTTTCTTCCTATATTTCTGCCACTTTGATAGCCAGGCAAAATTACACCTACAATGTAATCAGATAAGGAATGCAAAAGGAACCGTTACAATTAATTTGACTGAGAAGTAGACATGGACGATAAATGTGCAGTACACCCTCAGGACCACAAACACTTTACATTTATCTCTATTTATCCACATGTCAATTAAGGAACCAACTTGCTATAAGTCTTTTAATAAGAAGTATTCATTTCCAACTAAAGTTGCCAAATTCCTATAATTCAAATCTATATTTGCTGGTGACTTTTAAATGAAAAGAAAACATGTTTTTAAAAGCAATGTTCCCTTCTTGAATATTTCCACTTTATTGCTTTTGAATCGCTCAAGTTCAAATGAGACAATTAAATGCTGTGTCTTTTTTTGTTCAGAGGCGAAATGAAGGTAATTTGCTGCTTCATGCATCTGTTTCCTCATCAGCACAGTGAGGACTAGGCTAATTAGGGGATGAAAACAATATGGTCATATGGATAGGCCAGATTGCTTGTCACTCAGTTATTCAATATGTAGGCTCTGTTTTGAGGACAGGAAACAGATAATGATTCTCTGGCATCTCTCTTGCAATGTGTGAAAAGAAAGAACTGGGAAGTGTTCAGATGTTTACCTGCTTATTTTTAGCCTTCATCCTAGAAATAATCTTACTGGGCTGTGTCATTCATTTTGTCTTTACAAGAATAATCTTTATTAGAAAGCTTTGACCACGGCCAGTAACATTCAAAGAGAATGCAAGAACCCAATGAACTAACTTGAGTTCCGTTCAATTCATTCAAGTTCATTATTCTGTAATATTCTATGGGCCAGAAAAATTTTGTCCACACACAGTAAATGTGCCCCAATTTCAGAAAGTCTAATTTAACTAAATAGATTTAGTAAGAAAAAAATTAACATCTGAAAATATAAGAATAATTACAGAGTTTGTACCAGGCATGTTTTCTGGTACCAGTATGTCCTCAGTCACTTATAACAGGGAGAATTCAGACTCAAGGGCAGTCTTTCCCAGGCCTGGCTTGGAAAGGTCAATTAGTACAACTAGGTTCTCTTTCAGCTATTTGAACTAGGAAATCCCAAAGGAAATGGTGGCCAACGAAAGTTGAAAATATGCATTAAGAGTTTCATAAGCACAAGCAAAAGTTATGAATAAATATAAGTGAGCAAGAGTAGTTAGGTGATAAGATAGAAGTCTAGAATAGATGCACAGAAATAAGCAGCAACATTCTGAGACGGACAGAGAGAGAGAGAGAGACAGACACGAGGAAAGGGAAAGAACAATTCCTATTTCTGAAAGCTTTAGGTTCCCATTGTCCTGAAAGTTCTAGGTCCCTAATGCCAGGAAGCCTATAAATATCAGTTCCAATGGGCCTGACCATTCTGCATGCCCTATCTTTGAATTTTCCAGAGACCACTATCTCCCTTATTAATAATGTCATAAACTAAATGCCACTAAGACTTCCAACTGGATAAGGTCACCAGTTTCTCAAGAGGTAAGTAAAAACTGGCTGACACACCTTCATCTCAAATATTGTCAGAGACTCTGCATCTCTCCCCAAATCTCCAAAGATCAGTTTGTGGGTAGGAATGATGATTTACCTTATCCTCTTCAGCTCTGGCTTTGGGTTCCCACTTTTCCTACATTCTCTAACTGCACCCTGAATTTCACTTACAGCATTGCTCTGCTTTTGTTGTATCATGATTGCCCCACTGGGCACTACACCAAACGCTTCATTCCCCAAAGTGTCATATATTCAGGGATGTTTGTATGGCTGACTCTATTAAAATCTGGAACCAGAATGATGGTTACATGACAGCCAATAACTTAAATGCCAGGCATCCCTATTCTTAAAATCTCTCAGTCATTCTTATCATAAAGGAACTTCTATTCATTATCTTTTCTACTTAAGCCCCATCTTCCTGCCATGTTGACAGACTCTGTTTTTCTCCCCTGATTGCCTCTTTAAAGCCCCCAATTCCTTGTAGATCTCTTAGAGCTACCTCTTTCTCTTAGCTTAGCCACCCAGGTTGTGACCAGGGTATCTCATACATGTAAACCATGAAGGATGCCAATTAAACCATGCTCTGAAACATAGTCCCTTGTATCCCCAAGGGGAATTCTTAAGCTGCAATTTAAGAAAAGCAACTTTTTATAAACACAAGAGCACCCAACATGGAGTACCTACTGTGTGCCAAGCCCTACGCTTAAAAGTCATTAACTCGTTAAATTCCCCCCTCTCTCTCTCTTAATTTGAAGGTTGTATTAACATCCCTACTTATGATTAAAATTTGTGTGAGGGTCACAATATTAGGAAGTAACAGCATCTGAACTAGAACCAAAATATCCACTCACAATCACCATAATTCTGCCTGTCTGGTTGCCCTATATATAACATTACAACAAAGTTGTGTGCTGATGATAGAAAATGTATTTAAAATTTATCTGAGATATATATTCTGTGGAAACCATTAGCTCTAAAACTGGCAAGAGACTAGAATTGAAAGAGGTAGCACACAGAGAGGTTCTGATGAAAGTGAATGTCATTTTAACAGAGGACTTCATGATGATTGCTGCCTAATAGTAGGTCGTGGCCTTCACAGAAAGTTTCCAATGCACATTCCTGCATTTATGATAATTCTACTTTTATTCTGTCATGTTGACAAGCCAAAAAAGTCCTATAGTTATTTCTGTATATTTGAACTTCTCAATTAAATAAAAGCACCGTTAAATTCTCACTTTTAACTCTTGTGGGAATTAATTATTACTTAGATGAAGAACTTTTTTTCAACTCTGTCTCTAGGCAAATAAACAACCTCAAAGGGAGATGGTACTTAAAATGCCTGATAATAATTTATAAAAAATATTTTATATATTCAATAAAATATAACATTTCATTGAACATCCATGTAAAACAAAGATTCCTGTTACTTGTGAAATTGGACCTTATTAACATATGTATACTATCAAGTACATTTTACGGGAAAGAAACAGTATGTAAAAAGCTTGACACATTGAAAAAAACAAAAGGAGGCCAGTGTGGCTGTAGCACAGGAAAGAGGAGCAAAAGGAAGATAAGAAGGCACCAGATTATGGATGCAAGGCTTTCTCGGCCATGATGGAGATTTTGGATACTGTTTAAAGAAAAAATATAAAATTTCTAAAAATAGCTTGATAGTATTTTCCTTGAGTCTTGAAATAAGAACTAAAGAGCTACTCTATTCTTGTTCCAACCATTTAAAGATAGTGCCTCCCTATATAATGTGTGCTACGCAGTATGTAAGTATCATGTCTGTGAATTGAATTGTACTGTGCTGTTGCTTGTGCCAATTGCAGAGAGACACCACAGTGAGGCAAACAAGCAAGCCATATGTGCTGTTGGCAACACTGACACACTGTACAGTTATGGCATATGCCTTGAGTATCTCAAAATTATGTTGTTGGTAGTTTCATTGCTATATTTGATTATATATTTAAGTTTATTTGGAGGCTTTTAAAAGGAAATGACTTCACACTACAATCTTACGATTATGCACTTAGCAGCTAATAACAATGTGCTATTTGCTGGAAGGAATATACGTTTGTAGACAAGTTTTCTGAATTAGCTTTTTAATTTACATAAATATAGCCTTCTCAATTTTAAAGGCTTTAAAAATGTGTTATTTTGAATAAAATTTAGTATGTTGATGTAAAGTCACTTTAAACATCTATTCTAAAACCTTGACTAATGTTGGATTAAGTGTACATGTGTGCAGGCAACACATATATACACATAAATACACATATGCAAGTTATAGGTATTATATTATATATCTCTATATCACATTTATGTTATAGTTTATATCTATAAATTATATACAACAAATTATATCATATATATTATATATAAGTTACATATACATCTCTAAGTTGTAGATATAGCTATCACACACACACACACACACACACACATACATGACTTTGTATACCCATATATTTGAATGCTTTTGAAAGCAGCTTTTAATGCATTGTTAAACATCTTCTAAAGGTACAATTTGCTCATTATTTTATTTAAAAAATCGCCGTACACAAATTTTATACCAAAGGGTAAATTCTAACATAGAAAGCACAAAGAGGGGTACTTTTTAATACTAGCATAAAGAGATTCTAGTAGAACATTTTTTTCTTCCTCTGCCAAATAAAACAAATGAGAAACTCTAAAAGAAGTCACTGACCCTTGAATAAAATTCCAGTTTCTCTAATATCAAGTATGTGACCAATGGGAAATTAACCCCTTAAGCTCCAATGTTTTCAATGCTATAACAACAATATAGTTTGCAAAGCTGCACTAAGATTAAAGGAGATAATGCCTGACACCCAGAAGTACAACAAATACTAATTTTCTTCTCATCTAGTTTGGAAAATGTCTTCAGCAGCATTCCATGAAAGAAAGTATTCATAGCAATGTTTATCAAAGATGAAGTACCCACAAACAATACCTGCAAACTGTTGCAGAGCTGTACTTAAAGAAAGATGAAAAAATTATGTTTTCATCCATATATTTCCAGATTGACATATTGCATGTTTAAAAGAGTTCAGCACCAGCAAATTACACTTAGCTATTTAGAGTGATATCGGTTTTAAATCTTCTCTATACGACAGGCCTGGTGATGGTAGCAGCAATTGAGTCTTGTGAACCCAAAATATAAACCTAAGTTAATAAGGTAATGGCACACATCCCACTTCTCTATAAACAGTCTGGAAATCTACTCTTAAGTTTAGGTACCTTTCTTTGAACATTTAGAATAAATTTCAAACTGTGTTGACACTGACCACACTACAGACTTTCAATTCATAAGCATGTTGGTAAATAAGATGTGCTTCACTTGCAAATGACTGAATGCTGGCTGAGCTAAATTTAAAAACCCAAATCAAAAACAAACCAACAACAACTCCCACCATGCCTCTGATTGAATGTGTTAAAGTCTGCAGAAATAAATCCACAACTGAATTTTCTTAGGAAATAGAATACTTCTTCAGCTAGTGGAAGAATATGAATAAGGGTTTGAAATAAGAGGAAACGTGGTATAGCAATCAGCTATAACTTCCATAATTTGGATAGTATTTTAGAATTATTTAAAAATCTTTAATCTCATTTGATTCTTGCCAACACCCTGAGATGAATTTTATTATTTTACAAATGAAAACCTGAGACTCCAAAAGATTTAGTAATACTTTGGGGATTATGCAAGGCAAATAAACCTTAGGAGAAATTTAACAAGGTACTGGTAGTTAGAAGGAAGTAAAATATTTAACTCAACTTCCTTATTTTGTTTGTTTGTTTTTTGAGACAGAGACTTGCTCTGTCCCCAGGCTGGAGTGCAGTGGTGCTATCTCAGCTCACTGCAACCTCTGTCTCCCGGGTTCAAGGGATTCCCCTGCCTCAGCCTCTTGAGTAGCTGGGACTACAGGTGTGTGTCACCATGCCCAGCCAATTTTTCTTTTTTTGTATTTTAGTAAAGACAGGGTTTCACCATGTTGGCTAGGATGGCCTCGATCTCCTGACCTAGTGATCTGCCCGCCTTGGCCTCCTGAAGTGCTGGAACTACAGGCGTGAGCCACTGTGCCCGGTCCCTTGTTATTTTTGACAACTTAAAATTTTGATTAGGATTAGATAGGTACTAGAATGAGCACCTTCTGTTTCCCATCCTAGCATTCTTGCCACCATATAGTTCTGCCTTGTGAGTCGATAGATAGAACAGGATGACTGGCCAGAAAGGCCAATCATTTCCCTACTCTTAGTGAGCTTAAAACAAAAAGACGGGTACCCACAGAGTGATCACTTAACCCACTCGACTCTCAAAGCAAAGGTCGTACCATCTGCTGAGCTTCTATCCCTGTCTTCCTGTGAAATTAACTGGAACAGATGACTGACATGATGCTCTCAGTGCTCATAATTTTTGCAGGAGGAAAATTTAAAAAGATAATTAAGTAAAGAGCATTCAGGATTCATAAGTATTGTTGATTGCATTTTAGAGGTGAATCCACATTAATCAGAGGTAATCCTCATTGAATTTTCCTTGTTACAATACTTTTTATCTAAAGAAAAGTTATTTTGGAGTGTCTTTTCCTAACGTTAGACTTCTTTGACATTAAGTTTTTAAAAACCTCATAAGTGCTAAGGACACTTTCTAAATTTCTTATGTATTTGTACCTAGTAAATGAAGTTCTTAACTAAAATATTTCAGACCCAATAGCCAATGGTCCACATTTCTCCATAGAAATTATGTATATAGTTCAGAAACTAAATGTTTTCTCTTCTCTTTGTCTGAAGAGAATTATCTTCTTGCTTTAGACCTTTAACTCCTTCTGGAACTCTTTCAAGAAGCCTCACCTATCGACTCTTTCTAAATCTGCTATTAATTTCAAAAGCACATGTCTTGTTATCATGTGATTTTATTTTTATTTTATTTATTTACTTTTTTCTTTTTTTTTTTTTTTGAGATGTAGTCTCGCTCTGTTGCCCAGGCTGGAGGGCAGTGGCGCGATCTCCACTCATTGCAAGCTCCGCCTCCCAGGTTCACGCCATTCTCATGCCCCAGCCTCCTGAGTAGCTGGGAATACCGGCACCTGTCACCATACCCGGCTACTTTTTTGTATTTTCAATAGAGACGGGGTTTCACCGTGTTAGCCAGGATGGTCTTGATCTCCTGACCTCGTGATCTGCTCGCCTCGGCCTCCCAAAGTGCTGGGATTACAGGCGTGAGCCACCGGGCCCGGCCTGTCATCATGTTATTTAAACACTTTTCAGTTGCTTCTGGAGAGGTATTAATGTTCTTTTACATTTTTCTACGCATATGCTGTATTTCAATGAAAAAAAAACCTAAAAATAAAAACTCAGTGTTCTAAATCCCAGTAGTGACTTCTGGACCATCACTTGAAATCTTCTATAAAATACTTGTTTCATTTAACTAAGTGAAGGGACAATAATAGAATGTAATGAAAAGTTCAGTCTTCCCTAAACTCAGAGTAAGATTTGCCTGTGGATAGTAGTTACTTCCTCTCCCTGCATAAACCAAGTTGCTTGTATTTTCTCTAATCTTTTTATGAGTTACCTGTTCACATATGTAATAGGATCTAGGAAAAACACAACACTTATTGTAAGGTGAACATATAAGATTGTCAGAAAGCATCAATATTTTGAAGTTACTAAGTATTTAAATGAAAGAAATGTATGCTTTGTTGCTATCTTAATTTTTCAAATCAGCTACTCAAATTCTCTTTTCTGATTCCTCAGAGAAAATCATTTTTAATAAGGTAAAAAGGTTTTTAAAATAGTGTTGTACACAATAAAAGTTATTTGACTAAAACAAACAAAAACCTCAGTGTCTCCTTTGACTGGAAGATAAAAGAAAACTGCCTTGGCATTGCTTCAAAGGCTTTGTAAGGTTAGGCCTACCTCACCCTTTCCATCTTTATCTGTCTCCTTTCCCACTTACACGACCCACACGCCTCAAGTATTCTCGTAACACTAAACCATTTGCTATTTCTAAAACTTCATTTTCAACTCCTCCTGGACTCCATTTCTTTCACATGCTGCCCCTGCTGCCTGGAATGGTGTGGTGGTCCCTGCCTTTTCCCAGGGCTCCTTCCACCCACAACTCTTAGAACATGACTTGTTGGACGAAATAACCACATAGTGCTCCCTTTCTCTGGCCATAGTGACTACTCCAGAGATGTGCACATCATCAAAGTGCAGTCTTCTGAGGTCCTTCTCCAATTATTTTATCCTGGAGGGAACAGGAAAGCTGTCAAATTATGATTTCATTAACAGTAAAACCAGAGAGAATAAAGATGAGTCAGAAAACAGCACAGAAAGAAATAGCGACCATTTTAGTAGCAGCAAGATTCTGATTCCATTCACCAGAGTTCCGGGAAATATTCTATTTTCTATAGTTTTTTTTCTTCAATTCTATTAGCTCCAACGTCACCTGCCCTGGGAAGCCCTCTCTGACCATCTTCACCTCCGGTTCTTTACAAAGGTAGAGTCAGTCCCTGTTCTGTATCACTATGCCTCTCTCATAAATAACACAAATCTAAAGTTATTTGTTTTACTTGTCTACATTCTCAACTAGAAATATAAACTCTTGGAAGGCATGCATTTATATCAGGCCTAATGTATCCTTTGTGCTTAGCACACAAGAGAAGGCTGAACAGCTACGGAATGAATGATAAAAATGAACTAACCAGAAAGAGAATATAGAAACTGGATGACAGCAGCAATAAGTGAAGACAGCAGGGGAATTTAAAGTACTCCAAGATGAATATGTCAGTAATAACATGGTGCTGTTAAAAAATTAAGTATTATAAAAACTAAAATAGCTTTCATTTAACCAGCACATTATCTTAGCCCACTCAGGCTGCTGCTATAATAAAAATACGATAAACAGGGTGGTTTACAAACAAATAAGTTTATTAATATTTCTCAGAACTGTGGATGCCGGGAAGTTCAAGATCAAGGCACCTGCAGATTTAGGGTCTAGTAAGGGCTTTAAGGGCTTTCTCATATGTGGCACCTTCTCACTGTGTCCTCACATGCTGACAGGTGCAAGGTATCTCTCTGGGGCCTCTTTTATAAGGGCACTAATCCTATTCATGAGGGCTCCATGCTCATGACCAAACCACCCCTCAAAAGGCCCCATCTCCTAAGACCACTGCCTCCGTAATTAGGTTTTCAACATATGAATTGGGGTTGGGAACATCAACATTAAGACCACAGCATACGTGATGAGAAATAACATGTCAGTAATCACACTACTATTCAAGAAACATTGGTCCTTAAAATTGCACAACAGTTCGGCAGTTTGGAAACTTTATGGGGATGGTGGAAAAACAAAAGAGAATATTAAGAAAAAGACATGCAAACAAAATAAGGGAGGTGTAATAATAATAGATAAAAACAAAACTTTTAGGACATTAAAGTAACTGAAGGTGTATAACTTGGTAAAATGAGGGGAGAAGGAGAGATAACAAGAAACATAAAACACAAGAAGCTAAAATATCTGCAGTAAAAAGGCAGATAACCTTAATGTAAGATTTTTTATTAGAATTAAAGTAAAACTTTAGGTAATAATGCACAGAAAATCAATATTTCTCAAATAAGGCAGGGGGAGGCGGCATCTATGAGGTTTCAATATAAATAATGTTGTATTTGTTTTCATTTTCAGGGTAAGCTGAATAATCAATAAAAGCACCATTACTACAAGTTTTAATTAAGTTTGCTCCCCAGTTCAGGGACTGAATTTGCAGCTCCCATTGCCACTATGTAGTACCTTTTTTACTGTAATGTATTAATGGTAAAAGAAAACTAGGAGCTCTAAGACACAGATAAATTTGAACCAAGTAAAACCTGAATGGGGATGAAAAGCACATTATAAAAAACGTGTAGTATTCCGGATGGAGAAAGTACTGGGAAAATGAATCACCTCAGGGCAGACAGAAATATAAACACAACAGAGTGAAATCCAAAGACTCTGGGTCTATGGCAGTCAGGACCACAATCACCTTGTAAGCAGCAATTTGGTTTCAGAAAAATAACACTACTATTTTAAAGTACAGATGTTCTTTTGTATTGTGTTGGTTTTATTATTTTATTTGAAAGCTATATTATAATACATTTATAATTAGCTTTTTAAGTTGTACCACTACATTAAAAATAACATTTTAAAACACAAGATCTTAAAACAATAGTACAGAGAAGAAATAACTCCCCACTTTGGTTTTCCACATTTTCCTTCTAAAGGTTTTACTGTTACTCATGTTTGTGAAAAATAGCTCTTAAGCATTTTTTTTAAAATACCATGGGGCTAGAGGCAACTACTAAATTAGATAATCCCTTGATGTGTCTTATAATTCTCTGATTCTATAATGATAAAGACAGTACTGTGCTAGAAATGCTTGGTTTGCTTTGAATGGAGAGAGGGAGGCAAGGGATTGTAACAGCATTAAATATTCTGTCTAAAGTTGTAATTCAGTAATATAAAACATGTCCTAATTATACATTGTAATATTTTATATACCAAATATCTTTTTCCATTTCTATTTCCCTTAAGTTTAGAATAAAAATAACTTTTTATGTCTTACCTCATAGAAAAATACTATAAAATCATTATCAGAATATATAATTCACTTTAGCCAAATTTTTATATAGGAAGGAAACTTAAAATGGGGAGGTACGACAAATAAAAAATAAATTTTTAAAAGTTCTGTACAGACAGAGCTGAAACACTGTAGAGAAGAAGAAATTAACATATACTACACTCCCACCAGGCTAGGTGTGTATTTTTTTTTCCAAAAATTCAGCAAATATGTGTTGAGAACCTATATGTGGCTTCAATATTCCAAGAACTAGGAATGCAACTGTGACTATAACCCATATTACATGCCATCAAAGAAATGAGAGGCTAAAGGAAAAACAAGAGAAATAACAAATTTCTATTTGCTGTAATAGCATAAAAGGGGAGCATGAAAATTACAGTCTAAAATATCAAGCATTGAGCTTAGCCTACCTTATTCTCTACCCTCACAAACACCTTGTGATGTGGATACTGTTATTCCAGTTTTACTGATGAGAAAATTATGATGCATTTGTCTTAAATCATGACTTTGCTCTACTTACTTTCTAGCTTCCTCAAATTTTCCATACATTGTGTCTTTAATTAGTGGCTTCTATATTTTTCACTTTGCTCAATAACATGTGCTCTCTTATCTTCTCAGCCAAGTTCATTGGAAAAGTAAACTGCATTTTGTCAAATTGCTCATCTCCAAATCAATCCTCTGAAATGTGGCTTCTAACCCTACCATTTCACACTAATTGCTCTCAGTTCACTGATAACCTCCAAACTCTATGGATGATATCTAATTTTAATTCTTTTTGACCTCTCAGTGCTATTTGACCCTTTGAATCACTCTTTTTATCCCTTTGAATATTTGACCCTTGGAATCACCCTTTGCAACTCCTCTCTTGGTTTCTAGAACACCACTCTGCTTTGCTTTTTTTCCTATTTTCACTTTTTACTAAGTTTCCTCACTCCTCTCTCTCTCGCCAATATGCTAAAATAACAATGGGCTTTTAATTATAGTCATCCCTCTAGTTTTAATCTCTATAGTCCATCATCCATATTGTTATAAAAATGATTTTCTAAATCACAAATCTCATCAGATCACTTCTTCATTAATGCATGGGAATAGCTTGTGATCTAATGAAAATAATTTGTAGACACTCTATTTCAAAACACCCTAGCAAATTGCAGTCAAGATTTGGGTTACAAAGGATAGAGACTGACTCTGGTTAACTTGAGCAGACAAAAATTTATTAGAATGTTATCTCACCAAGTGATCAGTAAGTTTGGACAACCAAGCTCCAACAAGAATCAAAGGAGGAAACACCAAAATGCCTACCACAGGAATACTCTCTGCTTATAATTACCCCATTGTTACAATGGTCACTGGACACCGATGACCTCATGAACAGTTGTTCACTACCTTGTCTCTAAACTCTTGAATTCATTGCAAATATATTGAAAAATCTCTACTGAACCTTCCCACGTGTGGTCACTCCCACAAATTGTAAGCCTCAGCAGAAGGATTTAACGTGTCACACACAGGTCAGCAACAGAGAGAGGGAGTAACTCCCCACTTCACCATTCATACTGGATAGCCAGAACCTGCCACCTACCTTTTACAAGATACCCCCCAAAGAAGAATTGCATTTGTATGGTAGGCAATTGATAAAAGTTAATTGCACATTCCCATATGGCTCAACCAAATTAAGTTCCCTAAAGCTAAAGAAAAAAGAAAAGGCATTAAGAAGTTTAAAGAAATAATTGTTAAGTATAAAATAAGATAGAATTGGCACAAACGATCTTTTCCCCTTATATCCCACACATAGATCTGACGCCCATGAAGATATTTTCTTAAGAGTAGATGGAACTTATGAGAGATATCGTATTACCAACCCAACATGACTTGTTTTTCCCCGTGAGTTCATTCTTAGTTGTTTTCTTGTCCTCATAGGTAACAAGGCTTGAGGTTCAATTAAGACTCAAAACCTCACTAAATAAGAAGGATACTTACCAAGAGAACCCTACTAACCAAGACTCAAATCCTTATGGTACTTTTTCTATTGCTCACTCCCCCAAACTCTAAGCCATAAAATTAAAATCAACATTATATGGGATATTCTTCCTCAAGTCCATTAAATCAGAAATCAGGTATTAAGTAGAGGATGTTTATCTCTCTTTGGGTCATCAGATTTACCAATGTAAGAAATAAAAATATTTATCTTGCTAGATCCTGATAGTCAATAAAAATTAACTCTAATGTATGGTATATTTAAATAAAAACAATTATCCGAACCTCAAATGTCAGTAGAGTTAGCACTTCCCTTTTTGGGAATTGAGGGGAAAAAAAAAAAAAAAATATATATATATATATATATATATATATATATATATATATTATTCTATAGAACAGTTCAGCAGAGTTCTTAGCTGTTATATTTTCTTTACTTCATGTTCTCAAGTGTAAACATGAACAGAACTTTAAGAAACTCTCTAATAATGTACAGCTTCCTGTGACTTAAAACCAAGTCTCCCCATTGCTTAAAGGACCATGCTCCTTTTTATGGTCACAGAAGCCTCCTGGCCTAAAATCTAGAGTTGTCTTTTACCATTTCCTTCATTTTTCTTTCAGTATGTTTCTAACAACATTATGTTCTAAGAATATTGAACTACCTGCAGTTTCCCAAACTCATTATGCTGTTTCTAGTCACATATCTTACCACTACCTAGAATGACCTAGGCTAATTAGACCTTCTAATTAAATATCTTGCAAAAGCATCCTTGTAAAGGTTTCTCTTTCTTGTCTCCTGGGTGTGGGATGACTAATCATTTTCTTTGTTCTATTTCTTTTTCACATGCATATTTCTATTAATCTATTAATCTATATACTATAATCTATATACTATAATTCTATTAATCTATATACTATAGTTTGTCATAACTGAAGTCTACATCTTACCAATTGTTACATCTCCAGCTTCTAGCACAATGCCTTGCACATAGTGAACTGTCAAATACACAACAGATCAAATAACTGTTTGACAGCATCTCCACTGTTTCTCTTTCCCTCTGCTTTTCATTCCTTTTATTAATTTCACTTTGATATTTTCATGCCCTCACTGTCTAGTTCTTTTCACCTTGTATTCTACCCAGAAAATTACATCTGAAATTTTACATCTCTGTATCTGATTCATGTATTATTTTTTAACTCTATAGTTAAAAAACCAGAGTCCTCACTATTTAATGACAGTTTGAGAAGGTGTTTTGAATCAAATTCAAAATGAATTTTTGAATAAATTATATTCTCTATACAATCTGAATAGCATGTGAAAGACATTTTCTGTAAGTAAATTTGATCTGCACATTTGATAGTGTTGTCAAACATAAAAAGTATCCTAAAGGTCTTGGAAATATGGTGAAGTTCAATAGTATTCAAGATTTTCATGTAAAATCTTTTCTTGTATAATTAACTATGGGCTTTAATAGCCCTTGCATAGTTTATGTTAAGCAGCTATCAAAAAGTAACTTTTGCAGTGTTTAGTAAACGGCTTTAAGGCCTCCATAAACTAAATAACCCTCTACTACAGTTTTTTAAACATTTGGAAATTATGGATACCCTTGAAAGTGAATATTATTTTTGTTTTGAAATCAATCCAATTTCTTATTCTTTTGAGTCAGTCAAAACTTGATTTTCTTCAGTCTTCTCCTTTTCACAGATGCTGTTATTACTATGTTTCTCTCTTTTAAAAGTAAGATAATCAACTATTAAAGGGCAATGTTCCAAGGTATTCTAGCATCTGAGGCTGTCTCTGTAACTAAATCAAATGGACTGAATGATTGTAAGAAAGGACCCAAAGTGCATTGTTTTAGCCCTAGAACTTGTGAGGTTTGCAAATCAGTTTATTGTGAAGTATTTCTAGAACCTGATGTATTTGAATAGAGAATATATTGTGTATAAACTTTCTTAAAAAGCAATAATAAGAATTAATTTTGGTTCCTGGATTCACTTTATGTCATTAATATTTAACATGACAGAATCAAAGTTAGGGCCAACACAAGACCTTTATAACTCAGGATCCCCACCATTTTGAAGGCAACAGATTCTTCTTACAAGTATAACAACATGTTGTTTAATTTGTATTTTTCTCTTTGTCCCATAAAAGGAAATGAACTCATTTCACAGAGGTTATTGATTGAATTCATTGCTTTAAAGGAGGTGGACTTTGAAAGGCATTATGCTTGAAATAGGACTATCTTGGTAGATATAATTTCAGTGGAACATTTAAATTTCTCTACAGAGTATATGGGGAAATAGATTACTGCCTTTCATTGATTCACTATCTAGAATTTTCCTCTTTGAAAATTATAGTCTAGAAAGTTATTTTTATTCCTACTATTTAAAAATTTATCATTTTGAGCACACTCATCCCTTAGTTTCTATGATTTCTTCTCATTTACAAACTTAGGTGCAATGCTGTTATTTATTTTATCACCCTAAGCAATATGAACATTCAAAACTATTGACAATCCAAAGATCATATAAAAATCTGGATTATATGAATTTTCTGATGCTGGTCTCCATTTCACAATGTTCCTGAATACTCTCCCTGTCATAAGAACAGACATTCTTTGTTGTGCACAATGTTCCATACAAAGACATTTATAAACAGATTCTTATAATACTACTTTAAAAAATATCAATTTTGGCATGCTCTTTTAAGCAGAGACAAAACAGATATATAGTGAGGAGGATTCAGTAGCAGAGAACAAAAATAATGTAAATTTTGTGGAATCAGAAAATACATCTTACAAAAACAAATATAAAACTCTGAAGAAATAATGCAATTTACTTAGGTAAAATATGAAATTGGATAGGATGTTGAAAGTTATGTACCCAAACAAGATTATCTTATCTTCACCGAAATGTGAATATCTGAAGAAAAGCAACATATATTGAATTTTAAAATAATAGATTTTTCAAAGAAATAGACCAGATTATATCATACAGTGCTTGATGACCAAAATTAGATTAATTTTATTGGAATTAAAAAATTATAGCACTACCTGGAATCTGGCCATTAATCTAAAATAAATTTTAAAAAAAACTTTCAAACTCTATAATATGCAATTTCATACATGTATCAATAAATTATTCTACATAAAAGAAAGAAAATTAACTGCCTACATTTAATATTAGGACTGAATTACTAAGTACAAGTTGATTTAAATGTAATTGAAAATAGTATGGTCTATGCCTTTATGCACAAAAATGATAAATCATAAGCAAAATTAAGAAGGTATCCTGAATTAACATGCCTTTAAAATGATCAGATATAATATGTTTCAACTATAAAACTCAGGTATAGGGTTAAGATGTCAGATATGGAGAAAAAAATCCCTATGCTTCAGTTTTAGCACTAGACCTATAATTTTGGAACTTTGAATAAGCCATTTAATTTCTCAATTTGAGCCATCCATTTACTAAAAGAGAATATGTTTCTTCGGCACAAAGAAGCTGAAAGTACTTTATAGATTACACAACGCATGGTAAATATAAGGAAACAAGCTGTTACAGTAAAGTAGAGGTAATGAATCCTTTTTACTCCATACAGTAGTCATTTATGAAATATTTTACAGAAGAATCGGTTTCAATTATAATCATTGAATTTTGTGGGGGTTTTCTTGTTTAGAAGTCTGCTAACTTTTGTCAATGTTGATTTCTTATGTTAAATCCTTCAGTGAATGTATGGTGTTAAATACATTCTGATTATTTGGTTCACATTTTTTGAAATCTAGACGTACCTATATTATAAATAATACAGAACCAAAGTTATTATCTAAATAACTCAATAACAAATATGTTACATTTTATATGTAAAATGACTTTAGTTATTTATTGAAAGCTGCTTTTATAAATGTGTCACTATGTATACACAACACACACATAAATGTACTTTATTTTCCGTAGTAACTTCCACTAATTAAAAATCACCTTATGATACATATTCAAATTTTATTAACATTTAATGCAAAGAAATAGACGAGTATAAAAGTGTTACATTATGTAGAGATAATATTAACATCAAGTAGTTTTAAATAAAAATATAAACATTTCCAGGACTTACAAACATATTTATTATGATATGGTAAATATTGTTCATATTGTATATGTTTAAGCTTCATTACTCTGCAAATATAACAATTATTCCACATACTAAAAAACTTGGCTCAGTATCAGTCATATTTAGGATACAGATTACTTCTCAGATACATAGTTCAAATTTCATATAGCCAATTTAACTTTAACAATTTTTAATTTGTGTTCTTTGAATTCAGTCAAGCATTAACAGAATACACTAAAATTGAATCAATACAATTCCTTCTGTCTTGACAGTAGCAATTTATGTGCTAACATTCATTAAATTAAAACTTTTATGTAACTTTGCCTTTTAGATTCTTTGTGTAATGTCTTCATTGCAAAATATGATTTTAAGTAGTAATTTCAGAATTTTTGTTAATCGATTACTCTCTTCAGTCTGAATAAACCTATTTACTTTGGACTTTTTGCAGTAGAAATTAGTAGCACATTAATAAAAACAAAGAAATGAGTATTATTAGAATATAACACTAAGAGAAACCAAAGGAAAATTCTTATTCTTAAGGATTAAAATTCCTATTAAAAATTCTTATTTCTAGTTTAAATTCTTATTAAATTCTTATTCTTTGCATTACAAAGAATAGTGGCCAACATAACTATTATATGTATACTGGATACAAATATTACACATGGCTGATAACAAAGGCAATCTTTTTCCCTGTTGAACCAAGGTTAAAAATTAGTAATAAAGATAAGAATCAACAACACGCATGTATCTATCAAATGTACTGACTGACGAACTCAAGAAAATCAATGCCTTTGTGTATCGATTTTATTATTTGAACATGTCCTTCTCATCAAACAGGCTTTATTCTAAGTATTGTAGGTATGTTTCACACTAATTGAGTGCTTATATTAAAAAAGAGGTAACTTTGAAATGTGCATACAGAAAGACTCCATAGATATTTCTCACTATTGGGTATGTTTCAAGATAATAAAAATGACCTGGGATTAATATTAAAATAGTTGAATACATTTTTATTCTTACCATAAATAAATGACCTCAGTTAGAAGAAATTCCTAGAGATTAGTGACCAACTGAGGTTAATGGCCTGAGACTATACTTTAGGCAATTAACTCCGCCCAGCTATTCATTAATCCCCAGGAAATGCCCAGGTCTACAACTGTTACTGCTTAATTATAACCCAAATGGAACCATGAGAGATAAAACTAGCAATTTGATTGGCTAATGTACAAGAATGAAGTTCTCCATGACTGCTTTGTATATATCAATTAAAATTGCATCACCCTTTAAAAAAAATCCACATGGCGGTATTTCTTTTCTATTTTCAGTTTATAATAGCAATAATGACTTCAATGCTGGGCATTTTCTGGAAATTAATGGCCAGCAGATGTTAATGGCCCTTGGCTGTACCTTGAGCCATCTACTCCTCCCTGTTAGTCATTAATCCTATGAAATGCCCAGCTATTGCTTAATTAACTTTACAGTGCAGTTAATGCAGATATGACACAATGGTAAAATTTTTATTTATAAGCTTCCAAAGAAAAATAAACCTTCAACTCTAAAAATACTTATAAAAATTAGTTTCAAACTTCTGAAACTTACACTGAAAATTAAGAATGGGAAGGACCATGGGAGATAATGTATTTCAGACTGCACTTCAGATGACCTCAACTACCTTCAAGGAAGGAGATTCTAGCCCATGGTAAAATATTATCCTATTTCCCTTAGTTACTTATTTCTATTGTTATTTAATATCATCATGTTTGTCAAGATTGTTTTATCCTCATTAAAACCTTGTTAAAACAAAAAAGAAATAGTACTGTTCTTCTGTAACAAAATCCCCTTTCTCTCACCCATGTGCTTTTCCTCTGTGTCCTGTGATTCAGTTTGCAAACAGTTCCAGAAGTGGGAATTACTTACTTGTATCAGAGTGGTTTAAACTTGGTAAGTTTTAGCACCTGTTCTTCCTCAAAAGAAGAAAAGAAATTGCTTTAAATTATGAACCCACTATCTTATTTGCCTATTAAAAGGGCATTTTCAACCCTACTAGCAACTAATTAAAGGAACATTGTATGTGTCTTAAACCACCTGGTCCCCAAGTTGATATTGACAAATCTATATAGGTATTGACAAAGCTGTATATAGCTGAAACTTTTTCAGTTAATAAATACTTGGCCCCAGTAGAAATGTACCTGAAAAGGCACGTGCTTTGCTTCACCTGACAGCATTTGTGAGAACCCCATTGATGCCTAAAATTAGCCCTGGCACATAATTACAGCCTTCAGAAAAGATCAGCTCCAGAATACATTATCTTTCCTACAAAATCAAGATCCCTTAAATTACACAGAATTGTAAACTTAGGATTCATTTTTACCTACTAAGCATATGGATTGCAAAGATAACAGTGTAATATGTATTTACTATTTATGGTGCTTAATAATTTATACAGCTCTCTATGATTACTTATTTTTGCTAATTCTCCCTCACAAAAATAACCAGAAATTTGTGATTTTTTAAATTATATAAAGTGCTATTTCCCTATATTTGGTATCAGTTGATATGGCATCAAGTAGAAGTTTTTATCAAATTTTCAAAGATTCTCTTAGATAAATCTTGGTATTTTGGTTGAATAATAGTTATCCAATTGTAGTAATGATCAAATTGCAGTTACTAAACTTTCAGAGATTGTCTTAGAGAAATCTTTATAATTTGTTTAAAACATTTCACTTTAAACATTTTAGGATGAATGAAAACATTTCAGGCAGAAAACCAGAAATAAAGAATCAGTCTAAAAATGGAAAAGACAAAGTATATTGATGGTTGGCTCACCTGGTTAAAAAAAAAAAAAACATACATCATGTAGATTAATGTATATTTTATTCTTCATGTGCATGTACATGAGTGCACACACATACACATATATAATCAATTGAAGTCATTCATGCATCTTCAATGGATCACACCATTACCTGCAAATATTATTGTTGCTAATTGGACAAAGTATTAAAAAAGTAGACTCTGATAAAAACTTACTAGTGTTGTATATTGAACAGACATCTGGCAACCCAAAATTCTGATGAACTAGAGCTCACAAGAGTTATTTTTTAACCTTTCCTAATGCACATATTATAATGGGAGACTACTATAAGATAAAATTTTGTCCTCGTGCAACATTCATGATACATTATTTGAAAATACTGGTAAATAAGCATTTGATATACAAGCTTCATTTTCCCAAGTTTTAGAAAATTTGCCAGTCTCCACAAGTCCTCAAGAATAAATCTATCTCTATGCTGACTTCATGAAATTATTTTGAAGGAAAATAATATGGTTTACAGTTACTAATTTTTTTTTCCTAATCCTGCTTATGTTCTGTATCCTGCATTTTCTCTTCTGTTTCTTGGATCACAGTCAATACTTTATTTGCTTTTTAAAAATATCTATATTTTTGGCCAGGTGAGGTGGCTCACACCTGTAATCCCAGCACTTTGAGAGGCCAAGGCAGGTGGATCACCTTGGAGATCAGCCAGGCCAACATGGTGAAACCCTATCTCTACTTAAAAATACGAAAATTAGCTGGACGTGGTGGCATGCACCCATAATCCCAGCTACTCAGAAGGCTAAGGCAAGAGAATCACTTGAACCCAAGAGGTTGCAGTGAGCCGAGATCACACCATTGTACTCCAGCCTGGCTGACAAGAGCGAAACTCCATCTCAAAAAAAAAAAAAAAACAAAAAAAAAACTATATTTTTAAAAGTTAAACAAATTTAAAAAAACAATATTTATAGTCACCTATTTGAATACTACTTTTTATTTAATTATGTTTATTTTGAGACAGGCTCTCACTCTGTTGCCCAGGCTGGAGTCCAGTGATGTGATCTTTTTATTATAAATACTGGTTTTATTCTGTTTTTCTTTATCAAAATGAGATTCAATGTTAATTGAGAATTCTCATATTTGAATCCTCAATTTTCTGTCTAACACCACCTGCTGAAGACATGACAGTGCAATGATATAAGCAGTGTGAACAGTACTGATAGATTGAACATGAATAAACTTTTAGCCAAATACCTCTGGTCAATGATATAAGTTATCTGGATGAGGGTCTGGAAAGCCAACCACCTTTATTTTCAATCTCCTTTTGGTACATGCAAGTCCTATATTCTAGTTTCGTTTCATGAAGGAAATATTACTCTTCCCTTCACAGCTTATCTAAAGAGTCAATTAGTCAAATAAATGACTACAAGATCTATGAAAGAAATAAAAAAAGATCTTCACATGTATACAATTCCAAGAATACCTAAGGACACAATACAGCAGGTGGAACACTGGAGTCCAGTGACCAAATTCAGCCAGTTAATGTGCTGCTTTTCCTGCATAGACAGTAAACATTGAATAAGTTGTAGACATTTTAAACTTGGGTATATTTACATTAAATTTCATATTTCCAAATGTATTATTTGAAAAATTACTAAATTTTTAACAGTTAATTGGCACTGTATAGAGTCCTTCCCTTTAGATAGGACCAGCACTCAGTTCCTACCACTCTTACTGCTTCCCTAATGTATTTTATTTAGCCAATCATTATTAACATTTTTATCCTACAGAGAAACAAAAGTCTTCATAATTGTGTGTGTGTGTGCATATCTATGTGTGTGTGTATGTGCATAGCCATGTGCACAATAGGATTTCTGATGAGTGTAAAGATTTTGTAATAACCTCTTCCCCAACTTCCTGCAAATCCCTCTTTTGAACCTCCAGTCTTTCAAAGTAAAGTATCCAAGGATCAAAGAGGCTACAGCTTTACTAAGCAAAGACAGAGATTAATTTTTCTTGGTTTTTAATGTTGTAGAGTGACTTACCATTTCCCAACTTGACTAATTTACCATTATATTTAAGCTATTTAAATCCTAAAATCTATTAGAATATGCTTCAGCCAATGTAGAATAAAGAACTAGAAACTCCTCTCGATCTCTAGAAGACTCTCCAAAGGATTCAGATACATTCCTATTGCAAAAACAGTTCAAGTATTTTCAGTTAACTTCTATTATTTTCACTTTCATATATATTCCACATAGGGACAGGATTTTCATCATGATTAATACTTCTAGTCTAAGCAATTATGATTCATTATATTCTTTCATTCTTGGAGTCACCCAAAATGCAGTGAAATAATGTTTTTATGAAAATACATTAATATTTAGACATTTTGGGAAATACATCAGGATATTTGAGAATTCTACAAGAAATGTTTCATAATCTTTACATTCCCTACCAGTCCATCTACAAAAATGTGTTTTTCTTCAGCTTGAGAGATCCTAACTAATAGTAGTAATTAATTAATTATTAGTGGTCTAATGAAAGAGACATATACAGGGGCAGTACATCTCTAAACCAGCTGAACATCAGAATATTCTTGAATAACTACAAAAATATACTCCTAAGCCCTATCTTTGAAGATTGTGGACAAGTGGATCTGAGTAAATCAATAAATCAGAATATCGCACAGCAGGGTCGTGACAACAGTATTTTATTTAAAGATCTTCATGTAATTACAATTTCAGTAGGCTTTGCTGGACCAGATAAAAGCAATAACATGAAAATTCCTTTCCTGAATTATTCAGATTATATTCATAAAATGAAAGTTCTCAGTTCAAGTAATCAGTTGTTAATTGGCTATGTTGAAACTGCATTAAATGCCACAGTAGTTTCCTAAGAAGTAGTTCCCATCCTTGAGGACTCTACGGTCTAAAACAGGAAGTGGCGAGACTTCCTATGCATTAAATAGTATTACAAAGTTCATTTCAGTAATTTGTTATTATCTATAATATTAAATATATAAAGTGCTAAATCTCTGTGAATCCTTTCTTGTTTCATAGTGGTTAGGTAGTACCAGCTTAATGAAGACCTTGAAATTGAAGCAAAATGTTTTATAGATTTTACCCTTGATGTAATAATCAAAGAAATACTTTTCAATGTAGAGGAATCAGGTATAAACCCAGTGTTCCCTATTTAAATAATTATTTAGAGACATGAGAATATTTAGTCAGCAACAGCTGTTTCAGTAGTTTAGCTGTGAGCCTGTGAGAATTTGGATAGGAACGATAGACCAAATGGAGATAAAGGTACTGGTATAAGAAATTTGCCAAAAGATGACTGACAGAAAGAGGAGGATGATAGCATAAAATCAATAACTGTAACCATCCATGTCTGAAGGAATGTTGAAGTGGTGGTTCCCTTGGCAGAGAGGAGAACATAGAAATTTGGTAAAGAAGCTAGTCTGGTGAGGAAATTGGATTGGTTCAGATCTGTTGAAGTTAAAATGATGGGACACACTTAACTGGAAATATTCAGAGGATAACTGCAGATGTAGAAAAGGAGCTCAAGTAAAAAACTGAAGATAGAGAAAAGAATAGGGATTTATTCATCCTGTCTCTGTGCCTCAAGTCTCAGTTATAATTCATATGACAAAGGTCACCCAATAAGTGATTTCTCATGAGATGACACCATACATTAACACACGTTAAATACAAAACATGTTGAACACTGATTGCTAACATATAATCCCTTTCCCCGGAATTTATTTTTTTTCTCACAGAAACAATAAAGTCTAGTTCACAAATAAATGGTGACTTTAGCATTTCAAACTTACTTTTTATTGATCAAATGAGTAAAAGGATATAGACTGCCTCAGGTAAATTATCTACTATTTCACTGAAGCAATTTCTTTGCATGGTCTTTCTGTATTTATTTTACAGGTTTGCATAATAAGGATTCAGATACACAGTTGAGCTCTCCTTCCTTCGGGCTGGTTACCTAGCTGTCCTAATCACCCGGTAATTAAAATAAAACCCACTCCAGATAATTGGCAGTTTTCTCTAATTGAAAACTGGGTAGACAATAATTTGGCCTAGAGAAATGCCCTACTCTCATACTGTAATATGAATTACCATCTGTTCATTAAATTAGTCATTGTAAAATGTTAACATACAAATGACTACTACAGGGCTATTCTTAAAGTGGCCCTAACATTTCATAATTTTTTTTCATTTTGTTGACTCACCTATTTCTTTCTAGGGAAGAATAAGGAAATATATTCTAGGGTTGATGGCAGGAAGGGGCAATAACTTTTGTCCCACAAAGCAGACATGTTTAGAATATTTAGAATATCTAACCTTGCTACACAAAGTATTTGCTCTCTAGTGAATATATGAACATTGAACCAAGAAGATAGAACAAATTACACAAAAATATACAATCCATCTATTAATACACAGCTGAGAGATCCCAAATTCTTCACATGATGCTACACATTTACTCTCAGTGGAAGTAAAAGAGGAAAAGAAAGAGATTGAAGACAGCAACCTGCTAATCTTAGAAAATGTCCAGTAGTTCAGAAAATTCTTAGAATATACCTGGCAAATATTGAGAAAGTATTCTAACTCTTCAATACATAACTCTGTTCTTCCTTAAAGGGTGATTTCATTTGTGTGAGAAAAGGGGGAAAGTTCATAAATATCAAAAGACACTCAAGAGGACAATAGATATTATCAAAGGAGCAACCTGATTTTGTGTTCTCTGTAGACAGACAGGTAAGCTACACAACTCTCTTTTCACACACATCTGTACACAGCAAATAACACCAGTAGCAGAGTCTTTAATTAGAGAGGACAAAGACACAGAGCCACACATCTAATGACACAAAGTATACCAAAGCAGCATGAATATATTTTCCTTTCCTGGTCATAGTCAATCTAGCATGAAAAGAATGTTTCCCCAAAAGTTGTCTGTGTTGACTTTCTGCTGACATCTTAGGATGCCTGATTTATCTGTTTGCTGGCGTAGAGTGAGCCTTGTGAAATGTATAACAGAATTAGAATATAAACTGATGATGCTTCAGACAAGGTCAAACCCTGATCCATGTAAATACTCATCAAGTGATTAGGTAGAAATTATTTAAGACACTGGACAAGTCAAACAATAGCTCAATAGCTGCATAACAAATCCAGGGAAACAGAACAGCAGTGAAAGTGAGGAAAACTCCCAACCCGACTTCATTGACCAGCCACAGAAAAGATATTTTCAGGATTTTTTATTTAAAACACAAATATTTGTAACAGGGATTAAGTATAAACCCTGAAAATCATACCTGTCTTGAAATATTTGCTCCAGTCTAAGCATAGAATAATCACTCTAACTGCTACCTACCATTCACTGCCCACTGCAATGAAAAGACTGAGCTCCATCTTGGACTTTCTTCACAGAACCTGACATAAACTTTAGTGTACTCTAGAGACTTTGTAGTAAGATGTTATGTTTCAATACAAAGACAAACTTCATAATAAATCATTTTATCAATCAAGATGGAGAAAGTTATTGAAATATAAAACTATAAATTAAATGATCAAAATGTATACATGGCCAAAAACCTGGGGTCTCTGAAAGTTAAACAGAAATCTGAATTTTACTCAGTTATTAAAATAAATATTTTATATTTTTATACTTAGTTTTAATGTATTTTTCTCAAGATAATTTTTTATATAAAAACAAGTAATACAAAATCATGTTATTTCTGTTAATTAATGAAAAGTTGTGCTTTTCCTGTAAGTAAATTCTCATGGATTATTTACACTACAAATCCTATGACATTAAAGTATGGAGCACATTTTTCTCCTTTATTAATGTATAACTATATAATAAGCTATAGCTTATTATGCATAAAATATTTCTCTTTTTTAAAAACTGCTCTGGTGTTGAACTAAGCTAATATCAAATTAAATTATATTTATTACGAATCATCATAGAATAAAGTAGTGTATTACTTAACAATAAAAATTAAAACTATCATTTTCAAATGTTTAAATTTGCCCTGTATTGTGCTGGGCAATTTATACAAATTATATCATTTAATATTTATATTACTCCTGTAAGGTAGGTATTATTTTCCTATTCTATAACTTAGCATACTATGGCAAATAGAAGATTAATCATTTATTCAATATCACTTGGCTCAAAGATGACCAAGCTATATTTTTACCTTAAGGCTGACTGACCACAAATCAAAATCTCTCTGCTACAACAGAACCTTCCCTTGTTAAATTTCCTACAGCAGAGACTACTGGTTGTTAACCAAACCCAATTCTAAGCACACAGCTTGACCATATTTCTCTTAGAGTTGGGTATGTCAATGAACTAAATTGTAGCCAAGAGAATATGGGGAAAAAATAACATATGTCATTTTTGTCTAAGAGCCAAACTTAACTCTTAGAAACATCCCACCTGCCACCTTCCATTCTTTCTTTTTTGTTTTTTTGAGACAGGGTCTGACTCTGTCACCCTGACCAGGTGCAGTGGCACCATCAGGACTCACTGCAGCCTCAATCTCCTGGGATCAGGTGATCCTCCTACCTCAGCCTCCTGAGTAGCTGGGACTATAGGAACATGCTACCATGTCCAGCTAATTTTTTGTAGAGACAGGGTTCTGCCATGTTGCCCAAGCTGGTCTCTAACTCTTGGGCTCATGTGATCCACCCACCTCAGTCTCCCAAAATGCTGGGATTACAAACACAACCTTCCATTCTTTTTCCCCTATTTGGCTGCAGAATTTCACCAGGCTATGCTGAGAATCTGGTGAAAATGGTCCTAGGGAGCAGTTCAGTCAGAAATATCTGCATGGAACTGTTATGAGAAATAAACTCTTACTGGGTTAAGCTACTGTAATACAGGGTTTTTGTTGTTGTTGTTTTGTTCTATCAGCTGGTATTACTCTTAACTTCTACCACTTATATCATTTTAGAGTTGCCAAATCAAGATATGACTACAAGTTAAGGTTTTTAATTAAAATCTCTCAGTTAAAACTTAAAATATATTTCCCTGCCAGTCTGAATGTTGTCCTCCACAACATCCAGTAATAATATGGCCTCTTTTCCTGCTGGCAAACACAGGTGTTAAGTAAAAATGGTAACATAAAGACAGAAAATCCAGATGAATTGCATTTATATCATTTATATCACTTCAATGGCAAACAGCATCTCAATGCAATTTTGAAGTGATGTCTAGATACTTTTTCTTACCAAATTCAGGTGTCAGGAATAATAAATGAATCGTTTACTTGATGCATATAATACTTTAAAGCAATCAGTGAAAGCCCTCAAAGGGAAAAAGCAACAGCATACTCAGGAGCATATCATCATTTGAAGTTGATATAACAATGCTGACAAGTACAAAAGATAACTACTTTGTTCTGTCATGCTGTGTCATGTTGTAGAAAACACAAAGCATTATGTGACCTTTAGAGGAACAGTCAAAAGTAGCTTACTTTGTGGTATTTACCACGGGTGTTTTTGAATTTTTGAAGGTCCTGTATTTTGCCAGTTACAGCCAGAGTTATGTCTTAAGGGATCTCAAACACAGAAAAAAAAAAAAAAATGCTGATGCATTAAACAAGTGTAAGAGTAAGGGGAAATACTAGGAAGAAAATTCATTCCTAGTAGAAAACAAAATTATTTGTTAAGTATTTACATGTTTGTAGACATCTTGAAAATGTCCATCTATTTAATATCCAGTTCCAAAATTAGCCTAAATGGATGCACATGGGCCATAGTTGGCCTGAGACCATAGAGAGACGAGTATTGACTAATTTTATGCTCTTACATACTGATAAGAGACTACTACTGCAACTTTCCTAAATTCCAGTTATATTAAACTTTAGTATAATGCAGACTCCTCAGATATTAGAAGGTGGTATACATAAGCCATAGATTGCTATTGAATCTTATTTTTAGACATCCATCGCTACTCCTCAAAACCATAGCTGCATTTTAAATTAATTATTCGTTAAATTGTATTTATTTTCTTCTACATTAAGTCAAAGGAATAACTAGTAAAGAAAGATTTCAGCCCCCTAAATTAGTATTCCTTAAAGGAAGTTTATAGATAATCACATTGGATTACTTAAATATGTATGTCTTAATCTCTAGAGTAACCATTAAAAAATAATATGAAAAGAGATCCTGAAAAAGCCTATACAGACATAGAAAAAAAATCTTCATTAATCTCAAAGAAGGAAGAAAAGCGTGAAAAAAGGAATAAAGGACCAATGGAACAAATAGAAAATAATTAATAGGGAAGGACTAAACCAAACAGTATCAACATATATTAAATGCAAATGAACCAAACTCCCAAATAAAATTGAAGATACATAGTCTGAACCATAACCTATGGAATGGAATCTGTTTCTGCAGCTGAGCCCAGGGATTTAAAATTATAACAAATATATTAGTTTTTTATGTACAATAAAGTTTGATTATGATTTGATGATATATAGTACAACCCTCTCTCCAAGCTATTTGATAAGGGAATAAAATATGGATAGTACCAATGAAGTTGGTACATGTGTTCAAGGAAAGTAATACTGTAATTGTAATATTTGAAGTAAAAAACTGAAAACTTAAATATATATGTAAAATTATAGTTGTAGATTTTTGTAATTATAACTAAAATAATAGTAATATGATGCATTCTTAGGCATTTGAAACATTTATTACAGGATAACTCCATTAAACAAATATATAACTGTTTGTTTCTTACTCTTGTTTTTTTTGTTTGTTTGGTTGGTTGGTTGTTTTTGAGACAGAGGCTTGCTCGGTCACCCAGGCTGGAGTGCAGTGGCACAATCTCGGCTCACTGCAACCTCTGCCTACCGGGTTCAAGTGATTCTCCTGCCTCAGCCTCCCAAGTAGCTGGGATTATAGGCACATGCCACCACGCCTGGCTAATTTTTGTATTTTTAGTAGAGATGGGGTTTCTCTGTGTTGGCCAGTGACCTCAGGTGATCCATCCCCATCGGCCTCCCAAAGTGCTGGGACTACAGGCATAAGCCACCACACCCGGCCTGTTTCTTACTCTTGAAGAGAGTATTAAACATCAAGTGAGGACACAATGAGGTCATATGTGTAAAAACTCTTTGCAAGCAGGAAAATGTTATAAAATTGAAAAGTACCATTGGGAAAGACAGTCTTCCAAAGGGTCTCTTGTGCACCTACACATCTTGCTGGCTATGCCAAAAATGTGATGTCTCTTTATCTGAGCTATTTCTGAGTTGCGTTTGCAGTGAGAAACCTTGAGGGATGATGTAATGTCTCCTACAGGGACAAACAGCAGCCTTGTTTGATTGCTATAAAAGTATGGGATACCCCAAACTCAGTGTTGCCTATAATACAATTTGCTATGTATGCAGGGGTCATCTGGGCCCTTCGTATCATTTTATGGAACTTAGGGGCAAGAAAAATTCATACAAGCAAGCTGATGCTTATCTTCCTTGCTGCAACATGAGTAATAAAAGTCCTTTGTTTCTGACTCAGTACTCTCATATCTTCTGACACCATCTATGACACAGTACAAGGCTACTTAATAGGAGGAATACAGGGTAAAATAAAATCCCAGACCAAACATTTAGGCATATCTCATTTTATTGTGCTTCACTTTATTGTGCTTTGCAGATACTTTTTTTTTTTTTTTTTCTTTCAGATTCAGGGCTTGTGGCAATCCTGCATGGAACAAGTTTGTCAGCACCATTTTTCCAACAGCATATGTTCATTCTGTGTCTCTGGACACAGAGAATTTTGTGAATTTTGGAAATTCTCACAATATTTCAAACTTTATTATTATATCTGTTATGGTGATATGTAATCAGTGATCTTTGATGTTACTATTGTAATTGTTTTGAGGAGCCACAAATGGTACCCATATAAGACAGCAAACTTAATAGTGTGTGTTCTGACTGCTTCAATAGGCAGTCTCCCCATCTCTCTCCCTCTCCTTGGGTTTCCCAATTCCCTGAGATGAAATAATTATAAATTAGGCCTATTAATAACCCTACAGTGGCCTTTAAGTGTTCAAGTAAAAAGAATTGCATCTCACTTGAAATCAAAAGCTAGAAATGATTAAGTTTAGCAAGGAAGGCATATCAAGAGAGCCAAGACAGGCAAAAGCTAGGCCTTATGTGTCTAACAGCCAAATTGTGAATGCAAAGGAAAAGTTATTGAAGAAAATTAAAAGTGCTGCTCCAGTGAACACACAAATGATTTAAAAAAAAAAGTCAAATAGCCTTATTGCTGATATGGAGAAAAGTTTTAATAGTCTGGATAGAAGATCAAACCAGCCACAACTTTCCCTTAAGCTAAAGCCTAATCCAGAGAAAGGCCCCAAGTCTCCTCAATTCCATGAAGGCTGAGAGAGGTGAGGCAGCTGCAGAAGAAAAGTTGGAAGCTAGCAGAGATTGGTTCATGAGGTTTAAGGATAGAAGCTGTCTCCATAACAAAAAAGCAAGGGGAGACAACAAGTACTGATGTAGAAGCTGCAGCAAGTTATCTGAAAGATCTAGTTAATATTATTAATGAAGGTAGATACACTAAACAGCAGATTTTCCATGGAGATAAGACAGTCTTTTGTTGAAAGAAAATGTCATCTAGCACTTTCATAGAGAGAAGTCAAGCCTGGCTTCAAAGATTCAAAGGACAGGCTGACTGTTTTCAGGGGCTAATGCAGACAGTGACTTGAAGTTGAAGCCAATGCTCATTTACCATTCCAAAATCCTATAGACCTTAATAATTATTCTAAATCTACTCTGCCTGTGCTCTATATTGAACAACTAGCCTAGCTGACAACACATCTGTTGACAGCATTGTTATGACAGCATGAATATTTTAAACCTACTATTGAGACTTACTGCTCAGAAAAAAAAAAAAAAAAAGATGCCTTTCAAAATATTACTGCTCATTGACAATGAACCTACTTACCCAAGAGCTCTCATGGAGACATACAAGGAGAATAATGTTTTCATGCCTGGTAATACAACATGTATTCTGCAGCTCATTACTTTGAATCAAGAAGTAACTTTGACTTTCAATTCTTATTATTTATGAAATATACTTTATAAGGCTATACCTGCTGGAAGTGGGGATTCCTCTGATGGAACTGAGAGAAGTAAAATTAAAACTTTCTAGAAAGAATTCACCATTCTAGATATCATTAAAAATATTAATGATTCATGGGTGAAGATCAAAATATCAACATTTATAGGAGTTTGGAAGAAGTTGATTTCAACCCCCATGGATGACTTGGAGGAATTCCAAACTACAGTGGAGGAAACAGCTGCATATGAGGTGGAAAGAGAACTAGATATAGAGCCTAAATATGTGACTGAATTGCTGCAGTCTCATGATTAAATGAACAGATGAGGAATTGCTTCTTATGGATGAACAAAGAAAGTTGTTGTTTGAGATGGAAACCATTCCTGGTGAATATACTATAAACATGGTTGAAATGACAACAAAAGATTTAGAATATTACATAAACTCATTGAAAAAGCAGCAGCAGGGTTTGAAATAATTTATTCCAACTTTGAAAAGAGTTATATTGTGTGTACAATGCTACCAAACAGCATCGCATGCTGGAGAGAAGTTATTCATGAAAGGAAGAGTCAACAAATATGGCAAATTTCATTGTTGTCTTATATTAAGAAATTGCCACAGTCACCCCAACCCTTCAGCAACTACCACCCTGATTGGTCAGCAACCATCAACAGCCAAGAAAGATCCTCCTCCAGAAAAATGATTACAACCTGTTGAAGGGTCAGATGATTGTTAGCATTTTTTAGCAATAACTATTTTTAAATTAAGGTATTCACATTGTATTTTTGGACATAATTGTACAGTAGAAATATAACTTTTATATGTGTGGGGGAAAAATTGTTGACTTGCTTTATTGTGATATTCAGCTTACTGTGGTGGTCTGAAACTGAATCTGCAACATCTCTTAGGTGTGCCATCATATTATTATATAGAAATAAAGTTGGATCAATTTTAAACTGATGAAACTGACCAGGTCATACACAAAAACAAACTAATAAATATAAATTACTTATGGGCTTATGCATTGTGTTATAATTTAGAGTTCACATTTTATGAATCAATTATCTTGAGATAATTTTTAAACTTCTGATTTTTCAGATACATGTCTAAAAAAGAAGCTAAACTCATATTTAAAGTCATAAGTTTCTTCATATACTTATGAAAAAGTTATATAAGAATCGACAGTTGAAATAAGAGAACACAAGCCTACCTTAAATTTAATTTTTCAAATGGTGTACAGAATCCAGGGGCATCTAAATATATATCTTCAGAATATAAATAGCAGTAGTGGGTAATTATCCTAATTTCAGCATTCTGGAACATTTTCTTTAGTAGTCTTTCTAAAAGAATCTTAATAATCACAATAGCAGTTACGTAATCTTCCTTCTAGCATTTCTCTTAAGCTTTAAAAATGAGTATATTTTTGACATTTTTCCACTATTGCTTTTATTGCATCTCCAAATTTCTTTGTCATTGTCATCTGCCAATTCCAATAACTGATTACTTCTGTACTTTCATGTTTGTCAAGAACCTCTGAAAAACTGTAAAGCTTTGAACTAATGTGGTAATTATTTATTTTCTAATGTCCTTAAGACTTATATTATTTCTTGTTACACCTGTCTGTATATGCTGAAATTTTAGTTCCTTCTTCTTAAAGTTTCTCTTTCCAGAATATTCCCCTAAAAGTAGAAGCTGAGAATAGCCTAAATAAAACTTTGCTTCCAGTATTTTGCCAATCCGTTTGGAATTGTTGATGTGTAAGTAATTAAAAACCCTATTATTCAAGGATAAGGCCAAAGCAAATAATTGTAAACTTTTAAAAAATCTCAGAGTGAAAATATATGACAGTAAATGAGATTCAGAAGTTTTTAAATGATATGTTGTACAACTGTTTTCCTATTATGATTCTTGTGTCCATTTGGTATGTAGTTTTCATAAGATTGCTTTCTTAAGTAAGTGATACTAAGGTATTAATTAATAGAAATGGGGTCAAATTCTGTTGCTGTTTTTATTGGGCAACCTTCAAATATCCTACTCAGCCTGTCATCACGATAGGTTAACAATATTAATATATTTATTTAATTTTGTATAAAAATTATTACATGTTGTTCTGTGATCCTACATTATGAATTGTTACTATTAAGAATTACCTGTAAATAATTTAATTTAAATAAGTTTATGTTTCATATTCTTAATATAGAATATGAAAATGGGAATAACTATACCTAGCTTTGGAGTCACACAAACAAATTTCAATTCTGCCTCCTGTTCAGATTCAAATGAAATTCTGTGTATGAACCATCTATCACAGAGCCTCTGCTCCAGAAATTGAAGGAAAAACAACCATTGTTACTGATACTGTTCATTGATTCAATTGTCAGGTGTGTGAAAAGTTGTTGAACTTACAGTCAATTAGTTTCCGTGTATTAAGTTATGATAAGAGTTTCATTTTCATTAGTGCTTCTCTAATCCTTATGAAATACTTTATTAAATTTGTAGTCTTCAGACTTTCAATGCTTAATTAACAGTTAACAATGAAATATCCCAAACTTTTGTTGTAAAATATCAGCATGTAGCATGTATTTATCAATTGGAAACATTTTAAACCTGAAAAGATATACCATAACTATTTCAGTTCACCTTGCAGTCAAATGTACATACTAACATAAATAGTTACATACAGAACGTTTAACTACTAGACATGACACAGAAAGGTAAGATGTACACACACACACACACACATATATACACACACATATACACATATATATACACACACACATATATATACACATCATATATATATAACTACTCTCATCCAATGTATTCATACAACAATTTGAGTGATTTCCAATACTATTGCACAACATAAATAAAACAAGTGTACAGAAGGCTACATGTTTATATAAACTATAGAAGTAATAAACTGGTTTGACAAGGTGCAGAAGAAAGGGGAAAATGTCTACAGGTAGGTAAAGCATTTTAAAACACTTGGAGACTAAGACCTTACTGACTTTCTCACCTCACATCCCACGATTGTTTTAAATAGGATTTGGCTAAAGAGTTTTCCATAATCCAATGATACGACTTTACTGGGCATTTAAGAAGTTACAGGAAAAACAATTAAACTTTAAATAAAACATTATGTCATGGTAGGATCAAAATGAATTATCAGGCTATGAAAATCCTTAATAGGAGACCACATAATTGTGAGTAGAGAGAACAGGGCACTTCAAAATTTGTACATTATACTTATCTGATTGAAAAGTCTAACGTCATATCGTTTCAACACGTAAGTGGGATATCTGTTAACATGATATAATATTTCATTCATATTCCACCAATAAAATGTCTATCTGGAAAAATAATATATGAAACAGAGTAACAGTCATTTTATAGTTCAAGCACCCGTTAATAAATAGAAAACTAAAAAATTATTTTCCAAGTACATGTGGGATCCCCAGGAATGTCCAACGACATTATTTTCATGACTATTTGATTTATAGCTAGAAAATTATAATAAAAAATACTAATAAAAATATATGACCCCAAAAATGGAATTCAATGACATATGTAAACGACTAGGCCAGTTTCTTATATATGGCATGTACTCAAAAAAATGCATATTTTAGACAAGGAAGGAAAAAATTAATATTCTTTCTCTAAATTATTTTACCTGCAAACATATTGAAAAGATTGACATAATATAGATGTATAGAAGAATCAAAGATGCCGCTTTAACTTTTTTGTCTTGTATTACCTCATTTTGGACCTACTGCAAACAGCATATCTTTTCATTGAAAGCTGATGAGCATTCCCTATGAGGCTTCCAAAGGAAACATTTTGTGGGTCACAAAACACCTTCCATCCTAACCACACAGTTTTTATAAGAATCAAATAGCTTTACCTAAAATTCAAGTATAGTGTTCAGTGAATAATCAACACTTAAAAATGGGCACATCCAAAGAAAGAGACACTTAGTTTATCATTTCTCTTGTAACTATTAAAAAATTTAGGACAATTTTAAAGCACAATGAAATTATATGATCGTACAACAGCTTGGTGATTTATAACTGTGTTCCTTATAATCCTAGGTAACCTGCCATTCAGTCTTCACTCTTTTTTTTTTTTTTTTTTTTTTTTGAGACGGAGTCTTGCTCTGTCCCCCTGGCTGGAGGGCAATGACGCGATCTCGGCTCACTGCAAGCTCCACTGCCTCCCGGGTTCCCGCCATTCTCCTGCCTCAGCCTCCCGAGTAGCTGGGACAGTCTTCACTCTTTATTTTCACATCTCTTTGAGATCAAGATTCTGTGAAACTAGATGCTCATTTTTTTTTCAAACATATCTATTTCTTTCTAATGACCAAGAAGGGGGAATCATCTTAAAGGAGGAGGAATACATTTGAATTAATCGGCTACTTAGGTAACTGAACAAGTAAGCCAAGGTATTGTAATTGAACATTTAGGGCTTGTATTAAGTAAAATAATCTTGCTATAAATGTGGCTTAAAAATTAGAGATTTAATGTCTTGCATGTAAAAAGTCTAGAGATAAGAGATATCCCAGGGTTGATTCAGAAGCTCAATGATGTCATGAAGAATCCATTTTGCGTTTTTGGGGATGGCATTCATGCAACCACCCAGTACCAAAGGATGGGCTGCCAGTTCCAGGTGTCATATGCAGACATAATGATCGTTCGCTAAAATGGATAGTGCTTCCCCTGTGTATCTCTTTTCATTAGAGTTTCTCTGGAAGCCTGCCAGATTTCCCCTTTCATTGATCAGAATTCTATCCCATTTTTACTACCAAACTGGCATGAGGAATGAAATGATGATAATACGCTTAGAGCAGTAGTGATTCTCTCCCCAGGGATGGGGGACAATTTAACTAAAGTTTATTCTGCCAATAAGGAAGAGGTAAAGGAAGTAATCATTGAAATACCCTCTAATAGTTTCTACACTACACCTTTGGAGTCAGGGGAAAGTTGACTTAAATCCTGACTTCATACCTTTACAACTCTTTATATAAGTACTTAACTTCTCTTTTTATTGGGAGAAAAAATATACACATGGATATTGAGTCAATATGATATAGGTATTTTAAATAGGTCTGTGTTGTCGGGAATGTGTAATTTATGCAAAAATATCTAGCACAGAGCCTGATACACGGCAGAACCCAATAAATAGTATTTAAAACTGTTTGCGTGTTTTTTGTTTTGTTTTGTTTCCATTTCTAGGCCCTCCTCATTTCTTGAGTTCCCACAACAAAGCCCAATACCTTTCTGAGGAGTAAGGCCTAAAATGAATTCTCTCTGCAAAATTCTCAATTCTAAAAAGTATTTTACTTGATATTTTCCTATTTCATTATGCATATATCACTGACTATTAGGGTTGTCAAATACTAGTTTGACAGGGTATCATGCACCCTGATTATAACACACATAAATTTTCCTTATAAGTCCATAAATCAAATCAGCATATCAAATACCATCAATTATTTTAAGAATAAAATGAAAGAGAAAAAAAAAGCCCCTAGCAGAACATGAAAGTTCCTGTGGCCTGTTTCTACATTTCATCCTCTTTCTTTGCACCTCTCTGACATCTTTATGCTTTAATCACTCTAAATAAATTGTCCAAATTACATCCTGGGATTATTTCCTTCAAAACTATTGTTGCAGTTTCCCCTATCTGGAACATCCTCCACATCACTCTTCATCTAATTCTTATCATCTTCGTAACTCATTTCAGAAACTGTCTTACCCAGAAGAGTTTTCCAAACTTTAGTTATACTAAGTTATTCCAGAGTAACTTGCTTACCATTTACCATAAAATTTGGAAAGTATCTATTTTTGCATCTGTCTTCCTCACTAGATTCTTTAATATACTCCTGATACCTTCACTGGTATGGAAGTAGCTATGCAATAAGTGTGTGCTGAATGAAATGAAATAAATTAATTTGTTTTGTATACTCAGCACTCTAAAATGGAATACTAAAGACAAATCTCCTAAAATAATGTGATAATAAAAAATAGCATTAACAAGTTACCACCTTTATAAAAAATACAGTAACATTTCACAAGCATTTACAGTTAGCGAAACGTCATGCTAAATACCTTATACATATTTTTCAATTTAGCCATCAGAACAGTCCTGAAAAGTAAAAGCATCTTCCCCATTTTAAACATGAGAGTGAGACACAAAGAAGTTAATTAAGTTTTCAAAGACCATACAGCTAGCAAGTCCCAAATCTGAAACTTGAACTCAGGTTTGTCGACTCTAAAGTGTATGTTTTAGTTACTATACTCCAAAATAGAGACGATTTTCCACATGCTACTTTATTTTTTACCCATTTTTAATAAGAAGTGGTCTTAGAAAGCTCCAAGTCAACTAAATTTCGTAACAAAACAAAACGAAAAACTGCTTCTATAGACAGGAGAAGACATGATAGCATTTTGTTCCAATTCACTTTTTTCTCACTGTATTTAAATTCTTGTTTGCTCACTATCAACAGTAACTGTGTCAATGCATTGCGTGAAATTGTTAAAAAAAAAAATGCTTTCCTGCACTGTGATAAAAACTTCCCAAAAAACTATTGTCAACGTATTACCTTAAACAAAATGCCCAATTTTTCACATGTAAAATGGTACTTTTCTCCTTCCCCCTTAAAAGTAGAATGTCAATGATTACATTTGTTACAAAAAAAGTTGACAAGGTGCTTAAAAGTAATGATATAAATGTCTATAAAAGTTACACTTTATTGTTTAAATATTATCCTGTATTTACATAATTTTTCAGCATTATTCAAATGCATTAGTTGTCATATATACCCATGAAATATTATATACATATATCAACTCTAGTAATGTGTGTTAAAATAAATTCATTGCTAGGCTGGGCACGGTGGATCATGCCTGTAATCCCAGCACTTTGGGAGGCTGAGGCGGGTGGATCACGAGGTCAAGAGATCGAGACCATCCTGGCCAACATGGTGAAACCCCATCTCTACTAAAAATACAAAAATTAGCTGGGCATGGTGGCATGCACCTGCAGTCCCAGCTAATCAGGAGGTTGAGGCAAGAGAATCTTTTGAATCCAGGAGGCAGAGGTTGCAGTGAGCGGAGATCACACCACTGCACTCCAGCCTGATGACAGAGCAAGACTCCATCTCAATCAATCTATCAATCAATCAATTCATTGCTACATTGAGAAGTAAACTGATGCAAAAGGAAAAACAACAGAACAGGGAGAAAGCAGCAACATGGAGTCAGTCACAAATACATATTATTGCAAACATTTTATTATTTTGAAAGATTAAGTTTCCTGTATGAAGGAAAAATGTGAAAATATGTTTAAAAGGAGTATATAATATTTAATTTCTAAATGTAGTCATAAACATTCCCTGATTTATATAATAGGAAATATAAAATGATAAAATAGAAGTGACTGCAACTTCATAAATGTCAAAATCTGTGTATGAAGGAAAGGAAAGCTGAAACGCTTTTGGTTATGTGTGCATATGGCTCAGTGCTTTGACTCCACACTGACCACAGAGATTACTTGTTAGGGTGAAAGTATTAGTTGATGCAAAAACATTTTCAATATCAATTCATCACTATACAGTTAAATAAATTATTATATTTAGCAATTCATATGTGATAGCAGGTTGAATTTTTAAAAATTCTTAATCCTCACATAACTGGTTTGTAGTCCACAGATTAATTGAACATTCAAGTTTACAAATTTGAGGAAAAAGGAAAGAAAATCTTTTTATTTCCTTTTCAGTACTAAATTTTAAAAAGATATAATAAACTTAGAAAATATAAATGTTTTAATAGAATCTCAGAATTCATGCTATCATATATAACAATACTATAAAACAGATATTTTAATTCAATTAAATTAGAGTTAACTCACAGTATATATAATTCTTAAGACTACTACATCTGAGAAATAACATTTACATTTCACATATCTCTATATGAAGATAAAAAATAAAAAAGATCCACTTGTATATTGATATTCAAATTATTCATTGATATTTGTATTCACCTAAGAAAACCTAAATTTTAAAAAAATTGAAAAAAAAATGTTGAAATCAATTGTTAAATGGGTAGTAGCAGAGCAAATTTGTGCAAACTTTATTCAGGGTAATGAACCATTAAATACCAAACACTTAAATTCTTAGTTTTTGACCTTGCAAATATTTATTCTGAGGAAATCATAATTATGTGTAAAGATATAACTAAAAAGAGTTCTCTCCAGCTTTTTAAAACATAAAAGAGCAATTAAAAATGAAAAATAAAACAACAAAAGCATACAGGGCAACATTAAAGGAAATAAATAAACTGATTTCATATAATTCTAAAAATTGTATCACTAAATATGTTAGTCCAAATAAGAATTTCAGAAATTAAAATATGTTTGGGGTATAAAATATGTACAAAACTTGGTTATTAAACATAATAGAAAGCATATCATTTTTGTAAGAAGTACTGTAGACACACACAGACACATATACTCATGTGCACATCAAGAAAGTATTTACAAACACCTGCAAAATGTTATTAGTGCAAAGTGTTAGTAGTGATTTCTAGGTGATAAGATTACAAATAATATCTTCATTTTTACGTATATGTATTTATCAATATTTCTGAAATGAATATATTAATAATCACATAAAATTTACCTATTAAATGTACAAAATAAATCCAGTGTAAGAACTCTAAAGTGAGCTATTATTTCTCCTACATTTGTATGGAGTAATTGTTTGGGCAGTAGAAAAATGTCAGACAACATGAGTTCCAGTCTCTGCCACTGACTGGCAACCTATTCTTAGGCAAATAACATCTCCAAATCTTACACTTATTTTCTGTAAAATAAGATAACTGGAAAAGATGATCATATTAAGAGCTCTTCCAGCAAACAGTCCCATGTCTCATATATATTAGAAACAGAGCTAACATTAAAATGTATTTAACAAAGTGACAAAATAATCTGCAACCTCATTAGAGTGTGTTGAATTCATATGTTTATGTTTAAAATCGCCCAGATGTTGTGGATAAAGAGTTGTTGCTGGTGGTGTTTTGTGAATAGCAAATGTATTAAACTGTATAGTCTTGATGTGCCATATAGATTCAAATAATTGAACTAAGAAGCAGGGCCAAATATTCTTGCTCTTTGTACATCAGGCTGTCTGATTTCACTGCTATGCAAGGCCTGTGAGATATTGAACAAATGAATGTCTAGGCAGAATGTGTTGAATGTCTAGGCAGAATGAACTGAATTTCACTGAACTATGTTTGCATGACTTCCACAAATTTCAAAGTGAGATAACTCTTAGTAAAGGCTTTAATTTCAGGCCCACAATCACCACAAAAGTTTTCTATATTCTCTCCACAACGTCTGTTCAAAGCCTTAGAATAAAATAAGAGTTTGTGAATTACAGTTGAAATTTGAAATTACGAAACATTTTGAAATTTTCATTGAGAAAGAATTTAAAGATATTAACTTTGATTTGCTCTACAGCATATTGCTTATTCTTCCTTTTTATATCCAACATTTCAATGTTTACAGGTAATGGCCTGTGTTAGAAAGAGTAGACAGCAACGTGAAGCAGATGGTATTGTCTTATCCTGAATTACAGAAGTTTAAACATACATTGCCATCCTTGTCCAGAAATGGTATTTGTAATGACTGCATATTTATATTCAATCGGTAAAACCTTTTCAGTACAATATTTGGCCAACTGATGAGTCATTAATGGAAAATTATATAGAACTAAGGGACATGGCAAAAGACTGCTTACTACATTCCCACTACACCATTATTAACAATGACTATCTCAATACTTAAGAGTACAAGGGTTATTTACAATGTGTTGAGTGGTAAGTTCAATATAGTACAAATAGTCAGTTTAAACTCCCCCTTGTTAGCGTGAGAGTGACTGCATTCCAAGGTTGCTCTTTTCTTTCATTCTCTTCTTTCTTCTTCTCCCTCCAGCCATGGAAATAGAGTTCAGTTATTTCTGCATGGATGCAAGGTGAATGAGGCTGTCGCTTCTCCTTGCAGTGCTAGTTATTACAGGTCACTGACACAATACAGCTATTTTTTAATGAAAAAAAAATGTTATATAGCATTATCTCACTTACTTGGGTATCTGAAAGGAATGTGTGGAGTGTTATTTATACTGAAATCTGCAAACTGAGAGGCATCATCTTGCTTTCAGGGGCCTCCTGCTGGCAAAGTGAGCAACCTTGTTATTATAAGAATTAAAATCCTGTACACTGTATGAAAGAAAACACATCACCATCCTTCAGAGTAAAGTTGTGCTGATTTTCAACCTGTAAAAATACATTATTCTAATATAGAAAAACTTAGAAAACTTCAAAGTGTTATTAATATCACCTGTTGAGGCTACCTAGTATTCATTGCTCTCAGCTACAAGATACATATTTATAGTTTCTGATGAAAATGTCAATAAATCTATTTAACGTGACTATAAATCAGTCTAAAACACTGTAAGCTAATTGATAAGGAACTGATTTTTCTAGATAAGCACATATCAACTTGCAGTTTTCAAGGGACATAGACAGTTTATACATAGAAAAATAACCTTGCAAAACATAATTCTAACAATTGCCTCTGATCTCAATCATGAGAGTAATTAGTTCTTCCTTCATAAAGCCTTCACTGCAAATTATATTCAAGAATGAATGTTATGTCTCAGTTACAAATTATATAATTTAATCTCAAAATTTCCCAAGACCCATTTAAAAATCTTGGGAAATAACGGAACACTTAATAACGTCAGGGTTATTAAACATCCTTCAATATTTGCATACTTGTAAAAACTATATAGCATAGCAAAAGGTACTAACAGAATTGCCATGATGCATGAAACCACTGAGAATCAAAATATTTGTGTACAGATTAACCATTTATGGTACCAGAAGCCCCTATTAGAAAAAATTTTGACCTTTTTCTGTGAAGATCAATCTTGACAATCTATTTCCACTTAATAATTTCCAAAGAGTTTAGAAAATAGAAAGCCCAAGTTGTTAAATGCACTTAGTTAGAGTTTAAATATGGGAAGGGGAGGGGAGGAATAAGTACTGTGTTGAGATAATATCTGCTAACACACTATCTCCATCCAATATCTAACTCCTTCTGAACAAACAGTGATTCCAGGGAGAAAGCAGGGCAGAGAGTAAATGTTAGGTCTTGGGACCTGAATAGTTGCATGTCAGGCAATAATCCTAGAGAAGATTTCTTTGTCCTGAGACTACTCCAAATAGGGATTACAGGCAAAAAGGGCAGCTGTTACATCATCTACCTGAAAAAAAAAATGTTATATGGGACTACTACTAATGCCATCCTGTGTGTACCCAGAATCATATGCACTGGTGCTCCTAATCAAGACTTCTGATTGGGAAGAATGCAAAACTTACAAAACCTAAACTGCTTTTCTACACTCTTTTCTCAAAGCACAAATAAATCCAGAGAGGCTTACTAGCCTTCTGAGAAATAGAATGTAGTATAGATCTCAATTGTCCCTGAATTGTTTCTTAAAAGTAAAACAAATTCTATTTAATTGGAATGCTTAAAATATCTTATTACCACTAGAAAAGTGAGAGACATGATTCAACTTTGAGTTACAAGTTTTATATTAATAAAATACACTAAAATTTAATCAAGCAATGTCTACAATTTCCCAATTATCTTCCTGGAAAAATTGCAAATCATCATATTCTTTTTCAAGAATTATTGATGGCTACAGAGGTCTGAGTAATATTACAGTTACTGTACAAAATGATAAAGGATAAATAAAATGGCTGTTAGGCGTGAACACAGGGAGGGGAACATCACACACTGGGACCTGTCAGGAGGTGGAGGGCTAGAGGAGGGATAGCATTAGGAGAAATATCTAATGTAGATGACTATTCAGCCATTAAGAAAATGATGAAATTGTTTCACTTGGGGCAACCTGGGTGAATCTGTTGGACATTATGTTAAGAGAAATAACTTAGGCACAGAAAGGTAAATACACATGAAGGAGCTAAAACAATGAGCTCATAAAAGTGGAGAGTAGAATTTTGGTTATTGGAGGCTGGGAAGGATAAGGCAGAGGAGAATATAGAGAGACGTTGGTTAAAGAATGCAAAATCACAGCTAGATAGGAATAAAGCTCTAGTGTTCTGTAGCAATGCAGAGTAAATATGTTTAATAATTTATTATATATTTTCAAAAAGCTAAAAGAGAAGATTTTGAGTATTCACAATTCAAGGAAATGATAAATGTTTGACTTGATGGATAGGTTAATTATTCTAATTTAATTATTATACAATGTATGCATGTACTGAAAAATCACTCTGTATCCCATAAATATGGACAATTATTATTTGTGATCAATCATTGGTTAAAAAGAATGTCCTAGTCATGCTAAATAATATAATAAATGGAGGAAAATCAGTTGTATTGATTTTAATTATAGTTTAATATTCCAATTTATCAGTTTGCAGTAAAGTAAAAAGTTGAGTTGAAACTACATGAAATCTTGATCCCATTCTAGTTCAATGCCTGCATCTAAAACACACTTAAAATTTAAAAGGTTATTTGCATGTAACAATTATTTTATTGAGTTACTATCCTTGCATGTAAAGATTTTGGTAATTCAACTGCTACATTAAAAGGTTTTTATGGTTTGTCCCACAAACTGATGGAAATCTAATCACACATCCCCACTGCCCATATTGTTCTGGAGCACCACCTGTCAGCTGAATAAGATAATGACATGTGGTGGAGCTTGCACACAAAATTTCTACCTATCTCTCAGTCTAAAAATAATAGCCTTCATTTTTAAATTTGTTTTTACGTTTTGCAAAAATGAAAAGTTCACAGCATCCTTGAAAGTTTCCACATCGGTTGATAGGAGAAATAACTTTTTAGAAATTCTAATCTACTAACTGTAGGGAGTTTGAGGTTGTTGCAAAAAGCAAGCAGTCAACTATAGAAGAGCAGAAATCGCCCTTGCCATTAGCGATACCTTTTTTAAGCATGTATGGTTTTGTGGCATACCAATGTTAATTACCAAGTGGACACCACTGGCATAGCTCTGTGAATTTAAAAGTTTATGATGTCATGCATAGCCTTTACCTAATTCCCTAATAAATGTGAAAAACCATAATATAGGGAAAACATTTAATAATCACAACAATTTACAGATTATCTTCTATGTGACAAATTCTGTCAGTATTTGTATATAGATGTGGAGGATTCTGCTCTAGCATGCAGAAATTTTTTGAAAAATACATTTGGTCATACATTATTTTAGTTGTGTCCTATCTTGAAAAGTTCAAATGCCTATAAAATGTAACATAAAAAGTTATCTCATGAATTTGATTAAAAACCATTTTCTCTTGAAGGCACTTTAAAAAACAATAAGGATGAAAGGACAGAGGATTTGAGTTTGCCAGGTAAACATAAATCTTTGGAACAAAACTGTCTCTCTAAGCTCTTTTTTTAATACCAAAACTATAAAAACAGAATATGAAGAAAAAAAGGATTTGAGAAAACTGCCCCTCAGAGAGAGCCAAATTCTTCCCTAAACAGTCTACTTAGAGTGCTCATGACAGTCCATGTGTACAATAATTCTATAAACCATTATTATATCACCTGTTTATATTCATAGGACACACAAAACTCAAGTTCAAATTATGAAAAAGAGAAAGTTCATGCTCTTTTCATATTTAATGTTCTCTAACTTTAAATTTATGATGCTTCCTTTTTTGCTTTTAACTGCCCTAGTTCTCTCCTACTACTACTATAGCATACAAAATACAATTAACATTTATTGAGCACTTACTATGTGCCCGATGCTATTTTATATGCATTTATAAGCATTTTGTTTAACCGTCACAATGATGAGATTAATATTAATATTCAATTCCCTTTACAGATGGGATGATTGAAGTTTAAAAAGATTAAGTAATTTACCTATACTCACATGGTTGATTCAAACCTGCACTATTTAAATTCTTGGATTCCTCTATATTACTCCTTGCAATATTTTACTTCACATTTTCAATTTCAAAGAGTTACTGCAATGGTTACTTGATTTGGGGTATTATAAATGTAATGAAACCACAATGTAAAAATAGAAGAGTGGCATATATTGTTAATATACTTGATCCCGTTTCCATATTTGATATATTCACAAATATTCGTGGTTATTTAGTATTATTATGAGTATCAAGCAAAATCATTGTTAATGGCCTAAAATACTTAAGAAATTCACCTATGTTACCAGCATATTTCTTAGGAGTTTTCATTTATCGTCATATATAAAATGATATTTAGACTGTGAATTTAACAGGAGCCTAGGCATTGCTGATCAGCCACCTGCACAAGTGTGGCCCTTTGCAAGTTACTTAATCTCTCTAAGCTTCTGTTTCCTTGTCTGTAAAATAAGGATGGTAGTGTCCATATTGTTAAGATCAGGTGAGATATTGTATGAGAAGTGCTTAGCACACTTCCTGGTACAGCTGGCCTCTTAATAAGTATTAGATGTTATGATTTCTTGGCTTTTTACCAATGAAGAGTTAATTTTTGATATACAGAAGTTTATAACAATTAAGATAGGAAAAGCACATTAAATTATTTAAAGCAATAAGTAAAACGTTGAATAGCTTGAGTCAGAGACACTGTGACATATCCAAGAGGAGATATCCAGCAGGCAGTAAGGTTTAGAGCTCTGTATAGGAGTAAGAGCTTAGAAATAATCTACACAGAAGTAAGACAGGGGAGGGCATCTGGACAGTAAGAAAAAGATGAAGAGGACCACAGCCAGACAGAAGCATTGGATAGACTTACTTTTTGTTGAGTGCATTATCTTTATTTATTGCCTCCTTAAAAATAGACAACTGAAATCTAAGTCTAATATACACCCAATAATAGCCAAATTGATTGTTAGACTATTGCCTCTGTTGAGAAATAGCTGTGTGATTTGTCCAATGATGTAATTGAGTCTCATTTTCTTTATCTATGACAGAGGATTAAGACCATCTACCATGCAAGTTTAAGGAGGCACCAGAGGTAATGCATAAAAGTACCAGCACAGGGCTTGGAGCCTCCTGGCATTAAAGTGGACATAGACTGTAGAAAGTGAGGAGAGGTGGTAGATCAGAAAGCCTAAAACAGAAGGTAGGATATCACAGAAATGCAGTCTTCATATAGGGGAACCAAAAACAATGTTAAAAGAATGGCCACAAATGGAAAAAGCAAAACATTTTATTTAGAAGGTTTATAGTGTAGATCCAAAAGTGGTAGTAAAAGAGATTGAAATGTCAAAGATCTTAAACTATTTCCAAAGCTGACTAATAAAGATCTACTTTATTTGTAATTAGGTCAGGCATGCATATGTACATCTATCTTTTTATCTCCTTTTGATTTTCAATTCCCCTAGGAAAGTGCTTCTCTTTTGCTGTTATTTCTTAACATTTTATCTCCCGGCCACAAATGCAGGCCCAGTTTTCTAAATTCCTGCTGCTCCTAACTATGGCCCCACCTTCTTATATATTTCTCCTTCCAGTTTAGTTAAATCAGTATTTAGTTATAAACACCTGCTGGCATAAACTGAGGCACAAAATGTATATAATTTAAGTTTGCATGCTTATATTCTCTATTGTTTTTTAAATTGAGAATGATTAATTGGTGATAGTATAATGAACCAGAAGTGTGAATATTTAATATGAAGACTGTTAAGGAAAAAGCAAAATATTTATTTAAGAATGACAATTTTTTAAAAAATCCTTCACAAATCTACTAATCTATGAAGAGCAGGTAGGATGATGAGGAGCAGATGGGGCGGGAATCTTAGCTTCAGAGACTTGAAGGATGGGTTTAATCTGCTCTAATTTTTAGAGGCTATGAAAAGATACTTGGGCACAGTGTGCTTATGACAGGTTCTCAGAAATCACAGAACTCAATCCTCACCCCCAACATTGTGGACCAGTTGTTCCTCAGCTGCCTCACTCATTTCTTATCATCATAGAAGAGGTTAGATCAGAGCTTACCACCCCACACATGAAGGAACTCACTAACTCCTGGGACAGACCATTCCAACTTTGGTTAGCACTAACTATGAGAAACTCCTTGATAGTGTTTAACTGAAATCTGATGCCTTACAATTTCAAACAGCTGTTAATGTTTCTGTTCTCCAAGGCTGTACAGAACATTGCTAATCCCTCTTGTATGTAATAGTCCTCCGTAGCTATTGAAGACAGTTATCATGTCCCCTTCCCAAGACTCCTCTTTTCCAGGCCTGGCATATCTCCTTATGTCTTTAATCATTCTTCAAATTAAATAGTATGCTATTATTCTGTTGTAATATGAAATTTAAAAAAAAACACGTCAAAATCTAAGTTACCAAAATTATAATAAAGCTGACGTTCACAGTTTCTATAATATTGTATTTTAACTTTGTAAAAACAAAAGTTTTCATTTTAATTTTTTCCTCTCCTTATCTACCACAAATGAAAAGAGTAGATGTAGTGACCTCCAGGGACAGTCCCATATCTAATACACACACCTGCTGCAGCAGCTAATACCTTGCCAGATAACCATTCATTCTGACTAATCATATGAGCATGCGATATAGTTATTACCACATAGACGATGGTCATCACATATTCAAACTGTTGTGAGTACTTGCAGCCCAATTTATAGATATAAATGACCCATCAGCACTCATACTCACTCTTGGGAAAATGTATAGCATTTGCTTTAAATGTGGACAGAATGCCCCTGACCACATACTAAATTACATGGGTGATTTTCGGCCTCACTCATGTGATTTTCTCCTAGGCTACTTCAATATGTGGGCAGTGGCATCCTGTCTATCGTGTTTAAGTCATTTTTTTTAACTTCAATATCTATGCTGTGATACACTTATCTCGGAAAAATGCATTTCTCAAACTGGCTAATACTTAATTGTGGCAAAGTTACTCTGACACTGTTCATATTTCTATTATTTTAAAACACTTATGGAAAAATTGTTATTATATGTAACAGTAATATTTACAGTATTTAGTGACTGTAATGTCAAAGGCACATTAGAATGGAACATAGCATATGCCAGAGAAGATATCTGAAGATCCATTATTGTGTCATGCATTAATTCTTTGCCTGTTTGATTGGGTTAAGTCAGAGAAAGGGGTTCCAGGGAAGGTACCAGGGAAACTCAATTATGTAAAACAGCATTTCAATGTTTTAACCATTAGTAAAATTGTAAGAAATGCACTACTTGAATATTAATCCTGGTATGGGATATACTTTGTTTATCATATACTACACAAGGTTTATGGAAATCTGAAAATGTCAAAAAGAGGCTCCATATTCCTAGCAGAAAGAAAAAAATAAACAGTAAAGTTATTTTTTCTATATATTTGAGTACAAAGGCATTGGAAAACATTTGACCTTGACTGGTTATAAAATCAAAGATGTCTTCAAGTTTAAAGCATCCATGTGCTATCAGCACATGTACAATTACTGAAAACCTTAATCAACAGACAAGCTATCTGAAAAAAATTAACCTTGAAATAACCACTGGAAATATGATGAGATGAACAATTCATGAATGAGAATTATTCTCTACAGTGAACTTGATTATGGAGAATATAGTCTGAAGTCATGACAAATCCTTAACAGATATATAAATAACATTACAACTCTGAATACTCTACAATTCACTGTGCTACAAAAGGCTGTTAGGAAGGCATCTTGACATTTCCTAATACAGATATTATTGTACAAATTCCAGGTTTTCTCTAGAACCACATTTCCACAAATATTACACATCTGGTGAACATTTTCTCACACAAGTTTAACCTCATTAAGAAATTTCACTAAAGTTTACTCTGTTAGATAACACTTTTTCCAAAGACCAAGGTTCTGAGTTTTGTTTTAAGCAACTTCCTGATTATTACAGTGGATTCTATTCTGTTGGCTCATCTGGCAGGTGAATGACTACTTTCAGAATATGAAATTCTACCAGATTCAAATCACAAAATTATCATAAAATAATGGGATTTCTTACTGACTCACAAGTAGTAAAAAATCTTGAATACCAAAAGTCCACTATATATGTCCTTGAAACAAAACTATTTTTGATATTTTGACATATAGGCATTTTATTTTCTGCAGATCTGGAACAATTGAAATGTTTTTGGTTCTCCTTTTTTTCCTTATTAATAAATCTGCCTTCACAGAGCTCATCCTGCCAGTAAGAAATATGTTACTTACAGAAATTTATTTTTATGTAGCCTATAAATATTGAGTGAAAGCTGTTAAACTGTGGGAGACAAACTTCATCTGTACCTCTCAAAGAGTGACTGAGTCCGTTTGTAGGAGTGAAATAGCATGTATCAGATCTAAATTTGCCAAACAAAATTAGCTGCATGCCATTCTATTTGTCTTATCTTTTTCTCTGGCTCATGGTGTGCTAATTCTGGCCACAAGCAATACAGTAAGAACAGAAAAAAAAAAAAAAAAAAAAACAATGAATGCCCCTTTCACCAACAGTTGCATAAAATGTTTTGTCTATTTCAATTTATCTTGAAGCTTTTTATACTTTCAATTTTCATCCTGTATTTAGAAGAAAGAAAAGGGCCACTAAAGAATTATATCTGAATACCAATCACTTCCATTTCCATTAATTCCAAGTACGTTTTTAAAGGTTTCAATATATCACCAGGGACAATGGGCTGCTAAATTTGAAGTTAACAACTGGGAAATATTATTAACTGTTTAGTTGATATTTTTTAAAACTGTGACTTGAAATACTAATCTTTTTATTGTTTCTTAAATGTGTTAACATATTAGTTAAAAATATTACTAAAGATCTACACTCTCTATTGATTTTAACTGAAATGCATTGTTTCATTCATGGCTAGTAATAATATCTATTCTAGTTAAAAATTTTAAAATGACATTAAAATAGTTTAGGTAGCGAAACATTAGTGGATGTTAATTGTTTCCTCACCTATATTTATCAGTGTTAGCGCAACTGCTTTGCTAGTTGCAAAGCTGTATTACCAGAGTAAATATGTATTTGTAAACTGTATGGGAACTAAAAATTAGGAATAGAGCCATTTTCTTATTTTAAAAAATGGTCACATTTAACTTAGCCTGAGGGTAAAAGTCAAAGGTTGACTTTTATCCACGCTAAATAACAAATGATTAAAAATCCAGTGAGTCCAGTAAGCTATATTTCAAGGGGTAGGACCTTAATAATATAGCTCTTGTATATTCATAATGGCAGGGTTCCTTTAAATTACATCCAACCATTATAAACTATAGTACTGTGTAAGAGACAGTACTAAAAATAAACCATCTTAAAAACATGATGTCAAGTAAATAGATCTATACCTGGATTAGGCACACTCATATTTAAAGAGAAAATATTCTAAAAATTATATAGTACATTATTTCATCCAAAGATATACCCAGATAGTGATTTTACACTACATAATATTAAGTTGGTGCAAAAGTAATTGTGATTTTTGCCACTACTTTTGCACCAACCTAATCATTTTCTTCTCAAAGCAATGCATTCTAATAACAGACACTAACTACGTGCACTAGAAAAAAATTCAAAAAATTGTATTATGACACCCAGAATTCACAGTTAATGGAAGAGCAATATTACTAAAATGTATAATTTTCAACAATAGGCAGATTTACCACAAAGTTTCTAAAACAGCTTCAGCTTCAGAACCCATCTATTGTACTGGTGCTTCACAAGACCTTGCACTTAATTTGTATTTCTATTTCAATATTGTTTTTAAAGAGGTTCCCCAAATTATATAAATGCAGATCCCCAAATCTTGCATATGCCCCTGATTCGAAGTTTTCTCAAGATAAGGCTTATATGACAAAGAAAGAAATCTGGAGAATACAATGGAGGAGAAACTACAGAGTAACCTAAAGTAGAACTCCTTAACTGACAGATTTATTAGACAAGTTTCTTCATGTGGCTATAGGGAAAGCAAAAAGAGCTGCTGACCTGAAGGCAGAAGATCTGGCATGCTAAGCATCCCTTTCTTGCACAGTGGGCAGGTAGAGTGGAAAAACCACACCTTTGAGAAGCATAACTAGCCTCTGTCACCGTGAGAAAGGCATGCAAGAGTCTGAGAAGCAGAAGGCAGAGCCAGGCTCTCAGGACAGGACAGGCACGTAACTGGCCCAGAATAGTGCACCAGTTAGGTTTCACCCTTACATACTACTTTATATCTCTAGTCCCTCATTTACAAAACAGGAGCAATAATCCCTGTCTCAAACTTTCTTCTCATGGATTCTTAAAGTGAAAAAAGTCAGGAAAGTTCTAAAAGAATTTCAGACAAAGTTTCTAATATCTCCATTTCCAATTTTTTCATTAATAGATTACTCGGCAGACTGTGAGGTAATTTTAAAAGTTACATTAACTCTTTTAGGCAAATATAAAATTAAGGTACAATTAGTGCACCCTAGTGGCCTAGAAATATTGACAGTTCCTTAGAATCTGGTAACCTGAAAAGAAATGTCTAGAAGTGCATTTTCCCTGGTAGACTCTGACTCTATAAATAATATAATCATTTCAACCATTTGCAGAACGTAGAGTGAAATCACCTAAAAGAGCAACTAAGAGAATCCCCATCACCTCTCAGTTCAGTTGTACTGCAAGTGCTTCCTTTATAGGCTCCTTTTAAAATGGTAAGCATGTCTAGTTGTCTATTTTAAGATATTGAGAAATCTTAGTTATAACAAAGTTGTATTATCACATATATCTAGGAATAGAAAATGCCAGATTCTATCTGGAACCCTTTTTCATGAAATACTTATTAACATTTCCCTGAAGGCAAATATTCCTCCCAAGAGTCTGCAAAATCACTTAATAACATATTTTTATACTGTGTTTTATTGGCCTCATCTATTCTTCTTTAAAAGAAAAAGCTGGCATCTTGAGCTTCTTATATTTCCTCTTCAGTTCCTAACATGGTCCTAAAATACACTGGTGGATCAGGGCATTCTTATTGCTTAAATTGATTAAATGTTTTAATGGCAGATAAGAAATAGCAAAATAGCCATTAATATTAAAATACTGAATTATAAAATATTTACATGTTTAAAAATGGTATCCACATTCCACATATATTTAACTTGCCAAAAATAAAACCAACAGAAATTGTACCATAGTATGGGTAGACTCTAAAAATGGGCATAGGGATGAATGATAGCATCTTAGAAACACTCCACTTGAAGAAAAATCCTAGGAAGCTCAAGAAAGCAACTAAAGAAATTTGTAGGGTAAACATGTCCAACATCTATTATTAAGAATTTTATAATTGTTATTAGAACGGCTTACTTTGTGCACTATATGGTTTAATTACAAATAATAAGCATCCATGAATGAGCTTAAATTGTTCCTGCAAATGTATGCTATTCATTCATGTAAAAAAATATTTTTAAAGAGCTTATATGTATGCGGCACCACATTAGTCTCTGCAGAGGATAAAAACTTTGGTACTTAAAAAGTCAAAACTATTGGTTGGTTTGATTAAATGCCAGATAAGTGATATCGAGAAGGACTACTGGCTAGGGTAGTCAGTGAAGGAAGATGTAACAAAGAGGTATAATTTAAAGTAAAACTTAAAAGATTCAAAAGTTTGGCCAGGTAGAAGCACCAAGTAAGTCACAAATTCCAGGAAAAGGGATCAGCAAAAGTAAGGACAATAAGCAAGGCAGAGTCATGAGATACTGACTAGGTTAGTCTGATTTTTAGACAGAATACATGTTAACAGACTCTATGATGGATTTAAAAGGAAATAGAAGACAGTTTTAGCAGGCTTTGAAATTACAAAAGAGATCCATGAAAAGTTTTAGAATAAAAACTAAGATAATATTAGAAATGGTAATCTGACAGTGACAAGAAGGAGATTTTAGAGGTACGAGCGCATGAAAGAAGACGACTCATAAAGAGGATCTTGCAATAACCCTGCCTGATTTCTAAGGACCAGATGATGCTTACAAAAATCTTGGGGAGTAGATTTTAACATACCTATGCAGTCAACTTTCCTTTAAAACAAACTTATTTAAGTGCTCTGTTCTAGACAAAATTACCAGACAAAAGGAATTCCTGAAAATGAAAGTATGTGTATAAAATAAATATTATTCTGTTGTATTTTTATTTGGTTTTCATAGGTCCCTATAGAAACTCATATTCTCACATTCTTTATGCCCACAGAGAAGCACAGGAAATAATGACAAAGATTTCAGTAAGAGTTTGCCTACAGCAAAATAGTCACTGCCACCCATGATCTCTATTAGGCATCCCCTTGATAGTAATGGGGACCCATCCTGAAATAGAAGACTGTGCCACTTATTGCTCAAGTCACAGCTATACTTGATATAGTCACAGAGCCTGGAGAATCTGTCATCAATTTTTTTTTCAGTCCTAACCAGCCATGAGATAACCCCAGGAGAGGAGAGAAAACAAGCACATGCACTTTTTGAAAGCAGGTTTACCATCCCCACTTGTATTCGAAAGATTAACACGTGGATATCCACCTATACTAGAAGCACATGGGACCAGGCGTAAGTAAAGGTCAGCAGAGCAGTAAAGATTTAGCAGGTGAAACCGATTGTTTACAAGTCTAATCATTTTGGAAAACAAGAGTGTTTATTGCACCATTCACTTTCTTCTAACACATTTAAACTATGTTTCAAATGAAATATATTATAAATCTTCATTCGGTCTTGAGTCCTTTTAGTTTAACGCTCAGGACTCAAACTGGATCTTGCATATTCCTATTGGTGTTTAGTACGCTTCAGTAACCCCTACAATATTGGAAATAATGTGATTAATAGTAATGATCCTGAGTTACTTCTCATAGGAGAGGTTTAATGATATTGCACAGGAAGTTTCTTGGTGTTCATGTTAATCTTTTACGGGGGTCCACTTTCATCTCCAGTTTCTAACAGGAAGTGACTCTTCCTGCCAAAACAAGTTTCGAACCTCCCTTCTGTCACCCGGGCCCATAAGAATGCTTATCATGCCCAAGA